>NC_044993.1:18753674-19402424 GCF_008728515.1 Papio anubis | reverse complement strand
TGCCAGGGAACATTCCTGTTTCAGATGTGACTGTCAATTACTACTGCACATTTATCATCATAAAATGCTTATTTTGACTTTTCTTATTTTTTTTTTTTAAGAAAGGCAGAAATTTATATACGTTTTCATACATACGTACATACACACAGAGGGCAAAGCAAGGAGCTGTCTCTCCCTGGTAGGTATCACTTGCCCCTGCTTGGAAGAAAAAGCTTTCTCAATGGGATTACGTCCCCTCTCATAACCTATCATTGTCTGATCAGAAATTCATAACGCAGCCCATCTATTGCACAGCTCGGCCAGGGCTGCAGGATTGCATTTAAATAGGCAAATGCAGACTTGCGTGTTGACAGTCTCTCTGTCTCTCTCAATCTTTCTCTTTCTGCTGTCTTCCTCCTAATCATATTGTCTCCCTTTTCCTTTCTGTATCTTATTTTTTTTTTTTTTAAATTCCTTCACACACCACCATTTTAGATTAGGCATGAACTAACGTGATGAGAAGTTGTCAGGAAATGGAGAATGGATGGTGAGTGGAGAGGCAGAGGAGGGAGGAGGAGAGAATGAAATGGAGGAAAATTGTAAATTGTTGCTGTCATACCCTCGCTGGGACAGTAAAACCTGGTTGCATTTTTTTTTCTTTTTTCTCTGTTTCTCTCTCTCTCTCTTTTTTTTTTCATTTAAAAGGAACTATTTCAGGATAAATTACTTAGCAGGCAGCCTTCTCCAACCAGCAAGATATCTGTGTATATAAAGTTTACATGTGTCCTTTATTATCCCTCTTCTTTTTGTGTGGTTGATAATGAAGAAAATGCATTTGAATCTGTACATTGTCAATCTTGGCTTCCTTTGGTCTCCTGGCGACCCAGGGAGTCAATTCTGCAGAGTTGTAACCTGATGACATTTAACTTGGGTCTGATAAAGTCGTAATTCAGATTCTGTCTTCCCACTCTTTCTTCTCATCTTCTCCCACCCCAATAAATAGAAATCAGATTTAAGTCCAAAAACTACAGTGGAAGGAAAACTTGTTTAATTGATAACACATTAAAGCTATCTGTAGAACTTAAATGTTGCACATTGAAGGCTTTTGTGTTCAGACAGATGGCTGAATGTTAATCACACTGGTTGGGCTTTCCTGCAAATGACTGAAAAATGAAAATTGCTGCGAGAACCCTGCCTTTTGTCCTGCCTCTCTTCCTAAAGGAGGAGGGAAAATTCATTCAACTTCCTGCCAGATTGCTAGCTTTTAAAAGTCATGCTCCCTCCCTCCCCCACCCCCTGTTTCTTCATTGGGCTGGAAAGTGAGTCTTGAGCTGTAAGTTTCATTGTGAGGTTTTTGCTAAAATTCCTCTCTTCGTGGCTACCTCCAGAGAATTAGATCCCTGGATTTTAAGGTTTCTGTCAGTAATGCTTAGTTAAAAAAGGAACGTTTATAAGTATTTATTTTTTTAAATCACCATCAATTTACTGGTATTTAAATTTTCTCCAGAAGGCAAACTCCAAATAAATTTTGTCCACATGGGAAAACATATGGTATGAAGGGTATTGCACCACTTGTAACAAATACCTCAGCCTTAATAAAAATGATATTCTGCACGATAATGTTGCACTATTTCTGACGAGGGAAGGATGGTATTGTATATTAAAAATGTGGCTAAATATATTCCCTGTAAGAATTATCTCTATGTGAGTGTTATAACCTCATTTCTGTCTCAGGATGTTAAAAACTCATTGGCTTTAACTGATGAGGGATTTGGTAACCAGGAGAAAAATAATCAAAGAAGCAGATGCTAGTTGTCCAGTGAACTACTGACACACTAGGATTTCCCGAATTTACTTTGTGACTGCGTTCTTTTCCGGAGGTGTCCACTAACTTGTAGGTACGTGATCCATGAAGTATTCAGTTAGTGCAGTATTTGGCCCAGTTGCTGTGGAGAAAAATGTAAACCAAAGTCACTAAAGACCTGAATAAGTCTTCTTTTTTTTCTGAGGTTTGCATTGATAAAGAAGGGAGCTCTTATACTTAAGATCCTTGCCATTTTCTCTGTCATTTCAGGGTCTGATGAGCCTCTGGATATTGCCATTTACTCAGGAAGGGCTAAATAGTACATTTCTAGTGGGTAAGGGTTTTATAGATTTTTTTTCTTTTAAAATAACAGCTTTATTGAGATATAATTCACATACAATATAATTCACCCATTTAAAGTGCACAACTCAGTGGTTTCTGGTATATCCAGAGTTATACAACCATCATCACAATCAGTTTTAGAACATTTTCTTCACCCAACAAAAGGAAATCTCATACCTATTAGCAGTAACTCCCCATTTCCTCCCAACCACCCCCATTCCCTGCTTCCCATCCATAGGTTATGCCCTAGACTTTCTGTATCTGTGGATTTGTTTCCCCTGGACATGGGCTGTAAGTCACATCATACAAGACGAGGTCCTCTGTGACTGGCAGATGTGGTTCTAAACATTTCTTGGGACATCAGCTTCTTTGGGAGTCCAGAAAGACGCATATGCACACAAATAGTGAGAACAGTGTTGGAGGCAATTGTCCCTCCTAAAATGTGCAGACCCCCACATAAGAGCCCCACCCACTCGGCGGAAGCACTCTTTGTTCATATGAGCAGAGAGATTCAGGGGCGAGGAAGTGACAGGAAATGAAAAGTGGCCCTGGAAGCCAGCCTGTGGGATGCAGTGTCTTCCCCACCCTGGAAGTTTTCCTGTTTTCCAGAACTATGTACTTTCTACCTTGATACATTCCAGTAAAGGAAAAGACCAGTAGAGTCTACCTCTGGCTTTCCCAAAGCCACAAATATTCATTGCCTGCCTTCAGTAATTGCTGGGATTCACAGTAAAGTCATGTATTCAGTACTAGAGTCCTTCAGCCTAAAGCAAATTAAGATGGGTCTTCAAGAAGTACAAATTGTAGATACAGTTTTATGTCTCAACTATTTGCCATTTAATTTACCTCTGCTCTAAGCCAAGTAAAGGTAGAAAAGACATGAAAGCTTTGGCAATACTTTAGGATTCTTTTCTAGTCCATAGGCAGGCAGGTAAGCAGGTATGTAGGTAGTTAGGCAAGTAGATAGATAGGCAGAAAGGCGGGCAGGCAGGTAGGTAGATAGGCAGGTAGACAGGTTGGTAGATAGATAGGCAGGTAGGTAGACAGGTAGGAGGCAGAAAGGCAGACAGGTAGGTAGGTAGGTATTAAGGCAGATAGGTAGATAGGTAGGTAGGCAGGTAGATGGATAGGTGGGTAGGTAGGTAGGCAGGTAGGAGGCAGAAAAGAAGGCAGGCAGGTAGGTAGGTATTAAGGCAGGTAGGAAGAAAGGCAGGCAGGTGGGTAGGTGGAAATAGATGAACAAATAAGTAAAAGCCATAGGTAGAGCTCCAAATATGCTTTTTAGGCATCTAGGGGCTGCCTCTTTGCTAAGTGGCCATTGGTTACCTATTTACACATGCTTTTTTCTCTTGCTAGTTTCCTGTAAGCTGGCTATATCAGTAAAAAGATAGTCTGTCTTACTCTGCTTAAGCTTCGTATGTATCCAAGCCTGCCCACTGACACTCTAAATGTTCCACTTTTAGAGCAGAGTCTGCCAGCAGCCACATAACAGTCTGGCATCTTTTGCAGACTTTCTTTGCCATCCAGGAGTCGTGCAAGTGTGGCCAGCCCATTCGGCTGTTCTTAAGATTGCTTCTTACACACACGCTCCCGTTTCCTACTTCAGACTGTCTGACATTCTCAGCTTCCAAGTAAGCTGCCTGGAGAGAAGCCCAAGCACACAACTGTGTCTTTCCTGTACGGTTTTATCCAGAAGGGAGTCACAGCACAATTTAAACGCATTGAACTATCTTAGTTCGTAGGGAAAAAGATCTAGCCAGGTAATGCACGTTGTTTCATCAATGGTCCTTTACTGTTTGTTTTCTTTCCTCTATTACTTCCTGCCTACTTTGGTTTGTTTTCTTTTGCACATTCTTTTTTTTTTTTTTCTTACCCTGAGAATCTTCGTTTTATTTTAAGAGCAACAGAATTTGTTGGAAAACCAATTTTACACACACAATGAATCTTTATCTCCATATTATTATAAGCAAGAAGTAGTAGGAAATACACGGGGCGGGAAGCACGATAAATTTATTTCTCAGTTTCGGCTATAAGCCAGGGCCTAATTCTGTCTAGAGATTGATTAAAGAGAAATACTGGGTTTTGCAGTATTCTAGCGGGGCGGGGGCGGAGCATATACCTAGGGTACGAAGCTGGCTATCCATCACCGTTTCCCTCCTCACTGTCTCGGTTTCGTAACTGAGGAGCAGGGCAGGAGCCTGGGTTTGTGGCCAACCTGAGCTTCCTTTAGGTCATAGCAACTGGAATTTTTCTCCATTCAAGGACACCCTCATCAATGATTGCCTTTACCAAAGGCAACACGAATCACGTTGTTTTTTTTGTTGTGTTTTGTTTTCCCCTTCTTTTTTTTTCCACTTTGTCAAATGGGAAATTAAAAACTGTAAAAATCTGGGGGAAGAAAGAAATTCATGTGTGTGGCAGGAGGCACGTACACAATTCACAACTGACCTTCTGAGATGCCGTCAGTTGAGGTTCCTTTGCTGTAGTGAAGAAGTTGTTTTTTTTTTTTTTTTTTTTTTTTTTTTGAGGCGGAGTCTCGCTCTGTCGCCCAGGCTGGAGTGCAGTGGCCGGATCTCAGCTCACTGCAAGCTCCGCCTCCCGGGTTTACGCCATTCTCCTGCCTCAGCCTCCCGAGTAGCTGGGACTACAGGCGCCCGCCACCTCGCCCGGCTAGTTTTTTGTATTTTTAGTAGAGACGGGGTTTCACCGTGTTAGCCAGGATGGTCTTGATCTCCTGACCTCGTGATTCGCCCGTCTCGGCCTCCCAAAGTGCTGGGATTACAGGCTTGAGCCACCGCGCCCGGCCGTGAAGAAGTTGTTTATTCAGATAAGCCTAGCAGAGAAGTTTACCAACATGATGACTGCGAGGTTACCCAGATGTCAATGGATTTTATCAGTTATTTTGTCCTTTGAGATTTAAATGGATGGCTCAATAGCATGTCCTCAAGGAAATCCAAAGTTCCCACCAAAAATGCAGTTAATTCTGGGGCTTGTGTTTTTGTGGCTCTTTCCAGCTCTAGACGCTTGTTCCAGTGAGTTCCTGGTTCCCACATTAACTGCACTCTACCTAGCCTTTTCTTTCTTTCTTTTCTGCATTCAGAAAATGACTTCCGTCAGCCTTGCCTATTTTCCTCCAAACCACTCATAGAAGACATGTGTGGGCAACTTCAAAAGTAATTTATTTCTTAAAATTTTGCAGTGACACAACTCAGTAATGAATGTTACATACACGCATTCTGGGAAGATGTTTGGCCAATGAACACCAGAAATTTCAGGCTTCCTTTCTCTGATGGCTTCAGTCTTCTGCCACGTTGCCCAGCTTTTTCTTCCTCTATTCTACACCATTCTCATTTCTTCTCTCCTCCTTCCCACCTCTTAACTTCTCTGTTGGTATGTGAAAAGTGGTTTAGTACGTTTTTTGTTGGTTGCATCTACTTTTCAATTGAGCTCATCTTCAACATGCAGAATGGTGTATGAAAGGATTTCCGACTTGAAGATGGGTCAGTCCATAGCATGAATGCTACTGGTTGCTGTTAAAATAAAGACCATTCTGCCAAATGGTTCCATTAGAAGTGCCAATATTAAGGCAGAGCAAAATCAAGCCACGTTCCCCCCAACCACTAACAACTTTGGAGGATTCTTGCCATGAGTCCTTGGATAGTTCTACTTGTGACCATTAGATATGACATTTATAGTTTTTATAGTGCATCAGTGACTTGATTTTAAATCACTGAAGGATTCTCATTTGAATTCTTAAAGTGGAAAAGAAACATTTTTCCTCCAAGAGTTGAAAACAATTGAAACTACAAAGAAATAATAAAAGGAAGGAACTGTTTGAAGGTTCTAGAAGTAAATATGAAAAGGTATTTTTGGATCCTGCTAATGAATAAAAATGTGTCTGTTGAAGCCAATATTAAGAATTCCTGAGGCTAGCTGTGAAGCTTTATAAATGAATAAGTAAATAAATTTTGTGGATGACAAACATGAAAGCAAAAATCCAAATCCATTTGGAAAATAATTTGAAACTAAACTTCTTACAGAAAATGAAATTTCAAAGGAATCTGGACAATAATTGGCTACATAAAGTAGAGAAAAATGATCAGTGTTTGAAAATTCACAAACCTCTAAAAGGGGTGCTGTCTTTCAGTTACTAGTTTATCTCTACAAAGATAAAACATGACATAGAAATAATAAATGAAAGTATAAAGATGAAAATAACATCAGAATTAAATGAAAACAAATCACAGGCAAAATTTTTGCTAAGATGAAAATAGACTGTTTGATTCGGCCCTGCCCTTTGTATTTTGGATCCAAATTTGGCTTAGTTGAGTTTCTGATCAAGTACAAATCAAATGTAGAAAATCAGAATTGAAAGATTTTTGGAGCCTGAATGAAAATACTTTCATGTGTGAATCAGATTTGTTTTGCTGGCCAGAAGCCTGCTGGTTTTCATCTGTATTTCTACATGGCTGAAGCTTCAGTCTTCTCAGTTTTTAAAACCTGGCAAGAATTACTTGCAGGTTAGCAGAGATTTCATGATGTCATCAAATATTTTCTGATGAGAAGTCCTGGACATCTCATACCCACCCTATCTTCACATGAATATTTCAAGTAGGTGAAAGTGTGAAATACAAAGCTTAATCTCTTGTTCAAACATTTCAAAAGGTCTAGGCATGTAAAACGTGCACACACTTTGGAAAGGGCTCCAGTGGTGTTGAAAACTAGTCTAGTTCAGCATGCAAAGCAGCTGATGGATCTATACGGTTGCTGTGTACATACCCTACTGTCCATTGCGGTTCCTTCAGAAAATATGTTGTAGAGTAATACAAAGTGAGTTCTAGCTGGGTGTGGTGACTCATGCCTATAATCCCAGCACTTGGTAGGCTAAGATGGGTGGATCGTTTGAGGTCAGGAGTTCTAGACCAGCCTGGCCAACATGGTGAAACCCTCATCTCTACTAAAAATGCAAAAATTAGCTGGGCATGGGTGGCACAGGCCTGTAATCCCAGCTACTCAGGAGGTTGAGGCAGGAGAATCGCTTGAGCCTGGGAAGCGGAGGCTGCAGTAAACCAATATCACACCATTGCATTCCAGACTGGGAGACAGAGTGAGACTCCATCTTAGAAAAAACAAACAAACAAACAAACAAGAAACAAAGTGAGTTTTTTTTAAAGAGAACTTCAGTACTTTCAATAGAACACAAAAGAATTGTGTTACTCCAGGGCTCACCATTAAACCAAATTATAACCTAGTTGGTTTGGTAGAAATGTACCATTTTCAATATCTGTGTCTAGTTTTTGAAACCTTCGGATGATTTTTTTTTTTGTCTCTAAGTAGATGTGTGTGTGTATGTGGGTGTTAATTATGGTAAATTGTTGATGATGGACATTTGTTTAGCTGACAGAGCCACTGGGCAAAGTTCTATTTATGGTCAGGAAAGATACAGAAGCAACAGCAGGTATAACACAAGTAAACCAATGCCATGTCTACCATGCCTGGTCCAATAGAAATACTTCTAGAGAGACATGATGGAGTGTCGGTCAACCACGAGAAATTCCCAACTTTCGAATGAGTAGTATATACTCATTATTCATCCCCAATATCTTTGGTTGGCTGCTAGTGAGAAGTGTTTGGATCCTGCAGCTTGATGAAATACAGAACTGATGCCCCGTGTTTTCAGTTGTTACCCTGATCAGTAAGCATGGCCTTCGTTTGTTCTCCAAGAACATTCTTTCTTTTTATCAGGTTCCAGGTAGCTTTTCCTTGACTGTAAAATGCCCTGTCCCAATCCTAGAGAGTACATTTTTATTAAAATGTCCCTGAATATGTCTATTTGTATGTGTTGTGTTCACTATAAGTAGTTGAGGGCAAGCTTTGATCCTAGTGAAAATGGCCATGAATGCCCATCACAGTTGGTACCCTGCAATTCAAGTAAGTTCCCTAACCCATAAGGAAAGCTGCAGGGGAAATCACTCAAGGCAGTCAGTGTGCTGATTTCTCCCTTGCCAGAGGGAGATGGCTATAATGGTGGCTGTATCCTCTAGAGCAGTGAGTAGTTCTTGAGTTTTAGGGGCCATAGTTTCCTTTGAGAATCTGATAAAAACTGTGCATACCCCCCATACATACCCCACATTTTGCAAAGTAATTCAGAGGACTCTTAGAGTCTCTGAGGCTCATCAGTATTCCTATTAAGGTAAAACTGTTCAGGTTAAGACACTTTCATTTAAAGAACCCACACATTGAACAATCTGTGTATTAAGATAAAATTTCATTTTTGGAAATTATCAAGTTGAATGGCCATGATAAATGACCATCATATTTTGTGTATCTTGGTTCATCCCACTTCCGTATCCTGCTTCTGCGTCTTTCCCATTCATTCTCTGATTTTGGTTCTCCTCTAACTCTCAGCTCTGCCCCATGTGGATATTTGACTCCAATTTCTACCCAGGTTTCTCTCTTATTCTAGTTCTTGCCATTGAAATATATTTTCTATTCCTACTCAACTATGGTTTATTCCATCTGTTTCCCACATGCTGTGGTTTCAGGAGGGTACTTGACAAAGTAGATGGCGGCACTTGGAAGGAAAGGGCTTTCGAATGGGTTCAATAATTTTGGTAGTGGTCATTGTCCCAGAAATAGAATGATCCCGTTTTCATTTTGTCCATATCAAAATGCAAAGAAAGATAATGGGGGGAAGATGTTGTGGTGACGTTTTACAGGCACAGAAGTTTTCATGTAAAAGAAAAGAATATGGATGTTTTATCAAAAGTTTAAGATTTAACAAGTCACCATGCTACATAAACTATGATCCAGGAAATGAGGCACCAGCTTTATTTTCAAGGGTGTTTAACAGGAGCTTCTAGTTTTAGAATGAAAGTCTGATCACCCATAGTTGGCTCTTTAAGTTATTTAATTCTGTGCCACAATTTGAGGAGGCTCTGTGGAAACCAATGAAAATAAAAACCAATGAAGTGTCCATTTCAAGATACACTTTAGAATTAAGCAACTTAAATCGATGGAAATCAATAGAACGTTAGGAAGACCAAGGAAACTGCCCGGCAGGAGAGCTGTGAAGTAGTGAATTAACTTATCATGCCAGAATCAGTATATTTCACTGTAGTCCTGGGGCTCCAAAGACTCACTCAGGTGAGTACTCTACATGTGATTTCTTGGTTTTTAACAACTTGAGGCCAGTGTTCTTGTAAAACTACTGTGTGATGCCATCTACTCTAGGGTTGGAGTAGGGACAGAGCTTACTTTGATGAACATAGGCTCCATCAGGTATATGTGGAACTTTCCTAAATGGGGGGTATTATGTCTTGGTTGCTTTCCTGAAGAGTGTTTGGTAGAGGTTCTCTGTTGAGATTTTTGGTCAATGACTATGAGATGTAATTATGACTCAGTACATCTGAATGTTATAAATTATTTTAATAGCTTTTATAACTTATTTCATTTTATTTTTTGAGATGGGGTCTCACTTTGTTGCCCAGGCTGGAGTGCAATGGCACACGATCTCAGCTCACTGCACCCTTTGCCTCCCAGGATCAAGTGATTTTCCTGCCTCAGCCTCCCTGGTAGCTGGGACCATAGGCACCTGCCACCACTCTTGGCTAATTTTTGTGTTTTTAGTAGAGACCATGTTGGCCAGGCTGGCCTCAAACCCCTGACCTCAAGTGATCTGCCCGCCTTGGCCTCCCAAAGTGCTGGGATTACAGGCGTGAGCCACTGTGCCCCACTTATAACATCTCTTTTAAACAGTTTAAGTATTAGGTTAATGATATACACTAAACAGCTTCTCATTAGATACAGCTTTTTAGAAGAGTAACAGTCTATCTCCCATTTAATGCTAATTCTTGTCCACTAAAAACAGAAATGACAGGAAATTTATATGATTTATAATATGAGAGATTTAGGCTAAATATCAGAAATAATAATTGTTAAAATCACACTAGCATATGAATGGCTAACATAAATGACATTTTCTGGAAGTCTTGAAACCGCAACCATGGTTTTTATACTTGCCTGGGATGGCTTAAATGTGGCCCTGCCAAAATATCAGGGAATTTTTTAGTCAACTTTTTTGAGAATAATCTATTTTAAAGTATCAAAGGTGGTTCATCCCTGTAATCACAGCACTTTGCGGGGCTGAGGTGGGAGGATCGCTTGAGCCCAGGAGTTTGAGACTAGCCTGGGCAAGCTAGTGAGACCCCATCTCTACAGAAAATGAAAAAAAAAAATAGTGAGTACAGTGGCAGACACCTGCGGTCCCAGCTATTCAGGAGTCTGAGGTAGGAGGATCACTTGAGCCCAGGAGGTTGAGGTGGCAGTGAGCTGAGATTGTGTAACTGTACTCCAGTCTGGGGAACAGAGTGATACCCTGTCTCAAAAAAAAAAAAGAACCTAAAAAACCTGAAAATTGATCAAGGAATTAAAGTGTCCTTAGTTACATGTATAGATCTCTAGGTTGCCTATGTACATTTTAAAAGTTACGTTTTATAGTATTTGTCTTGTTCATATGAGCTCTTTGCAAGTAATTTTTTTATGTATAAAAGACACTATATATAGTATGTGAGGGAAGGTTTTTAGGAAAAGAGGGCTCATGCCTTACATGAAAGTGTCATTTATATCCTTTACTGTCCTTGTAATATTGATGAAGATTTTATTGTATTTTTTTCACCATTAAAAACTCACATGGGCCTGTTGCGGTGACTCGCGTCTATAATCTCAGCACTTTAGGAGGCCGAGGCAGGTGGATCATGAGGTCGGGAGATCAAGACCATCCTGGCTAACATGGTGAAACCCTGTCTCTACTAAAAATACAAAAAATTAGCCGGACGTGGTGGTGGGCGCCTGTAGTTCCAGCTACTCGGGAGGCTGAGGCAGGAGAATGGCGTGAACCCGGGAGGCGGAGCTTGCGGTGAGCTGAGATCGTGCCACTGTACTCCAGCCTGGGTGACACAGCAAAACTCTGTCTCAAAACAAAACACCTCACATGTACACACCTTGTGTCGAGTACAATGTCAAAGAATTAATCAGACCAAGGGAGGTCTCATGGGATAAGAAACAGAAAATCCTCTCTGACTGTGTTGAGGAGAGAAAAGTGGTATGTTCAGATTTTTGCAAACTTTCTGATTAATTAACACATGAAGCCATTTTCACTCTCTGCTTGAAAATTCTGAAGATGTCAAAGAAGATGACTCTCTGTCATCTCCATCAATAGTAGGTTAAGTTAATGTATGAGCTAGTGACCTGGAAATGGGAGCATTGGGGCCAGGCTGTTTTACACTGCAAGGAAAGGTATTTGGATTGAACTTGCTTATAAAATGTTTTTCATTGCATATTAAGTATCATGCATGTTGAAAATTGCCAAAATTCATTTATTTTTGGCCTAAGAGGTGGCAGTGTTGTCTTATGGCTTAATTTTCCTGAGTTATTCTGCAAGCTATAGATGTTCATTCATTCTTGCTCTAGTTTGTGCATTTTTTTTTTCTTTTTCCATAGGTTATTGGGGTACAGGTGGTATTTGGTTACATAAGTAAGTTCTTTAGTGGTGATTTGTGAGATTTTGGTGCACCCATCACCTGAGTCATATACACTGCACACCATTTGTAGTCTTTTATCCCTCGGTCCCCTCCCACCCTTCCCTCTAAGTCCCCAAAGTCCTTTGTGTTATTCTTATGCCTTTGTGTCCTCATAGCTTAGTTCCTACATATCAGTGAGAACATAAAATGTTTGGTTTTCCATTCCTGAGTTACATCACTTAGAACAATAGTCTCTAATCTCATCCAGGTTGCTGCAAATCCTGTTAATTCATTCCTTTTTATGGCTGAGTAGTTTTCCATCTATATATATAACACAGTTTCTTTATCTACTTGTTGATTGATAGGCATTTGGGTTGGTTCCATGATTTTGCAATTGCAAATTGTGCTGCTATAAACATGAGTGTGCAAGTATCTTTCTCATATATTGACTTCTTTTCCTCTGGGTAGTTATCCAGTAGTGGGATTGCTGGATCAAATGGTAGTTCTACTTTTAGTTCTCTAAGGAATCTCCACACTGTTTTCCATAGTGGCTGTACTAGTTTACACTCCCACCAGCAGTAATCAACTCAAGATGAATTAAGGACTTGAATATAGGACCTGAAACTATTAAAATTCTAGAAGATAACATTGGAAAAAACCCTTATAGACATTGGCTTAGGCAAGGATTTCATGACCAAGAACCCAAAAGCAAATACAATATAAACAAAGGCAAATAATTAAACTAAAGAGCTTTTGCATGGCAAAAGGAACAGTCAGCAGAGTAAACAGATAACCTACAGAGTGGGAGAAAATCATCACAATCTGTACATCTGACAAAGGACTAATATCTAGAATCTACAACGAACTCAAATCAGTAAGAAAAAAAACAAACAATCCCATCCAAAAGCAGGCTAAGGACATGAATAGACAATTCTCAAAAGAAGATACATACATGGCCAACAAACCATAGGAAAAAATGCTCAGCATCACTAATGATCAAGGAAATGCAAATTAAAACCACAATGCATCTTACTCCTGCAAGAATGGCTATAATCAAAAAATCAAAAAACTGTAGATGTTGACGTGGACGTGGTGATCGGTTTGTGCATTTTAAAATGGAGGTAATTAAACTTACCTCAATGTTGTTGTGAAGGTTAAGTGAGATAATACATGCAACTTGTGTAGAACAGTTAAGTGATCATAAGCTCCCAATATCATCATTAAGATTTTATTTTTAAAAAACCTCTGGGTGCTGCGGCTCACGCCTGTAATCCTAGCACTTTGGGAGGCTGAAGCGGGAGGATGGCTTCAGGTCAGGAGTTCAAGACCAGCCTTAGCAACCCAGTAATATCTCATCTCTACAAAAAAATACAACAGTTTGATGGGTGTGGTGGCATATGCCTGTAGTCCCAGCTACTCAAAGAGGCTAAGGCGGGAGGATCACATGAGCCTGGTGGGCTGAGGCTGCAGTGAGCCATGATCATGTCACTGCACTCCAGTCTGGGCAACAGAGCAAAAGCCTGTCTCAAAAACAACCACCACCACTACCCATAGTATTTGTCTACCATGTCTACCATGCCTGGTCCAACAGAAATACTTCTAGAGAGACATGATGGAGGGTCAGTCAATCACGAGAAATTCCCAACCTTAGAGTGAGTAATATATACTCATTATTCATCCCCAATGCCTTTGGTTGGCTGCTAGTGAGAGGTGTTTGGATCCTGCAGCTTTACGAAATACAGACCTCATGCCCCGTGTTTTCAATTGTTACCCTGGTCAGTAAGCATGGCATTTGTTCGTTCTTCTCTGGGAACATCCTGCCTTTGTATCAGGTTCCAGGTAGCTTTTCCTTGACTGTGAAATGTCTACATGGTGAGAGGAGTACGCCCTGGACCCTCAGCCTCATGGGTGACTACTCACACCACCAAATTCAAAAGCTACTTTTTTTCCCCTTTGGTAACTTGAAATATCCTAACAGTCGCTGGATGGAGGCTGATATGTGACCTCTGTAAAACAGTTTCTGCATTTTGCTGCAGAGGCTATTACTTAATTCAGCTCTCTATCCTTAATGCTTAGTAAATGTCTTTTACTTAGTAAGTGCTGGTATACATTAAATTGCATTGAACTGAGTTTAAGGGATGGAACAATTTCTAATTTCACCCTGTTTTTCTGGAAATCTTATTACAAGAGATATAAATAAATTTGGAGGCAAAGGAGTGTGTTTCAAGATACTTGGAAAAGATGGTAATGGTAAGAAGATCTCTTACAATGGTATCTGAGTTATTAGTGTATCAGTCAGGGTTCTCTAGAGGGACAGAACTAATAGGATATGTGGATACATGAAAGGGAGTTTATTAAGGAGAACTGACTCACGATCACAAGGTGAAGTTCCACAATAGGCTGTCTGCAAGTAAAGGACCAACAAAGCTAGTAATGGTTCAGCCCAAGTCCCCAAACCTCAAAAGTGGGGAAGCTGATAAGCGCAGCCTTCAATCTATGGCCAAAGGCCTAACAGCCCCTGGCAAACCTCTGGTATAAGTCTGAAGAGTCCAAAAGCCAAAGACATTGGAGTCTGATGTTTGAGGACAAGAAGCATCCAGCACGGGAGAAAGATGAAGGCCAGAAGCTTCTTCCACCTTCTTCTGCCTGCTTTTTCTAGCTGTAGCTGCTCTGGCAGCCGATCGGACGGTGCCCACCCACACTGTGGGTGGGTCTTTGGGAGAGTAGGTCTTCCTTCCCTAGTTCACCAATTCTAAGGTTAATCTCTTCTGGCAACACCCGGAGACACCCAGATACACCCAGAAACAATATTGTGCATCCTTCAGTCCAATCAAGTTGACACTTACTATTAACCATCACAATTAGATAATGTGAAAAATTTAAAATAGGCAGATGAGATCCTTGGGGGCAGAGGGATACAACGGAAAGAGTTTGGCCTCGGTCAGACCTGTACCAGGACAGCTCAAAGCACGCTGAGGATGACCTTCAGTTAAACAGCCTTCATGAGCTCTGACTGTCTCCACCTCCATTCCGGCTCTGGTAAGAAAACATAGAGCTTCCGGCAGGTCGCGGTGGCTCACGCCTGTAATCCCAGCACTTTGGGAGGCCAAGGCAGGCGGATCACCTGAGGTCAGGAGTTCGAGACCAGCCTGACCAACATGGAGAAACATCGTCTCTACTAAAAATACAAAAAAATTAGCCAGGCGTGGTGGCGCATGTCTGTAATACCAGCTACTTGGGAGGCTAAGGCAGAAGAATCACTTCAATCCAGGAGGCGGAGGTTGCAGTGAGCCAAGATCGCGCCATTGCACTCCAGCCTGGGCAACAAGAGCAAAACTCTGTCTAAAAAAAAAAAAATAGTAATGAAAACAGAGCTTCCTGATTGGAAGGGGCTGTACATTCCTAGCTCTTCTCTTAAAGAACTAAATTTTGGGCTGTGTGCGGTGGCTCACACCTGTAACCCCAGCACTTTGGGAGGCCCAGGCGGGTGGATCAGGAGGTCAGGAGTTCAAGACCAGCCTGGCTGAGATGGTGAAACCCTGTCTCTACTAAAAATACAAAAATTAGCCAGGCATAGTGGTGGGCTGCTATAATCCCAGCTACTCAGGAGGCTGAGGCAGAGAATTGCTTGAACCCAGGAGGTGGAGGTTGCAGTGAGCAGAGATCTGGCCACTGCACTCCAGCCTGGGCAACAGAGTGAGACTCTGTCTCAACAACAACAACAAAATTGATTTTTGTTAAGGTGGTCTTTCTAAAAAAAATAAAAAAACAAATTCTCAAGAAAGAAATTCTCTTGGACTCCTGGTATTAATGGAAAGTGTTTTTAGCCATTTTACATGGCATATTATTTAAATTTGTACAAACATTGTTAGACATTAATTTTCTATGTATATAGCTTTTATACAGCTGTAAAACTAAACTAAATTTACAGATTACTATATAAATTTACTATAAAAACCATAAAGTTTAAATTAACAACATTAATTTAATGTTCTATTTGATGTTTTGCTGAAATAAAGCACCGATGGTGGATTTAATATTAGAGAAATACACTTGCTTATTTGATATTTTACGTAAGTTGATTCTTTGGATTCTGAGCCTGATGGGATTATCTCTTTAATGATTTTAATTATCATGGTTATTTTTCATTTTACATCCTTAATTCATTTTAAATCACTGATCCATCATTTTGAGCTCATCAATTTAATAATGCAACTCAGAATACAGTATTGAAAAATTTAAAAATGTGCTTTAATGAAAACTTCCTTGCTATTATCTTCCACATTTATTGAAAATGAATTGTTGTAAATTCTTATGGATAAATATGGTAGTCTCAGGATTAATTTGAAATGGGAACATTACAGTGGGACTGTTATGGTAAGGGTACTTTGGAATTCGGCTTCTCTGAACTAGTGCATGCTGTGTGAGGATTAAGTGTTCCCATTATTTTCCTCCATTTCACCTTTTATGAAACCTGCAATGTCCTAAAAAGTCATTTGGCAAGGCCTTATCGTTATGTATCTAGTCGGCGTTTGCTTTTTTCTCATTAAATGCAAACTATTAGAGGAACATGTTAATATACCATACTGTCATTTTCATGATGACAAATCAAAACCTTGATTTGTTACATGACTTAAGAACCGACATCATATTCTGTGAAAATGACTCTCAACTGATAAGTATTACTCCACAAAAGAAATTTTGTTTTTATAGTGTAAAGAATTCCACATGATTATCATGGTAAACCTGGCATGAATATTTTGGGTTTGGATTTTTCAAGTTTGTGAAACTTGAGTGTAGCACGTGAATATGTTTTTGAAGGAACGAATTGAATGGCAGGGAGAAAGAAAACTTAAATAGAAGGAAGTTTCACTGCAAAATGGATATATCTGCTATTCTAACCATATATAGAGTTGATTTTTCAAAAAACAAAAAACAAAAAAACAAAAACCCCTGAACCATACACATCTAGACATCTTTGTTACAAACGATAATGATTCCCAAACATTTAAGAACTGAGATAACTTTGCAAATTATCTAGCTCAGCAAAAGAAACTTCAATGGCGAGACCCTAACCAAATATGTCAATTAGTACTTTGTGTTTTTCTGAGACGGAGTCTCGCTCTGTTGCCTAGGCTGGAGTGCAATGGCATGATCTTGGCTCACTGCAACATCCGGTCCGGCTTCTGCGTTGAAGCGATTCTTCTGCCTCAGCCTCCCAAGTAGCTGGGATTACAGGTGCCTACCACCACAACTGGCTAATTTTTCTATTTTTACTAGAGATGGGGTTTCACCATGTTGGCCAGGCTGGTCTTGAACCCCTGACCTCAGGTGATCTGCCCACCTTGGCTTCCCAAAGTGCTGGGATTACAGGCATCAGCCACGTTCCTGGCCAGAATTGGTACTTTATAACTGAGGTCATTTTATTGCTAACTTAGTTGTTTTCTAAGCTTCTCACAAATACCCTAATTCTATTAGTAAATTTTTACTCTATGGCATTGGTTTGTCTTGAAAACAAACTCTGCGTGTATCTGTGTTTAAATAGTAATTTTATTTGAAGGGACAAACAAAACTGTCTAAGAACCCAAGGACAGAGCTAGCTCTGCCAGTTATGATATCAGAAAGCTTTGAGAAGTCAGGGTCTCTAAGCCTCAATTTTCATATCTATAGGAAACCATCATTCTTAGCAAACTATCACAAGAACAGAAAACCAAACACCGCATGTTCTCACTCATAGGTGGGAACTGAACAACGAGATCACTTGGACTCAGGAAGGGGAACATCACACACCGGGGCCTATCATGGGGAGGGGGGAGGGGGGAGGGAGTTGCATGGGTGCAGCAGACTAACATGGCACAAGTATACATATGTAACAAACCTGCATGTTATGCACATGTACCCTACAACTTAAAGTATAATAATAATAAATAAATTAAAAAAAAATGGGACAAATATTACCTGATCTACCTCTTCAAGGAGTTAGTTGTGAGTTTACTGCACTTTGAAAGGGTGAAACTGATGTGCATACACCTTGATATCATACTACACACAGGCCACAAATCTGAGTCAGAGAAAAATTTAAAATTCATGTGTTTGGAATCATTAAGATTCTCTAATTCTTTCATTTCTATTGGACAGCTCCACCCATTAGTCCATCTTTCAATTGCATTGTTAGAAAAGTTATTTTAGTTTTGGATCAGCAAACTGCAAGCTTAGTCCTGCCTGCCACCTTTTTTTTGGTGAAGAAAGTTTTATTAGAACACAGCCATGCTCCATGGATTATGTATATTCTATGACTGCTGTTTCATTATGAGAGCGGTTAAATGGTTGTGAAGAAGACTGTATGGCTTGCAAATCCTAAAACATTCACTGTTAGACTCTTTACAGAAAAATGTTGCCACTCCTCTGAAGTCCAGGACCAATTACAATCTACTTTTTGGGAACCTACATCCTAGACAGATATTAATTTAAGATCCAAACTATCCCATAAAGAACTAGGCGGCCTCTGTTAATAAAGCCGCAACCTTATCCCTTCTCCTTGGATCCGTAAGTCCAGAGATGTGGATGTCTTGAGATCTTGTTGCTTTTCTTGCATCTGTCACTGGCTCAATTCTTTAAAAGTATATTCTTGGTGACTTGAAGGATGTTACTGAAAATTTTGGTTAGAAATTGAGGCACATTTTAAATCTAGTTGGTTACCAGTATATGACAGTGTGTGTAGGCTACCGTCTCCCAATGTTTGAAGCTCAAATGGCATGTTGGATAAAGTGAAGTACTAACCCAGCAAATAGATAATGTGGAAACAGAAGACAGTGGGTAAGTTCACATTTTACATGCCTTTTTCTCTTTTTCCCATTTCCAGATTTTCATCTGTTTCAATTTTTAGACTTGGTGTGCTGTATTCAGGTGAATTGGAAGTATCTAGTGTGAGAGGTGGAGGATTTAGCAGTCTCTGCAAGTTTACTTTCTACTAATTTAGAAAAGTCAAAGGTGTCTCATTTAAAATATAGAATTTTAGAGCTAAAGTAGACCTCAGAGATCAGCATTTCCCAACCTTTTTTGACCCATAGACCATTTTCATAGTAATTTATAATCTTGTCAACCCTCTTAGGAATTTTAAAAATCAGTTCATCATTTTTGTATGGTATGAAAAGGTAATTTTAAGTGAAAACCATTTTATCTTAGATTAGTACATTATTAAGAATTCTATTATAATTTGATTTTAGCGCAGTCATTAATGATGGCATTTGTAAACAAATATTGCCTTTTTAAAGTTAATTAGTGAAAAATACTTTAAAAATTTACCTCAAAGACATTATAAAGGGAAAAAGTGTGAATTGTTTAAAAAAAAAAGAATGTGACATTATTTTCATATGTCATTTTGAAATTGAAATGTGGATTAGTATAAAAAGGCAAAAATTGCTTTCATGATGTGATATCTGAAATTCTCAGATACTATGCTCTAAAATTAATTTATTTTTAAAATTTTTGTATTTGTGCCTTAAACAATGCGATCAGGGCAGTATGGGGTTTCCCTTCTCTAAAGAAATCACATTGATGGAAAATCCTAGTGACAGCCAAATTAAATACAATTTTGTGGGTTGTATCTGTATATATACATATGTATATATACATATAGTTAGTTTTAATGTTTTTCAAGTAATAGAGTCCTATGTTGATATATAAGAATTTTGATCAGATGGATGTCTCCTATGAACATCTGGAAGCAATTTGGCACAGTTCTTACTATTTTAATCTCCTCATGAAGCTTCATTTCTTTTTTCTTTTCTTTTTATAGGCAAGGTCTTGCTCTGTTGCTCAGGCTGGAGTGCAGTGGTATGATCACTGCTCACTGCAGCCTCTAACTCCTGGACTCAAATGATCCTCCTGCCTGAGCCTCCTGAGTAGCTAGGACTGCAGGCACAAGTACTACTATGCCTGGCTATTTTTATTTTATTTTGTAGAGACAGAGACTTGCTATTTGACCAGGCTGGTCTCAAACTCCTAGGCTCAAGCCGTCCTCCCGCCTTGACTTCCCTGAGCCACTGCGCCTGGCCATTCATTTCAATACGCTACTTTATTTTTCGGCTTCTGGTATTAACCAGAGGTCCGTAGTGATTATGTACTGCACTCCACATGACAAGGTATAAGATAACTCATGACCCAATAATGGTTGAGGACCTATGGGGCTGATGGACGGTCCAGGGCACACACCTCTCCTCACCACTGACCTCATGCTCACTCCACTTAGGCTGGGAGGCTCTCTAACTCTTCCATTTTAAAAGGAAAGAGTATTTCAATATTATTTCATTTATTTATCTTACAAAGAAGTGGAACCATGTTATTGACTAGAGTTCCACATTTTATTCATTTTATGTCCAGGGAAAATAGAGCCAAGAGACATTTAATGATATTCACAAGTTTACATAGTAGCTTAATGGCTGAGCCAGGCCACAGCTCAGGACTTCCCCTAAGAGCACCATTTGTATATTTTGACAATACCGTCTTGCATCTTGGCCCCTGCCTGTGTGTGATTATATAGTGGTACTCTGCCCTGCACAAAGCAAGCAGAGTAGTACTGGTTCTGCTTTTTAACTGGTAACTCATAAATTAATTCACTCAACAACATGTATTGTGTTTGAAAGCTGTTATTCAGCAGAGGGAAGCCTGTCCATTTATTTCTTAGGTATCTCTTGAAGATGTTGATTCTTAATGTGCTTTCCTTTATGTTATGCTAATATTCTAATGGTAATTATTTATGTTTAAGTCCAATCACAGCAAATACCTATTCCATGGAAATCACTTGGTAACAAAGGGTATTGAACCTGAACTAGTACACCATTTATTGGAGGCAAGTCATTGCCTGAATGAGTTTACAAAATAATAGAGGAACTTGGAGGGTACCCTAAGTAGACACAATTTCTCTAAAACACTGCAGAATAATTTGTTTAAACCATTAGTACAAATTTAGACAGGATTAAAGAGAGTCTTTGGTAGAATATGATCTCTGTAGGTCAGTCCAGTAGAATTCATTCAAGATATGTGTCCTTTTTTTTTTTTTTTTTTCAGATTCTTGCCAGGCTTGAGTGCCATGGCACGATCTTGGCTCACTGCAACCTCCGCCTCCCAAGTTCAAGCGATTCTCCTGCCTCCGCCTCCTGGGTAGCTGGGACTACTGGCACGTACCACCATGCCCAGCTAATTTTTGTGTTTTTAGTAGAGACGGGGTTTCGCCATGTTGGCCAGGATGGTCTCGATCTCTTGACCTCGTGATCTGCCTGCTTGGCCTCCCAAAGTTCTGGGGTTACAGGCGTGAGCCACCGTGCCCAGCCACGATACGTGTCCATTTCTACAGTTGCTTTGGTCATGATTGCTTTTCGTGACTATAAAGAAAGGATCCCTGGGTGTCTTCAATTGATTGATCATTGACTGTTCATTCAGCATATATTTATTGATTCGGGTATTGATTGAAGCCATTTGTTTTAAGACTTTTGCCTCAAATCTTAATTAAGCGTGTGTGCTCTTGGGCTATGTCATGAGGCAAGAATCTTGGTGGTACATTTTGGGGACTGGATGGCTGAGGGTATCTCCTGTCTTCCATCCCTTTAGGACCTGCTAATATCAAGCTCCTTAAGCAAACTAAATTATTATGGGAAGACTAAAACACATCCTTAAACAATATTATGTAAAACCCCTAAAAGTTTACATCCCTTTGCATGATTAAGGGCCATAAAGTTCTTTTTTATTTTTTTTCTTTTGATCTCAGCTCACTGCAGCCTCCACCTCCCAGGTTCAAGTGATTCTTGTGCCTCAGTCTCCTGAGCAGCTGGGACTACAGGTGCATGACACCATGCCCAGATAATTTTTGTAGTTTTAGTAGAGATGGAGTTTTGCCATGCTGGCCAGGCTGGTCTCGAACTCCTGAGCTGGTGATCCGCCCACCTTGGCCTCCCAAAGTACTGCGATTACAGGCGTGAACCATCATGCCTGGCCAAGAACCACAAAGTTCTAGTGGGAAACTCGGTTACAGAGTCTTATTCATGAAAAAGTTACAGATGATGCCCCACCTGGAGTAACACAGTGCCATGCTGAACTTACTACCCAACTCGGGCACCTCTGAAGAATATTTCTTATTCTTTGACCCCCAAATGGAGTGAGGAGAGTGGGGAGAGGAAAGGGAATAGAGAAATGTAGAACCAGCTGCTTTTCTTGCCTTTCTTCTATCTCAGTGGGAGTCACCCACGGCAGATTATTCACGTGGCTGTGTTGTAAAATCGTAGGTTTTTTAATATCTGAACTACTGAGTACAAACATAACATTTAAATAAAAATAATGCAGAGTTATTTATCTTCACCAAATCTAGAGAATGCGAGCTGTCTCTTTAATAATGCAACGGGGTAGTAAATTTCAAGCTGAGGGTAGGCAGTAACAAAGAGAGTGTTCTCCGTACTGCCCTAATGTCAGTGGAGTGGCTTAGGAGAACACCTTATTAGTTCTAACAGGCTGGTTAGCGCGGGGTCACCTCTCTGCCTCCATCTTTCCCAGCAGGGTCACTCATCTCTGGGCTATATTTGGGAGCAAAGAAGTGAGGGGGAGGGGAAGGAATATATTTAGTGCTTCTTGCGTCTCCCCAGCATTTAGAGCTATTTATTTTTATTTGTTGTCCAATTGTGTTATACTGTCTCTCTTCCTCTCTCTCTCTCTCTCTCCCCATTCTCTCTGTCTTTCCCTAGCTGGTCCATCTTCTCCCTCTGTAATATGTCTCTCTATATTCTCTGTGTTGAGTGGAAGCAGAAGCCCTAGCAATATTTCCCCTCTTATTATTTTTTCAGTTTCAGAAATCTTCCAAAATAAGTGTCATTTATACATCTGTATTTGAATGAGTGTTTACATTGCTAAAAACATGAACTGGGAGAGGCCCAGCATAGCTAAGCTTCCAGTCCACATGATTGGCCAAGAGAAATAGGACGGCAGAGAGATACCCGTAGATACACCTTTTCCTGTCTTAAAAAAGTGAGATCGATCACATTTTAGAATTGTGTAAATCAATAGAATAGTGTAAATCAATCGCAGTTTAGAATTGTGCTTAATATGTTTTCATAAAAGCAAAAGATGATCTAACTATCCTCTTTTTAAACACATATTTTTTTTCTGCTGTCTTTGTTTTTTTTTTTTCCCCCATCATAGCTACCAACATCAACCCTTTCTCCTCCCCAGCCCCCAACCCACATTCTCCATCCAAAAATGAATGCAAAGAAATACTATTAGGCTGTCTGGTTATGTATTTTTTATGAGGCCATACAAGACGCTGGCTGACCCCTTGCAGCTCATGTTATAAGCACACTGAAGATGCTTTTCATTTGGGTTTTTCTTTTCAGCCTGGATGACCTCTATTAAAAAAAAAAAAAAAGATGGGGGTGGGGTAGTGGGAAAAGGCCTAATATGTGACCCCAGGGACTAGTCGCTTCAAGAATTACATTTAATTCATATGATAATATTGAAATATAATGTTCCTGGGTCTAATGTTTTGGTTATTTTCTCTGTCTCTTTATTTCAGGGATTCATTGATGAGTCTTGTCATAGATATTTTTCATCAATTTTGGGTACTGAGCTATAACTCATGCACTAGGGTCAGATTCTTAAAATTACCTTTTTCCCTCCTCTCAGAATTCAGGTCATGAATACAAAACATCTCTCTTCTCATAGTTTCTCTGAGAGACACAGAGAAATTAATTTTTCTAATGTGTGTCTGCCAAGAGTTCTGTTTCAAATAAAGAAACAATTTTTATTTTGGCATTTCCTTAACCCACCCTCAGCAACTGACCCCCAGGTTCTTTATTAGTGTAAAGGCAAACATCTTTTTAACTCCTTCCTTCCTTTCTTCCTTTCCGTGCAAGGTCAATTGTAGATATATTATGGTGTTGTCTCATATATGATATGTGCTGTGATTTAAATAATGACCCACATTTAGGTTTTTGTGCAGGGTACATATAGATGCTGTAATTCCTGTTTTCACATTGCTCTTATAATTACTGTGCTTTTTATAATGTCCATATTAGTTATTTAATGTCTACTTACATAAATATTAAGGAGCTTATAACTTCACCATAAAAATGTTTTTCTTCCCTCTTTCACAGTGAAACATGCTTCCTACTATTCAAGTTTAGGATTCAAAACCAATTTGTAAATGTATCCCTCTGGCCAGGTTTTAGAATTATATTCCTATTAGAGTTTCTTAGCCCATCAGATGCCTTTGTGTCTTTGCTAGTTGAAATGAACAGGTTGAGAAATGGAATTAAACTCTATGCCATTCATTGTAGTTGGAAAATGTTTTTATTCCTTTCACTTAACAGACCATCACTTAATTTCTTTGAATCAGCTGCTGTTCATCAGTGTTGCAGCATCTTGCTTGTCTTCGAAGGCGGGTTCCTTGGAGGGACAGTAACATTTCACCGGAGCTAATAAAGTCAATTAGAATAATATTATACAGTAGGCCACTAGAAAATAAGGTGCATTTTGCACCAATCATTCTATGTTTTAAATCCATACCAAGTGTACTTCATAAGGAATATGTAGAGAGAGCTATTATTTGTGACATCAGCTTGCATATATATATTTAATTGCAATTTTTCTTTTTCTTCTTCTTCTTTTTTTTTTTTTTTAAGTTGTTGCAAGAACAAGAAAGCCAGAAAATTCGTGGACATGTTCACACATTTTCATTACCACGAAAGTACTGGTGAAAACTGATCAAAGCTGGGAAATTCATGGCAGTAGCTGAAACCCCATCTCGAGTCAGTCCCTTATTACCCAGGTATTGCCACAAATGTGATTCAGCAAATAAAGCCCGTAGCTGGTTGCCTGGCCCCCTCTGCAATCAGGGAGCAGCAAAGTGGATCCGCAATGGGGTTTTCAGAATGACTCATAATTTTTCTACATTTGCTTGCACCACAATCTTAACATTTTCGACATCTGGCTTACTGGTGAAAACATACATATGTCTCTGTGTATACATATA
Organism: Papio anubis; assembly: GCF_008728515.1. Classification (NCBI taxonomy): domain Eukaryota; kingdom Metazoa; phylum Chordata; class Mammalia; order Primates; family Cercopithecidae; genus Papio; species Papio anubis. Next base: position 19,377,763 of record NC_044993.1, on the reverse strand, counting down.
AGTACATATATTTTTGTCTTTGTCAGTCATTGCATGTGAGAGGGATGTTTTAAAACAGAGACTCCAGGTTCTCCTTTGTAAAGCATTAAGCTGTGACCCTCCTCCTTTCTTCCCTCCCCCTGTAGCCCTGGACTTCATGATGCTTCCTTGACTGCTAGCTTAACATGGAGTTGTCTTTTTTATTTTTTTTTTATAAACCCAGTCACAACACAGAAAGAGGAGGAGGAAGAGAGAGAGAGAGAGTGAGAGAGAGAGAGAGAGAGAGAGAGAACTAAAAACCCTGAAGGATGGTTCTCAAAAATTCTAAAGGAACCACAGGGAATTCCTTTTAAGAGCAACAGAAAGCAAGCTAGCTGAGGTAAGGTAGATGTGGACAGCTTTTCTTTTCTTCTCTTTTCTTCCTTCTGTCTCTTTCTACGTGTGTCTTTCTCTCTCTCCATGCCCCCTCCCTTTTCATATTCTCTCTCTTTCCCTTTACATTCATATGTCCTCTCTCCCCCTCTCCTTCCTTCTCAGTAGCTATTTCTTTATGGATCGGGGAGGGTAGGAGGGTGGGGGAGCTACCTAACTTCTTCCCTGCTTAAGCAATCTGAGAACGGAACTCATGTGAATATGCAAATAGGACTGCCTGGGCCGCGTTGCTGACACGTGTATGTGTGTATCTTTCTCCCCACCTCCCTGTCTTAGCGTCTGATCTTCAACAGATTGCTGTTGTTTCTTGTGATCACCAGCACAGCGTGCTGGAAAGAGAGCTGGGGGGAGAGGTGGGGATTGGAGGGAGTGTTGTGGGGCTGGGAGGCAGGAAATCATGACATGATTGCTGTGACTTTTTTATATTAATGTGTGGCTTTTTTCTAGCTCATTTGCATGTCAAAGTGGCAGAGGTGTGAGGGCAGAGATTAGTATGGAGATGACATAATGATGCAATGAATTAAATGTGATCACTTCTCTGAGCGGGGGTGAAGTTGGGGGGGGTGGAGCGGTGAGGTGGGGTAGGGGGAAGCCAGCAAGACAGACGGAGTGAGAGAGGGAGAGGGGAGCGCCGCTTCTGATCTGCACCACACAGTTGATTGATGTCACCAGCTCACAGAATGCATCTCTTTATTGTGATGATGGTGATGGTGGTGGTGGTGATGCTGATTGCGATGATTACACTTACCGTTAGTGTTAGTGTGAAATTTGAATTTTAAGTGGTCAGTGCCGGAGCTTTAGCGCACGTGATTATTTGGTCCATCAGTGCAAACCCTTTACTGTCAAAATTTAACACCGCTCCACGTTTGCTTTTATTTAAATAGGACGATGTAACGTACAGGAAAGAGAAGATGACTAATTTGTGATATTACGCAGTGGGCTGGGATACCAAGGCTTTTCATTGTAGCTTCAGTTCTGTGTTTGAGTATGCAAAAGAAAAAAAGGGGGGACCAGATTAAAAACATTTTTATTATGACAAAAAATTAAAAAATGAAATCTTTCCGTAGATCGGTTGGGTGGCAAAGGTTTCAACCGTTGACAATAAAGAAAATGCAATTTCATCTCTGGCATTCAGTGTTATCTCTTTTTAATAACAAAACCAAACCAGACTGATTGCTGAACAAAGCAAATTCTCAGGCGGCTAGCTGCAGGTCTGAATGCAGGAGTAAAAATGGAACATTCGCTGCCCCCCACCCCGCCCCTTTTGGCTATTTTGTATGCAACACCTGCAAATGTGCATAGAGTTGTTGTAAAAGGGGAAGAAGGGAGAGGTTTTTTTAAAATTTTTTTTAATACTCTTATAATTACAAGAAAAAAAATATAACAACAAAGTACAAAGGTTTTTAGATGTCGTAGATTTATTTATTTTAGAAGTCAAATTCGCTCTGCCTGCCAGTAAGTTTTCTTCTGATATGAGTCTTGTCTACTGCTTCTTTGGGAGAATGGACTTCCTAGAGTATAGACAAATCAGTATAGAAATTTAGGACTAATTGTTATGTGCGCAATAACCCTGATGATATAAATGAGCACTTAAGAATCCACAGAACATCACTAACATTAATTTATTGAAAAAGAAAATCCAAAGCAACTCCATTAGTTTTTCCCTGTTATTGTTAAGGACTTTAAATGGATTTCCTAATTGGATAATTTTATTCACAAGAATAATACACAAATGGAAAATAAGCCCTGGCTCTGGGGGTGGGGGTGGGATTGGCCTACAGAAAGGAGAAGAGTCAGTAGAAGAGTGAGCCGCTGTCAACTTCAAGAAAACCTGCACTCAGGAGAAGGGTGAAGGCGCAGAGAATAGCTCCTGTGTGTGAGAATTAACCCATCCACTGGGGTCTGGGAGGCAGTGGGTGTTTTAAGCATGTTTAAACAACAGCGCATACATCCACCTGCCTCCTCTTGATGATATTTAAAACAATGCGGATCATTATTGCCCCTCTTCGATCACAGGTACTTCACCCTAAGTTTTCCTAAGATGCAACTTCCCATGTTTGTTAGCCTTTTTCCATTCCCTGTCATCACATCGCTGGCATTTTCTGTCCACCAAGTTCATCCTCTCGGAGATGCACTGGGGCTTACATTATTTCTCTTCCCCTTCCCAGATGAAGGCAGCTGTGCTGACTCTAGGCTGGGTCTCAACGCTGTGCACGGATACTATTAATAGAAAAGCATATCGTGTCCTATTCTTACACCCTTTGCCTGCCAAAAACATGGAATGAATCGAGACAGTCAGTGGAAAGTTCTGGAGTGTGGGTCTGGCGCGGCTGCCTTCCTGCACAGCCACACCTGTATCCTTATTCCGGATCTGTCCCCAGGTAGCACTGTGGCCTCTTCTAAGACCCACTTTCTCCTTGCCTTAGTCTTCTATGCCAATAAAGAAGAAAGGCAGGGATGAGGATTGTTACTATTGATCTGCCCAAGGGGATCATTAGGCATCCGTATCAATCTACAAATCAGTGGGCCTGTGTTACTAGCTTGGGCAGTCATTGCCAATTTGTTTCTATTAGATGGTGGAGCCTGGAGGTGTTTGATGAGCAGATTGGGTCTTTATCTCAGCACTGGAGAGTATGCGGGCTTGCTGCCAGACAGCAGAGGTTTACAGGATTTTTTTTTTGGTCGGGGGGAGGAGGGTGGGCGTTGGGGGAACAGGGATCCTTCCCGGTTTTTTTAGCCTGAAATCTGTCTGCACCTTAACTAGACCTCCAAGGTGGACCTCAGCCTCCCTGAATTGTTTCTGCTTACAATTAGCCCCCACATCACAGCCTCCAGCCCAGACATCCACTCGGAAAGCTGCCCACAGAAGTATCTTCTTGAGTATTCTTTTGTTATCGTTTTCAGAATCGGCATCTGAACAATTGAAATGTAAACATTTTTCTTTTCCCTCCTCCAGTTCCAGTGCTAGGAGCAGTGTATTCACTCTGGAGCAAGTGACATTTTTAACTGGTATTTTCTCTGTAGTTCAATTAGATAAAAGTAAAAGTTAAAGCTCCAGATAATTTTGTTTGGGAAATCCTATTTACCTTTCTCCTTGAATTGAAATCTAGAAGAAATGTGTTCCCACTCCCATCTTTGTTATTATTACTATTTTTTAAAAAAAATCTTTACAAATCATCTTTGTCTCTCATCTTGGGCTTCGAGAGAGCAACAACTATGGCAAAAGCCATATTCCCTCGCAAGCATGTTAGATTTGAAAAATAAAAATTATGTTTCCATGGGGGGAAGGGGAGGGAAAAAGGATAATGAATGAATGAGCACAATTTATGCCGTTACCGCTGCTAGCATGACATTTCCTCTTCATTATTTTGTGAAAACCTCAATTTCTAACCTGGTTTTAGTCATTCCTGACGTGAGCATTATTCAGTATAAATACCTGTCCATTGCCAGGCCTCGGTGATGCTCCTGGTGACATTGGAGCTTTATAGCTTGCGGTCGGGAGAGGAAGATGGAGGTAGGCTGATGCAGATGGAGAGGAGGGGCCCGTTGCATCCACTTCCTGGGAGCTGTTTTTATCTTGCTGCTGGTTTGTTACTTGGGAATAATAAACTGTTCCTCTCAGCTGGGAGTGGGTCCAATAGGCCAACCTAAGTTGAAGACTTAACACTTATATCTTCTCTTGAAATTTGCTCATCATTCCAAAGAGGTGTAAAAGTTTTTTTTTTTTTTTTTTTAATTCCTGTTTTGAGTGTTGAAAATGAGATAGAACTCTGTGTACGTTGAACACGAATTTCTAAGTGGTTTTGGGCTGTTTTAAGTTACCCAACATACTTTATTAACAAAGAAAAGCATGTGTGTTACTTTAGAAAACTTCCAACTTATTATTATTTATTAGTGTGTGTTTACCTTTTCTCACCTGTGTATTTTTGTTTTGTTTTGTTTCTTCCTGGCCCTGATCCAATTCATCTACTCTAAAGAAGCCTTCACTTCATTCCATGTGACAAGAGCCTGCTTTTTTTGTTGTTGCTGTGGTGTAGTTCACAGAACTTCACAGACACACATCTGTGTGGAGTACATCATTTTGGAAGTTAAACCGTTTTAATCTATCATACACCAGACATCCAGTTAGCTTTCATCTTTATGGAACATGGATAGAAATCGATTTGGAGTAGACTCAGAGGAATGTTTTAAGAGTTTGTTTTGCAAATATTTATAAACCTTTTTCTTTAGCGCGCAGGCCATTTTAGAATGGTCACCATGCTATTAAGACCAGAGTTCATTTTGAGGAAGATGCTGCCAAAACCTCTCGTTTGTTTTATCTCGAGGGCTGGGAGTTCAAATTTGCTTTGCCACCAACACGCTGTCAAAGCTAGAGATCTCTGTGAATAAGCTGAGATTTTATTCATTTATTTTATAATCCTTAGAGTGTATTAATCCTTAGCATCTCCCAATTTTATTAATCCTTACCATTCCCCAATCCCCTTTTTTTGAAAGGAGAACTTTACAGTGAGTGAAACAAACAACTCAGGTGACCATTTTGATTTTTGACTGAAGGCAGAAGGTGGATCTTTTTGCATGCCAGAGAGGAGGGGAAACCCATCATTTTCTCATCACCTAAGGGCTTATTAAGGATGCAGACAGTATGTTGCAACTTTATAGAAACTTTTAATCAGTGACAGACTGGTCCTTCAGCCAGGACATTTATAGTTTCCAATTCACCTAACCCAGTTGCTAAGGACACTGTGTTGATTTCTTTCACAGTGATAGCAAACAATTTTATTTCTTAATACACTGTTTGTTTATCTCCCCAGACATTTCCCTGATTTTTCTTGTTTTATTTTGTGTGGCTTTGCATGTGCCATTTCTCCGCGAAACAATTGATACATTCTCCGCACGCCGTTGTGAGGCGAAAAAAACTCTCTAGATTAATGGTCAGTGTCGCTCACATGCACATTTGTGTTGTGATACTACAGAGGAGCTGCGAATTACTGACAAGATCTAGAATAATTCCTAATGCTGTCGAAGGCTTCATTTTCTCCTCGGCATGATGGATGAGGCATAAGAAGTGCTTTCTGAGATTATTATGTGCATCATTCTGTTAAGTGTTATTAAAGTCCGTCTGTCTTAGGCAGCAGAAACAATATCTTCGCCCTTGTTTTGCTCCCGTGTTTAAAAACGGTAACCGCAGATCCCTTTCTTTCGAATGTAAGCTTTTTTGAGGTCATCTGACTGTTAACTTGTGTCCTCGAATAATGGGAATTGTGTTTTTCTTCCTCCTTAAAATTTGGTAATATTAATCCATAAACGAATTCTGGTGTATTTTTAAAAATATTTAATTTATAATAAATGCTTTAGAAATGCATTTTGTTTCTTAAAAAAGAAAGTAACAGAATTTGAGGTGTGGGTTTCAATCTGTAACTTCAAACAGATTTCATAGTCTTTTATTTTCTGGGCTCCAATTATTTTAAAAGTCATTGACGATTTGTTACCTTGAATGGATTGTGTAAGGTTCAGGATGAATTTGAATTTGATGAATATTACATTGAATTCCTCCCTATAGGCAGATGTATTCAGAGGTGACAGTATACAGGCACATGGATGGAAAGGAAAACTTCGCTCTAATATTTGGTCAGGGAAAGTTTGTTTTTATAAACTACATTTGGAGGGCAAATTTTCCTCATTCGGGGGGGTACTTACTGGTTTTTGATGGGGGCGGGTGCATCAGGGTCTGGGAGTGAAAGTGACTTGTTTCACAGGCCAGCGAAGGGGAAATTGCACATGGCTCATATTATATCTCCAGCTATTTCACTGAAACAGCAGAATTTACTTTTAAGGTTTGTAACCTCCTTTTAAGTCACAGATTTTCCCAAACCCTGTGATAATAAAATACAATCTACTTTGCGGAACGTTTTCATTATTATCCAGTAGCCCTTCTCCCATTACCTTTTTTGTTATTGTTTTTGAACAATTCGGTGGAGCATCTTTAGACCCCTGGAGGCTTATCCATGGAAAAATGAAACAAACAAAAAGAAGTAGATCATCACACTTTCTTGGAAAATACTACTTCCCCCTTTCAGAGATTCAGTGAGATCTAGAAGGGCTCATTTTGATACTTCTAATAGAATTACATAAGTATAATGCACAGCTGGGATAAGCTCAGCCATCCACAGCGCAGCTAGTTTTTGAACATTTAATTTTATATTTGAATAATTCTCCAGATCAGGCTATAATCATGAATGTCATATAAAAAGTTTTTAACAAACAAATTACATTATTTCACAGATGTGCAAATACTTCTGAGAAAAAAATTACATTGATCAGTTTTTAATACCCCCCTGTCTCAACCTTCAGTCAAAGGGAAAAATAGGTTTTTTCCCCATCTTTGTCTTCAGAAAGGTGCTAGATTGTAAACATCTGAAGGAAATGAAAGGGGGTTGGCCAGTCCACCCCAAACTCTTTCCAGATTTTCAATCCTTTCAGCAGCAGCCTTCAGTTTTCAGAAAAGAGGGAGGGTCTGGGTGGGGGGAAAGAAAAGGGATGTCTCTGTTTATTATTAAAATTTAAAGTGAAAAGCATTGCTATAACTGGCTAATTTTGAATCTACTAATTTAGAGGGCTTGAACAACAGGAGGCAAAATTTAGGTAACATGTGCATCATGCTGACTTGGAAAAGATAAGGCATTTGCAGCTAATTAAGTTCTAATTCTGGGAAGAGGACAGTAAACAATAGACGACTATCATTACTTTTATTGTTTCTGAAACAATAGCATGTGGATATTTAATTCAAAAACTATTCGGATAAACGCAGTCATTTTTACTTAGGCAGAAAGATTCTTATTCTTTGTAGAGTGTTTCCAAAGCATAGTCTCTTTATTACAGTTTAAATAAAGGCATTTCGGAATGTCTGTGTTTTGCAAATAAAGACTCTTTCTGAAAGCAACCACTGAAGCTGTGAACCGTGGTCATTTCGGGAATAGTCATCTGTGGTTGGAAGCACCATTGGTACTCAGGGCTGAGTGAACAAGTGCTTTTGAATCCAAAACAAACAGTTTAATTAAAAGTCTAAACCGCATGATTTTTCCATGTTTCTTTTGTTAACAGCTCCAACCAAGTCACATGGCATGGCCTCCACACTCCTATAAGATTTGGGTATTTGATATGTTGTCATAAAGATGTCCTGAAAGTGGAAAAAATTGCATTAGCATTTGGTCCATGGATAATAATTCAGTTAAGCTGCAGTTTTTCAGGACTTCTTTATTGACCCACATAACCAACTTTTTTTTTTAACCGAAGCACTGAGCATAATATACAAAAATTAAACAAGGTGTTGTATTCAGATCAGTAGGTACAAAATCATAATTGCCCCTTTGTCTTCCACAAACCATACAGGCCTGATACACGATGAGAAAAATAATCTAAAATGTTGGGTTTATTTTCAATATGTGAGTTGTACAAAAATATGCAAGCTCTGATCACAGTGTGCTGGAAACTACTTCACAAAAATGTGTAACGAAAGCTGTTACTCTATGTGTGGCTCATGTATTGGGACAGCTGTGACAGCCTGATACAGTTTAATACTTGTTCAATTATCAGAAAGAAAAAGAAATTCAGAAGGGAACTTGATTTAGATAACAATCTCAAATAATCCTTGAAATTTCCAAAGTAACTTCTTCTGATCAACACTGTAGCTTTCCCCAAACGGGTCCCCTTCTCTTTTCCTGTACTTCGTGTCCCACTCACTTATGGAGACCTTGGTAATAAGAGGCGCCCTTGACTTGACCGCCTTCTTGTCCTTCTAACTCCTGTTTATCTTTAGTTTTTATAGGGGCTAGGTTATAGCTATGTGCAAATTATTTCGTATTTCAGGTGCCCTTTAAAAAAAAAAATCTTCACTTAGGAAATCCCAAAGGAATCATCTAGTAGCTGGCCACACTTTTCCAGAACATGTTTTTTTGTTTGTTTGTTTTCAAGTGATTATTACTGTGCCTTTCTGGCAGATATATTTTGGTGCGTGGAAGAAAGGCTGGTACTGAGGTTGGCAGCAAACCTTAAGTTCTGAGAATGTGTGCACATGTCATTGTTATCTTTAGTAACTGATTGATGTGGTTGCATTGTGCGTGTGTGTGATTGTATGTATATATCATGTCCACATTTTAAATACATATTCATACACACACACACACACACACACACACACATATATATGGCTTATGTGCTACTGTGTTTGTGCTCCAGCTAAACTCATTCCTAGAGTAACAATACACAGAGAATGTACGCTGCCACACATCAAATTCCTTTTGTTTAGCTGAACTTTGTATTTTCTAAGCTGAGCTGTCTCTGCAGTTTGTTATGTATGTAGAGTTTCATGTGTTAATACTGCATATTTTGAATGACATATTAATAATGTTTTCTTGATGTTCTAAAAAATCAGCATCTTAATATCATTCTGAAATTGCCCACCTTAAAAAAAAGAAAAACAACAACCAAAAAACAAACCACACATATCTCAGCCCTTAAGCTGATAGAAGACATGTAGTTTTTTTTTGATGTGAAAGACTATGTTTTTTTAAAAAAGCTTGACTAAAAATAATAATCTCAGGCATTTCAAAAAAAACCCCAAATCCCCAGTGTTTATAACCAAGGCCCACTGGTAGACAGCAGGGACCAGTATGTTTGTGCCAAGGGAACAAATGACCCACCAGCTTCCTCTTGCAAAGTTGCCTGTTTTGGCTTCATGATTCCCGTTAACTTTACATTATTTAAGTCTTTGAAAGCGGATGGAATAAATGCTGAACTTTTTTTGAGTAGTATTTTCGGGACACTTGGCACCCAAGAAGCTTAAGAAAAGGTCTGTACATTAAGAATCTGGCTGGAAAGGGGAAAATGGGTGAAAGCTAATCTTTTTTCATTCAATCGTGGTTGGTGTGGGTAATTTAAAGTAGGATCCTGGAATTTCCAGACCCTGGCTCTATCTTCTAAGTCATTTCTGTACCTGGAATAAAATGTTGCTGTAGAAATTATTGACATAATAGTCCCCATGAGGACTCATAGCCATCAAAGTGAAATCTCACAATAAATTCAGAGGCCACCTGGAGAACCACCGTTAAAGAGCTTTTTAGAGATGGGAAAAAAAAAAACTTTAAAAGCTTAATTCTTCTTAAATATAAGTTCACTGATCATGTTTCTGTACCACTTTCCTAGAGTTTAGTTCTTTACTTTTAGCTTTGTTAAATAATCCTTTAAAGCTTTTTTGACAGCAAAAATGCTGCGTTTTGTATAGATGACATCACTAGTCCAACTCCAGCCACATTGAAAGCCAAGAGGTTACCAAGCAATAAACCTCAGTCGGGATTTCTGCGTGTCTCGGGGCATAAAAGCCTTAAAACGTGAGGTGGGTCTTACTGATCTGTGGGACAAACAGTCCTACTGTAATACCAGAAACATTATTGATCAGTTTGGGGGGAACATTTTTTTAAAAGCTAATTAGTCTTTGCCGAGTGGAATTACTAATGCCGTTTTACACTTAGCACTTAGCGGTGCCTTTCATCTTCAAAGTGCTTTGAAAACATTAACTAATTAATCATTAGCTAATTTAGCAACTGACGATAAAAGTTAAGAGACTAAGAGACGGCAGATTCCACGAGCGTTTTCTGCACAGAAATCCCTCTATATCAAGGAAAGGCAAGGAAACTGGAGGGAAGCTGTGAGGCAGGTCACCAGGTGCTGGCGATTTTAGGGGACACTGCTCAGGTAATATCTGCAGAGAACAGAAAGAAAATCCTTTAGATACACACTCTTGGACAATCTTAGCAGATAGTAGCCAGCTTCTTTTTTAACTTTATACACACATACACACACACACATACACATCCCATCCCCCATGTAAAAAATATATATGTATATGTATATATACACACACACATATATATATTTTTAAAAGGCACCAACTAAGTAGTGGGAACCCTAGCAAATATCCAGCATATATCAAGATGCTGACAGTTAAAAGTGTGGTTAATACCATCAATATTTCCTAAACAGATAAAAATGGAACAGTGAAGCTATAGACACTTTCTCTTTGGACTCCAAGGTGGGGGCGGGGGGGGGAGAGAGAGAGAGAGAGAGAGAGAGAGAGAGAGAGAGAGAGAGAGAGAGTGAGAGTGAGAGTGAGAGTGTGTGTGTGTGTGATCATCACCAGCAAACCTTCAAACCTTCCTGGGTCCAATATGACGTAATCCATGAATACTGCCCTGGAAATTCAGCTTAGTTTAGGGAAACCTGATGCAGAAACATAAGAGAATTCTCTTGCATGTCGTGACAGACCAGATTCTTTCCAGGGGGGCTTGTCTGCTCCGCACTGCAGCCCCATCCATTATGTGAAAATGGTTCCTTGTTTCTCTGAGATATCAGCGGACCGCACAAGCTGAGTTTCTTTAAAAATACAGAGACAGTTCATCTATAGACTTATTCTGAATGAGTGAGTATGTGTGGTCCAGCTCATTTAAAGAAAGAAACACTCCACAAAAGCCACCAGTCTTACAGAAGGTGCTACCAGGGACTGCATATTTGAAGGGCGGATGTAGTACTTTGTATTCAGTTCCTTCCCAATGCCACATACCCTTTGCCTGTGACATGGAAAAGTAAGATTTCAGAATATTAGAAAATGTCAAGTGTTAAAAATGTGTTCGTATTGTTCTCGCCTGTATCATCAAAGAGTTGGTAAATAAGGGGTGCAGAGACATGTTGTTTACATTTTTCAATGTATTTTGGAAGGATTACTATCCGACTGAAAACTTCCCATCAAGCAAACTTTGATATTCTTGGTAGATGTTAAAAAGCAACGGAGATAAATAGACCAGGCACATCTAATACAGTAGATCAGTTACTGCAAAATTATTTTGTGTTCTGTTGGAGACATTTAAACGGAGACTGCACACACCTTTTGGGATGAGACTTGAGAGATTTTACTCCTAGATAGAAGTATTTCAGGTTAATACAGAGCTACACTGCTCTAAGCCTGAACTTGACTAAAATTTTAACTTCACTAGCCCTCTTGAATATAAGGCCTATGTCTCCCCAGACTCTGCCTTCTCTTCTTTCATCCCAATCTCATCTTTTCTTACAGAGTGATACATTTTAAAAGCTCCACATTGAAGTTTCAAATTATGTCAACTCCAGAAATTAAAATGTTGTACTTTCCTGTTCAGATTTTCTGTTATAGGGAAAAAAAAAGAGTTCCCATTTAAAGATGACCTATTTTTCAGTTTATTATTTGCCTTCGAATAGTGAAGCCTCTTAATTTAAACACTTTGAATAAAATGGCTCCCCAGCCCTCTCTCCCATCCCCATCTAAACCTCTCTGCTTGCCTGAAGATTTCATTTTGATGGCAAAATTTTTCCCTAGCTTTTGGGGGCAAATCTGACAGCGACCATCCATGAGCCAAACTCTCCCTTTTGTTCCCCCCGGAGAACTTTCAAGGGAGCCTTTTGGAAAGGTCAGGAACGCTCATCAGCCCTGAAGTAATGGAACGTGTAGAATGGAGATTGTGACTCTCCCATTCGCACCGATTCCACTATGTTCTTAGTTCCTTTAAAAATGTTGTTTCACACACCACCATGAATTAAAGCCAGATAGAGACTCATGAGAACTAATGTATATAAAATTGAAATTAGGATCCTATAACAATTGTTATCAGTAGGGGGTAATTTTGCCCCCCTCCTTCCCCAGGGGACATCTGATAATGTCTGGAGACCTTGTTGATTGCTATAACTGTGTGTGTGTGAGTGTGTGTGTGTGTGAGTGCATGCGCTTGCAGGTGGGCACGCCAGTGGCAAGTAGTGGGTAGAAGCCAGGGACACTGCTCACCGTCCTACAGTAATTATCTGGCCCCAAATGTCAACACTGTGGAGGCTGAGAATCCCTGCTGTTTACTTACGCTTATACCTATACATGGAAAATATTGGCAGCAGCTTTTAGGCAGGAACTACTCTCTTTTTGCTAGTACTAGTGAAAACAAATTCTTATTTAATTACAGCGATAGTCCCTTCTTGCTTCTTAAATATTGCCTGCCTTAACTGGAATCGCTTCATCTAGAGAGTGGGAAATGGTGATCCTACCTCCTTCCCATTTCCCACTTTTAAAAATCACAGGGCAAACCAACCAGAATGAAGGGGAAAAGTGCAAACGAGCAAAGGACACGCCGGTGGAAATGTGGGAACGGCTTGCAAAACCTCGGTGAATTCTTATTCTTAAAAGGGACCTTAGATTCTCCATCCCATACCGCATAAGAACATATAAAAAAAGACTTTGTGCTTATGAAGCCGGGGGCTTGATCTGTGTCTGCTTTTTTTTTTTTTTTTTTTTCCCCCCCTCCTCCTCACCATGGTGGTATTTTTTCCTTTTTTTTTTTTAAGGATTAAAAAAAAAAAAAAAAAAAAAAAAACCCTTTTGCAGAGCAAATGCTAACACAAACTGCTTGTGAAAAATCACAAGCTCGAGATTGCAGAAAAGGACCCCAAGGTCGCTCGCTGCTGGTGATTATTTTTCTGGGTGTTGTTAACTTGGTCCTCAAGAGTAGTTCGAAGAAGCTAAAAAAGAGAGGCTTTCGCTGGAAATTAAGAAGCAAAATGCTGGGAGGAGATCTCAGAGGAAGAACATAATGATCTATAATAGGAACTGATGTTTCCACAACAATATATATATCTATATCTATCATATCTTTTTTGAACAGTGAAGGATGTAGGACTGGATGTCTTTTCAGTTACATCTATCAGCCTTTTAAACTAGCTCTGCTGTTTCAAGTGACGTTGAACTTCACTTTTCCAGTAGATGGCATTGTAGTCTGTCCAGTGGAGAAGAGCTTCCTTGAACCAATAAGACTTATTTTTTTTTTCTTCTGAGCAGCTTCCTTGATAATGTCCCCCCTACCTCTTGCATTAAATACTAGCTTGAGGTTATAAATAAGAATCTTGTTTTCGCTAGTTACCTGTAACTCTCAAAAGATTTGACTTAAGAAAAAGAAAAAAAAGAAACAGTAGATAATTTAATATCCCTATATCAAATGAAAAAAATATAGACTAGATCTGGGAGTATGGCATATGGATAAGATATGCAACCGTTTCAAAATGAGAGCTGTTTCTGGTCTTTCTAAGTCTACGTTTCCTATTAATCCATTATGCTTATACCATTTTAGTGTCATGGTGAAGAGAAGGCTTAAAAAAGTTTTACTCTGTGTCAAAGATTTTTCAGATACAATATGTTCTTCTTGGCTGAACCCCTAACAAACTGCGTCTTCTTTATTAACTGTTTTCAAACTATCTTTATAAAAAGTAATCACCTCTCGGTTGCATGTGTATTACCTGTGGGATGAACAATTGCATAATTTTTGGTGAATTATAAATATGATTTTCATTATATTCTGTTTCCTTCATTTAAACCCCTTAAACCTAAAAATGATAGCACTAATCGATTGAACCAGCAATTAGAAAAAGGTACCAATATGTACTTTATTATTATTACTATTATTTTGCGTAGTATAAAGTGAGGGCCCCTCACTTTGAGTAGTCAGAATATTACACTGCGTTTCAACCAAAAAGAGAAATGATGGTATGGAGAAGACATATATGTATATATATTTCTAAAAATGTCATGATGAAGCTTTCTCTGTTAAATATCTTTTTAAAATAAAGAGATTGAATATATTAACAATTAGAATCGAAATGGATTTTCTTCTTTGGGGGGAGTTGGACTTTGAAGATGAAATCACCATGTTTGTGTGTGTCTTTGTTTTAATAGAATCTGTGTTGTCCCTGAAGAATCCTTTTTATCTGTGAGGCTTCCATGTTCTCTTTTTAAAAATATTTTGCTAAAACTTTAATTATTTTCCTTCGAACAAAATCCTCTTTCCACTGAATATAATCTATATTTCCCTGATAGTCATTTGGTAATAATATTTGACTTCCATTTATCAATACTGTTTCTTTCTATTATTTTTAATCACAAGATTATGAGCTGTGTATTTAGTTATTATTTAAGCTAAATGGTGTCTTTGGCTGTTAGCTCAAAAAGATAATGTCCCAATATCAGGATTAAGTTTTCATCTGTATCAACTGGCTTAAAAATACCCAACTTGATTCCTTTTGAATTAACTGAGTCTTATTTTATTTTATTTTTTCAATATCACCAATCACCATAGTAACCACTAGCTGTCAGTTCAGCTTCTGACATTTTTCTCATTTGGTAAGATTTCAGAATTGCCATCCTCCCTGCCAACATGTCATGAACAAGAAAAAAAAAATTGCATGAAAAATCTAATGGGTGTCTGGTCTGATTGTCCTCATTCGTGGCAGGAAAGACAAAAACTGATGAATTGTGAAATGTATTCAGAGGGATTCAAGGAAGCAAGTGCCTGGGACAGCCCCCCCACAACCCCCCGAACCCAACCACCTCGTTTCTTTTTGTTATGCTTGATGCACCATACATGCTTACTCTGACACTTGGGTTTGTAGAAATTTAAGATTAACAATTTTTACATTCACCCTGCTGATCTCTCTTCCTTACCTTGTTTTTTTTTTTTTTTGAAAGTCATCATTAAAAATAAAGTTACCAGGGCTCGTATTTAGCATGATTTCTCACTCGTATCATAGATGTTTTAGTAAGTCCAAATTGGCTTCACAATATTTAAGATGTGTTTGCAAATGTACAACTCTGCATGGGAGCCAGACGTGGACCGTGAACCCACACGGTGGGTTTTGTGTCTGTGTGTGAGGGTGGCAGAGAAAGGACATTAGACCCATTTGAAACAAGAAACAAAGCTCATTCTGGACCTCTTCTAGGGGGTTGTTTTACATGGTTAAGAAAAGTAAGAGAAATGAAGTCCTTTCTAGTTCTTTCCAGCATTCTGGTTTTAACAAATGAGTAGGGAAAAAAAGCTCATGTTAATGAATTCCTACCCCACATATCCGACTGGGGAGTTGATAAAAGGAACTCTTTCTATACTCAAGTATTTCCTTCCTTTTGATTTCCAGACTTATTTTAGCAAAAAGCAAAAGAGAAAAGTGACAATGTACTTTAGCTAATGTAAACATACAAATTAATATATGTTACTGATAGGATACAAACATATACACATATGCCCCGTATGTGGATCTTATCACTGACACCTAAGCATGACATTTAATATGTGTATGGTCTGAATACAGTAAATGTATTAAATCTATTAGCCTGTCTCTGCATGCATACAGATGTTCATCATGGTAACATATCCTTTAGCTGCCTAGGTGTACATGGGTGTGATAAAACTTACGTGTCTGTCCAGAGGTTTTGTTTTGAGCTAGATCAGTCTTAGAGGATATTTTTTTCATGACTGTCTACAAATTCAGGCTCAGCAGCAGGAACTCATTCCAGAAACATAAAGCTGATTTGATAAACAGATGCAGAATTCAGTTCCTCTTTACTAACGGGTGGACAACCCCAGGATCACGCATGCAGAGCCTGGGATGTTTGCATTTCACATTTCATACGCTGTGGCTTTAGCTCCTTTTAAAAAATTCAGACACTGGATGGTTTGGGGGCGTGTTGTACAATTTATTGCAGATTTTTATGTACAAGTATATTTAAATATTACTATGGCTAAGAAGGAATGGAAAGGCCCAGTGAAAAATATCTCCATTAAGGACCAAAGTCTCTTAATTTAAAAAGCAAAATCGTGTATATTTTTGATGCCATTTATATGAGTATTAAAATATTTAATGTTTGGTGTAGGTGGACTGATAACATGATTTTGTCATTGATGATTAATGGTGTGCCAGAAATATACATGCATAACTGCATACATATGTATCTGGCTATCAGATGTGTGTAAAATAAGCAATCCGGTTCATCATGCTTTTGTTACTTGATTCTTTTTAAATTTAAGCACTTTGGAGAAACCAAATGAATAATGCCAGAATGTTTGCTGCTATTATTATGAACAAATATAACCCTTGAGAAATAACTAGAAAATTGATATTGAATCTCAGGGTATATTTCAAACACATATTTGGAAGTGGAAAAATAGAAAGTATTTTTTGAATACTGGTAAATAAATTTACCTCATAAAAGAAAAAAGCCAGAAAAATATAAATCTTTTAATAAGAAATAATAATATTTTTATATGCTGTATTTTAGAATGAATGGTGTAAACAGAATATACTTTAATGCCTTTATGCTTGATAAGATTTATAACAATAATCAGCAAAACCTTGTAACTGTGTTTGCACCTTACGTGCCTTGAAGCCATTGGATCTTGCAGTTAATTGTATAAATTCCATACACTATGGGAAATCACGATGTATCATTTATATTCAGCATGTGTCATGTGTATAAATATTAAAATATATTAGCCAAAAATGGCTGATTATTCCTCAAACATTTTGTGATAAATCTTATCTTTTTATGGGTTGGGTGGGGGAAACTAAATATTTTATGTTATTTGGAAGTCCTCCTTAAACAACCTAGATTTATTATTAACATTTTAAACATTTATAACTGCCTTAATGTATTCGGAGTCTTAGCTCACTTAACAGCCATATACCCGGCAAAAGTTCTTTCTGTATGCAGCATATACTGGCAGTTGAGATTTCACTGTTCTTCAATGTGGTGAATATACAACTGCCTCTGTTGCCAACTGTATGTATATAAAATACCCATTTGTGGATATGTTCGGAGTTATATGCCATTGCTATTACAGATCACAATAGGAATAACATAGTATTTGTATGCCCAGGGATGTTTTGAAATCTATATCATTGTAATCCTCATCTTTAAAAAAATTCTTTAATCCACCCCAAACATTAAGGCAGGATATATGTGAATTTTTGTAGGTGAATATTCAGTTTTCTTTTCCGTGTGTAATTGAGATACTTTTTAAACGTGGGTGGTGTATATTCAAACACAAACAGGTAAGTCAAATATACAAAGATTTGATGTAATAGCAAATGTAAAAAATTAGGGTGATACATATTTATCGAGACTGATAGAGAGGCATAATGAATAAACAAACACGGGGTTGAACTGTTTTACAAATGTATTTGGCAACTGCCCGTAGCAGTGAGTGTGTACATTCAGAGGGGAGGAAATGTCAGAACAGAGTCTTGTAAATACATGCAGCTGGAAAGAATAAAATAAAAAATGATGACTAGTGCTGACAGGCAGACTTGGGGTGTATGATATACTTTGTTCATTTGATTCTTAGAACTCAGTCGGGGGTTAAATTGGAATCCAGACATCAAAGAATTCTTCCACCAGACCCAAATTTTGCCCGTATAATTTTTTTTCTTACAGTTGTCATAATTTTAGCTAATTTCACAGTGCAATAAATTTTTACCGTTTGAAGTCTTTTTTCTTCCTAAATATGCACACAGTATGTATATAATATATCTTATGTGAACTCCCCACACACTTGATACCGGGTACACATACACATAAAAATGATAGACACACACATATGTAGATTACATATGTGCCTGTATATGAATGTTCACAGACAGAGGAAGAAATGGCGTAGGCAGCTATTGCATTCGTCTGACCCTAATCCCGAGATATTGAAGAGAAAAGGCTGTTTTCAGTAGCAATACCTTTGTTTCTTTTTTTTTTTTCTTTTTACTTTTTTTCCCCCTCCTGACTGTTGTGTATGAAAATGTTGGAGGCATGCGGTGCTGCGTATTTGGAGCTTTTGCAGATTTCTGTACGATTTTTATCTGAAGGTCAGGGCTAGGGAAATACATCAGGTGGGGATGTTTGCCGTTTGCCATTTAGCCTTGCTCCTCTTATCAGATTATTTTGTCACGTGAGCCACAAACAGGGAACTCCTCTAAAGAGAGAGTGAAAATCAGCATTATTTGATTCATATGCATTTTTTTTCCTTTCTAAAGAGTCATAGCACAATTTCCGTGTATGTTTAACTTTCAACATTCCTTAGGTTTGTTGGCTTATGGTTATGATGCCGTCTACCATTTGCATTTCTCAAATAAAAATGTTAAAGGTAAACGCGTTTTTTTTTTTTTCGCTGTAAAAAGTAAAAACAGTGATAAATCACATCCATAAGGGAATGTGTCATTTCTGAGCCATTGGTGTGAGCTCACTATACTTTGTTTTAGCTTAATATGCCACTTAGGATAAAGAAACACATATAAAATGAGTGGGAGGATTTTCTCTATTTGTGTTTTCCATGGATCTAAGAGTCTTGTTTTGTAGTTGATGAACTCGTTGCTTTTCAGATAAGATTTGCTGCTGCAGACCTGGCTAATTTGGTTACCACCACCACCACTCACCACCATCCACCACCACCCACCACCCCCCCCCACCCACCACCACCACCACCACCCACCACCATCCACCACCACCACTACCACCACTACCTCCACCCACCACCACCACCACCACTACCACCACCACACCACCCACCACCACCACCACCATCACCACCACCCACCACCACTCACCACCACCCACCACCATCCACCATCACCCACAACCATCACCCACCACCACCCACCACTACCACCAGAGTAGCTAACCAAGTTATGGTTTCCATTCCATGAAATTAACCTTGTTTATGGAAGCCCCAGATGGAGAGAGAGTTTCATACCATGAAAGGTGTGAATTAAGTTTTTTAAAGATAACTGTCCAACTATTCATGTACTATTCAGAGGACGTGCGGAACCAAGGAAAATGAACTTTGTCTCCTGATATTAAGAAAAGATCTCCTGGCCTGGCAGTGGCTCATGCCTGTAATCCCAGCAATTTAGGAGGCTGAGGCAGGCTGGTCACCTGAGGCCAGGAATTCGAGACCAGCTTGGCCAACATGGTGAAGCCCCGTGTCTACTAGAAATAATAATAATATAAAAAAATAACAAAATTAACTGAGCATGGTGGCAGACACCTGTAATCCTGGCTACTGGGGAGGCTAAGAGCCTGGGAGGTGGAGGCTGCAGTGAGCCAAGATCACACCACTTTACTCCAGCCTGGGCAACAGAATGAGACTGTCTCAAAAAAAAAAATAATAATAATAAAGAATGTTCTCTCTTTTATATGGAGAGTGATTGGAGGACAGCAGCCATATTGGAGAATGAAAGCCATTCAGAATAAGTGTTGGTCATGGCTTTTGGGAATCAAGTGAAGAATGCCTATGGCTTTTGAGATTATTGGGTCACTAATTAGGGTTCACATTCCAACGAATCATTCACTTACAATTCAAAATGTGAATATTGATTGCAAACTAGGTGTACAGTCTTACAGTTAGACCTATAAAAAATACTTGGTGACCTTCATTATGGTGAACCTGCCATTTTTCATCAGTACAATTACTCTTCAAAATAATATTCAGGGAGGATGTCTCATTGGGAATTATTAAGAGGAAGCCCAGTTTCATTTCCATAAGCATCTATCTAGTTCAGGTGGCTCTGTGTCTGCTTGTTGCTTTTCAAGGTGATTATTTATTTTGTTAGCAAGTCTAACTATGGTCTCACTATGAAACAACTACCACCAGAGGTATCTAATAGGAACTTGATTTTTTTTTTATTTTAAAGAAGGATTGATGAGAGACTGCCATAAGCTTTGTTATGCTGTCCTTTGCAAAAGATAAACATTTGCTTTCCATCTTGATGTCGTCTTTTCAGGTTATTATTTGGTCACTAATTTATTTCACCATTAGCGAATTAAGGGAGATGACTGCTTGGATGCATTCAAAGCACCAAGGGGCTGTGGTCCTGTGGCTATTTCGGGTAAAGTCATAAGCGCGCTCTCTCTCTCTCTCTTTCTCTCTCTCTCTCTCCTCTCTTTTTTATTGTCCTCCCAGGGAGCAAAATTTGAACTTAATATTCCATGAAATAAGCCATTGTAATCACGTTGGGTTAATAGAAGAAGTAAAATTGCCTCTCCTCTCACAAGACATTAGAGCAAGGCTGCGTTATTAAAGTTTTCTTGCGGACAGGCGGTTTAAAATATATCCTCAGTGGCTGACGCAAGTCCTTTCAGTGTGGATGACAGCTTTTCAGATCTTAATAGGCTGCTCATTCCTGGTGCACAACTTTCCAGCATTGCTTGCTTTCCAGTCCGGATGCGACATGAGGGCTAAAATCCAGTGTAATTGAGCACCATGTGCTGTGCCAAACTCAACCCACTAAGTAGCTTTATGTAAATTTGTGTCAATAAGTAAACAATTACAACTCGTAAACACTATTGATTTGGGATACCCATTCTCATCTGTTTGACCCAGGAAAGTCTCTGTTACACGGCTTTGTTGCAGTCTACAGCCCCCGGTACGTACGATATGGTCATGAGAGTCTAGCAGTGGTATTGATTTGTGAATTGTTGAGTCAATGCAAAACATGATTCAGATTAAAAAAAAAAACACAACTGCCCGTTGCGTCATTGTTGGTTTTGTGGTGATCTAAATGTAAGGAAAGGTTTTAAGAAGAAAGCAGGGAGGTATTTATGTATCTTTCTTCCACCCACGCCTGAGTTGCTGCCTGATACCTGCTGATGTTCGTGCTCAGATCTAGCTAATACAGGGAGAGCAGGTGCTGCCCGCCAGGTCCCATAACAAACTTCAACACTTCCACAGTCCTGAAATGACTTTGAACTTAATTTGAACTGGGGACTAGAGCTCAGAATGTACTTTCCTCTGAGTGACTTTTTGAGCAAAGAAGAGGAAGAGGAGTGTGCTCTCAAATGGCAAATGCCATTTTCCTAGTCAAGTCTTGTCCAAGCAATACAGAAAGAATAATGGGCACTTGTCTGGCTATTCCTCAGTTCCTTAAAAAAAAGGGGATTATTTTGAGCGTTGACGTGGACTAGTGTGAAGCTGCTTTGGTTTTTTCCTCCTTCTGCCCTCGTTTTGGTTTCTCTCTCCTTGAAGCTTGTCTGCTCTCGTAGGACTGAACAGATGCATGGCACGTGACACTGTGGGGAGGGACACTTCGGGATTCCCAGGGTTGGCTGGAGGCAATGCTTTGTTACTGCCATTGCCTTCGGCTTGCTAGTTGAGATGGAATACATAACTTGGATGGCTTGTCCAATGCCCAGAACCTCGAGATTCTCTCGAGGTCCCTGAATTGCACAAAATGCAAACAGCAAACCTCGATTGTATATACATTGATTATGAGGGACCTATCTTTCTGTGTCCCTAAAGATGACATATAACTAGGTTTCTAGTGAGGGAGATGGAAACGATGAAATTTTGACCTTCCTATGTATACTCTGTATTCAAAAATAGCTCAATAGAGTCAAATGTTTTATTTTCTAGAGATTCAAGAAGCTTTATTAAACTACTTGATTCCCAGTTACAAGCTTGACACTGAGAGAAGATACAGGAGAATTGGACTGAATGAAATGAATGTTTATTGAGCAACTGCTTTGTTCCAATCTTTGTCTTAGGGCCCCAAGATTCCACATGTAAGAGACTTAATCCCTGTCTGTAAGAAACTTGCTAAAGCAAGAGAACGCTACCTCCCTCTAAATAAACAGGAAGCCTGGTTAAATATTATGAAGTTCCTTTTGGTTTCTCTCTAAATCTTATACATCTTGAATACTGTTATCACCACAGCTTATATTGAGGTAGTGGGCTTCACTAGGTCACATACCAGAACTTATAGATAGAAACAAGTTAAAAGCTGCCTAATTTTTTTTTTCTGTCCCAGTATATATGTAAGCGCCTATTTCTTTCCCATGATAATCCTTAAATACAGTCATGCAAATACACAAATAAGTTATGTATGTATATCCTGCATTTTCTAAAGCATTTCTCCAGCTCTCTTTTGCATGGGCAATCCCTTTGTAGTGGAGTGTATTTTATCTGTGGTGCATAAACAGTTAGCCTTTTGCCTGCGTAACTTTTGCTTGAAGACAGTTCTCTGCAGTTGCTTAGCGTTTGTGGTATTGACATAATTCATTCTCAGCTGATAAGTTTTAGCCCTTTTCCTTCATCAAATGGCATCTAAAATTTAGCTAAACATTCCCTCTGTGTTTACTCTTCAAGTTGATTTGGGTGGTCGGGGCTGTTTGCTTATTCATGAGTCGTATTTAAAATGCTGTCTTTTCTAAAACACCCTGTAGGTCGCTCTCCCATGAATTTGCAGCTCCGCTCCCGACTGTGTTTCCCAAGCTGTGCAATTTGTGTGTGCCTTGACCAGGATACGGTTTTTAAAAGAGTGTTGGAAACATGACTAGCTACTGGGGAGGTTAACGTGACATATTCTTGAAGAACAGTGACCTGGACAAATCCCGCCAGAGCACTGGACCCTTTCGTCCTAATTTAAATTGAACAGGACAACATTTACCAGTTTTGAAGGGGACAAGTTCCAAGGCAAGGAAATGGTATAAAGAAGATTATGAAATCATGAGGAAGAATAAAAATGCGATTTTAAAAAGCAGATCAATAGCTGCTTTAAAGCCTTTAGATTATAAACTGATCATGCAGAGTATTGAAATAAAAATATGGAGCTTGGCAATATGGCAGGACAAGAAGGAAAAGCTGCTCATTAAAAAAAGAAAGAAAGAAAGAAACCCTTCAGTGTACACTTAGTACTATTTGCACTGGGATAGCCTTTACATTTAAGTGAAAAAATTTCAGTTAATATGCTTAGGTTTTTTTGCAGTGTCTAAGGAGTTGCCCTTAAGGCCAGGTGAGTTTTGCATACTTTCAGAGGCGGACAGAGGGAAACTGTGGGAATGCCACTCAGCAACTGTTGTATTGTTTAAATCTTTTTTTTTTTTTTTTTTTTTTTGAGATGGAATCCTGCTCTGTTGCCCAGGCTGGAGTGCAGTGGTGTGATCTTGTTTCACTGCAACCTCTGCTTCCCAGATTCAAGCAATTCACCTCCCTCAGCCTCCCAAATAGCTGGGATTATAGGCACAAGCCACCATGCTCAGTTAATTGTTTTGTATTTTTGGTAGAGACGGGGTTTTGTCCTGTTGGCCAGGCTGGTCTTGAACTCCTGACCTCAGGGGCCTGCCTTGGCCTCCCAAAATACTGGGATTACAGGCGTGACTCACCCCACCTGGCCGCATTGTTTAAATCTTGACTTCAGAGGGTGATGTGGATGCTGTAGATTTCACCATCAGGTTTTCTATTGTCTGTATTGGTTATGGCTCTTTGTTACACATGTCAAAACGAACTCTGGGCTATTTAACAAAAGGGGATTTATTGGGAGGAAAAGAAGAACAAAAAGCATCAACCAGAGACAAGAAGACCAGGTTTAGGGAGGGGCAGGAGAAGGGAGCTCCGAGGGCTGGAGGTATGAAGAAGGAAGCCTGGCACCCAATGCTAGGGAGAATGGCCTGTCTGGCCGGACCTCGTTGCTGCTCTGATGAAAGACTCACCATGTTCTCACTGTTCTTGTATTCAAGATGCAAAGTCCTTTGAGAGGACATCGGCTTGGTCAAGCTTAGGCCACAGGCCCACCTCTGGGAAGGACCAAAACGCTGCCAATTCTCAAATGACGGTGAGGCACCTAAACCCACCTTCTCAGCAAGCCTAACCAATGGAGGGGATACAGTTAGCTTCGGAGATCAGAGTGCATTTGGGAGGGAGAATGGGTATATCAGATGCCCAGAAAAATGATAGGTGTCCACTATACTTTCCTATTAAACATGCTTATTAACTATCACAACTGCAAAGTATTAAGTACCATGAGGATTAGTACTAAAGAGAAGCAAACACTGGTCTTTAAGCCTGTTATTGTCAGTCGTCAAACTAAGAAGCACCAAGCCTGAAATATTGGGGAGAAACCCCACCTTGGCTTTGTATGAGATTGTGATTGACTCCAAGCGAAGGTCACCTCTGTGGTCCTTTTGTGGTTCCTGTGACGCTGGGGAGTGTCGGCTTTGCAATTGGTGAGCGATCCACCTTAGTAAGCTACATGATACCTAGGTCCATGGGTGAGTGAAGCAGAACCGAGCTCAGGATCTGGCTGTACCCCACTTACTTGGGCCAGAGACCCAGTTTCCTCATCTGTAAGATGGAGCTCATGATAATGTGGAAGTGTTGGTTTGAACATTGCATGAGATAGCTCAGGCAAAGCATCTCACACTGGAGTTGACTCATAGAGAGTCTTCAGCAAATGGGGTCATGGCAGATGCAGTAAATGCCTCATCCCAAAGCCCTCTGGCCCCCGTCTCAGCTCACATGTAGTTGAAGTGGGCAGTTCCAGGCTGCCTATAGCCTCTCTCCAAGGTCTCTGTCTCTTAGTCTATGGGATGTCTCTGGGCCAGGGACATAGCACAGCCCAAGCACAAGACAACGTGAGGTGCCAGAAATTGAATGCCCTCATGGGCAACCCCAAAGCAGGAAGGGACATAAAGGGAGTTGAGGGATAAGAACTGCAGTTCCCCAGTCCTTGGTGGGATAATTCCGAGACTTTTCTATGTGGTTTCCTTAGAGCTGCCTCGGCAGGATGAAGCGCTAAATGCCCGTAGCTATCAACAGCTCACCAGGCCATTATTTTCTGCCATTCTTCTACTCCTTCACTTGTCCTTCCTGTGTTTACCTCCCAAATCAACTCCCTGCACCTGTGCTGTTGAATCAAATCCTGTTTCTGAGGGAAACCCAACTGGAACATAATTACTAAAGGAAGAATTAACGCCAAGAACCAAATCTATTCCAGACAGACGAATGCATTTTTTTTTCCTCTTCTTTTTTTGGTGCCTGGAGTAAATAATGAGAGAAGGAAGAAAGACAAAAATAATTTGAGGCCCAAACTCTTGAAAAGCGATGGACTTTTCATGAGTTTTGAGGAGAGGTGGGAGTGATGGGCATTTGTCTTGCTTGGAGAAAAGTGCATTCTTCCAGGGGTGGTGGCTCATACCTGTAATCCCAGCACTTTGGAAGGCCAAGGCGGGCAGAGTTCACGACCCACCAGGGCAACATGGTGAAACCCCATCTCCACTAAAAATATAAAAATTAGCTGGGTGTGGTGGTGTGCACTGTAATCCCAACTACTTGGGAGGCTGAGGCAGGAGAATCGCTTGAACCTGGGGGATGGAGGTTGCAGTGAGCAGTGATTGCGCCACTGCACTCTAGACTGGGTGACAGGGTGAGACTCTGTCTCAAAAAAAAAAAAAAATTAGCCTGGCGTGATGGTGTTTGCCTGTAGTCCCAGCTACTTGGTAGGCTGTGGTGGGAGGATTGCCTGAGCCCAGGAGATTGAGGCTCAAAAAAAGTGCATTTTAAGGTTGAAAACAGGATTCTCAAAGCCCTTCCTAGGGCAGTTATTTTTATTTGTTTATTTATTTTATTTTTTATTTTTTTGAGATGGAGTCTTGCTCTGTCACCCAGGCTGGAGTGCAGTGGTGTGATCTCGGCTCACTGCAAGCTCCGCCTCCTGGGTTCACACCATTCTCCTGCCTCAGCCTCCCCAGCAGCTGGGACTACAAACGCCCTCCACCACGCCCGGCTAATTTTTTTTGTATTTTTGGTAGAGACAGGGTTTCACCGTGTTAGCCAGGATGGTCTCGATCTCCTGACCTTGTGATCCGCCCGCCTCAGCCTCCAAAAGTGTTGGGATTACAGGCATGAGCCACCACACCCGGCTGGCAGTACCATGTTTTAACAGACGACTGGATGCTTCTCTGAGTCACAATTCAAATTTACCCCAAATCAGGACCTGGAACATGGTGCCAATGGCCCAGAACTGGGAGTGAGTGGGAGGAAGAAAATAAACAAGGTGTAATTGTGTAATTGTGAACAGAGTCAAGAAACTATCTAGGATATAAGAGAGTTGAGAGGTTAGGGGTCTCCGTTCCAGGAAACTGGGGTATGAAGAGCTTCCTCAATGAACACATGGTGTGCAGGCTTCAGGGAGGTGCCTCATGCCCACCCCACACCGGCCCCAAACCCTACCCGTACATGTCTTCCAGTTTCTCTGATGTTACTCTCTTGGGGGCCTTAATGTCTCTGCATGGCCTATTTGCATAGATTCCAGGCCTTTCGTTTTTTTAACTTATTTTCAGATCCCAATTGCATCAGTTAGCATTTGCCGCATAAGAAACCATCCCCTAACAACAATCATAAAGTTGCTCACAAATCTGTGGGTCAGCAGTTTTGGTGGGGTTCATCTAAGACGCTCACCTCTGGTGTTGACTGCGATGACTCGTTTTTCTGGGACCTCAGCTGTGACAGCTGTGATGCCCAGGCCTACCTTTCATGTCATCTCTTGTGCGTAAAGAAGCTAGCCTGGGCTTGTTGTCATGATGTCAGAGATGTTCCAACAGCAGGAGAGAAGAAGCTGCAAAGTTCCTTAAGAACAAGGCTCAGAACTCACAGCAGGTTACCTCTGATGGATTGTATTGGTCACAACAAGCTGTGAGGCCAGCCCATAATGAAGGGGTAAGGAAACTGTTGTCACCTCTTAATGAGAGGAGCTGCAATGAGTATATGGCCATTTCCAGTTTATGACACCAATTCAAATATTACTTTACTGGGATGCCTAATTGCTCCCCTGCCAGGCTATGTCAAGTCCACCTATTTTATTTTCTTTATTATTGATCAATTGATTGATTGATTGAGACAGAGTCTTGCTCTGTTGTCCAGGCTGGAGTGCAGTGGGGCGATCTTGACTCACTGCAACCTCCACCTCCTGGGTTCAAGCAATTTTCATGCCTCAACCTCCGAGGTAGCTGGGAATACAGGCGCCAGCCACAATGCCCAGCTAATTTTTATATTTTTAGTAGAGACAGGGTTTCACCATGTTGGCCAGGCTGGTCCCAAACTCCTGACCACAAGTGATCCTCCTCCCTCAGCCTCCCAAAGTGCTGGAATTACAGGCGTGAGCCACCAGGCCCAGTCCACATATTTTATTTTCCCCAAGTATTTTGTGAATATTTGTTCCACCCTAACCTCTGTGTTTATCATGGTATCTTTGGCATTTAGCATAGTGCTTGTCACAACGTGGTTAATGAATGTTCCTTGAGTGAATGAAGGATTGCTCTGAGGGCAAGTATACTAATGTTGACTACATTAATAGGGAAACCATTCTGGAGGAGGCTATAGAAATCAGACTTAGAAGCAGAAAGAAGACCTTGCGCTGTGTTTGCTGAGATCAGTTATGTGTAAATTCATGAAGTCAGAGCTGCGAGTTCTGGCAGTGGATTGTAAACATGCCAATAATCAGGCAGGTATATAACACACACCAAAGAAGGAAATTTTTTGGAAAGCTTAGATAAGGCAAATGCACAAGGTGAGATCACTTAAAAAGCCCCGCGTTTGTGACTTGAAGCTGGAATTATTGTTCGTAAGTTTTGAGGAGAGGTGGGAGTGATGGCTACTTGTATTGCATGGAGAAAAGTGCATGATCATTTCACTATCAGAAAAATCTGACTGTATGCATATTAAGCAGAATTCAGTAACTAGTAAAAAATCATGACTGTAAGAAGATGGATTAGAACATGTTTCATTTCAGCACTTATTCTTTCACAGAGCATCTATTGAGCTCTTCCTCAATACGATACACAATACACTTGGTTAGACGCTTTGCAAGACATAAAGAAGGCAGGAAAGTTCCATGCATTATTAGGGTATAGTGGAACTCCTAAGGTATATGCAACATGACCATCATATGATATAGAAAATGATTCATGTTGGAATGAAGGCCATGTAAAATAACTTGAGAATTCAGAGGATGCTTAGCAGAACTTAAGCAGCTGGTCACCATCACCGTATGTCTTTTGTTGCCTTTCGGATTTTTTTCTGAGATTGAAAACTGCCCTTCTATGTATTCTGCTCTGTGTGAAGACTGTCTCCCTTTGGACACAAGGATGGCTTTGGTTTCTATAAGCCATCTCACAGTCTTAGGCAAAAGAAAGGGTGTTTCCTTTTGGCATCCTGCTGTTCACACTCTTCAGTCCTGATCCCTCCTGGATCACCCTCCATCTGAGTCTACCTTCTGGGGCCATTGTTTATGATCCTCCTCCTTATGTCCACTGCCTACCTATTAAATCTTCACTTTCAATACCCCATTCCTCTAGGGACTGCTTCTACTAATTTTTTTTTTTTTTTTTGGGATAGAGTCTCACTCTGTCACCCAGGCTGGAGTGCAGTGGCACGATCTCGGCTCACTGTAACCTCTGCCTCCTGGGTTCAAGCCATTCTCCTGCCTCAGCCTCTCAAATATCTGGGATTACAGGCGCCCGCCACCAAGCCTGGCTAATTTTTTGTATTTTTAGTAAAGAAAGCGTTTCACTATGTTGGCCAGGCTGGTCTCGAACTCCTGACCTTGTGATCTGCCCGCCTCGGCCTCCCAAAGTGCTGGGATTACGGGTGCGAGCCACCACACCCGGCTATGCTTCTACTAATTAATCTGTTACAGTTGTATGAACCATGAATCTTCTGCAGATAACTTACTCTAAAGTTGTATGATGTGTAGGTATCACGTCAGGCTAATGGGTTGAGATTTTGGTATAGGTAACTTTCTTTACATTGATTGATTGATTGATTGCATAGGGTTTCACTCTGTCACCCGGGCTGGAGTGCAGTGGCATGATCACAGCTCTCTACAACCTCTACCTCCTGGGCTCAAGTGATCCTCCCACCTCAGCCTCCCAAATAGCTGAGACAAACAGGCATGTGCCACCATACCTGGCTACTTTAAAAATTTTTTTGTGGAGATGGGGTCTTACTGTGTGTTGCCTATGGTAGTCTTGAACTCCTGGGCTCAAGGGATCCTCCTGCCTCAGCCTCTCAAGTGTTGGGATTATAGGCGTGAGTCACAGCAACCATCCTCGTCACATCTTTCTATACCTCTCTCGTCTAGCTACTGAGGATGGAATTATAAGCATTGGGGGTGACAGAAAAGAAGTTAACATACATAGATTTTTACCGTTTGTCAAGCATGTAACCAAGAACTTTCAAATATATAGTTGATGGGGTTTTTAGTTACAGACAACAGAATTCACTTTAGGTAGTTGAAACCACAGGGGATTTTTTAAAGGATGTGGTAGCTCCTATAATCAGTGAGAAGCCCAAGTTGGGCTTCCAGGACGGAGACCTAGAAACATGCCCCAGAATAGACCAGCCATGGGAGCTGCAGCCTTTCCTGTGGTCAGAAAGCTGGTGCCATGGCTACTGGTTTGAGAACCATGTGGCATCTAGTGATCTGTGCCCACAAAATGAATGCTCAGCCCTTGGTCTCTTTCCCTGAAGAAACTGAAGAATCTAAATTACAGGGGTAGCTAGGAAATGTAACTTGGATTCTTCCTTGGGAAGGTGGGTAGTTAACTATAGATAACTTTCAAAATGTGGAAAGGAGCTTCCAGAGATTTTGAGACGTGACAACTGCAAAAGTCCTCTTGACAAATACAAATGGCGCATTTCGACTATTTTACTTCCATATGAATGATTTCCTCTAAACTCTAGTAAGCAGGTATTAGTGCCTCCTCTTTTAAGCTTAGGGAAGAAGGTACAGAGAACCAAATAATTTGTACACAGAAATAGAATTAGGATTAAAATCTAGAGTCGTCTGACTCTAACCTCCCCATATTTTCTTGGCATCTTTTTTGGTTGTATTAAAGAGCATTGTTCTCCTCTGGCTTCAGAGATTGTCTCAGGAAGCAACCATCACCTAGAAACTCAGTGGTTACGCAGACAATTTTGATTCTGAGAGTGAAATTCTTTAGAAATATTTGCAAAAAACATGCTGGGCATGGTGGCTCACGCCTGTAATCCCTGCATTTTGGAGACCAAGGCGGGTGGATCGCTTGAGCCCACGAGTTCAAGACCAGCCTGGGCAACATGGAAAAAGCCCATCTGTACAAAAATACAAGAAAATCAGTCAGGTGTGGTGGCACGTGCCTGTAGTCTCAGCTACTCAGGAGGCTGAGGTGGGTGAATTGCTTGAGCCCAGAAAGCCAAGATTGCAACACTGTACTCGTGTCTGGCTGATCCTGTCTCAAAAAAAAAAAAAAAAAAGAAAAAAAAAAAGGAAAAAAGAAATTTGCAAAAAAATATACAAGTAGTGTTATTTCTATCATAGAACCTACACAAAGTAAATTAAGATAATATTACCTCCCCTCCCCATATAGAACTTTTGCTGGGAAGGTGCAAGGTGGAGAAAGCGGTGAGTGGGGGTGGAGGGGAAGGGCCCCTGACACTTGTTGTTGAGGCTTTTATGGTGAAGCTGTGCTAATGTCTTTAATCACTTCCAAAGGAATGACAAGCAGAGTTCTGCACTGAGAAAGCTTGAACTTTTATCGAGTGCTAGCGTCTTTAGGAGACAGCATGGGAGAAATATAAAACAGGCCGGAGGAAGGTGAAGTGTCTGCTTTGTTTCACGTTTTCCTTTCTACCAAGATATAAGTGAGATCTTTCTATAAAGACCAAAATGGCTCCGCGAGAATTGCCATAGTAGACAAGAGGTCTTTTTACTTTTTATGCGATGCATTTGTATTGAAAACACATGTTGGAGACCAAAGTCATTTTCTTTGCAGACAATGAATCTTACAACTGGTTTGAGCAATTTTTTAAAACTCAAGTGCTTTACCACTCCTCGTGATTGGTGGGACTAGAAAAATTGTCAAAAAAAAAGGAATGAAAAACAAGGAAAGCAGAAACAAAATGGAAGAGTTTGAAAAGTTGCAAGAAATTATGAAGCACGGAGAACCTTCAAAGCACCAGTGATTCCGTCGCGCTTGGGACGTTTTGGTTACTTTTGCTAGCGATGTACTTGGGGGAACGTTATATTTGTCATTTTTCAAACTGTTAGGAATTTGGTCATTTATCAATGTTTTTTCTTAACTAGAAAAGAAAGCTTTTGGAGGTGGAGGAGGAGCACGTTAGGATGGTCTCACTTCAGAATGGTTCTTCTTTGCTATTGTGTCTTTGTTCACATCCGGCAATGATCAAGGCAGTGTCTTTAAACAAAAGTGAAAAGTTGCTGTGACCTTCACTGTCAGGCTCAATTTGAACTGGGCCACAGGAGTTTGCATTTTATTTTTTAAATTAGCTGTGCCTGTCTCTTGGTGTTTGTCTACAGGCCGCCCCTGCTGCATGAAAAAGACAGACAGTGGGATGCTTTTACTTCGTCGGATGTTATCTTCATTCCCAAATAAACAGTACTGTGCTACGTTATAAAAAGACTCTGAACCCAGGTACATCTTGCTGACATTGTATGAATTTTATATTTAGGCTTTATTAATAGATGAAGCAGTCTTGTCTTTGATTTTGGTCAACTTCTTCCCTTTCTCCTTGCTGAAAGAGAACATGTTTCTCCTTTTTTGGTTTTTGGTAGTGGTGGTGGTGATGTCGTTTTTGCTTTTTTGTTATTGCCTCTCTGTTTAATTCCCAGGTATTATCTTGCTAATAGCTGTTAGAATTGTAAATTCCAAATTTGAGAGCAAGGCTGGACCTAGACATCCTCTGCTCCAGTCCTTCTAGAAGTGAAGGAAACTGGATGATGGAGAAACGAAATGACTTACTCAAGGTCATGCACCCAGTTAATGATCTACAGACTTCCGTTTGAATCTCTTTCCCTTGTAGCAGGTGACTGATAGGTGGAGAGAGACGAGAGTCAAGGGAGGGCCCCTTCTTTCCCTAAGTGAGCACATTAGAGGTTTGAAATGGATCATCATCAAGACTTTCATTCACAAAATTAAATTAATTCTGACTCCCCAGACAGGTAACATAGCAATAACAAGATTTAAATTTAGCAATTTTTTTTTCCATTGTGCCTGGTTATATTGATCATTTTTATGAAGTAGAAACTGGGGGATGCTTCAGAAACTTAATTTACCCAACTGAGGACATCAGTCCTCAACTGGGACCCGCAAATTTTCCTTAGGGAAACTTTGGTCCTATTTCCCCATGTTGGACTGAAACTTGGAAATATTCCCTCATATTTAGCTGTACAACTACTTTTCCCCAGGGAAAAGATGGGGCTTTACCATCTCCTTGTATCCCCTTAGGTATTGTTTTGTTTTGTTTTTCCAATAGATAAATTAGGCTTGCACAAATCATGTAAGGACAAATCGATGACAGCTAAAAAGGAGGGATGGAAGATGGTACATGGTTAGTTCATTCGGGAAAAGCTGGTCACAATCAGATCTCAGGATCCTCTCTTTCACATCTTACATGTCCCATAATGTACTGAAAGTTGTGGATTATTACGGTGCTAAGAATCCCATTATCATGATATGATCTACCTGAAAACCCTGTATTAAAACCAGACCACGCTGTGATCACCTTCCATTTGCTGAAGCTCCCTGGACATCTTTTGTGTTAGCTTTGTGTTTTTATATGTGGAAGAGTTTAATGTTGAATTATTCCTCCCAAATGCAAATGCTAGATTAACCCATATGTCATCTATTTACAAGACACTGTGAACACTGGCTTTCTTTTGCAGTAGATGAGACAATGTGTGGCAATATTTCATGAAGGCATAATAATGCTATGCAAGGCCCTAAAATATAGTGTGACACAGTGCAATTCATGGAAACATAATCATTTCCTTTCAAAATGGCAAATGTAGTTTCAGTGCTAAAGAACTCAGCTCGGGCCATTGTTACGGATGGAAATCGCCTCTTGTCATCAGAGCATCTAAGACTGTATCGAGATCAGCAGCTGTTCTTCCCAGAATGGCACATCTTTCAATATTCAGGTCTTCCCAGGGGTTCTTTGACATGGTCTGAAACTGTTTCTATTTTATTTATGATTCTCAGTCTTGTAATATCACTGTTTACTAGATTTGTACCTACTGAGCTTTTCTTGTATCGGATGCCCCAACCCTCATGTGCATGGGGGAAGCAGGCGTTGCAGTGCAGAAAAAGCTTCTTTGCTAGATTTCATTAGGGACTTCTTTTTTTTGTTTGTTTGAGACGGAGTCTTGTTCTGTTGCCCAGGCTGGAGTACAGTGGCCTGATGTCAGCTCACCGCAACCTCCGCCTCCCAAGTTCAAGCAATTCTCCTGCCTCAGCCTCCCGAGTAGCTGGGACTACAGGCATGCACCACCAGCTAAGTTTTGTGTTTTCAGTAGAGATGTGGTTTCACCATGTTGGCCAGGCTGGTCTCAAACTCCTGACCTCAAGCGATCCATCCACCTCGGTCTCCCAAAGTGCTGGGATTATAGGCATGAGCTGTCATGCCTGGCCCAGGGACATATTTTTGATTTCTGCAAGATGTTAAAAATGAGGATCAGCGTCTACCAGCCAGAGGACCCTGTTCCTGGCATCACATAGAAGGAGAATCTTCCCTGGCTCTCTGTCTTATTGAAAAGGGGCAGAACAAAAACCCTAGCACAAGTGCAGCATGCTATGACTTACACAGTACTGGGCAGTTCCTCTTGGGGTTTACCCTCGTTTACTTTGGAGGAACACATATCCCAAGTTTCGTGAGACTTCAGTGTAGAACATACCAAGGGAAATGTAGCTTTTCCTCTCTTCCCTGCTTTTATATTTCTCAGTGGTGTAATAAGGAGGTCTAAGAACAAAGGGGAAACTGTAGCCTTTTATTGGAACAAGTGGGGTTACTTTATGCTAAAGAGAGGGGATGTGTCCCTCCTACCAAAGGACTTGGCGTCTTTATAAACAATCACTTTTTCAACTGATAAACATACTTAGGGAAAAGTGCATTTAGATGCCATCTTTACTCATTTATTCTCCAAACTGTAATACAGCACATTTTGGGTTTCAGTATATTGCATTTTAAAACTAATGATGCATTCATTCTAGAGCAAATCTTATTTCTAAGCCCTAATTTAATAGAATTAAACTCTAAGCTGAATTGGTTTTATGAGATAAAACTCTGAAGTTGATAACTGCATTTAGGAATAGTTCAGGTATTGAGTTTCTAATTTGCTTCTTGAGCATGGAAATCCCTCAGATAATCAATATTGACTACCTTTAATTGGTAGGAAAGGCCCTTGCTGAGTTGACTGTCTTCTGCTGAAGGAATTACCTCCGCACACTGGTTGTCTGTGCAGCTCTCTGATTGGTCACCGCTGAAATGCCCTGGGCTTGAGTTCATTTCAAGTTGGACATTCATTCCTGATCAGTTGATCACAGCTATACTCACCTCTGTTCAAACAATGGTGGGGCGTGGAAACGTTTTTTCTGTATGCCTTATAGAGTTTCTGGGTTTGTCGTCGTTTTCTTTGAGAGCTATACATTTAGTCTCTACTGCAGACATTATTGCTTTTATTCCGTGGGGGCAGAGGGCAGGCTGGTCAAGATAAGATTAGAGCTTTCCAAAGGGTGGGAACATTCCTGATTATGGTATAACCCTGCAAATCAGTTCTAATACCATCTAAAAAGAAAGATCCTGCTAATTGTTAAATGAAGTATTCACAGATGCTACAGGCATTTGGAAATGGATTTCTCCAAATCCATTAAAAATCAGATGCTGGCTTATTTTGGTAGAGAAAATATGTTTTAAATATGAATGTGAAATACAGGCAAATACGTATTTTTCTTTGGAGCAGAGGATATCCATTAATCTCATCCTTGATTCCAATCCTCTAAGAAAGAATTTTTTCCCCCCTTACCAAGGGGTGGGGTTTGCAGGGAGTAGATGTTATTTAAAGGAATTAAGTTTGAATACCATAGAACTGCTACTGCGTCCCACCTTGTTTTTCAGAAATGAGGCAATTTAAATTTTTTATTGTTTCTTTTTTCTTCTTATTAAGGTGAGACATGTTTAGTGTAGAACATTTTTTTAAAGCTATGGAATAGCACACAAAATAAGAAATAAGGTGTAATCCCACCACCTACACGTCGTCACTGCCAACATTAAAGAGTATGTATCTTTCCCTCTCCTCCCCATGCATATATAAGCTTTTGTGTAGGTTACACAATTAAGATCAAAATGTACATAAGTCTTTGTAAACCGCTTTTAAAATGTAAGGTTGTATTGGAAACATTTTTCCATGGTACTAAGTACATGTTTATGACCTGATTTTTTTAGTGGCTCCACAGCATGGATGCACCATAATTTATTTAACCAATTCCCTGTTTACTGGGCATTGATTTTCTTCTGGATTTCTGGGTATTATAAATAATGCCACGATAGACAACATTGAACATAGATGTCGTAAGACAGTTTTTAGCACAATACTGTGTTATCTGTATGGAAAACCTTGCCCCAAATATCCACACTTTGGGGTGCCTTTACTGAATGTTCCCTGACTTATTTTTTCTGTCTTCCATTTCAAAAATTCTCCATGATGATGAAACATTTTCTACATGTGGCCTATATGGGAAGTTTAGTTGTGTTCTTTAAGTCCTATGTTCTAGCAAATGCTTTCTGAGCTTGTTATGTTTTCCAGAGATGACTCAATCTGTGTTTTTCACTCTTGTCTTGTCTATAAAGTTGCATTAATTATAAGGTACATGCAGTAAAGGTGAACTAATTCTTAGGAAGAGCTTTGGCACTTGTTTGACATTTATGGGAACATTCCTTCTCCTCCTCTGGAAAAACCCCAGTGTTACTGGAGGCCTGGACAGCTGCTCCTGGGGCTGCCCGCCTGCTACAGCCTTGCTGTTTGTGGCACAGGGAAGTTGACTTCCTCTCTGAGAGTTCAGGAAGGCCACTGAATGTGAAATCCAGCTTGAGAGGCTGGGAGAGTAAATTGTGGATCTGGCCCATTTCAATGCAAGTAAATTACATTTTGTCAGCTTCATTGCCCTGAATTTCACGGGCAAATGTGGGACATTGAACAAATGGCATTTGACAATAAAAAAAAAAAAAAAAAAAAGAGGCTAACGCCTTATTAATGCAAACAATCTCTGATTCAAATGGCTGCAGGCAAGGAGGGGTTGTTATTTCAGTGGAGACAATTGCTGTTTTTCCTTCTGTTCATGTTAATTTCTCAGAAAAATGTAAAGTCCTTATTGTTTTTTATTTTGCTCCATGCTGGATTAGAAACACCAGTGCCTCCTCTGGAAAAATATTGGTTTGGGGATTGTAGAAACTAGGAGATTTAGAGTTCTTATTCAACCTCAAGGGCCTTTGCATTCTGGTTTATGTAATAACAACATACACGTCCCCTTGAGTTTGTGTTCAGGCACACTCCCTTTAATTGTAGCATCCTTGTGGTTCTTTATCTGTGCTCAACCTAGTTGAAAAAGCCAGATGCAAGTGCAGCATGGTAAGTGTTTCATGTCCTAGACAGAGAACCAAAGGTCTTAGGTTGCCTTCTAGAAATATAAAAATTGGTTCTGTGTGTGTGTGTGTGTGTGTGTGTGTGTGTGTGGAAGGTGGCAGATAAGTTTCTTTATCTCATCATCTCCAGCAGACTTAGTATTTTGCCATGTTTTTTCTATTTAACCAGAGAAAATACCAAAATCCACAGAAGAAAAAGTCAATTCAGTCTAATTCTATATATTCATTCTTGTAGCCATCTTATTTTCCATCTAAAATAAATACAGATGCATACTTTTCTTTTCTTCGTATGAGACAGAGTCTTGCTGTTGCCTAGGCTGGAGTGCAGTGGCACAATCTCAGCTCATTGCAACTGCCTCCCAGGTTCAAGCAATTCTCCTTTCTCAGCCTCCCGAGTAGCTGGGACTACAGGTGCCTGCTACCACGCCCAGCTAATTTTTGTATTTTTTAGTAGGGACGAAGTATCACCATGTTGGCCAGACTTGTCTTGAGCTCCTGACCTCAGGTGATCCACCCGCCTCTGCCTCCCATACTTGTAGGATTACAGGCATGAGCCACCATGCCCAGCCAATATGTACTGTTTATAATGCTCTTTAACTTTCTGAACCAAAGAGAACCTGAAACACTAAACATTCCAACGAGTTTATAAGTAGGTTTGTCCTGACACCACCTGTGTTTGTGGTTTGTCAATGGAGATAAAGGAAAATACCTACTTCTATACTCAGATATCTACTTCAACTCTACTTGCAAGCAAAATAAATTGGGTTGTATGCTTTGTTTGTGCTTAGCTGAAAGGCCCTGCAAGAGTCTAATCTTCAGTATCAAAGACAGAAACTTCTATGGTGATCTTAATGGAGGTAGAGAATTGAGATGAATGACCAAGTGGTAGTAGGAGACCCTATTGTCACTTACAACAATAGGATCACTTGTGACAATAGAAGATCTTCAGAGACTTTGGGAAACTCTTTCAGTCTTTTTGAAAAATTTATTTTAGATGCAGGGGGTACATGTGCTTTTTTGATACATGCGCATATTGCATACTGCTGGGGACTGGGCATCTAGTGTACTCATTACCCAAATAGTCAACATTGTACCTGGATGGTTATTTTTCAGTCCTTGTCTCCCTCCCACCCTTCTCCCTTTTGGAGTTCTAGTGTCTATTATTTCCATCTTTATGCTCCTTGTACCTATTGTTTACCTTCTACTTATAAGTGAGAACATGCAATATTTGGTTTTCTGTTTCTCAGTTAGTTTGCTTAGGATGATGACCTCTAGTTCCATCCAAGTTGCTGCAAAGGACATCATCTTATTCTTTTTTATGGTTCTGTAGTATTCCATGGTGTGCGTATACCACATTTTCTTCATCCAGTCAACTGTTGATGGGTACTAAGGTGGATGGACACTTAGGTCTATGACTTTGCTATGGGAATGGTGCTGCAGTGACACAGAGGTGTCTTTTTAATGTAATGATTTCTTTTTCTTTGGGCAGATACCCAGTAGTGGGATTGCTGGGTCAAATGGTAGTTCTGTTTTTAGTTCTTTGAGAAATCTCTATACTGTTGTCCACAGAGTTTGAACTAATTTACATTGCCACCAACAACGTGTAAGTGTTCCTTTGTTTCTCCACCCATGCCAACATCTCTTGCTTTTAAGTTTTTAATAATAACCATTTTAACTGTGTGAGATGATCTCTCACTGTGGTCTTAATTTGCATTTATCTGATGATTAGTGACATTGAATCTTGTTTCCTGTGTTTATTGGCCACTGGTGTTTCTTGTTTTGAGAAATGTCTGTTCAGATCTTCTGCTCAGCTTTTCATGTTTGTTTTTTTGTTTGTTTATTTTTCTTGTTGAGTTGTTTGAGTTCCTTGTAGATTCTGGATGTTAGTCCTGTGTCAGAGGCATGATTTGCAAATATTTTCCCCCATTCTGTTGTCTGTTTGCTCTGTTATTTCCTTTGCTGTGTGGAGCCTTTTAGTTAAGTTCCAGCTTTTTTTGTCTCATCAGCAAACTTTGCAATGTGCAAGGACCTAATCCTAGCCAACAGGATCACATGGACATGCAACTTTGACCTTGACGCTTGAGCATCCTTGCCAAGCTTTCATGCCTGGGTGAGGAGGCTCAGTCTTCCTAGGAGAAAAGTCTGAAAAAGGAGTCAGGGCTGAAGGACCTGAGATTGTGTTATGAGGGTGATCATGACCAATGCCCTCATCTCTGTCAAAGATGAGATCATGTCAGTTCATAAACCTTTAGATACCCCTTTGTAATTACAAAAATTTTGTTAAAATCTTCTTTACTATTCTCCTAAGACACACATAGACAATATAACCTACCCATTCATGTAATTTTTAAAAAATCACTAAAATACCCCAACTGTAATATAAAACAAAATGAAAGGAAAGCAATTTATATTGAAATATGCATTTTAACATGAAAATGCTCAGGACAACCACATTGGAAAACATGAGAAGTCAGATGCCTATACCTGTGAGTAGACTCGCCATGAATGGGTCATTTGCAAATGTGGACTGATGGAGGCATGTTGTGTTGGTGACTTGGTTTCATTAAGTGGCTTTGTCATGATTTTTGGGCATGGTGAACAATAGAGTCTGGAACAAAACACCTTGCAGTCATCCCTTGACTTACGTGGCAGTTGCATTTCTGGAAAATCCATTTATATTCACCCTGAGTATTAAATCGTTTGTTTACATGTGAAAGTATTTAGGTTATAGTCTCAAATAATTATGAACAATTTTTACCTTTGTGAATGTCCAATGAAACCTTGGGCAATCATGTAGGAGGTAGATGAGACAGTTCTTCATGGTAAGAGATGGTTTTGGATGATGCTGGATGTTTGGTATCCCTGGACTTGCCCATTAAATGTCATTAATGCCCTACCTCCCCTATCATTGTGACAATCAAAACTGTCCGAGCAGTTCCAAATGGCGGGACCATTATGGAAGATGGTGGTGTGAGGAGGGACCCAAGAGACACACAAATCTGTTGATCCTAATGCCTCAATATTTTTTGAAAAAGGCCCTGTGATGTCAAACTTAAACACAAGAGATATCAATTTAGTATGTGTGTTGCTCCTTTTTGATACAATAGTAATGGTTCGTTATTGTAAGATTTCAGTAGTTCCTCAAATTTTAGCTTTGTAGTCCCCTCTAAAACTTTTTGAAGGAATTTAAAATAGATGTGCTACACTTTGAAGATTTTACATGTACCAAATAGCACATTGCAATTTTTATATGCGACTTTACTTAATGTCCCACCTGTAATTTTTGAAGTTATTTTATCCATTTAGCAAATGAGAAAACAGAGACTTAAGGAGGTTAGAACCTCAATGAAAGATCCTCAGCTACTAATTTTCAGAGTAAAATTTGGCTTCAAGTCCGTACGCTTTCCAAGGATATAGTATGACGATTGTCTTAACAAAGGTAACCTCAGGAGAGGACAGTTATTGGAATCCCTCTTTCTATAACTTTATGGTGTAATTGTCCCAAAATACACTTTGGGAGTGTCTAAAATGTGACCACACCTCTGGTAGAACATGTGGGCTCTTGATTCTCTTATGTGCTGGGCCCTGCTGAAGGCTATGTTATGTATCGTGTTGTAGCAATTAATTTCCCCCCTCTGTATTGAGTTCTGTACTTTACATTTGAGCTCTTTGCAGAAAAAAATAGTTTGTAACCATGTTTTGACAGCCGTAAGACAGACTACAACTTGGAAGTGAAGATATTGTGGTCTCTTGTAATAGTGCTTAATCACAATGTATTTTAATAAAAGGAAAGTTTTGAAGAAGGGAAAAAAAAAAAGAGAGGATAAGATAATGGAGGTGGCATACAGTTTTATGTGTTTTGCCCCAGAGATCACCCTTGTTGGTGGGTTCTGAGTTTTGATGGAGTGACTGGCTTGTCTCCACGGCAGATGCTGGTGAGAATGTGACACTCGAACCCCCGGGGTCCCTTGTACTGGTTAGGTGCCCTTCACCCTGAGGAAGCAGCTGCTCATTTCTGCAGCCTTCCCCATAAAAGTGGCTTTGGGTGAAGAGACCAGCTTTGCCAGGAAGTGCTGGGAGTTCCATCTCTCAAGCCACGGCCCTGGGTGTCCAGTAGACATAATTGACTTGGGTGGGTTGGGGCGGGGTCCATGTAAGCCTTTTCTCAAGCCAGGATGGACACAGGACAGGCAATTTATGCCCCAGAGCTCCCCCGGGAAGGGAATGAAAGGAGACTTCACCTGAAACCACATTCTAACTTACTCCTTTCTCTACCCCATCCTGCAGCTCTCACTCCCTTTTCCCTGAGAGTTCTCGTTCAGTAACTCGTGTGCTCAAGAATCCCCATCTCAGAGTTGTTTCTGTGAAATCAGACATGAGACAGATGCAGTTTTCAGAAGGAAGCCATCTTGATTTCCCACCAAAATCCAGCAAGCCTAACTTTAAAAATAATGATCATTGTATTAAGCATTTTCTCTGTCCCCAGCACTCTGTAAGCAGTTTACATATATTATCTCTTTTACTTTAAAAATCTTTTATAGTTGAGGAAACTAAGGCTTAACCAACCTGCTCAACAGCATGTGGGTTAGTAACTAATGGAGATGTCATTTGACTTCAAAACCCACGGTCTAAAGTGTGTTGCTCTACCTCTTTTGTTATTTATCACCAGGATGGTAAATCCTCATCAAAGGAAGCCATGGTTTCTAGGAGCCAACATGGTTTACTAAAAAGTAAATCTTGGCAAATTAC
Organism: Papio anubis; assembly: GCF_008728515.1. NCBI lineage: Eukaryota > Metazoa > Chordata > Mammalia > Primates > Cercopithecidae > Papio > Papio anubis. Next base: position 19,336,484 of record NC_044993.1, on the reverse strand, counting down.
TCATTCCCCACCCTCCCTTCGTTTTAAAAATAAATGCTGGCCAGGCGCGGTGGCTCATGCCTATAATCCCAGCACTTTGGGAGGCTGAGGTGGGTAGATTACCTGAGGTTAGGAGTTCGAGATGAACCTGACCAACGTGGTGAAACCCCACCTCTACTAAAAATACAAAAATTAGCCAGGCATGGTGGCGCGCGCCTGTAATCCCAGCTACTCGGGAGGCTGAGGCAGGAGAATCGCTTGAACCTGGGAGGTGGAGGTTGCAGTGAGCTGATATCACACCATTGCACTCCAGCCTGGGCGACAGAGCGAGACTCTGTCTCAAAAATAAATAAATAAATGCTTTATCAGTGGATTAAGGCAACAGCTCGGATTTTAGCAAATCCAGGATGTTGACAAATTCACTTATATATCTTCGAAGACTTGGTAAAGAAACGTAGACTGGCTAGTGGAATATCATTTGTTGAATAACCATGATCAACAACTTTTGGTAACTTGGGAGAATTACCCTTATTTCATAATCATTCCCAACCTGGAGGCCCTCTTATCTTTTTAAAATTTTAAATCAGGCCCTGTTATTCTTTTTTAAAATTGTAAATCGATAACTTACATGAAAAAACAGAAATCATACTTTCCAGTATGCAAAGTGAGAGAGAACTAACACCTTGACTATCAGAGCCAGTATTCTAAAGAAAAATCATGACAGAGGAGAAGGCTGAGTTCAGGTGAAGTGAAGTGCGATAAAGGTAATTCAGATCCCAGTATTTACATTCAAAGTTCAACTGCATGACTACAGGTTTTGTGAGATGTGGCTTCACAGCAGAAGTCCGTATAAAAAGCAACATCAGGATGTGAATTGACGTCACACACCATGAGGCTGCCTAAGGAGTGACTGTAACCTTTGACCATGTTTACAGATGTATACCATCCAAAGCAAGGGAGGTGATCGCCTTTCCATACTATGCACTGATGAGTTCAGTTTACATCTAAGAACATTTGAAAGGACATGGATGAAACTACAGTACATCCAATAGTCGTTAACAAGAACAATGCTGTGTGTGGAAATTAGAAATAGCAATGAACTGAACAGTCAAAGAAAATGTTTAGCCTCAAAAGAAAACACTTGGGAATTTCAAGTCCTGGAAGGAATGTGGCTGGGAGTTGCATGCTGGGTGGCACCAAAAGGACAAAATACATATGACAAAAAGTACATATGAGTAAAAACTTCAGAAGAGATAGAAGCTGTTTCAAAATAAGAAAGAACTTTGCTATAATTTTATCACCATTACACATGGAATCTACTTCGTGGCGATGTACTGAGTTCCATCCCCAACAGGGAAATTGGTAATTGTTTATCAGGATGTTATCACAGAATGAATGCATTGAGGAGGTGATTCGATTAGATGGTATCTAACATATCCACGAACCTATGATTTTAAAAAAATTCCTAATGTTTATGATGTTCATGGGCATTGAATTAATAGGAACTTCACAATTAATTCCAGCACTGAACTATTCTGCAGTAAAGAAATCCATCGGACTGTGTGGCTCTGAGTGTTTCTTAAACCTACTTGACTTTGGACTATTGCGTTTGAGGGGTATCTTGCATGGTGCCTGTTCTGTGGGCCAGGCTGTGGGAAGCACTGCTCTGAAGGATTCACCAGCTCTTGCTTTTATCTATTAGAGATCAAGTAACGTTGCCCTAGTTTCATAACAGCTTATTGCCTGGGTTCAGGCCTGAGCATAGACCAATGGAAAAATAAGACTGGAAATAGGAAGCTCCTGAGTGTTCCTCAGGGAGTCTAGGAAGCTCCTGAGTGCTCCTAAGGGAGTCTAGCATCTGCTGGTCCTTGTCTCAGTTCTGAGACTACGACCAGCTCCAATTGATATTTAAGGAAATGTTGCCCCCACTGAAATTAGCCCATGTCTAGACTAGATTGGGTGTAAACTCTATAGAAACAAAATTAGCTTACTCTTCCAGTGGGCCTTATTAATACTACTACTACTAATAAATATTGGCTGGGCGCGGTGGCTCATGCCTATAATCCCACCACTTTGGGAGGCCGAAATGGGCGCATCACGAGGTCAGGAGTTTGAGACCAGTCTGGCCAATATGGTGAAACTCCGTCTCCACTAAAAATACAAAACAAAAACAAAAACAAACAAACAAATAAAAAACCTAGCCAGGCGTGGTGGCACATGCCTGTAGTCCCAGCTACTCAGGAGACTGAGGCAGGAGAATCACTTGAACCCAGGAGGCAGAGGTTGCAGTGAGCTGAGATTGCGCCACTGCCCTCCATCCTGGGCAATAGAGGGAGACTCCATCTCAAAATAATAATAATAATGAAAAATATTACTTATCAAATACTTACTATATGCTAGACACTGAACTGGGCACTTCCTATACATTGTCAAATTTAATCTTCCTAACAACTCTACAAGGTAGCTTTTATTAGTCCCATAAGACGGATGAGTACACTGAGGGCCCAGGAGGCTAAATAACTTGCTGAAGTTGGCTCAGTCACCAAAGGATGGATGTGGGATGTCACTCTAGTTATTATAATTGACTCCAATTATACTACAAACAGATTCAACACACTAGCTTGGATGATTCTGTCTGGCCCAGGATGAGTCTACAAATGCCTGCCAAGGGTGCCGTTCTCCACCAAGCGTCTGAGGGGAATGCATTTTCCAGGGACCAGCCAAATCCCGCCTTGACACTGGCTTTTGTAGTTTGATGCTCATGTTCCTAGGACAGGAAGCAATGTCATCCTTAAGGTTTTTTTTTTTTTTTGAGACAAAGTTGCACTCTTGTTGCCCAGGCTGGAGTGCAATGGTACAATCTCAGCTCACTGCAACCTCTGCCTCCTGGGTTCAAGTGATGTTCCTGCCTCAGTCTCCTGAGTAGCTGGGATTGCAGGCATGCACCACCATGCCTGGCTAATTTTGTATTTTTAGTACAGATGGGGTTTCACCATGTTGGTCAGGCTGGTCTCAAACTTCTGACCTCAGGTAATCCTCCTGCCTCAGCCTCCCAAAGTGCTGGGATTACAGGCATGAGCCACCGTGCCTGGCCCCTTAAGGACATTTAAAGCCCTACAATCTTTGAGCACCAAGGGGAATCACTGTAACCTACAATGTATACACAAAGGAGAAAAAAAAAACTATTTAAAAACAAGTTTAAAATGAAAAAAAAAGGGGCCTCCTCGCTGAAAAAATTTGATCAAGAGGTTAGTTTACTCTTTTATGGGGGTATAGGGGCTTGTGTGATGGGTTATCCTTCATGGCTACATTTGTCTGTTATTTTTATTACTGTGTCTTTTAAAGTGTCCTATACCAGAACCTTTTCCCCCCACGTTTAAAGATTTGCCTCTGAGAATGAGAGGCCTGAGCTTCCACTGTAGGAATGTCACACGTTTTCTCATGCACAAGTAAGTAGCAAGGGGGCGCCCAGACATTTGGCTTACTGCAGAGGCATCTGAGGCCTGTGCTTATTCATGCATATTTACAAGGTAATTAGTTGTCCATTCATTCATTAGCGTGTTTATAGGGCCACTCGCAAAGCCTCTCAATTTCAGCTTGAAGAGAGACAGCCAAGAAAGGCCTCGAGGGAATACTTGGGTTAAACAGAGTCACAGCTTGATACAGTGAAACTCACCAATCCCCAAACCAGAACTAGTTTAGTAACTCAAATGTGATTTGTCAGTCACCCAGAAATGAGCTCTTTAATTGGCTCATTCATATGTTTTCCCTCCAAAACTCAGGCAGATACTCAGAGATGACAGACATTCCTGTTTTTTAAGCCTTCCATATCCAGACAGAAATTTCAGTATTTCCTTTGTTTTCCCTTGACTCTTACTTAAATTGAAATATCACTTGCATACAGTCAGATTCACACTTTGGTGTATAGATCCATGAATGTTGATGGAGATACACAGCTATGGAACCACCACTGCCAAGTACAGAACAATTTAAATGTACTTTCAAAGTAAAGAGCTTTTGCAGGCCAGGCACGGTGGCTCATGCCTGTAATCCCAGCACTTTGGGAGGCCTATGCAAGAAGACTGCTTGAGTCCGGAAGTTAGAGACCAGCCTGGGCAACATGGGGAGACTCTGTCTCTACAGTAGCTGGGCAGAGTGGCACATGCCTGTGTTCAGCTAATTAGGAGGCTGAGCAGGGTGATCCCTTGAGCCCAGGAATTTGAGGCTGCAGTGAGCCAAGATTGTGCCACTGCACTCCAGCCTGGGCGGCAGAGTGAGACTCTGTCTCCAAAAAAAAAAAAAGACAAAAAAGAATTTTGGCATCTTTTTCAAAATCAGTTGAGCAGATCTGAGTGGAATGAGAAAAGACACTATTTTGAGAGAGAAAGGACAGTTGCTGGAAGGTTTCGATCCATGACAACACATGTTGGAAAAATCCTGACGGAGCTAGCAAGACTCAATCGAGTGACGCAGCATCAGAAAGGAGTAAATAGATCTGCTGACTCAGAATTGATTGAGGGCTAGTTACCTGGTTTTCTAAAGGTGATTTTTTTTTTTTTTTCCTAAAAAATGTGGGTGATGGATGATGTTTCCTCCTTATGTGGTTTGGTGTGAATTACTGTCATTCCAGTGGACACCTGGATAACTGGACACTAATCTCTTTATATTTAAAATCCACTCCCTAAGTGCATGGGGCCGGCCTCACCACCCAGGAAGGAAGGTGCTTCTTGTAGTAGCTGCTTTGCATTCCCGACGAGCTCCTCCTGGATATCAAAGACAGGCAGTTTGTAGAACCTGTGTTTTTGAAAATCTGCTCCCATGTTAGATCTGAGGGAAAAAACGTCTGGCTCTTCAAATCATCTTCACACTCTCAAATCCCCTCTGAATCTTTGTTTTTCCCGGTTCCAGGTCCTCCACGAACGCACTTCCTGTGGTCGCGTGCGTGTTTCAATATTTAGTTCCTTCATTTATTTCAAAATGACTTCAAACTCACTTCCTTCAGGAAACCTCCACTCAAACTAACCTCCTGGAAGAATATAGGGTATCAGTGCATGGCTGCTTATAAAAAAGAGGAGCTCCTACCACCTCTTCCTTCTTTAGTTCTCATTTTGTGTTCCAGCAGCCTTTTATTAATTGCCCATTGCCCATTAGAGCAGCAGAGTGTGGGGCTGAGTGCCCCATTTTTAGAGTTGGAATGCTATCTATCATCTATTCATCATCTACCTACCATCCACCTACCTACCTACCTACCTATCCATCTATCAGTCCCATCTATCTGTCTGCCATCTGTCTACCCATTGATCTACCTATCATCTGTCTACTAATCTCTGTATTATCTATCTCTGTCATCTACTGTCATTTACCTATCCATCTACCTATCATCTACATGTCTGCCCAACTTATCTGATCTCTCTGTATCAGCTGTCAATCAATCATATCTATCACCTTCTCTGTCTGTCAGTCTGTCCATCCTTCCATCCCTCTACCCATCCTCCCGTCCCCCCATCCCTCCCTCGAGCATGTTATTTACCATCTCAGGGTCTTAGTTTTCTCATCTATAAAATGGGACTAATAATAAAGCCTAGAAGGCTGTTACAAGGATTAAGTGATATGTGTTTAGCATTTAGAATAATTCCTGTCACATAGGAAATCTCCATAGTATTAGCCTTCGATGTCTTCATTATTTTCATGATCTCCTTGTCTCCTTCCTTTCTCATCTTCCGCTCACAAGAACAGGGTCATGCTTTCTTATTTGGGACTTTCGTCAGACCCTACCTTCAACCAAGTCCAAGTACCAGTAGCAAAACAGCTGTCCTGTTCGATGCCCCCTGGACACATCACTTCATCATAGCTGGGACCTGGGCCCATCCATTTCACTGCATTTTGTACCTCTTTTCTTTTTATGGTTTGTTCATTTTTTTCTTACCTTACTGTTATTTCATGTGGTTGCCACTCCTGTTTCTGTATACTTTGTAGGCATCTGTTCTTCTGAAACACTTGTTTGAAAGTATAGTGGCTTAGAACTGCAGCAGGTAATATTTCACCGTGGTCACTGAAGGGTTTCTGGGTTATACAGGAAGCGGGGGCAATCCACAGCCCACTGCCTAATTTTCTGTGGCCAGGCAGCTAAGAAAGATTTCTATATTTTTAAATAATTGAAAAAAGAATCGAAATAATATTTTGTGACACGTGAAGATTACACAAAATCCAGATTTCATTGTCCATAAAGTTTTATTGAAACACTGCCATGCCCCTTTGTTTACAAACTGTCTGTGGCTGTTGTCACAGGACAGAGGTGGAGTTGAATAGCTGCGATGGAGACCTAGTGGCCCACAAAGCCTAAAATATTTACTGTCTGGCTCTTTACAGAACATGTTTGCTGACCGCTGACTTGGAATCTCATTCCAAGTAAACCCACGGATGAAAAAATACAGGGTATCTTGCTGTGAGAAGTGGGGATTGAAGGTGGATTATATGAGGAGAGCCGTCTTTGGAGAGCTGTTGTCTTGGGTTTTCAGTATTTCCTGTTCCTTGTCTGATGCATTTAACATATTTGATGGAATATGTGTTAAGTTGGTTTGCATAAGACTTCCATGTCAATTTCTTGATTCTCTACACCGCTATAAGACCAGACCCTGTCATCTTTGACTACTGGGTTTCACAGGACACAATCCGTTTCCTCAGTGGCAAAGGCTTTGTTTCTTTGTGAACCACAGTAGTTCTTCCTGAATTTCTTTTATCGATGTTCAAAACCAGGCCTTTTGTGCTGAATATCTTCACACGTTTTAAAACAGAGCAACTTGGGGCTTTTCAGCCGGCACACGGAAGGCGTCTATGCATTGTCTTTCTATTGGCGTGATTGACTTGTTCTTTAAATAAAACTCCAGTCTTTGTTCTCTGTTCCCCACTAACTGCCATATTCAAATTGTTTGTTCTTGTCTAAAATAACTTCACTTCGTGCCAGTTATTCTGCAGTCTTGCAAACAATTAAGCACAATGTTTACAAAGTAAATTGACACCTATTCTAGAAAAATTCTGCAAAAACAAAGAAAGAAATCCAAATAACAAAATGGGGAAAAAAGAAATCAGACAGTCCTTTATTTTGTACGTAATGTGTTGCTGAAAACTTGTGCAGGAGTTGAACAGTGGATTCACAAATCGTGAAGTGGGGGTTCCATTCGCAGAGAATTAAAAAAAAATAAGTGTTAGAAAAGAGGTAATTCTGATTTGGTCAGGCGGTGCCTTCCGTGGGTCATAAGAGCTGGGGCATGGGAGGTGGCAGTGGGTGGGGAGGGGAGAGCTCCCTCTGCATTTTAGAGAAACGAAGTCAGGTATCTACCCTGACTATGGCTGGTGGGTGGGCGGCCTCTATCCTGGAACCTACGGCTGGTGGGTGGGCGGCCCCTATCCTGGAACCTATGGCTGGTGGGTGGGCAGCCCCTATCCTGGAACCTCTGTGTATGGAAGTGTTAGGTCCCTGGAGTAAAATTAGAGGCAAGTTTGTTGTTGTTGTTTTAATTGACGCTATTACTAGTAGCATGGAGCCTTGGCTGCCACTGTCTTGCATATCCACTCGCACATGCACACATGCTTATGGCCGCCATCTGACTGCATCCCAAGAGGAGAACTGTGGTGGAGTCAGAGGGGACAGATGTAGGGATAGGTATGGGGCATAGGATGGAGACTGTACTCCTAGCAAAAAAAGCCGACCAAGCCTGTAGCTCCTGGCCATGCGTGGTCTACCTGTCTGAGTCAGCAGGTTGAAATAGCTGCTCCAGGACCTTAAGGCAAGGGGATAAATCCTTTCCACCATGGTCCTTGGAAGGCACCTGCAGCTCACCGAAGACCTACCCTTTCTCAGCAACCGTTTCCCCTGGTGGCAGTAAGCATCAAGCAGTGCCATGATGAGGTGGCTTGCAATCGTTGTTTCTCTTTTTCTTTCTTTCTCTTTCTTTCTTTCTTTTTTTTTTTTTGAGACAGAGTTTCATTCTTGTTGCCCAGCCTGGAGTGCAGTGGTGCAATCTCGGCTCATTGCAACCTCCACTTCCCAGATTCAAGCGATTCTCCTGCCTCAGCCTCCCAAGTAACTGGGATTACAGGCGTGTGTCACCACGCCCAGCTAATTTTTTTTTTTTTTTTTAAGTAGAGAGGGGTTTCACCATGTTGGTCAGGCTGTTCTCGAACTCCTGACCTCAAGTGCTCCACCCGCCTCAGCCTCCCAAAGTGCTGGGATTACAGGCGTGAGCCACCGCGCCTGGTTGCAATCATCATTTTTCATATAAAGTACGAAAGGTCATGAAGTTGGATTGCAAATGTACACACTATGCGCTCGTGTGCAACTAAAATGTATTTTTAAATGTTTCATGTCCAGTCTACTCTTCCTTGGCAGCCTCCACTCTGCTGAGTATCAAGGAAAAATGAAATTTGGTCTGATTCAATAATTTAAGTCACTTCTTATGCAAAGTTTTCTTTAGGGTAAAACTTTATTCTTTTAGATTTTTCCTCTGCCTCTGCTCTTCTCCAAGAGAGGTCCCTAATGGGTGGTGGAGGGATCTCAGCTCTTGGGGAAGAGATAGTGGCCTGTGCACTGGGGACCCTCTTGCGGTCGTGGCGTCATCTTGTATCTGCCTGGTTGCTAGGTGCCTTGCTGTCACTGGTGCTGAAGTTGACAGTTCCGAGATGATGGTCTCTTCTCTCTCAGCCTGGTCATGCCGATCTCCCAGCTGACTCAGCCCCTCCAAGCCCGAGTGTCTTCCTGGACCCTGATTGTTATGATTCCTGGTCCGCCATGTCTCCCCTGCAGTCTGTGGCTCTCGGGTTCACTGAATCCCTGCTGTGCACCCAACTCCCACCCGCCCCAGCTCATCAGCTACTTCTGGGTCCTTCCACAGGATACCCAGCAACCAACAGATACTTTCCTTGTGATGTAGGAGCTGAAGGAGATGGGGAAAGCTAAACTCGGGGTCTTAAGACCTCTGCCTGTTCTCCAGTTTCACTCTGTTGTGGGCACCCCTGGCTGGTATGGGGTGAAGGGAGTCATTCTTTGATAGAGTCTTTGCTGATTCTAAGTGCCTCATGAGAAGGAAGACCTTTCTCTGCGTGGGTTTTCCCCTTTAACGGATTTCACATACCTCTCCACTTTCAGGACTCCAGCCTGGAGAATGGTGGTCCACACATGCATTTTTCACCACCTGCTTTCCTATTGCTTTTCCTGGTGTCCTGCCAATTCCTTTGGGCTGGAAGGGATAGGCATTCTCATTCCCCTTCCTGTTGTTTGGAGCAGTTTCCTTTGCCTACCTGCCTCTTCCCCAACCCTCTCCCAATTGGAAGAGTGAAATGGTGGCCACGGGTCATGTTTTACCGGGAGGAGGAATGGAAATCACATCAGTTGACCACTTTCAAAATACTGTCGTGGTCTTACCTCAATTTGTGGCATACAAGGCAGCTTACAGGCATGTTGCATAATGCGGCACCACTCAGGGTATACGGGAATTGACAAGGAATTGTCGAGAACCACAACTCTGCAGTGCCCTGGAGGCTCTGTAGGTGCTATGGACAAAAAGTGCTTCTGTCCTCGAATGTGCGATAGAGCCCGACACTCTGGAACACAGGGAACGTTAAATCCTTCTTTATCAGACCACGGTACTAGAAGGTTCTATATCAAAAGACATTGTTCTTGAGAAAATGCCAGCCTATTCCCGAAGATTGGACCAGGAGAAATTACATCGTGTACCTAAGTGAAATTAGGTTGGAATGAACATCCAGGCCATATTTAAAGGTAAAGTAGTTGTGGAACTTTCAGCTGAGGGTTATGTATGAACCATTAAAGGGGCGATCCCACTGCCTGCTTTTTCTGTGATGGTGGTGGGGGCTTTTGGAACTGAGGAAAGGTGGCCTTTTAGCAGCAAAAGGAGATGGGTGGATTCCTGCCCCTCTTTCTTTTCCTCCTCTTGGCTGTTTCCATTTTCCCCATCTTACCTCTCTGCTACTTTCATCCTCACCCCTCAGAGCCTAGCAGCCTCACTTTAGCACGAGGGTCATATATCACTCATTCCCTGATCTATTCGGCATGTATTGAATGCCTGCTGTATACTGGACCCTGAGCTGAGTGTGCAGAGACAAAGATTAGGTCCCTGTTCACTCCAGATGCTTAGACAAGAGAACTGACCTGTGCAAGATGGGATTTGAGAGAGTCATTGAACATGGGAGGAGACAGAGGATGGGTCCAGGAATGGGAAATGGAGAAGAGAAGACACAGGGGAAATGTTAGTAGCAAGACCAGCAGGAAGAGCCTGGTGCACACTGAGCATCTCCTTCAGAGGTTGGTGTGGACCACAGTCCCCAGGGATAGGGTTAGGGTGATGGGGATGGCTGGAGTCATGAACCTGTTTCCCATGTCGGAGGGCAGCAGCATGTCCCCTTAGGAATAGCCCGCTGAGGGATCTTGGCTAAATTCATGGGTGCTGAGGAGCCATTTCAGTGCTTTGGGTGCCTCCTTCTTTCTTTGACTCAGGGAAGTGAAGATAACTTTAATTCTGTAGATTTATCATGATGGACTCAAGATAGCTTCACAAAGATGAACACTTAAAATCCCTTGAACATTTTATTCTGTTCCACTGTACACATGTATTCCACTGAACTGAAGTTTTTCTAAGACAATTTGATTTTTTTCATCATAGTGATTGCTTAGGTAGGGGAATGTAAGGATTACCTTCCAACCTGTTGGCTCTTCATATACTCATATTCCCTTTTGAAAAGTTCTGAAATTGTAACCCAAATACTCGAAAGCATAATCTCAATTCATTGCCCATGTAGACCTAATTTTTTTTTTTTTTTTTTGAGACGGAGTCTCGCTCTGTCGCTGCAAGCTCCGCCTCCTGGGTTCACACCATTCTCCTGCCTCTGCCTGTCGAGTAGCTGGGACCACAGCCACCTGCCACCATGCCTGGCTAATTTTGTTTTTGTATTTTTAGTAGAGATGGGGTTTCACTATGTTAGCCAGGATGTGTGCCAGGCCGACCTAACTTTTTTCTGCTTTAGTACAACCAGGCCAATATAACAGACATGAACTAGCTCAGTAAGGGGAGCTACAAGTACCCACTGACATGAGTAGCAGCCACCTGGGATGCTCCCCTTTGACTGTTCCTGGTAGGATATCATTCTGGTTTCCTCCTTAGCTGTCTCTGACATCCTCATCCTTCCTTGATCTACCAGGCTTGGGATTTGAACTTTAGATTCCTCCTATGGACTTTTACCTGAACTGCCCTTTTAGGCCAACAAAACATCATAGGAAGCTTCTTGGTGAACCTCTGGCTTCAGAAAACTCCAACTCATTCCTGATGTACTGGTACACACCATACCTGCGCGCGTGCACACACACACACACAGAGTAGCAGTTGACTTGCAGGACCTCACTAAATCACATATGCTTCTGCTTCCTTTCTGTACGGCTTGATGTACAGAAACAACTCTTTTTCAATGAGGTTGAAAAAGACTATTGATACCTGACTCCCAAATGGGAAACTCCCCTTTGAAATAATACTTTACTCTTTGCAAAGGTCTTTCAAACGTCTTATGTTTTTTAGCTATCTGGAAGCTATATTAGGATTCATTGAGGTTTTCCAAGTGCTGGACCTTATTCAAACCTCATGTAGCTGATTTCGCTATGTAGAAATTAAATTGGCAATATGCATTTTTTGAGCTGGCAAGAGGAGCCATTTTCTCATCAATTCACCCATGTACCTAACTTTGTTAGAATCCATTAAACATGACAGAAATATGCTCATATAAAAATATTTTACTTGCCATTTTGTTTCAATAGAACTCACAAAACTCCAAAACAAAGTTAAGGTGTATGTTGGCTATAGCTCTGGTCAGAGCATCCCAAAACAGGAAAAGCAACATGTAAGTCCTAATGGAAGAAAGGCTTTCTGAACCAATTTGGAGCACTAGAGATACAGTAGTCATTTACCAAATTCAGTCAAAACCCGACAACTCTCTGACATTCCTAGTGGGACAAACACTTAGTGTTAAGTGGTCATGTTGAAATGGAGACATGTAAATTGTAATGAGCCAACCATGTCATGTCCGACTATGTGTGGCAGTGACTCTGGGGCTTTATGGACAATATGCTGTCCCTATACCATTGCTGAGAGAGGAACAGATTTTCTTTGAAAACAGAAGGAGCCTGGGTGTGGTGGCTCAAACCTGTAATCTTAGCACTTTGGAAGGCCGAGGCGGATGGATCACCTGACGTCGGGAGTTCAAGACCAGCCTGACCAACATGGAGAAACCCTGTCTTTACTAAAAATACAAAATTAACCGGTGTATTTAATTTTTTATTAAAATTAATAAATTTTAATCCCAGCTACTCAGCAGGCTGAGGCAGGAGAATCACTTGAACTTGGGAAGGAGGTTGTGGGTGAGCTGAGATCGCGCTATTGAACTCCAGCCTGGGAAACAAGAGCAAAACTCTGTCTGAAAAAAGGAAAGAAAATAACGGGAATGTGGAAATAGAAATAGAATTCAGCCGGTGTCTGGGTGCATCCAAGAATTCTTGTGCTCACAGTGATTCTGGAGCATGGGCATGGAGAGCTCTTTGTGAAAAGTTGAATAGGTTTCAAAAGCAAAACACCATTAACATATTGAAAGTGGTTTGTGTCTTTACTGCAACACTTTTTGTCTCCAGGATTTCCAAGATTTACCTAAGTAGATAAATAGGTCTTAGGGATGGAAAGCAAGTGAGGCTTGATCAAACAACCATTCCAAAGATATTAACACGAGTTTAGTTCTAACTTGTTAATTTATTCATATGGCCCATCACATGGTGCACTGAGCTCAGGTTCATCATTGTCATTCCTAGACCTGATCTGTCAGAAGCTCCATCTTGATTCCATCTTTGTCTTAGTCCATTGTGTGTTGCTGCAGCAGAATACCAGAGACTGGGTAATTTCTAAAGAAAAGTTTATTTGGCTCATGATTTTGGAGACTGGGAAGTCCAAGAACCATAGTGTCAGCATTTGTTCAGCTTCTAGTGAAGGTCTCATGCTGCATGTTATAACCTGGCAGAGAAGTGGAAGGGGAAGCAGGTTTGCCAAGGAGGCAGAAGGTGAGAGGCCACCTCACCCCACTCTTAAGGGAACAAATCCACTCACTCAAGAACTAACCCAGTGTCCTAAGAGAGACATTAATCTAGCTTAACGAACTAATCATCTAAGGAAGGAACCACTCCCAACCGCATTACATTGGCAATTAAGTTTCAGCGTGAGTTTTGGCAGAGACAAACCACGTCCAAACCACGGCAGGCAGCAACAATGCCAGAGGAAGGAAAAGAGAGATTGGTGAGCCTTGAATGCTTGGATGTGACCAGTCAATGCTGGTCATATTTTGTTGATTAACACCAGTTGCTTTTGAGTAGATGGGGCAATGTGATCCCGCTTCATGACCTAGAATGTGTACTGAACATTGTCAATAGCTCCAATGACTACTTCAGCTACATCTGAGGATCCTTTGTTATTCTTATGTGTTTATGAAATGACTCAAGTCCTGAATCTATCGCATTTTTAAAGTTTCCTTCTCTCCACCCCCACAATAAATGAACATGTTAAATAACCCATTTCTGTATTTAAGAATCTCACTTTAAATTGATTCAGCCTATAAATATTCAGTTTTTTTTTCTGATGTAGACATTATGTTAAATGCTATCCTCAAGTTGCCTACTGTCTCTGGTAGTAGTGGACTTTGTAGACAAACATGTGCAATCAAATAAGATGACTGTTCTTAGGCAGATGGATTCAATGTGGAATGGGAGCAGCGGAGAAGAGGCTCCTAAGTTTGCTTGGGGACGCTCAAGACAACCTACTTTGAGTGAAAGAAAGTTCCTGGTGCTACATTTTAAATCTCTCCCCTCTTGTTCTGGCCTAAAACATTGTTCTCAACTTTGAGTGAAAGCTTTCACGTTCTTGAAATAAATACCATTCCATTTTCCTCCATTTTCCTTTCCATGCAAAGTGAGTACAATTCTTTTCATTTCCGTGAGCCCATTTGCTTTTGTGGCCCTTTTGAATTATAACTTGCTCCTGGCCAGGATGTGGAAAAAGTAGTAAGAGAACAGGGAGTAAGGCACATTTAGTTAAAGCCTAGGCTGGCTGAAAAACACCCTTGACTATTTCAAGGGAAAACAGGAAATTTGAGCATGATTTTCCTTTTTCTCTTAATAGGTGGGGAGAAAAGAAAGCAGAGGCTGCGTGTGGTGGTTCATGCCTATAATCCCAGCACTTTGGGAGGCCAAGGCAGGTGGATCTCCTGAGGTCAGGGGTTCAAGACCAGCCTGGCCAACATGGTGAAACCCTGTCTCTACTAAAAATACAAAAATTAGCTGGGTGTGGTGGCGGGTGCCTGTAATCCCAGCTACTTGGGAGACTGAGGCAGGACAATCGGTTGAACTCGGGAAGTGGAAGTTGCAGTGAGCTGAGATCGCACCATTGCACTCCAGCCTGGACGATAAGAGCAAAACTCCATCTCAAAAAAAAAAAAAAAAAAAAAAAAACCAGAAGAGGGTTGGTGGAGGAGGAAAGGTGGGGAAAGGGGAAAAAGGGACGGTGGGAAAAGGGGAAAGAAACATAATTTTCTTGACTACTTGGAGGGTATCAGCTCTTCCTTAGCTTAGAAAAGACGCTACCCCAGAATTAGAGACGGTCATGTCTGGATTCTTTCGGTTTCCTTCCTAGGTCTCTTAGAAAACCCCGACAGAGGAACTTCTAGCTCAATTCACTTCCCCGTCTCACAGGCACCCTCTCTGGGGAGTACGTTGTCTCACAGCCTCGCCCACCCTGCAGCAGCTGCTTCAGATGTTGTTTTTGTTTGCTTTGTTTTTGGTAGCTGGGGGAGTCATAACATAGAGTGGCACCTTTGCTACCAGAACACCTTTTCCAGTCACTTCTGAGGGCCACCTTCCTCCATTGCTCTTCTCCTTCAAGTCCTTCCCTGTTCTACTAACAGTCTGCAAAGTCTCACCTAGGTCACATTTGTGCACTGTTAAATGTAGTATATGTGGCAGACCCCACTGCGGGAGACGCTTCCTTTTTTTTTTTGATACGGAGTCTCGCTCTGTCGCCAGGCTGGAATGCTGTGGTGCAATCTCGGCTCACTGCAACCTCTGCCTCCCAGATTCAAGGGATTCTCCTGCCTCAGTGACATGAGTAGCTGGGACTACAGGTGTGCACCACCATGCCCGGCTAAGTTTTGTATTTTCAGTAGAGACGGGGTTTCACCGTGTTGGCCAGGATGGTCTTGATCTCTTGACCTCGTGATCCGCCTGCCTCGGCCTCCTAAAATGCTGGGATTACAGGTGTGAGCCACCATGCCCAGCTGGTAGTTCTTTCCCACTACTAATGTTTCCTTCCAAGTGAGAAAGTATCTGCTAGTTTAACTCCTGGCCTAACTCTGACATGGCAGATGTGGATTTAACTGATCAGTAAATCTGGGAGGAATAAGTGAGGTTTTGGCTTGGCTGTGTGCCTCTTTCTCTTGGGACCCGCCATCCCTTCAAGAACACTTCATATGCTGTGACCCTGCAGGAAAATCTGTATCTCATTCTGGGCTTTACTTATCAGACAGTTTGCTCTACATCCTATAACTTAACCTTTTTCATTAGTAAAGAAATGATCTTTCATCTGTTGCTCTTACCCTTTCTCTCCTTGCAAGAAGCAAGGGTGTTATTTATTGAACCCCATTACACCATGAGATGAAGAATTGTGTTTCATGGCAAAAGATCAGAGAGTGAGTGCCTGGGGCAGGGAGTGAACCAGATAAACTGTCAGTCCAGACGTTCCAGAATCAACCTTGAGTTTCCTTTAACTCGTAGAGGCTCACGTTGGCCAGGTCTTCAGAGAAACTTCAGTGACTCACGCACATCACTAATCTCTCCTCCTTTCTAGGGCGTCAGTAGACTATATGGCACTTCATGGTGTAATTTATTTAATTTTTCTGAGTCTTAATTTCTTCATCCTTTTTCTTTTTCTTTTTTTTTTTTTTTTTGAAGACGGAGTCTCGCTCTGTCACCCAGGCTGGAGTGCAGTGGCCGGATCTCAGCTCACTGCAAGCTCCACCTCCCGGGTTCACGCCATTCTCCTGCCTCAGCCTCCCGAGTAGCTGGGACTACAGGCGTCCGCCACGTCGCCTGGCTAGTTTTTTGTATTTTTAGTAGAGACGGGGTTTCACCGTGTTAGCCAGGATGGTCTCAATCTCCTGACCTCGTGATCCGCCCGTCTCGGCCTCCCAAAGTGCTGGGATTACAGGCTTGAGCCACCGCGCCCGGCCACTCTTCATCCTTTTTCAAACATACCACCCTCGTTGTTTATTTTGGAGGGAAGCAACTGAGATTACATATGTACACATACACACACACATATATATATGCATAAAATCACACACACATTATACAATATGGTACCTGACCTATGGTAGGTGCTCAATACCTACCATAGGTCAAGTACCATGTTGTATGATGTAGTTATTATTATCTGTGTATTTGTTTTAATTTTTTAAAATTATACTTTAAGTTCTGGGATACATGTGCAGAATGTGCAGGTTTGTTACATAGGTATACACGTGCCATGGTGTATTTCTACATTAGGTATTTCTACTACATCATCTACATTAGGTGTTGCTTCTGATGCTATCCCTCCCCTTGGCCCCCAACCCCCGACAGGCCCCCAGGGTGTGATATTCCCCTCCCTCTGTCCATGTATTCTCGTTGTTCAACTCCCAATTATGAGTGAGAACATGCGGTGTTTGGTTTTCTTTTCTTGTGTTAGTTTTCTGAAGAATGGTGGTTTAAATTTTATGTCCCATTTGATTAAGATGGTGACTTTCTTGAGGACAGGAACTCTGTTTTATATTCCTTTTCCCATCTTGCAAGGAATTGGTAACTGAATCTAAAGTTTTTGTGTTTTTTTTTTGTTTTTTTTTTTTTAAGCTGGGGTCTAGCTCTGCTGTCCAGACTTGAGTGGTATGATCATGGCTCATTGCAGCCTCAAACTCCTGAGCTCAAGCAATCCTCTTGCCTCAGCCTCCCAAGTAGGTGAGACTACAGGTGTGTACCACCATGCCCAGCTAACTTTTAAATTTTTTGTAGAGATGAGGTCTTGCTCTGTTGCCTGGGCTGGTCTGGAACTCCCGGCCTTGAGCAATCCTTCTGCCTCAGCCTCTCAAAGTGCTGGGATTATAGGCCAAATCAGTGTTTGAAATAATTGCTAGAAGCCTGTGTAAAACTGATCTACAACTATTTTTGAGAACTTCTGAAAGTGTTGGGCAGGATGACTTCTGTTCCGTTATATTCTTTGTGTGTAAGGCTGCTATAGATGTTCATGTAGAAAACAAAACACTAAATTTGACTGTCATACAGCCTGCCTCATGATTTCAAAATCCTCCCCAAATTTCTGACACTTATCAGCCACTGTGATGAAGAGGATTTGTGAGAAAAAAAATCTAGTAATATTTCTCAATGAAATGACAGATGTTCAAGATGTGTGTGTGTAAATATATATTTAACATACACCAGCATGCGAGCAAATAGTAAAGGAAAAAACACTGGATAAAAGCGTTAAAAGGCTTTTAAAAAGAATATAGTGGCTCATGCCTGTAATCCCAGCATTTTGGGAGGCTGAGGGGGGAGGATTGCTTGAGCCCAGGAGTTCAAGGCTGCAGTGAGCTCTGATTGTGTCATTGCACTCTAGACTTCAGCCTGGGCAACAGAGTGAGACCCTGTCTCTTAAACAAAAACGAAAACAAAAAAACTTAAAAAGGGCCTTATTTTGCTTAAAATAGTTTCATTTGTTAAAAGTTAGTTATCAAGGGATATTTCTTGAATCAGTTGTCTTATGCTTATGTCAGTCTTCTACCTCTAGTCTTAAGGAATGGGTCTTTGTACTGTTTCTTAAGCTATTAGGTTACCATTCCTTATACAGTAAACATAGGGGCTTATGTCCAAACAACCCAAAGTGAGCTGGAACTTTTCAGGACGTGTGAGGAGGCTGGGAACCTCAGCATATAGCAGAGCCCTGGTGGATTGCTGCCATCTGGGTCAAAAACCAATGGCTTCAAGAATGAAAAAAAAAAAAAAAAAAAAAAAATGAGGCCAGGTGCAGTGGCTTTGCCTGTAATCCCAGCACTTTTGGAGGCCAAGGTGGGCAGATTACCAGGTCAGGAGTTCACGACTAGCCTGACCAACATGGTGAAACCCCGTCTCTACTAAAAATACAAAAAGTAGCCGGGTGTGGTGGCATGTGCCTGTAATCCCAGCTACTCAGGAGGCTGAGGCAGGAGAATTGCTGGAACCCAGGAGGCAGAGGTTGCAGTGAGCTGAGATCATGCCACTGTACTCCAGCCTGGGTGACAGAGAGAGACTCCATTTCAAAAACAAAGAACAAACCAGGTGAAACTCTAGTCAGGTAAGGGCCAGCCCTGGCCAAATGGGGACAAATAGATGTCCAATTGCCTGTCCCTGTCCTTGAAGGATGGCCATAGTAGGTGAACTTCCTCCACCCCTTCCCTTTCCCATCCTATCTCTCCTTAGCTCCTTCTCGTGTCTTCCCAGTCTCCTGTGGATGCAAGGAGCAATGAGTTGAAAATAATCATTCTTGGTGGGAGAGTTCTTCAAGAGAAAGTTGTGAGATTGCCAATTATTTTATAATTCGATATGAGATTAACTGTCTGTGTGATGGAGAAAAAGCTAAGGAATGAATTTGCGAGAGGCTGCAGAATCCGTAGCTGGTGCTAAGAAAGCCATTCCCGTGAATGTTAATAGGCGTCGTGTAGATGAATTTCTGAGTGCTGTAGATACTCATCTTCCGAAACCTCACTCTTCCAGCTGTCATTTTGCCCATTCCCATCTGTTTCTTATGCTCTAATAAACGATAGCACTAACTTATTTAGCACCTCTCATCAGAGCCCCCAGGGCTGCTCTGACCCTGCAGGGATTCTCTGCCAAAGTGTGACAACTTCAGAGTGGACACATGGCCTGCTGCTTCCGGACGTTAGTACCAGACTCTGAAATAGGACTTTGCCTTCAGGGATGCTCGCCATCAGTGGTGTGATTTTTCTGTTGTCCTTTTCAAATCCCTTTAGCCTTGAGAATGGAAAATTTGGCCCATTTCTCCAGGGCTGTGAATACCCTGGGAGCTGCCTGCCTGGAGAAGCTCTAGAATGTTTGTAGATTTTTATGGTTGGTTTTGAAAAGGTTATTGGCCTTCTCTTGGGTCTTTTGAATGTGTCTAAAGGGGAAGAGAAATATGTAACATCTGCATTCTTTTCTCTTTTTTTTTTTTTGAGACAGAGTCTTTTTTTTTTTTTTTTTTTTTTTTGAGACAGAGTCTGGCTCTGTCGCCCAGGCTGGAGTGCAGTGGAGCGATCTCAGCTCACTGCAAGCTCCGCCTCCCGGGTTCATGTCATTCTCCTGCCTCAGCCTCCCAAGTAGCTGGGACTACAGGCACCTGCCACTACACCCAGCTAATTTTTCTTTTTCTTTTTAGTAGAGACAGGGTTTCACCGTGTTAGCCAGGATGGTCTCGATCTCCTGACCTCGTGATCCGCCCGTCTTGGCCTCCAAAAGTGCTGGGATTACAGGCGTGAGCCACTGCGCCCGGCTGTAACATCTGCATTCTTAAGGATAATGTCGGTCTTTGAGCTAGTTAACTGGCCTGCCAGGTACCTGAATCCATTTCTTCTGTGCAATAGATGTGGTGCCCTGGGAACAGTGAGCGCAGTTTGCTGTCTTGTCTGTGACCGATTTCTTTGAGATTTTGAACTAGCTGGCTACTGTTCATTTGCGTACTGAATGACCAGAGGAAGAGTATCTTTGGCAATATTTAAAAGAAATTTGGCATCCAGGATTTGGAATGCAATAGGACAGTTTATTCAAGAAGTTAAAAATATTCATTATTTTCTCATATACTGCTGCTTTGAATTTAGAATTTTTGAGCCAAGTGCAATTTGTTGATGTTGACAATTTGTAGAAGAGAAAAGAGGCAAATGCAGGTAGCTCTAAATACTCAGCCAGGGCATCTCAAATATGGGAGTTTTCACAGGAAATGGGAATAAAATCCTCCACAAAATCCACACAAAAGGGTTTGTGTGGGAAGAATCAGTGGTTAAGGGAGGGGGGCGGTTTCGCTTCCCATGTACCCATAGGTTTCTAGCTTGCCACAGTTAACCCTTGGTTCTTCTGACAGTCTTGAAATTATTTGGAAAGAAAACACATTTCTGACATTGTTTTGGAGAGTATTAAGAAAAGGGCATTTGCTTTATAAAAAGTTCAGGCCAGTGTTTCTCACGCTATGCTTCAAGCAACTCTGTCCTGATAAGATGACTTTGGAAAACAAGGAGTCTGTGATGAAATAAATTTGAGACATGCAACGTAACTTTTTCTTTCTCCTGGAGATTTCCAAAGCACAGTAGGATATTAAAGGCTCTGGTAAGTCCTGCAGTAGGGAAGCCGATTCAACTTTGTTTATTTAGTGTTTGTCTCACTAATTTGAGCACAGTGTTTTTGTTTATTTTCTGTATCATATCCCTGTATAATTCCCCAAGGGAATCAACTTGAGATGCCAAGGTACCACCAACTTTCCTGGAGTGTAATTATTCCGTGGAGCAAAATATGCCCAAATGCACAAATCTGGCCTAGTGTGATTTCTGAGATGTCATTAAAAATGTCTATTGTGCACCGTTTCCCTCCTATGACTCTTGCCATCGGAGCATCCACTGAAAGACATGCTCAAGTTTGTTTCTTGCAGGTGTGAAAGGCAGGAGGTGCTGGCACACTTTTTCTCTTGTCCCATTGATTTCAAATCCTGCTTATCCTTTTAGACTAGGAGTCAGCAAACTTTTGTGTAAAGGGCCAGATACTGAATATTTTCAGTTTTGCGGGCCTGATGGTCTCCGTAGCAACTCTCCATTCTGCCATTGTCGTGCCAAAGCAGCCCTAGACAATGTGTAAATGAATGGGCGTGGCTGTGTTTCAGTGCAGCTTTATTTACAAAAACAGGCAGTGGCAGAATTTGGCCTGGGGGCCATAGTTGGTCAACCCCTATTCTAGACTCTGTTCAGAGTCGACCTCCTTCTTGCAGCCTTTCTTGGGGTTCCAGCCACTGTTCCTGCATTGGTTTGAACCTTTGTTTAGCACTTGCTTTATTCTGTCTGGCTGTGTTGCCTTTCATCTGTCATTGATGCTGTCTTGAGGGATGGATGAGCCCAGGGATTGCTTTGTGTCTCTATCTTGTCTCTCTAATCAGGCTTTTCTTTCTTCCCTCCACTGTGGCCTCTCTGGCCATCTTTTAGTTTCTCTGCCTGCCATACTTCTTCCTCTTATTTCTCTCTGCCTAATTAACTCCTACTTTGGTGTAAGGTCTTAGCCTACTTAAGCTTTCCCTGACCTCCTGGATTTGGTAAGATTTCCTCATTATAAATACTCAAAGCTTCATATACCTCATAGACCTTGGCTCAAATACAGTTTCCTATTTTCTTTTATGATCAGATAATTAATGTCTGTCCCTTTCACTGGTCTCTAAGCTCCATAAGGGCAGGGATTCAGCTTCCACATGCTTACTGTTACATCCTTAGCATATAACCCAGTGCGTGACATATGGTAAGTTGCTCACTGAAAGTTTGCTGAAAGAATGAATGCATGAACTAAGGCTTGGATGATTGAACTCATTCACTCATTCACTTATCCCTGGCTTTGGGTTTTGTATAAGAGCTTGCACATGTAGCCTTAATAAGTTATTTAAGGAGTACAAATTAATGACTTGTTACTCTTAGTATGTAAAAATAACATGACTTCTAGCTGGAGCTTCCTCTGGCATCCATTAGAAATGTATGGATTATGCCTCACGCTACATCATTGTATCACTTTCATCCAAACATTTGATTTCTTTTCAAATTGAACTCAGTTACAACTGCCAGGCACACACTTTACAATAAATGACAGAGAACGATTCCTTTCTACTAGGGAACCTTCAGTATCTATGCCGGGTAGAACTCAACTGGACATTAGCAACTAAGAGTAAAGCATTGTAGTGTTCTTTAGGTTTAAATTAAAAAAAAAAAAAAACAGCATAGCAAAAAGCACCTTTTCAATGACAGCCAACCTGAGAAAAGCTACCAAGTGGAAAATTCTAAGTTAAGATGCAATTGTGTTATTAATTGTATTTTAGGGCCTTTGCAAAAGTCAGACCATGGTGAATTTGGGATGAATGGTGGCTTTTCCTGTGAAACTCGGGCTTCTTAGTTGGCAGGAACCTGATGTGACTGAACTATCGTGCCTTTCCTGGGCCTCCAGAGAAGAAAGCTTTAGCCTGGGATGGTTTGGTGAATGGAGATCAGAGCCCCAATTCTGGGTTCTCATCCCAGGAAGAAAAAAGAGCTTCAAAGAGAAAACAGGTGCCAGAAGGCCACACACAGGAAGGAAAAATCTCACCTGGGCTGGCATTGGATCCAGCTTGACGATTCTGGTGACTTGTTATTGTGCTGGTCACTGATGATGCCAGGGGAGATGTCTCTCTATGTGACTGAAGATTGCATGAAGGGGCAGGAATGGGGTCCTTTGAGAAGGCAGTGCCTCAACTGTGCTCAAAGGCAAATGTAGAGGGGGAGATGCCTTTGGAATGGGCCTCTAAGCATCAGAAATGATCAGACATGGAGTCTTTGGGTTGTGTTCGTTCTAACATGCTGTTAGGCTGTATGGGCATCTCAGGAGCGTGTGAGTAGTGCCTTTACAAAGGTCAGCCCATGCGTGTGTATTTCGCACTACCGCATCTTTGACTTCCCACTGAGCCCAGCACCCTGATGACCGTCTCCTGTCTATCATATGTCTACTGTAGGCTGCAGGAGGGCTGCATGTGCTCAGCATGGCTGCAAATTTCCAGGCGAATGTTTAGACAGAGGCTAAGTGTAAACATCACAATCTAGCCTCCTCATACCTCAGACTATTCAGGCCAGACACAGGTCCTAGGCAGGCTACCAGGTTTAAGTGCCCCTGTGTGCCAGCACCACGCTGAGCACTTGGTTACATTAGCTCAAGTTGCCACAACAATCCTGAGGGGTCAGGGTAATTCCCAGTTTACAGCTGAGAACTCTGAGGCATAGAGGGTTTGTGGTTTGCCACCCAAGGCCACCCAACAGGTCACAGGCATAGCTAAGTTGCAGAGATGCTGAGAAGTTAAGGATCAGTTCTTTGAAAGACTGGGGTTTTCTGATTCTAGTGCCCCTTTAGAAATTCCATGAGATGGTACCTAATCCATATGCCTCCTCAGTGTACTGCTGACCACATTCCCTAAAGCAGAAGAGACCTCTATGCCCGTCCATGGGAAAGAACAACAGCTGATTTTATGACGCTGGAAATCAGAGGTCACAGGACAGAGTTCTCTGGTAGAATTCCCTGAGTATAACATTTTACCGATTCATCTCTGCTTCCATGTCTTCTGTCTTGGGGCTAAAACTGTCCACAGATTAGTGGTAAAATTAAGGCTTGGGTGTCAGACTGTTTTTGAATCTGTGTTTCTCCACCCCCTGACTGTGTTGCCTTGGCAAGGAGACTCATGCTCTCTAGACCTCAGTCCCATCATTTGTCAAGGGGGATAATAGTAGTTGTCTCCTAAGTTGACTACAAGAATGAAATGTGATAACAAATGGAAAGTATGGTGCATCCAGTAAATAGGGTGATGAGGATGTCTGTTAATTCTTTTTGATCAATCTCAATCTAAAGACAAGTGTGTTCTACTACCAAAGTTATTGAGACTTCAGTCTCTGGAATTACCAATGGCATAGCAATGACTGAGATTCCCTTTTAATAGTGTAGCCTGGGAAAGTCTCAAAAGTCTCAAAGTTATTGAAGTCTCAATAACTTTGGGAGTAGAACACATTTGTCTTTAGCTTCATAGAAATATCAGTGTGGTTGGTGTTCCAGTTATATATTGCGTATAACAAACTACCCTAGAGCTTGGTGGCTTAAAATAACCATTATTACATATCTCTCATGAGTTTGGAATTGATGGGGCTCAGCAGGGCGGTTCTTTCTTGGAGTCTCTCAGGGGGTTACATTCAAGTGTTGGCTGGAGCTGGAGTCATGTGTGAGTTTGGGTTTGATTGGACTGGGTAACAAAGATGACTCACTCATAGGGCTGGCTGCAAACTCAATGTGCACTTGACCAGAACCTATCATCCATGTGGCCTCTCCATGTAAACTGTGAATCTCATAGTATGATAGCTGGGTTCTGAGAGGGAATGTACCATGAGCAGACATTCCAAGAAAGAGGGAGCAGAAGCCACCAACCAGTTAAGAGTTAATCCCAGTACTGGCCCTGTGTCACTTCCACCATGTTGCATTGGTCAGACGTGGCCACCCAGATTCAAGGAGGTGGAGAAATAAACCTCAACGCCTTATGAAGGGCATGGTGAGGTCACATTGCAGAAGAGTTGGTGGGATGAGAGACGTTGTTGCAACCATCTTTGGAAAATAAGATCTGCCACAGCCAGTATGCAGCAAGACTTTACACTTGGCCAGAGGGCAGTGACTTTTTTGGTTTAAATATGGGGAAGGTCTTAGGATTCAACTCTGGCATTAGTCCATTGGACTAAGTTATACTAGGTGACATTCTGAATGTGCTTTCTTCTTACCTACGAGCCCTCATCCCTGTGGAGCATGACCCACATCACTGAAACTGTTTTTCCCAATCTCACTCTTACCTTATGGTGGCTAATTTTTCTCTTCTCTCTCCTCTTGACTTATACACAATGATTTTTAGTTCTTGGAAGTCTCTTCTTGATCCTTCCCTTCATAGTGGTTAAGATCAACGGGTACAGCCACATAGTTCAATATTAGACCACAGAGTGGCCCAAAGTTGTACATTTAGAATCCTAAGACTTAAAGTTTGTGGCCAAGGAAGATTTTCTGGTGGGAAAGGCCTGATAGAAAATCTTTGAGGTATTTTGTCTAACCCAGTGGTTGTCAACAAAGGGAGATTTTACTCCTAACAACAATTGGCAATGACTGCTGTAACTTTTGACTGTCACACTGGGGTGGTGGTGTTTGCTACCAGCATCTAGTAGGCAGAAGCTAGAGATGATGCCAAATATCCTACAGTACAAGACCCCTCGCCCCACTCCTCAACAGAGAACTATCCAGCCCAAAGTGTCGATAGTGCTGAGACTGAGAAATCTTGGTTCTGGCCTCAGCTATCATTGCCATTGGGAGATACTTTCCCAGGCCACACTATTAAAAGGGAATCTCAGTCATTGCTATGCCATTGGTAATTGAGTGCATCGCCATTGGTAATTGAGTGCATCAGTGCCCCACGTAAAGAGCACCCAGTTTTATGAGAGACCTGAATATGTGCTTGGACACAGAGATCAACTTCATTGTGCTTCCCAGACAAAAGTACCAATCTATGATTATTGCATTGAGTTCTCCCCACATAGTTTAGATATATTAATCGTTGTCAGGAGTTTAAATCAGGTTTTCTTAGTAATAGATTGTGTTTTTGTCGTTGTTTGTCTCAATGAAACTTTAGAGCTCCCTGAACTTCTTTGACTAATCGGTCTGCAGCCCTTTGTTGCCTGTTAGGAG
Organism: Papio anubis; assembly: GCF_008728515.1. Taxonomy (NCBI): domain Eukaryota; kingdom Metazoa; phylum Chordata; class Mammalia; order Primates; family Cercopithecidae; genus Papio; species Papio anubis. Next base: position 19,310,884 of record NC_044993.1, on the reverse strand, counting down.
AAGGCCCAAATTGTGAGCAATTTCAGTTTGAAAACACATCCAAAGTGCAGTTTGAGAAAGCACAGCAGAGCCGGGAACACTTTCCAGCACAATGCAGACTTTCATTTCCCTTGCCTTGAAGGCATTTTTGTTAATTGTCCTTCATTGCATCAGCAGGGACCCCAGATAAATCTCTTTAGAACCTGAGGTTGAATTTGAGTGTGGGTGTCTGCTTATTTAATGCTTTGATACCAAGTTTAGCAGAGTGGCTGGGGGTCTGAAACCCCCACTGACCCTTTTCTAGGTTTGAGCTTCACAGGAGCTTTGGTTGATATCATGTATAATGATGCTGCGTTGGTGACAGGACCTCTCATATATGCCATTTGTACATCGAATTGCTTAGCGTGAAATCCATCCATCTCCATGGTATTGGGGTGGGGGCTGAGTTAATGTCAGCCAATCTGATGAAAATCACCTTGCCACAAACTTCCATACAAGCTGAAATCCTATTGCCAAGTTTTCCCTTTTTCCCCCTTACAAGAGATATTAATTAGCTACATTGCCTCTAAGTATTTGCTTTTTCGGGGTAGGATCTGTCATACTATAAACAGTTGCAAATGATAAAATAAATCAATATTTGTTAATGTTGTGATGCTTGCAGCATCCCCCAGATCTGCAAAGAATGATTTATAGACTACAGCATTTCAAGCCTGACCCGTTCGGGTCTCAGAAAGCACTTAAAAAATAAATTTACCCTGGCCTCTCTCACCCCATTTCAAAAAGGGTGACAAAGATGAAGTAATTTATAAGTCACACTTTTATTAATGCTTTTAACTTTCATACACTTGGCTTTGTTGGCCTTCCCGTGGCATGAGTGCAGGCCGTGGTTGAATGGTAACCCTTAGCACTTTGAGGGGGGTTTGGTACAAATGATCAACTCATAAATAGGTGCTGGGCTCCACATTATCCTGCCATAAATTCACCAGACCTTTCAAGTACATCAAGTAAGAGCGAGGTGAACTAGGCGTTTCTTTCGGAGTTTACAGATTAATGCAGTACTAATGAGTATCTGGGCAGAGGGTTCCCAGAACAACGTCCAGCGCTCTGCAACAGGAATGCTGCTCGTCTCCAGGGAGGAGGAGAGCCTCATAACAGAGGAGTCATGGGCACCAGGCCTGTTTGTTTGCAGGGGAACCAAATAGATGTTCCTAAGGCTATTGGAACTCCTTTGCAGACCAAACAGAAAAATGAAGAATTGACTCGAACTTCCCAATCTCCCTGTCAGAACCGTGATTTTAAGACTTGCCGTTAGGGTGTCTATAACATGAAAAGGAGAATAGGTAGAGAAACTCCCTGAAAGATGATAATAGCTGACTATTTACTTGAAGTCTTTAAAAAGGTTTGCAGGATTAGCGATGACAGGATATTGACCTGTCAGAACAACTTTGAGAAGTAGCAAACTGCTGCTTTTGCCCTCTCCAGAATATGTTGAATAAGTCAATGCATTACATTGATTAGAAGGGTTGGGGAGGCAGGGGTGTGAAATAAGCCACTGAAATCACTGGCCCTGTTCTTTAGAACTGCTTTGGACTTGAGTCATGGTATGAAATTTTCAGGCACGCATTTCAGTGTCAGCTCAAGAAATCGTATGCACTAATGCATGTGGCTGCACGTAAAGTGGTCAGCTGTTTGGTCACCCAGGGTGGGAGCCCTAAGTAAGCCCTAATTACTCCTCCTCATTCCTCATCCCAAACCCAGTAATCACAAGCCACATAGTTCCATCTTTCCTACTGTCTCCCTTACTCATACCATTATGTCCAGTCCCATGGCTCCTGGGATGTGGGGACCTTTCTTTAAATCTTCTGTTTTGTCAACTCTTTCCTCAGAAACCCTCACTAATGGCCGACTGTCCATGGTCAAGCCCAGTCAAGCCCAGTCATCTGGGTATGGACGTCCACAGTCCTCTGGCTTGTGCCTACTCTCAATCCAGTTCATCTTCGTTACTTCAAACCATCCAATCGGGTCCTCTAATGCCCAGTTCTGTATCCATTCAATTGCCCAGTCCCTTCTCTGTTTGGAAAGCCGCTTTGCCTATTCAGTCCCTACCCCTGCCTAGGACTCAGCCCTCACTCTTTTTCTCTCACCTCCATCTCTTTTAAAATCTTCTTTGTTCAGCCTTTTTTGGATCAACAACCTTTTTCTGTACAAGGCCAGATAGTAAATAGCTTCAGCTTTGTGGGCCATAGAGTCTCTGTCATAACTGCACATTTCTGCCATTGCAGAGTGAAAGCAGCCACAGATGATACATACATGAATGAGTGGCTGTGTTCCAATAAAACTTTATTTATAAAGATAGGGGGTAGTCTGGACTTGGCTCAGGGGTCTAGTTTGCTGATCCATAACCTAGATTCAAGTCACGCTCACTTTCCTGTGAATACACATGGCAAAATTAACCCTTTCTCACAGACTTCCTTTTCATAGCTTATACATTAAGATTATTTAATGTTTCATGACTGAGTCATTTTCACAATTAGACTTCAAATATCTTCTGCACAAATGAGTATCAGATACTTCAATGTAACGTAGCAGCTGAAAGAGATGATCTAGCTCCACCAATGCACGTATGTATATGTGTATGCATACATAACATAATTAGTGGGGTATTTTTGTGCTGGCTGTTTACCTAGATCCATATTCCAGATCTCTCCTGTCCGATACAGTCTCTAGCATTTTATTTTTATAGATGAAGACACAGCTATTGAGCCCACAAAATAGTGAGGGTCACCCACTTTAGTTACTTGAAAAGTCATAGCTTTCCCTAAGTCTCCCGATGATGTCACATTCATCATAGTGTCTCGGAAGAAATACCACAGCCATTATGAAGTTGGTTTCACTGGAGATTAGAAAATGGGTAAACAGGCCGAGTGCAATGGCACACGCCTGTACTTCCAACACTTTGGGAGGCCAAGGTGGGCAGATCACCTGAGGTCAGGAGTTTGCTACTAGCCTGGCCGACATGGTGAAAACCTGTCTCTACTAAAAGTACAAAAAAAATTATCCAGGTGTGGTGAAATGTGCCTGTAGTCTCACCTACTCGAGAGGCTGAGGCAGGAGAATTGCTTGAACCCGGGAGAAGGAGGTTGCAGTGAGCCAAGATTGTGCCATTGCGCTCTAGCCTGGGTGAACAGAGCGAGACTCTGTCTCCAAAAAAAAAAAAAAAAAAAAAAAAAAGACAAAAAATGGGTAAACAGTATGTGAGATTTTGGTTCATATCGGTTCTTCCAGATAAATTCTGCACAATTGACATAATGTGCAATGTAGCTCGAATTAAGGGAAAGACTTTCCCTGTAGCTTGAGTGTTGGAAGGTCACTTCTCATGGTCTCCTAGGGGCCATATCCTGCATGGGGTTTTCTGTTGCCAAGTTCAGGTTTACACTAAGGGTAGATTTGGCTACAGGAGTCACCAACCTTGGTGAGAAACATTCTGGTGTACTTAGATCAGAAGGAACACCTACTCTGTTTGGAAGCGTGAGCTGTGAAAAGACACAGCCTGGTAATTTGTTTCACTGCAGAAATGAAGAAGTCAAACTGGATGAGATATTCTGGATAATAACAATAGATGTTATTATAATTGGCGTTGTTCTAATTATTCTACTACTTGTTGAGTGCATTCTATAAGCGAGGCATTGGGTTAAGTGCTTTGCATGTGTTTACATCCATATGTTATACACTATCTAGCATTTCCCATTATATTTGGAGAAAAATTTCCTAATATTGGTGATTATCACCTACTTGTAGGTATGGTGATTAAAAACATCTCTTCAGAGATTTTGGAGTAAGTTGACTTGATTGCAACATGATAAATCCTAGTGTTTCAGTATGTGTGGGATGAGAGCTGTACTTTTAAGATGTTGTGAACTGGGCTGGGTGTGATGACTCACTCCTGTAATCCCAGCACTTTGGGAGGCCAAGGCGGGCAGATCACCGAGGTCAGGAGTTTGAGACCAGCCCGGCCAACACGGTGAAACCCCATCTCTACTAAAAATACAAAAATTAGCCAGGCATGGTGGTGGGTGCCCATTATCCCAGCTACTCAGGAGGCTGAGGCAGGAGAATCACATGAACCCAGGAGGCAGAGGCTGCAGTGAGCTGAGATCGCGCCACTGCACTCCAGCTTGGGCAACAAGAGTGAAACTCCATCTCAGAAATAAATAAATAAATAAATAAATAAATAAATAAAAAAGTTGTGAACTATGTAAGTAAGATTGTGTTAAGCTTTCTTAAACAACTATCACTATCACTTTAAAATTGGTATGTAAAGGCATCTTTACCAAAAGTCTACCTGTGAAGCAAGTTTTAAAATTAAATTTTGAAGAAAGACTCATGATTCCTTTTTCCTCTAAATTTAGAATGATCGTCACCATCTGAAAGCTGGGACTGGCTGTAAGCCAAGCTAGAGGTCTTGTTTCGTTTTAACTTTAAAAAATCATTGCTATGTGTTTGGTTTTGGCTTTATGGCTTTATAGTGAGAAAGAGAATCTGTCTGGCTACCATTTATTGGCTCTCCATTTGGCAGTTGACAATGGTGGGGGTGGAAGAGGAAGTAACTCTTTACCAGCACTTTGCCTGATTTCACTTAAAATATAAAAGCTAGTGAAAAAAATGGAAGATACAGATCCCATTCAGCATTCTCATCACTCTGCTCTCTCTGCAATTATATACATTTTTAATTGCAGATGTTACTCGCAAAGAGAAATAACTGGGCCAACAGATTCCTACATGATGATTAGGGAAGGCAAACTCACTTACAACTTAAGAGTGATACCCAATAACAGGAGATTGAAAGAAATGAATTGCTACAATGAGTTAAATTAAATTCAGTCCAACTAATAGTAGATTAAGCAAACATTACAAATTAAAACCAAAGCTCCAGACAAACAAGGGAACAAATCTTGCCTGGAGCTGAGCTGCCAAGGGACCTATCTGATAGCCATGATCTGTGTCTCCGCTCCTGGAAGGAGTTCTTGAGTATCGAAGGACTTACTGGGTCTGAGGTACAGGAAAAGGAAGCAGGTTATGCTAATGACCATTGGCACGGCTAGCAAGGCAGATTTCTGGCATGGTGCAAGAGCTACGGCTGTCTGATGAGTGCTGTGGGATGGACTGCAGAGGAGTGTCTGCTTCAGAGAGCTTGTGTTTGGTAAAATCCTACTATGAGTGGGTAAATGTCTCTAGGTTTAATGAAGGAAGGGGTATGCAATGCCCATTGTTTTTCAGACGGCATGAGTTACTCTTTTTCCTTTTTTTTTTTTTTTTCAGTTTTACGGAAATGTACTTACAGAAAAGCACACAAATGATAAGTATGCAGTTCAACTGATTTTCCCCTATGCAACCAATTCCCTGATCAAGAGACGAAACATGCCCAGAATTGAGAGAGGCCCCCAGTCCTGACCACTGTCCTCTATGGGGAACTAGTGTGCTGCTCAGACATTGCAGTTCACCCAGTTGAGAATCCTGGCTCGCTTATTAGTGCATTTTGTCTCCAGTCCAAACATTACCTTAACAGAGAGAGAGACAGAGACAGAGAGAGAGAGAGAGAGAGAGAGAGAGAGATAGGGATGATACAGTTGGCAGGGGGATGGGGAGAGAGAAGACAGAGAGACAGCGAGGGATCAGTTTGCTCTGAGAAAGGTGTTACATATTCCTAGTTCGGTATCTGAATATTTGCAGAACCAGAAGGAAAGACTGGCTAAATCTTGTTTAGTTTTCCAGCTCTATTTAAAGTAGATTCTTTGGAGGCCCAAAGCTGAGCATTCACAGTAGGAGTAATATCTACCACTTAGTGCAGATAATGCCTTGTAGATATTAGCTAATTATTTCATGTGGTGCCCTAGTGAGAAGTAGGTAAGTATTATCATATCTGCTTTATAAATTGAGTTAACAGGCATAAAGAGATTAAGGCTGCTCCCATATTGGGAGTTTGCCCAAAGAGTTGCTGCCTTATCTGTCACCTTTGTGGCCGGTGGATCTTTAGGCTACCTGGCAGTCTTCGTGTGTTCATCTGTTCTTTCACTCACTCATTTATCAAACATCTATTGAGCTGTTTTTCTGGTAGTATGCGAGGCTGCTATGCTAGGAGGATACTGAGATGAATAAAGTATAGTCTAGAGTAGAAAAGGGCTAGTTCTTACAGGGTTAAACCTTCAATTCCATCAGAGGGCAGACAGCTCGTACCAATGTGTGACCTGGTAGGGATGAGGCAATAGGGAGTGGAGGAGACTGTGGCAGACTGGAGATCCCTGCCGCATCTGTTTATTATAATGTAATAGCTGCCCAAACAAACATGTCTATGATCAGGGGTCAACGAAGGCAGCCAGTTTGCAAGACTTTCTGGAGGAGGAAGAACACAATTTCTATAGTGCATTGTGGTAAATATAGGAGGGCAAGCAGTGTAATGGGAGCACGGAAAGAAAATAAATGTTTTATGCCAGGAGGACAGAGGAAGGATATAAGGAGCAGACAGAACACCCAAAGGGGAAGTGAGAGTGTTTCCAAGACAGATTTTTAGCCATGGGAGCTTAGCGTTTGAAGCCAGGTGGAGGCCCAGCGCATGCTTGCATCCTTTCAGTGATGGGGAATATGTATCTAGAGAATACAGCCCTTTGGAGATGTCTCCACTGCCCTGGTTAGTGAATGAGTGGGCAACAGTGTGGTGGTAAAGACCACCATAAGCTTCAGAATCAGCCTGTTTGGGTTTGAATTCTAGACTCTACTACTCATTAGCCATATAACCTTGGGGGTAGGTTATTTAATCTCTTCATGCCTCTGTTTTCTCATCCACAAATGGTGATAGTAAGAGAATTGTTGCAAAGATGAAATGCAGATAAAAAGTTCAGCACGGTCTCCACACACAAACACTCAACTAGAGTTGTGTTCTGAGATGGTCAGAGCCAAGTGAGGCTTGGGAATTGGACATGTCTCCCAAATGGTGGCAAACCACTGAACTGCCAAAAGATACCATCACAACAGAGGGAACAAAGTCATTATGAGACAGATAGTCTCCTGCCTGTTAGAAAGGGAAGGGGACCGGGCACGGTGGCTCACGCCTATAATCCCAGCACTTTGGGAGGCAGAGGTGGGCGGATCAGGAGGTCAGGAGTTCGAGACCAGCCTGGCCAAGATGATGAAACCCCATCTCTATTAAAAATACAACAATCAGCCAGGCGTGTTGGTGCGTGCCTGTTGTCCTAGCTACTCCGGAGGCTGAGGCAAGAGAATCACTTGAACCCGGGAGGCAGAGGTTGTAGTGAGCTGAGATCGTGCCACTGCCACTCCAGCCTGGGTGACAGAGCAAGACTCCATCTCAAAAGAAAAAAAAAAAAAAAAAAGGAAGGGACTGAAGATCTACTTTGCTTGCATGGGTATTAGCCACTAACTATGGCACTGATGTGACCTGGGAAATTGAGGCTGTCCCTATCACTTTTAGATCACTCAGAAAGAAGGGCTGGTGGGGCTTTGGCCAAGGTAGATACAGATGTCTCAAATGGAGGGCTGTAATTCAGGAGAAAGGTAAGAGCTAGCTGTGGTCTCAAAAACTAAAGCCTAAAGCAAATTCTATCTTGGTTTTCATCACAACAGAGGGACAAAAATATTAACAAAATGTCAGTAGAGGGTAAGAGTTCTGGTACTGTCACACTATAATGTGACAATGCACTGAGCTTTGGATCATGAAAATTTTTTTTCCATCTGATATCTTTGTATTTTTAAAGTTCCTTAGTGTGCCACACTGATTGTTTTTAATCTCAGGCCTCCTGTGTAGTTCATATAATCCTTTTATTTTTGGATGGAGGCATGAGGCCCAGAGAAAGGAAGAATTTAGTATTATAGGTATATAGTAAATTTTTATTTATTCGTTATAGGTGTATAGTAAAAGTAGTAGAATTTTAGGGCTTTGGAAGGCCATGGAGATGATCAGCTAGTTAACTAACCTCTTTTACAGCTAGACAAGCTCAGAATGGTGAGTGATGTACTCAAGACCATACAGCTGTTTAGTAACAGAGTCTAGACTTGAATTCAGTTGTAAGATTTCCCTGATAGTTCAAGCTCTTCCATTTTTGTTGTTGTTGTTGTTGTTTATTGACCTTGGCTAAGTCTTTTAATCTCTTTGAGCTTCCATTTCTTCTTTTGCAACAGGAATAATAAATACCATCATGTATAGGGTTGCATTAAGGCTTAAATAGGATAATGAATGTGTAAAAGTGCTTTAAAAACTCTCTATAAAATGCTGTAAAAACATTAGATATTGCTGTTGCCTGAAGTAATTTGGCAAGATGGTAAGAACTTGACAAATGCAACTCAAAGAAATCATTAGATTTCAGAACCCTTAGAGGTTATCCAGGTTAATAACCAAATAAATAAAGACTTACCTTGTTAAGGAATCTTTATTTGTAAACTTTCTATACAAATAGGAAAATTTTGATTTTCCCTGAAAGAGAATGTTTCATCAGGGGCCCAAATACTCCCAAGATTAATCCCCATTCCAATGTATTAAAAATGGCAAGAGACTATTTGATTGAGAGCTACAGCTTCAGTTTTGCAAGGCTAGGCTTGAGTCATAGGATTTAACTTTCTTTTCAGGGTTAACAGGGTCAATGGAAGGGGAGGTGGCGGGGAGGCTGTGCCTGGATTTAGGGCAACCTGGAAAATAAATACTGAATATTAAGCCTCATATAAAGACTGTAACAGCCAGGACTTCATCCTAAGGCCAAAATACATGTGACCAACCTTCGCATTTTAGATTTGCCTCTTTGTTGCAAGGGCTGAGGAGTTAGACACTGCAATGTGTGGCGTGCAAGAAAATGCTTTTATTCTCTTGAACTGCTACCAAGCAAAGCAATAAAATGTCAGCATAGGTAGGTGGTCACAGGGAAGGCTGGATGGGGATGACGTTTTTACCAGACCAAGTAGATTTTTGATGGTCTCATGATTTCTGAAAACTATGGGCAATATTAGGTTAAGTAATGGAGCTTTTTCTTTCTTTTCTTTTTTTTTTTTTTTAATCAGTAGAGCCTAAAGAGAAACTTCCTTAAAAATCTCCTCTGTTTATTCCGTGCTTGTTCAGCAGCCCAGATCTGGAGACTGGTGAGGGTGAGTCGCATGAGAGGGATGAAACTGTATTGAGACCCTTTCACCCTCTTCAGGATCCTGTATTCCACCGACTGTCCCAGTCAATGCACTTTCACTGTTAATAATTTAAATGATGAAGTAGGCTCAGTGAGAAGCAGCACCGTGAAACAGACAGAGCCATGTGGAGAGGAGCTCATAAATCCGTGACAGCTCCAGGTTGGGCTTTGGAGTCTCTGTGTGGATGACGGGACCTGCTGCAACCTAGGTGAGGGGACGTGGACTCCTTTGAATGAAGCTGCAGGTCAGGCCATCTTTTCCCTACTGAGAAAGGGGCAGGCTTCCACACAGTGGCACCTCCCTGGGTCAGGTGCATTTTCATTGCCGTTTCAGGGAGGTTACCGCGTCACCGTATGCTGCATTTGCCCGGTGCAGCCGACCTGCATTACAGCTTTGATGATGCTTGTCACTGAAAAGAGGTTTTAGCCTCAGGAGTAGCCTTAAAGAGGCCTTTTAATTCCTCCCGGGAACTCTACCTGCACCTTGGGATTGTGGCAGGGTCACCTCCATTCCGACAGCAAAGGAGAGCAGGAATCGGTGGTTTGGCACCTCCTCCCATCTTCCCATCAACCCCTGTTTTAGAAAACATTGCACTTAATGCTTACTACAAGTGCGTTTCAGAAACAAACCCAAGCCAAACAACACAGATGACAGAACAAAATCTGTCCAGCACTGGGTCAATAATCAATTGTTATCAATGCTGCTTCTCTACATAGTAGTTTGCTGTGACTCTTAAACTTCTGGATGTCCTCAGGACTGGCTTCCTTTTTCCAGCAATTTCTATCCTAAGGTTTCTCAGAATGCTAGGTTACTGTTCTTGTAGGTTATATATTCTGCATACTATATGCTCCCTTTCCACTCTTAATTCTTTCTCTTCTAAGTTGTTCCTCTGGCTCTGGAAACTTAAGCCACTGCCTCTTTCCCCTCCCCTCTAAACTAACATGCTGAAATGGTTGTACATCACGTAATCAAGGGTGTCTGCTTCAAGTTCTTAAATCTCTTACCCAGGCTCATCCCATTACATATGCCACCTTCAGATTCATTCAGCTCATTTCCTTTCAACTGACATTTATCGAATGCTGACTAGTGTGCCATTGTCCACACACTGGACAGTGTTTGTGGGTGTCTATTTCTTGCCTTACCTTGTATTCATGTATCCATCCATCTTCTATATACCTGAAACATAAAGTAGAAGGACTCCTCACTCACAGAAGCTTACAGGCTGGCTTTCTAACACATCAAACTCTTCTTTTTGTCTGATATTTGAAACTATTCAACATGGATAGCAATACTTACAACAATAGCAATAAAACAAGAATTTCAACTACCATCAGTTTCTCTACCAAAATGAAATTCAACAGTCCTCCCTACCACATTTATTTCTCAATTATTCTCACAAAGAAGTTGTTTTATTTTGAAAATGAGCATGCGCTCATGATCCAAGTAGATGGTTTTAACCTTTTTTTCCCTTTTTCTTCCAAAGCCTTCCTCATGGAGTGTTCTCAAGAAGCAAACAGGACTCTTCAGTGCCCACGTCTTCCTGCCCCTGCCCCGCCCTTAATAGAAAGGTTGATATTGAGAGTTAGGGTTTCTGAGTGTCAGCCCCCTAGCACAGACATTATACCCTCGTTTTGAACCCTGAATCCTCCATTTGTAGGTATGTGATTTGAGGCAAGTGATCCTTGAATGTAAAATGGTGGTAATAATGGTACAAAGTTCATGGGGATTTCTAGGAGGATTCGATGGATACATGTAACCTAGCACAAGGCCTGGTACGATGCCCGTCCAAAATGTATGTTGGAAAAAAAAAGACATTAGAGTCCCATGTGAATGGGTGGGTAGGTGGGGCGTCTTTCCTTAGAAAATTGATACTTTGACTGGGTGCAGTGGCTTACGCATGTAATCCCAGCATTCTGGGAGGCTGACGTAGGTGGATTGCTTGAGCTCAGGAGTTCAAGACCAGCCTGGGCAACATGGAGAAACCCTGCTTCTACCAAAACAAACAAACAAACAAACAAAATTGGGGCATGGTGGAATGTGCCTGTAGGTCCATCTACTTGGGGGTGCTAAGGCAAGAGGATTGCTTGATCCCAGGAGATGGAGGCTGCAGTGAGCTATGACTGTGCTACTGCACCCTAGCCTGAGAGACACAGCAAGACCATGGATCATTTTTAGCAACTTTTAACAGATTATGTTGGTGCAATTAGCTTGATGGTTATAGTTATTTCTAAAACATATCTTGGGCATTTTCCTAAATTTGGCTGTCAGTGAATCTGAATGCTCTTGGGCTGAAAAAAAGGGAAGAAAGCCCAGGCGCGGTGGCTCATGCCTGTAATCCCAGCACTTTGGGAGGCCGAGGCGGGCGGATCACGAGGTCAGGAGATCGAGACCATCCTGGCTAACACGGTGAAACCCCGTCTCTACTAAAAATGCAAAAAATTAGCCGGGCGAGGCGGCGGGCGCCTGTAGTCCCAGCTACTTGGGAGGCTGAGGCAGGAGAATGGCGTGAACCCGGGAGGCGGAGCTTGCAGTGAGCCGAGATCGCGCCACTGCACTCCAACCTGGGCGACTAAGCGAGACTCTGTCTCAAAAAAAAAAAAAAAAAGGGAAGAAAGTGGGGAAGAAAGGAGGGAAGAAGGGAGGGAGACTCAGTCAAAAGGTACTGGTAGTCAGATGGCCTGTGTCACACGTGGGGAGAACAGGCTTGTAGAGTAATGAAAAATGATGTATTCACACGACTCAACTTCTGGGGCAACTTCTATGATAATAGAGGCATCCACAGCTGAAATGCCAGCGGTCCCTGCTGCCTCTTCTGGGGTGCTCCTGCTGGATGTGGCCACTCCTTTTCTCTGAATTCACAGTGCTTCTTTGTACCCACTAAAACATTTCCATGACAGCTATTTTTAGTTTTGGTTTTGCTTATGTTGCACCTGCTTCTAGACCAGAAGCTCAGTGACATTTCCTCCATCTTCCTCACCCCATCACATGGTTGGTGGGATTGGATGGAATGCTGGCATTCCCTTGAGTTAGGCTCAGATCTGCTGATGGGATGATGAATTCCTTCTAGTTCACAGCCAATAACCATTTCCCCCAGAAGGGTCAGGGCAGTGCCAAAGCTGGAGAGGGCTTGGGGAGGTGGAGAGGGTTCCCCTTGGCCTCAAAAAGTGGCATGCTTCACCGATTTTTAAAAAGTGTAACATTTTGCATAAAGGCTGTTAAAATGATGATTTTAAAAAAGGGCAAACAATGAGGAAGCAAAGGTCAAAGTGTCAGTGGGGAGGCCTTGAGAACTTAGTGTGGGATGGCACATTGGGGCTCATTTGATTTACTTGACCCCCCACCAACCAATGTTATGGGCTGACAACTAATCCCCGTCCCAACCCTGCCCCTAAGCTTGCCCTTCTTGGGAAAACCTGACTGTTTATCTGTACAAGGACTGACCCACTTTCCCCATATTGCCCCAAATGCCAACACTATTCAGCGGAACTCAAGCTGTGACCTCAGAGCCTTGCACATCTCACTCTGGCTCCATCTCTGATCTCTTGTTCTCTCACTGTGCTGTGGTCACACTGGCTTTCCTGCTGTTCCTCAGTTGTGCCAGTCATGTTCCTATCTCTGGACCTTTGCACTTGCTCTTGCCTCTGCCTGGAATGTTCGACTCCATATGTGCTCTGATATGGTTTGGCTCTGTGTCCCCACCCAAATCTTACCTTGAATTACAATAATCCCCACGTGTCAAGGGCAGGACCAGATGGAGATAATTGAATCATGGGAGCGAATTCTGCCCTGCTGTCCTTGTGACAGTGAGTTCTTATAAGAGCTGATGGTTTTATAAGGGGCTTGCCCTTTGCTTGGCACTCATTCTGTCTCCTGCCACCCTGTGAAGAGGTGCCTTACACCATGATTGTAAGTTTCCTGAGGCCTCCTGAGCCATATGGAACTGTGTGTCAATTAAACCTCTTTTCTTTACAAATTACCCAGTGTCAGGTGTATTTATTAGCAGCCTGAGAATGGAGAAATATATGTTCCCTCATTTCATGGAAGTCTCTGAGCAAGTCACCTTCTCAGAGAGGCCTTCTATGACCACCTGAGCTGAAGAAGTACCCCCATCACCCTCTGTCTCTTTACTCTGCTATCCTTTTCTTTACATGCCACCCAGCATTATATTATATGTACATCTCTTTGTGGCCTCCCACTAGAATACAAGCTCTAGAAGGGCAGGGATTTTGACTATTTTGTCCATTGCTATGTCTCATTGCTAGGGCAGTGCCCTGTACATCATTGGTACTTAACATGTTTGTCTCATCAACGAATGAATAAGTGATTTCCACCTATCGGCCCACTCATCCATTCCATGAATGGTGACTGAGCATCTATGATGTGCAAAGATTAAAACATCACAGTGCTTACCTTCTAGAAGGTGGCAGTCTTGATGGAAAGATAGATGTGTAAAAACATACCAGAATGGCCAGGCACGGTAGCTCACACCTATAATCCCAGCACTTTGAGAGGCAGAGGCAGGCAGATCACCTATGGTCAGGAGCTCGAGATCAGCCTGGCCAACGTGGTGAAACCCTGTCTCTGCTAAAAACACAAAAATTAGCCAGAAATAATGGCAGGCACCTGTAGTCCCAGCTACTCAGGAGGCTGAGGCAGGAGAATCGCTTGAACCTGGGAGGCGGAGGTTACAGTGAGCCGAGATTGTGCCATTGCACTCCAGCCTGGGCAACAAGAGTGAGACTCCATCTCAAAAAATAAAATAAAATACAATAAAAATAAAAAAAGAACAGAATATATAAACAGGTACTTATGAAAAAGTTTTGCAGGTGGAATGACAGCTGTAGTTATGGTATTTTCTCAAATTGTGTCAGAGGAGCAACAGGTAATACATGAAGTATACTCGCTTAAGAATTGAAACCATAAATAATCATATAATAAATATATGGGTCTCTCTGTCTCTCTGGTGTGTGTGTGTGTGTGTGTGTGTGTGTATGTGTATGTGGTGTGGTATGTGGTGTGGTAAATGTGCATGTAGTATGTGTATAGTGTTTTGGCCATAGAAGATTTCACAGAGTTTAGAGAAAACATACAATGACTTTGCAGTGATGTTAGAGTATGTCAGAAAGGTGAAGTATTCACAGTTTTCACCCCAAATGAAATAGAAGCAGCTGCATTTCTCCCAGGTGGGACCAGGCATTGTGCAAGATCCACATATTTTTCAATAAGAGACTCATATTTGCCATGATGCTAGAAGCTTCTAATGGGCGTCTGAGGGTTGTAAATTATATCAAATGAGTTTCCAGATACTAAGCTGTTGTTTTTTAAGGGATGGAGAAGGGAAAGAAAGGTGTGGATAAAGCTTCCCTTGGCCCCTGAAATTACACCTCTTTCAACTGCATTTAATTCGGGTTTTTGAATGCTTAATGCTCATCCATTCAACAAACATTTACTGGGTATCACCTATGTGAGAGGTGCCATTTTGGACTGTGCGGCCATCCTTGGGTGGCTTGCCATCTGTAGGGATCTTATTGGTAAAACTGTTAGAACTTGGTGTAGTTTTTGTTTTTCAGTATTTTCATTTTGTTGTTACTGTTTTATTACATCTTAATTGTAGCAAACGAAATAATACTAAGGTATATAAATATGTGTATAGAAAATAACTAATGTTCCACTCTTCATCCTCATTCCTCCCACCCCTTGTAATTTATGTTTCTAGTTTTGTTTTTGTTTTTGTTTTTTGAGACAGGGTCTGCTCTGGCATCCAAGCTGGAGTGCAGTAGCACAATCTCGGCTCACTGGAGCCTCAGCCTCCCAGGCTAAAGTGATCTTCCCACCTCATTCTCCCGAGTAGCTAGGGTTACAGATGTGTGCCACCACTCCCAGTTAATTTTTGTATTTTTGTAGAGACGCAATTTTGCCATGTTGCCCAGGCTGCTCTCAAGCTCCTGGGCTCAAGCCATCTGCGTGCCTTGGCCTCCCAGAGTGCTGGGATTACAGGCATGAGCCACTGCGCCTGGCTGTTTCTAGTAATTTGATGGATATCTTTCTATATCATTATCTTTGTTCACAGACACACACGCAGAAAAATTGTTCCTTTTATTTTACTTAATGAAACTGACATTACACATATTACTCTGAAATGTGCTTTTAAAAACTTACTAATATATAAAGAACATCTTTTCAAGTCTTGTTCTTTTTAGTAATTGTAATTGCAGAATAGGTCTAACAAAATGTAGACACCCATTTGCCTATTCATAAGGCTTTAGGTGAATCAAGATTTTTAAAACATAACATTCAAGAATTAAATAAACATCCTTCTACATATTTTCTTATGTATTTGTGCTGTTACTTCTGTTCTGTTCAGTAGGCTCTCATAAATGTGATTATCATGTCAAAGGGTAAGTGAGTTTTTAGTCTTTAATAAGCACAGCTTGATTATTTTCCTTAAATCTTGTAGCAATTTCTATTTCCTTCAGCAATATATGGGAGTACTTTCATTCTTAACACTGTACCCAGCACTAGGTATTATCAGTGTCTTAAGTTCTGTCAACAATGACAGCTGATATACCTCAATACTGAATATACCTCAACTCAACATACCTCAACACTGATATGCCATTGTTGCTTTAATGACATTTGCGGGGCCGTCTCTGGAGCTGGGTATCTTTCCCTTTCTTGGCTATTTGCATTTCCTGTTCTACACATTTCTACTGGTATCTTTGCCTGTTTGCTTTTGAGTTCTTCTTTCTTATTGGTTAATAGGAGCTTCGCATAGTAGAAATAATAATGTTGTCCGAGCATGGTGGCTAACGCCTGTAATCCCAGCACTTTGGGAGGCCGAGGCAGGTGGATCACCTGAGGTCAGGAGTTCGAGACCAGCCTGGTCAATATGGTGAAACCCCGTCTCTACTAAAAATACAAAAATTAGCTGGGCATAGTGGCAGGCACCTGTAATCCCAGCTCCTCAGGAGGCTTAGGCAGGAGAATTGCTTGAACCTGGGAGGTAGAGGTTGCAGTGAGCTGAGATTGTGCCACTGCACTCTAGCCTGGTCAACAGAGCGAGGCTCCATTAAAAAACAAAACCAAAAAGAAATCATAATGCTTTGTTGATAATTTACTATAAGGATATAAAATGTAATCTATACCTGCTTATTGTAATAATGTCTGTTGTTATTTTGGTCTTGTTTAGAAAACATCCCTCTTCAACCTTTAGTTCTGGTGTCCATCAAAAAAGGGTAGAGCAGTGTCCATTCGTAGTACTTTGTGCCTACGGTGTGACATTCGAGTCTAGTGCTGTCACTTACCCCAGACAGAGCTGCGACCTGTATTAGTCTCTCCTTTCTCATTCTCTTCCCTGAGTTTAGTGTAGGTTCACCTGCCAGTTAAACACCTTGTGTCCTATCATCAATGTCTGGGATGCTTCTGCTAGAAAATACTGGGGATTCTCTCAACCACAAAGTGAGACTTTTGAAAGTCATGGTCATCAAAAGACAAATTCACATGTCCGAAAATCTCAAGCCATTGCTTACACTGGGAAACACCCACAGCAAAATATGTAGAGTGTGGCGTGGGGGCTCCCCGGCCCCTCCCTTCCCTGTGGAGTCACATTTTTGATGGCCTTCGCTTTGTCAGCTCTTGGGCCTTCTTTCCTGAAGAGGTCATCAGAATCGCCTAATATCTCTGACAGTTTGATACCGTCATCCTGGGAGTGGGGTTGTATGAAGAATCAACTTAATTTTTTTTTTTTAAGGTCACGCATTTTGCAGCTAACATATTGTTAAGGCACAGTTTCCACAGCCCGGGGCTTTAAGGACTTCGGCACATCACCACGGTCATTGATGCATTTGTTCCCCTTGACAGGACTAACGCACTGGCCTTCATATACAAGGATGACTTCAGGATGCAAGCTTTCAGGTGGGCTCTTCCTCTAATGGCGAGGAGAGATCCAAATCTGTAGACCTCTACACACATCTCCTTGCCCTTCTTTTGACTAAGCTACTAGAGAAAGCCAGAATGTGAGAGCTACGAGGAACTCACTCAGGCAAGAAAACTGAGGCAGAGAAAGTAAAATGAACACACCCAAGTTGCATCGCGTGTTGTTGCACACTAAGAGTCTTTGTGGAATTATGACTACTGTAGATACAGCAATGACCACACTTACAAAAAAAAAAAAAACAGGGTCAAGTAGACCCATCAGCACATGTATCACCATATCAGTGGGATGCTGACCGCTTCTGGACTTTGTAAAGGTAATTCAGAGCCACGCTTTAGAGCAAGAAGAGGGTCTGGACTTCTGCACCCATTTTGTAGTGGTTGCGGAAATGGAAACACAGGGAAATGAAATCATATGCCCAGGAATAATGTAGTAATTAGCAGCAGTGTCAAAACTCAAATTCACATGCCCTGAGTTTTTGATCTAGTCCACTGTTTCCTGGTTTATGCTGTCTCCTGGCTGGCAGAATTAGTTGCAAACCAATCTTTTTGGAGGACCAGTATCTATCGGAGGAAAGGATTGATCACCACCTTCGTGTGTACCCCTTTAACCCACCTCCCACCTAAGGAGGATTATATTGTTTCATTTATTTGTTCAGAAAATATCTGTTGGTCATTCCCTGTGTTAGGAGCTCAATAAATATTTGTAGAATTGTATTGAACTGGTTTGAATTGCTCAGGCACCAGAGATAGGGGCCTGAGTCAGTAACTAAGATTTTGTTTTACCAGTGGGGATAAAAGATGCAGCCGATGAAAATAAACAAATCCCTTTTTAACAATTCCACTAAAAACATATGCTATATAATTGAATATAAGTACAAATAGAAGGCACCTGGTACAGCTTGTTCCAACTTCTCTTTTATTAGAATCTAAGTGGTAGCATTCATTTCCAGGCAGTGTCACCGCTGTTGGTTTTGCTCATTACGGGGAGGTTATAGTTATTGCACTCTAAAGGGAGGAGCCTCGTGTGTATAACTACCAGGGCTGGCAAGTGGCTGAAGAACGGAGACGCATGAGCTGAGGGGCCTTTTACAGAGTCAGTGTGTCAGAAACCATCATCAAAAAGCAGAGTGTCCCTTCCCCGTGGCCTGCTCGTACACAGAAGGATGGGCACTGTTTTTCTCTTGGGAGTAGATGGAGTGTGAACTTCAGTCCAGAGGAGGCTGGCTGACTCTGGGTCAGGTGCCCAGGGGCAGGTGGAGTTGGGCAGTTCAGAAGGATGACACGGCCATGGTGCTGTCAGACTCAGAAACCAATTGAGAAAGCCCCAGGGGTTGTGGTCTTGGAGGAACCCTGATGTTTCATTATTCTAACTTTAACTGGCATGAGTAGAATTTATGGACAAGCTTCAGTATAGGGGGAAAGAGGAAGAGGAGGAGGCAGAGGAGGGAGAAGGAAAAAAAGCACAACATAAATTACAATAGTAGGCCCAGCGCAGTGGCTTATGCCTGTAATTGCAGCTCTTTGGGAGGCCAAAGCAGGTGGATCACCTGAGGTTGGGAGTTCGAGACCAGTCTGACCAATGTGGTGAAACCCTGTCTCCACTAAAAATACAAAAATTAGCCACGCGTGGTGGTGTGCGTCTGTGGTCCCAGCTACTCGGAAGGCTGAGACAGGAGAATTGCTTGAACCTGGGAGGTGGAGATTTCAGTGAGCTGAAATCGTGTCACTGCACTCCAGCCCAGGCGACAGAGTGAGATTCCATCTAAAAAAAAAAAAAAAAAATTACAATAGTAATTTATGGGCCAACAAAAAGCAGTCTTGCGCCATGATGGCAGTCCTTAATAAATACATGTCTGAGGCTTATGAGGTTGTGATATTCTCATATTTGTAGATGATTTATATAGAAGTCATTGTTTTATCAAACAATTATTTCATCAACTAATTATTAAACATTGTTTTATATTAAATTTTGTAATATAAAAATTAACTCCTTTTTGTAGAGACAGGGTCTTGCTATGTTGCTCAGGCTAATCTCAGGGAGATGCTCCCTCCTCAGCCTCCCAAAGTGTTGGGATTCCAGGTGTAGGCACTACACCTGGCCTCGTCATTGTTGTTATTATTCGTGAGTGTTATGTGTGTCCTGTGTGTGTGTTTGGTAATGAAAGACAAAAGTCAATATTGGGACTTTTGATTCTTTTAAATGGGAGAGTGAGATGCTTTTTGTCTCCCACATTCTTCACTGCTTAGCTGGAAGCAATTTCAAAAGGACAGAAGATCGCCTTTGGGGTTGATTCTGTCCTATTTCCTCTTCTGCTCAGGAGGTTTCAAGGAAGAACTGGAGCCCAAATGAAGTCACTTTCCTGCATCCCTTTCTTCCTGAGAGGAAGCGAGGGAAGGCTTTTTTCTTCCCATGGGAATCTCAGTGTGGAGTCTTTGCTGTTTCCAGGGGATGTGAGCAACAGGTGCACAAGGAGCCTGGGTACCAGCTCCCTGAGCACAGCCAGCATCTCTCTTCCCTTCTCCACCTTTGCAGCTGAGAATGCTGCCTGCAAGGGAAGGCCAAAGAAACCTGCCTCAAGTCCAACTCTGCTATCTGGATGCTCTGTAGCCCCATCCTAAATGCCTGATGTTATCTGCTCTCGTAATATGGGCCTACTTAGGAATTCACCTATGGAGTTTTAAATAGGATACACATCATTTACACTCATGTAGCATCTTCCCATGTTCAGAAACACTTTTGTAGATATTGCGTATTTAGTCATTGTATCAGTTCTTTGAAGTGGCTATTACTCATTGACATTTTGTATATAAAGAGATTGAGGGTCGGAGAAGTGGAATGTTTCTTAGGGTTGCCTTCCCGTCTTACCTCTATCACCCAAAGAGACACATCAGGTTCGGGGCAGCTTTGATGACATTTGATGCTTGGAGCAGCTTCCTCTGAGGAGCATGGATTTAGGAAAGCTGTATTCTAGGAGTCTGTTTGTGATTATTTAATATTAGCAGGACATTTGAAGATGCCAAACAATTTGTATAATGACTCAGACATCAGGCAGGGTTTTTGTGTCCTAAAATCTCTAGGTGGGTAAGCTCCATCCCCCTCCAAACATGTCCCATGAGAATGAGATGCCCTTCACGGTGCTTTTGTACATTTCCAAAGGGCTTAAGCACCCTGTGGTTACCCCTGGCCCCACACTTGTGCTTCTGCTGAATCGATTCGTGTTGGAAATTGTCTTGATGTCCTTCTGTCATCTGTGATGTACAACAGAGCTGAGGAGCTCAGCCAACTTCCTGAATTTCCTTCAGACAAACCATTCCCACAAGATGTGTGCCTGTGTGTGTGTGTGTGTGTGTCTGTGTGTGTGCGCTTGTGTGTAGACTGTACTGAAACTTTGGGAAGACTGGAGAATTTACGGATCACTATCTGGGTCTTTTTATGCTTTGGGTTCCCATTTCCTATTTTTGGGGGTGTCTCTTCTCTCTCTTCTTCCTTTTTTCCTCACATGCACCTTCTCCTTAAATTTTGGCCTGTTTTAAATGCATTTCAGCTTAGCTACCCCCAACCTTGTTAACTTCTCACCCATGCCCTCAAGGTCTCACCTTCCCCCCAAGCATCTCACCAAGAATATCTTCCCTAAAAAGAGGATTCCCCTCCCTGCCCTCTGGAGGAATTCCGATGCCAGCAGAGACCACGTTTTCCATCTCATTACTTCAATAAATAGTAAAACAACAAACCAAAGCCCAGTCTTGAATGCACAATTGGTCTGAACATTATAGTAGTGACAACAGTGATATTACTACCTTACAGTTATTGAAAGTCTTCAGAAGGACCGAGTGCGGTGGCTCACGCCTATAATCCCAGCATTTTGAGAGGCCAAGGCTGGTGGATCACTTCAGGTCAGGAGTTTGAGACCAGCCTGGGCAACATGGTGAAACCCCATCTCTACTAAAAAAATACAAAAATTAGCCGATGTCATGGCGAGCACCTGTAATCCCAGGGAGGCTGAGGCAGGAGAATCGCTTGAACCCAGGAGGCAGAGGTTGCAGCGAGCCAAGGTCGCACCATTACACTCCAGCCTGGGAGAGAAGAGTGCAATTCCATCTCAAAAAAAAAAAAAAAAAAATCTTCAGAAGGCTTGTCCTATACATGAGCATGTTTTATCCACAAGTAATTCCTATTATTGTGGTTTTTAGATGAAGAAACTGAAGGTCATGCAGAGCCAGGTGTAGATCCAAATCTCTACCAGCCCCTGCCTCTACCCTGGTTGGCTTCTGAATTTCGTTGTCATACGATGAATCATACTTGAAAATTTCAGCCATTCTCTGGCCATCACAGATTTATAATTTCCAATGACTTCCCTGGGCCTACACCTCTGCAGAACTGACTTTTTGCATTTTGACAATCCTAAACATTCAACTAGCAGCCTGTGTTGGACCTATAGGTCCTCTGCCATTTGTCGCTATCTGCAGTTCCAGAAACACAGGTTCATGAGGGCTGTGGTCCTACAGGAGCAGGTCAGGAGACTGCTGCAAATGTGTAACCCGATTCTTTAAAATTCAGAGTAATTTTCGCCTCTGCACTGGCTGCTACATCTTGGATGCTACAACTGGCCTGCATAAACAGTGCTTCACTACTTCTGTTTTTGTTGTTGTTGTTGTTTGTTTTTTTGAGATGGAGTTTCACTCTTGTCACCCAGCCTGGAGTGCAATGGCGTGATCTTGGCTCACTGCAACCTCTGCCTCCTGGGTTCAAGCCATTCTCCTGCTTCAGCCTCCCAAGCAGCTGGGATTACAGGCTTGTGCTACCATGCCCAGCTAATTTTTGTATTTTTAGTAGAGAGAAGGTTTCATCATGTTGGTCAGGGTGGTCTCGAACTCCCGACCTCAGGTGATCCACCCATCGCAGTCTCTCAAAGTACTGGGATTACAGGCATGAGCCACGGCGCCTGACCTTCACTTTTCCACATAACATTTCTTCAACCTGGAAGCTCCCTGCAAGGGATCCAGGACATGTTACAGCCCCAACAAGGAAGGGGTTAAGGTTGTTTTACCCCAGGATTTCATGAACAAGCTGTGAGCCAGTTTTGGGTCCCCTTTGCCATCTCTTTATGTCATTGTCCCCACTCTCTCTCCAAAGCATGTATTATCTGGACCATTAGGGAGCCCATCAGCAGAGGTGCCATGACCTCTGGCTGACCTTGACCTGCTGCTGTCCTGCCTTGCACTCCAATTACTACAATATGTGGAGGCGACCACAGACTCAGAGACCCTCTAAGGCTCATAGCTTTGTCGGGTCCTCACCTCCTCTCATTGGCATCGGGTGACTTCTAGATCCTGCCAGGGTTTCTCTTCTGACATGACATGTGTACTCATTCTGAAATGAAAACTACAAAGCTGTGGTTGGTCTCTCTTATTGGAAAACTGTAATTTTCCACTGCCTGGGCTGTTTTCCTTGGATGATGGGCTGCAAGAAGAAATAGTGAGAATATGACAAGATTGGTTCATTTCTTTGCTACCAGCAACATTATTTTTTCATACTGTTTGGGCATCTAGAGTTTTGTTGACTTGATACTTCCGAGTCTCTCTGCATCTGTCTTCTAGACCTCATCTTCATCCCTAAATTGGCAGTGGCTGTGCAAGAGGTTTAATGGTTTGGGTGATACTTTGTGCTATTTTAAATAAGTATTTTTTTCTCTGAGCATGAATAATAAAAAGGTTATGCTTTGTATTTTAGAGGCAAAAGAAAATTAGGTACTTGTTACATAATACAATCATGACATTATATAACACGTTTTTCTGCTGGAAATAATGTCCCAAGTTCTGCTGGTCCCCAATTTGCTATGATTCACACAATGGCTGTTTGTTAAACCCAACTATTTACCAAATTCAGAGCTGTATTAGGCTGAACCTTATGGATTTGCCAATTTTATAGATCAAAAGCATTCAAATATCAGCAATTTTGTAGGGTCCAACCTACACCAGCAGCATAGGGCGAAATCTAATAGGAAGTGGGAGAGGCCATCTAATCCATCCTCCTCTGTCCAGGCAGAATTGTATTTCAGTCATGTCCAGAGGGACCTCTTAACTCACGCTTTTAAACATCTGTTGTCAAAGAATTGAAATTCTGAATGCAATTCTGGGTTGGTTAAGGGACTGATGACTAATATCAAATCAGGGAACAGGTCATTCTGGAAACTGGGCAGCAGAGGTCACAATTTTTGTTCTTCAAGATTCTGTAGGACACCTGTTACGTTGTACTGCTCTTCCTAGCAACAATCAGGGTTTTAATGAGATAGAAAGGTTCTCTATTCAGGGTTTTAATGAGATAGAAAGGTGGTTCTCTGTTCTTGTCATCTCTCATCAGCCAAGCCAGCATTTCCAGGCTCATCGAAAACCAATGAAGACGGACTCATTTGCACCCTGCCTGAGCTTGGGCCTCTCAGGTCTTGGCCCCCAACATGGTAATAGCAGCTGTTAAACAGCCTGCTTTGGCTGCCTGAGCAAGTGGGGTCCTCAAAACGAAGAGAATGAATCTGCTGTATTCAAGCAATGGGATTTCCAGACAAAGCAAAGTCATGGGAATAGTCTTTGGAGTCTGGAGAGAGTTTTCTTGGCATGTGTATCAGAGCCAGATGCTCAGGGTATTTGATCCTCCTCCCAGACTCCCGGCTGCGGCCTGAGCCTGAGACCTCTCTGTACTACTGCTCCCTTGGCTGGCGGCTCATGACACTGAGAGGGGTCAGTTTGAAGTATGTGTTTGCTTGAGCCAATACTTATTCCAAGCACTGAGCTTCCTCTTCAAGAGATGATTGCTTTGTTGCCGATAAAAGTGCAGCCAACTAGTCCAGGATGTGTTTGTGAATAGCATGTGAAGGCAGGATTTTTAGATACTTTTTTAATGGGGATGAACAGAGGCACCTCCTCTCATTTACCTAGAACATAAACTGAGAACTTCTGTACCCCATGACATTATTTCAAAATGAAAGGCACGAAGTTTGGATGGGGGATGATGATCATAGAGATTTCTATGTAATATTGAAACCCTATTTAAATGAGATAAAAGCATCTAATCAATAGCCCTTTATAGACTCCCATCGGATGCAGGAAAAGGTATAGAATAATTGGTTAAATAGGAAAGATGTAAAGCTGTTGAGTCTGAGATCTGGGTTCAGCCACTTGGTGTGAATGGTCTGGCACTGGCTACTCTTACAGGGCCTCAGTTTTGTCATTTGCAAAGGGGAGGGTCCCTGTGTCCCCTTTCAGGATCGCCTCATGGTTGTAAAGCACAATCGTGGGAACAATAATGCTTTGAATAAAGGACCGTGCAACCTAAAGGTGTTGGATGTCTTTTACCCTCTAGGGTGGTTCTTATTAGGCATCTCATTAGATTAGATGGCTTTGCGTGATTGGACAGAAGGCTGGGCTAATATATGCTGCAGAAGTGAATGTTTCTTGAAATTGAGCGGCTTGGAGTCCCTGCCAATTTCTCACCTGGCCGCCAGGGAGCAGCTGTGGTGGAGAAGGGCTGGGACAGGGTCTGGGCTGGCCTGGGGGCTCTCCTCACGGAAGACACTCCTTCACAACCAGCCCTCGATGCCCACCCTCCTGTAGCTGGTGGTGACCGAGGGAGCTCGTTCCAAACCCAGCTTTCTGGGATCTGATGAAAGCCTGCTCCAATCACTTTCCCGTGGCCTTTAACCTAAAAAGATTACATTTCGCTGGGGCGGTGGGAGAGCAGGCGAGGACCAGCCTGCTGTCAGGACAAAATCAAATTTTTTATGTGATGTTGCTGCATTAAAAGGGCCAATCTCGTGTCATGTAACATGTGAATAATGGCTCTAGCATGTGATGTCAAGATTTTCCACACACCTCATAAATAAATCCAGCCACACCCCTCCCCCCAATCACCACCCAAAGGCTATCCATTTTTGAACCTCAGCTTGCATCCCAAATTAAGAATGCATTCAGAGTCAAGGTTAAAGGTACAGTATCCCCTTTCAAAAGGCACATGTCAGTGTCTCCGCCGAGAATGAGAAATAACATTTGAAACAGGCTGTCAATTCTCAGGACTCCTCCTCCTCCTCTTCCTCTTCATTCTAGACCTCACTTTGCTGAAGGTCTGATCTTTTGGAAAAAAAAAAATAGATGCTATATTAGGGCAAGATTTCATGAAATATTTTTTAAAAGAAAGCCACTTGAATGAGATCTCTTGGCAGGGAGAAGAAACACAGTCAAATAGTCCAGTGATCTTCAAGAATGAAGGAGCTGGATACAGCACAGCTGCAATTAGTATGAACCGCGTCGTGAAGCAAAGTGCTTTTTATTGCAAGGAGCGTATTTTCGATGGAGATACGTTGGCTTGCGTCAAGGTACCAGGCACAGATGCTGACATTTAAGCCTGGAAATGATGATGTTTGCCAAGGAGATGCTTCCTTTTCATTGTCTAATGTGACCAACACAGGCGGCTTTCAGAAATAAGAATCTAAGCCATCCTTAGGTATCACTCTCTTTCTTTGAATCTCAAAGATTGGTCAGCGGTCAATGTACAGAGAAATTTTCTTCCTACAAAATTCAACTTGGTTGAAAGCTTTCTTGCTGAAGCAAAGCCGCATCTTACTCCCCCTGAAGGAAGGAATGCCTTTTTTGTTTGTTTGTTTTTC
The DNA here is from genome assembly GCF_008728515.1 of Papio anubis. Lineage (NCBI taxonomy): Eukaryota > Metazoa > Chordata > Mammalia > Primates > Cercopithecidae > Papio > Papio anubis. The sequence continues at coordinate 19,285,130 of NC_044993.1, read as the reverse complement.
CGTTGTACAGAGGGTCAGAAGGAAGAAATAGGTGGGCACAGGAAGGCTGAGAACCAGGGCAAAGAATAGGAGGGAAATTTGGCTTAATTTTCATATAAGCTGAAGTTCCCCTGTCTGCTCTCTGCATCCCTCCCTTCTCTCCCCATCTCCCAAACAAAGGCAGCATCTTTCTCAGATAATGCCGCTTGTGTCAGAAGCGAACATTCTGGGAATGTGCAGGGTGACCTGCTCTGTGTAACAAACGTCAACCCCAAACCATACAGAAGTTGCTACATCTGTTTTGGCTTTGTTCGCAGCAGAGAGGGGAGGGGGGGTGCACTGTATGGTCAAGGGCCAAACTACATGTCATATTTCATTACCTTCATTAGCTACTACAGAAGGCTGCCTTCAAAGAAAAAGGTTGGTATTAACCCTTGAGCCGCCAGCCTTTTCGAACAACCGTTTTCACCTTCACCCACCACTTGCCATTCTCCATTCGTTCATGCTGTGGGCTCTGATTTAACTAAACTGTAAATCAGCCCTTAGGTCCATGATTTCACCCTTTTAACTTAAAGGAGGCAAGCTACTGTTTTATCCTAGGTAGCTACTTACAGGATGGTTGAACATCTGGAACCTATTAGGACAAATGCGAGTGTAAACCCAATGGGGAAAGCTGTATTTAGAATTAATAAAACTTTCCTCTCTTATTTTGTCCGCAGTTGTCTTTTTCTCTTCCATCTCACATTATTTCTGTGATTTAGTATTGCCAGCTCCTTTCTTAGTTGCTGCAGTGAGATAAGATCATGTGCATTGCTGCCTAGATATTTTTGTGGCACTTCTCTTGGCGTGCTTTATTGTGGTGACATTGGACTCACATGGTCGCCGCCCCTGAAAATGAGTTCATTCCCCCGTATTCATGTTGCATTTCTTAAGGCATGCTTTACAATGGCGGAAATAAAAGTGGGTGAATACATAAAGTAGATCTTTATACTGTATGGCTATAAAAACGCTCAGTTTTCATGCTGCGTATTAAATACATCATGATTCTATTTAAAATCATCTGTGGGCAGCATATGTTGTTATTTAATCTTATGAAGAATGGCCAGTTGGCCAGTACAGGTCAGAACACACCTGGATGGTAGAATTAGGAGTCTGGAATTTTGATTCTTCATTCTGGCTCTGCCATTGATTTATTGCCTGGCATTAGACAAAGTTCTTGCTCTTAATTTTCCCATCTGTAAACTACGAATCATTATACTATTATAAAGGCTCTATAAGCTTGAATGGCTTCATACCTTGAAAGGCCTGGAGAAGATAATACTTGAGAATACTATGCCATGTAGCATACTATAACATCATTTATTTTCATTAATACATATTTGAAAGATCTAAACCAGTGGTTTGCAAGTACGGTCCCCAGACCTGCAACATTAGCGTTACCCAGGAGCTTGTTAGAAATACAAATTCTAGCCTGGGTGTAGTGGCTCATGCCTGTAATCCCAGCACTTTGGGAGGCCGAGGTGGATGGAACATGAGGTCAGGAGATCGAAACCATCCTGGCCAACTTGGTGAAACCCCGTCTCTATTAAAATACAAAAAATTAGCTGGGCATGGTGGCGTTCACCTGTAGTCCTGGCTATTCGGGAGGCTGAGGCAGGGGAATCGCTTGAACCTGGGAGGCGGAGGTCGCAGTGAGCCAAGATGGTGCCACTGCACTCCAGCCTGGTGACAGAGCAAGACTCTGTCTCAAAAAAAAAAAAAAAAAAAAAAAATGCAAATTCTGGGCCTGGGTCAGGCTTACTGAATCAGAAATTGATGGTGGAGTAATTCTGATGCACACTACAGTTTGAGAACTACTGATCTATACATTTGGCTTCAAGTTTGGGAGTTAAACCAACAAAACTCTGCCAGCCAAAGGAGAAGTTGGGGCTGGGCACGGTGGCTCATGCCTGTAATCCCAACACTTTGGGTGGCTGAGGCAGGAGGATTGCTTGAGCCCAGGCATTTGAAACCAGCCTGGGCAACACAGCAAGATCCTGTCTCTACAAAAAATAGAAAAATTAGCCAGGTGTGGTGGTGCAAGCTTGTAGTCCCAGCTACTTGGGAGGCTGAGGCAGGAGGATCACTTGAGTCCAGGTATTCGAGGTTAGAGTGAGCTGTGATTGGGCCACTGCACTCCAGCCTGGGCAACAGAGTGTGACCCTGTCTCTAAAATACAACAAAAAACCTGAGGTTGGAGTGGAAGGTAAGCACAGCAAGGAGTGCACCTGAAACTGGTGGCTGCAGGAAGCCACTCTACTCTGGTAAGGATTGTGGGCCTGTTCCAGTTGTGACTGGTGGAAGATGCAAGGCAAAATTGAGTTTCTCGTTTTCCAATGAGCTTTGTAATTTCTGCTGAGCATCTTTGATGCACAAAACTCAACAGCCCATGGCTCAGTGTCCAACTAATGATGGTTAGGATGCAGCTTCACATGCCAGCAAAATAAAATTTCCATGAAGATTGGCAACCATCACCAGAATAAGGCCACGAGCCTTACGTTTGGAGCTAAAGTGTATGTGAAGGGGAAGTGATGCCACAGAAAGCACCTAGAACATCTCTGGAGTTGGGACAATAAAAGGAAGAAAGTTACTTTGCAGATTATACCCTTTGAGGTGGAAAGAGAGGAGAAATGGTAGAAAATAATGTTTAAAGTCAAAACTGCTTAGCTCTCAGTGGCTGAGTCATAAGCATCTACCTTTTCACATTTTACAAGAGCTTTTATAAAAAATGAGCACAGAACAGATACCCACTTATGTAAACCGGTAGCAATGTGTAAATTGCAGATGCAAGAATATATGTTGTAAGTTGCCTTTTAATAGACACCTGTATCTAGTGCCACTTTTTCTCTATAATGACTGTTTCCACAAATGAAAAAGAAAATGACATTCCCTTTTTATCCCCTTTTGATGTTTCAGATCCCTGTAAGATCCAGGATACATTCTGAATTTGAGAGAAGTGCCAACAATTAGGACAATTTTTTGTTACTATTTTTAACCTCAGAACAGCCAACCCAATTCTCCCTCCTCTAAATTTGTCCCTAAGTTTGGTCCTACAATGAGACCTTTTGCATGGCAAGTTTCAGCCTGGAGCAAATTTTTATGGCTGAATTATAAACCCTTGAAAATAGGGGTTTATAATGGAAACGCTGACACAACCTTAACTCTAGCGGCGAGAGTGCAATGCGATAATAAATGAGGCAGAACAGCAAAGTGCTGCTTTTAATTTATCATTTAGTAGGAGAAAAAGGCCTTGTTTACTTCTCCTTTTTCATCTTCTTCTCTGCTTCCAGGACTTGCAACCATTATTTTGAAATGTATTTTATAATAAAACCTCAGTGGTTATGTAGCCCGGGGCTTGAGTGTCCATTTTAGAAAGAGAGAGAGAGAGAGAAAGAGAAATTTTTGAAGCCCAAGAAGCACATTCTGTTGACTGGATACGGTTTGACTGTACAATTGCTGCCTGGCAACGTATTTATTACATATCTGCTCCTCTGCTGTGATCTAAAAGCACCCCACACATAGGATCTGATTTTGACCTGTCTGTAATAGTAGTGGTAAAAATAATAATATTTCCAATTCCTTCTAGCACTTTTATTCCAGACATCAGTGTGTTTTGAACCTATGGATTACAGCCTTTGAAATCAGTTATGTCATGAAGTTTAATATATTTTTCTGGCTGGGTGCGGTGGCTCACGCCTGTAATCCCAGCACTTTGGGAGGCTGAGGTGGGCAGATCATGAGGTCAGGAAATAGAGACCATCCTGGCTAACATGGTGAAACCCCATCTCTACTAAAAATGCAAAACATTAGCTGGGTGTGCCAGCACATGCCTGTAGTCCCAGCTGCTCGGGAGGCTGAGGCAGGAGAATCGCTTGAACCCGGGAGGCAGAGGTTGTAGTGAGCTGAGATCGCACCACTGCACTCCAGCCTGGGTGACAGCATGAGATTCTGCCTCAAAAAATTAAAATTAAAATTACAAATATAGATAGATAGATAGATAGATCTAGATAGATATATATCTTTTCCTATTCCCCCACATTCCCATTTTGTAGATAGAGAAACTGAGGTGATTTGTGATTGGTGTGATTTCTTTCAATTCAGTTGTAAACTAGTTGTACGTGTGCTAAGTATGGGGCTGGGGATGCTGAAAAGCATAACCCCTGCTCTCCCAGAACTTACAACCTAATGGGCAAAGCAGACATACAACACACAAGAGTAATGACGTGAGGCATGATAACAAGAGAAGTCTGTTATGAAGTCACTTTGTTTAATAATTCAGGTATTCACCTACCCCTAACCCTGACATGATCACTTCTGTTTCTTCTGAGGAGCCCAAGGACACGAAATCTCTCACATAAACCTGTGCTGGGTGTTTTACCTCTCTACTATTCTCTCCAAGCCCAAGGGATGACCTTTATCCACTGAATGCTACCTTCCTTTGCCATGCAGTTTCTACTTTGGTTTGTCCAATGAGAGAGCTCAGTAGAAGAATGGAAGGCGGGAGGAGAGTGAGGTCGTGGTATTTTACTCTTGTTCTTCCCTCCCTGGCTCAGAATTGGTTGTCTTTCTCTACTAAAGCCTACAGCTCCTGTCTGCAGCCTTCTCCTATAGCTACTGTTCTTGCCTAGTTCTGGTGGCACCTTCAGATCTAGGGATGATAAGGGCACCATGTTGTTTTTAGCTCCCAGAGTGCTCCACTGTTCCTTCTGGGTTTCCTTAAACTCAGTTTGCACCTCTGCAAACAGTCCCTTCATTAAACTCTCTTCAGTTACCCCATTGGAATGCATGTGAATTGCTTTCCACTGGGCCCTGGCTGATACAAAGACTAGACAGAATGATGTGCATTCCTCCACATTATCTCTCTCTCTCTCTCTCTCTCTCTCTCTCTCTCACACACACACACACACACACACACACAGACACACACACACACACTTTAAGAAAACAGTGACAGTGTTTAGGCAGAAAATTTATAGAGTAGGCCTATCCAGTGTTGGGATTTGTGGTGAGTACATTATGAAGTCACTTCTTATGATTCCTATGCCAGATAATGCATCCATCATTCAAGGCGGCAAGCCCCTGAAATTACATCAGATTTACAACATAATAAACTCTCATTAAGATGAAGCTACATGAAACTTATTTCTCTTCATTCCTAGGACTAAACAAATGCTGTTTGAATACCTAATGAATCCAGGTCTCACCCAAATTGTTAATGCTGGCATGAGGATTTTAGAAAGGATGCAACCAGGAGCCACAGAACATGCCAGGCCATGGAACATCCTGGACAGCTGAACATTACTTATATTGTTGCCATCAATTTTCTTCAGTCATCCAAAATGGGACACATGGGGCTGCTTGCTGAGGTTGATCCGTGCTTGCACCCACCATACAGATTCCTGAGTGCATTTTAATCACAGTGTGTCTGGTGCTTTATTGAAGGGTTTACACTGCCTGGTTGCTTTTCCCTCTGATATTGCACTGGATAAATCAGTGATGATCATTTGTTAGCATTCCAGAGAGGAAATACCCCAATGATAGGATGGAAATGGTTTGCCAAAAAGCATCTCCTAAGAAGATGTAACTCAGAAACATGGCAGCTTGAACCCATGAGTTTCTTTACTCTCTCCCAAAGCCTTATTAAAATGATAGTTAAAGTATGAAAAAGCATACAATCATGAGGACAAAAAGCATAGAAAAGGAAATTATGGCACATAAGAAATACCAGTAAAATTCTAGAAGCTGGGCTTATGGTAACTGATTTAGTGGATGACAGAAAGATGAAACTACATGCCCGAAAAAGATAACACCAAGAATTGAGCCATTCTGAGGTGCTGGAACATGAAAACCTCAGCTATTGCAGGCGCTGGCTGCCTCTCTGGGTATGGGTACGGGAAGAGCTAGGAATAGGGCAACTGGCTTAAAGTTGCATAAAAGACAGTCGATCCTCTGAACTCTCTCACCCTGTCCTTCTGAGCAAAGCCCCCTTTCCCTAAATTCATCAGAAGCCTGGAGCTTTGGAGAGGCTGAACAGGCTCTGACTTGGAATGTCAGGCACCCATGGAATAGGGATGTTATTCCATACACGTGGGAATGAAGTGAGGTTGGCATATGAAATATTGAGACGCCTTAGCCCCCACTGCCACTTGGTTGAGAGGATATTGTTGTCCAGGCTTATCCCCTCCAGGCTGGAATTGAGAGAATTCCTTTCTAAGGAAATTCACCAGCCCAAGATAAAAGATGTACAGATACTGTCAGGTGAGATCCCGAAGAAACAATCCGGTCCCTTCCTGAACACAGAGACCACTAACACCACACAGAGCTTCCAACAGTTTTTCTTTTTTATGTGTCTCATTTTATAATATGAATCAATAGAAAACGCTTATCCAGACATTTGAGGAAAACTTTATGACAATTACAGAGGGAAGAAAAGAGAAAAATGAACTCAGAGGAAACAGAAGCAGTGCGGAAAGTAGAAGAAAACATATAAACAAAATTAAGTTATTCAGAGACACAAAGGAAGAGGCCACATTCATGAAATAAGAGTAGGCTGCCGTTAAAAAAAAAAAAATCATTCAGGCTGGGCACAGTGGCTCACACCTGTAATCCCAGCATATTGGGAGGCTGAGGCAAGCAGATCTCCTGAGGTCAGGAGTTCGAGACCAGCCTGACCAACATGAAGAAACCCTGTCTCTACTAAAAAATACAAAATTAGCCAGGCTTGGTGGCGTATGCCTGTCATCCCACCTACTCAGAAGGTTGAGGTGGGAGAATTGCTTGAACCCATGAGGCGGAGGCTGCAGTGAGCCGAGATCACGCCATTGCATTCCAGCCTGGGAAACAAGAGTGAAACTCCATCTCAAAAAAATAATAATAAAATGAAAAAAATAAATCATTCAAGATTAGAAATGGTTACAGAGTCCCCAGGCAACAAGTGAATATGGCAGAAATTTCGTATAAACAGGGATTAAACATTTCAGAGAGGAGAGAAGACCCAATATGAATAGTATCAGCTTTCCCAATAGAAGCTCTGGAAATTAGAAGATAATAAATGTTGAGTAAAAATTATTTCCAGTGTAGAACTTAATACCCAGCCAAAGTGTTGCTTAAGCATGAGGGTAGGATTTACCCTGCCCCCACCACCCCACCTTTATACTGATAAAGATGAAAACCTAAAAAAAGAACTCATAAGTATTCAGGGAATAGATGATTGAACACCAGAAGGAGGCAAATGGAATTCTCAGGATGATGGTGAAGAGACATCTCAGAGTGACTGCAGGGCAGAAGCCTTATTAGAAACCCAATCTAATTTACAGCAATAAGACTAGAGCTCTAGATCTCTGAGAAACAAAACATGACTAGAGTATATAGGATAGATTGTCTGATGTATTTAAATTTATTCACAGAAAATTCATATATGTGGAAGAATTTGGGGATAAATTATTGGTAGATATGTAGAAAACAGAGCAGACAGAAAAGCAAGGATATTACCAACTCTTGGAAAAACAAAAAGTTGGTACAAAAGAACTGTAATTATGATAAACCACATGGCCTATGTGTGAATAATGTTTATTAATAATACAATTATAATGTATACAGCAAGTAGTATTGTAACTAAAAACTGTTACATAACTATATCATGAGAATTGTATGTGTGTTCGTGTGCATACATGATATACTTCGGAATTGTAAGAGATTTGAATCCTCATTTTCCATAGTTTGAAATCAAACAATATTTTAAGAGAAAATCAGGAAACATTAGTAAATGCAGATTAGTTAGAAACATGGAGTCAAATACCAGAAGAAACAACTAAAAAAGCTGAAAGTGGTTTCCTCTGGGAAGCAGGAATTAGGTGTGGGAAGAAGGTGAAGCATGGGACCACTATTCCTCATTAGAGGGCTTATAGAATTGTTGGCTTTTTCAAAGTATGTATATATATGTTATTTTGTTAAAAATAATTTTTTAATTTTTTTTTTTTTAAATTTTTGAGACAGAGTCTCACTCTATCACCAGGCTGGAGTGCAGTGGCGCAATCTTGGCTCACTGCAACCTCTGCCTCCTGGGTTCAAGTGATTCTCCTGCCTCAGCCTCCCGAGTAGCTGGGGCTACAGGCATGTGCCACCACACCCAGGTAATTTTTCTATTTTTAGTAGAGATGGGGTTTCACCATGTTGGCCAGGATGGTCTCGATCTCTTGACCTCATGATCTGTCTGCTTTGGCCTCCCAAAGTGCTGGGATTACAGGCATGAGCCACCACGCCTGGCCAAAAAATAAGTTTAAAAACAATTTTGGAAGAGAGAATCTTTTTTCTTTTTTGGTCATGGTTAAGGAAGAGACCCATGATCATCATGTATTGGTATTGCTTTCTAGGTGTCAGGCACTAGACGTGTTAAGCATGTTAATCATGTCTAGTAGGTTAAGCACTTGACATGTATTTTATCATTTAATCCTTTCTACCATCCTGAGATGTTATCTCTTTTATTCCTCTTTTATAGATGACGGAATTTAAGTTCAGAGAGGTTAAGTAATTTACTCAAGTCACATAGCTCTGTATGATTCCACAGCCCAAATGCTTGCCTGTCTCCTTTTATTTTGCCTGCCATCTCTCCAAAACAGCCAGGCATCTTCCTGTGATTTGCTGCCCTCACCATTTTCTCAGTGAGGCTGTGCTCATCACATCTAGAGAACACCCTTTCTTGCTTTCCCTTCTATCTCCTTACCTTGTTTTCTAAAGGCACTCAGGGTTTGAAAGGTTCCTGTTCTTAGGAACAGCATCAACCTGGTATGGATGCTACCAACTGAAACAGGTGGAGTCCAGGGTAAGGTGAAATTCAGTGCTGAGGACAACTCTATGTTATTTCCTACTTCTTACTAGCTGCATGACCTTGAGCAGGGTAGCTGACTTTAGTTTCCTCATCTGGAAAATGGGATGATAGTAGTAACTATCTCATCAGATTGTTGCAAAGATTAAATGAGTTAATCCATATAAAGTCCTTACCACTGTGACCGGTACATAGTGTTAGCTGTGGTTATTATTTGCAATCAGTACTGATTTACGGTTGACTAACAATGGACAGAAAGTATATGAATCTGAGTGAATCAATCATCAGTTTCCTAGAATAAAACGTGAAACTGTCCCAGATGCTGTAAATCACAACTCCTTTCCCTCTGGGGTTTTTCCAGCTTAAAAAAACAGCAAAGAATTTTGACTGCTGTCCACCTTCAACCCCCATTCTTTCCTGGGTGTCATCCTTAGATTGGGTTCTCCAGAAAGAGCATGAGGTGGAGATTTGTGTGAAGGAGGTTCTGGGGACATACACTGGGGAACAAGAAGACTAAGGCAGGGAAGAAAATGGGATTGGACACAGGAAAGAGTTGAACAGTGGTGTAGTTGCAGCAGAGGCCTCAGCAGATCCCATAGGGAGTTCTGAGGCTGGGTTGGCCATACAGATTTGTCTCTAGTTGGGGAATGGGGGTTGGGCCTTTATAAGCACACTAACTAGTCATTGGTTGCAGGTTGTGCCTGGGGTGGTTCACCTTGGCCAGGTACTCAGCTCTAAGCCATCAAAACCAACTCTCTGGGCAGCTGGAGAATGAGTGCCTTAGACATGAAGCTGGGAGAGGGCTGCTCACCATGGCCTCCATTTCAGTGCCCCCCTCTCTCTCTGGCAACTAGCACTTCCATACTGCCCCAGCATCTAAAGTTGGGAAAAAAAGAGAATCCCATAGAATTATGTATCCTGAAGTTTTCACCTATCGTATTAGTTGGAATAGATTAGGTTATGCTGTGGTAACAAATTAACTCCCAATTTGCAGAAGCTTAACACAACAGTTTATTCCTAATATACAGTGCATATTTCACTCAGCTCAGTGTTGGATAAGGGTCTGCTCCATGTAGTGATTCAGGGATCCAATCTTGCAGGTCTGCCATCTTGCAGCAGACAACCTGGAACCCAGGATTTCCTTTATTGCAGAGAAGGACAGAAGCAGAGGGTCATGTGCCAACTTGTTTCTACTCATCAGTTAAACTTGTCACTCCTGCTCAGAGCCCACTTTTCAGACCTATTCATTTGGCCTCATCTAACCACAAGGGGAACCACAGATAATCAGTGGGCAGCCCATGCTTCTGCTACACTTCACTCAAGGATATTTATGTTCTCTAAGAGGAAGGATGGCAGATGAATACCCGCCACCAGAAAAGAGCTAGGCTTGAACCATCCTTCAAGTCCTACTCTAAATTAGGGACCTTAAATTGCTGCTTGTGAGTGGGCTTCTGGGGATAATGGGCCCTTCAAAATTGCATGTAAAATTTTGCATGGGTTACTCATTTTTCTAGGGTAGAAAGTCTGTAACTTTTGAAAGATTCTCCAAAGGGGTCTGTGACCCCAAACAAGTTAGAAGGCTCTGCCTTGTAGGTCACTACCTAATGTATCAGCACTTGGATTCACCTACCCAACAAAACAGAGGCTCAAGCTTTATCTCTCCACAGGTCTCAAGATTTAGATTTGTCATTTGGTGACAGGAGCTCCATGTACGGTTACCTTTGTACAGAGCCAGCTGAGCATCTAAAGCATGGTTCCTGACAAAGAGTCTTTCTATAGAGATCAGGGCTCTGCACTGGGCAATGGGGACCCTGCCTGGGCTTTAGTCTGAACTTTTCTTAACGTCCAAGGTAGACTTCCTTGTTTATTTTATTTTATCTTATTTTATTTTTGAGATGGAGTCTCTCTCACCCTGGCTGGAGTGCAGTGGCACGATCTTAGCTCACTGCAACCTCCGCCTCCTGAGTTCAAGTGATTCTCCTGCCTCAGCCTCCTGAGTAGCTGGGATTACAGATGCGCACCACCACACTCAGCTAATTTTTGTATTTTTCGTAGAGACAGGGTTTCACTATGTTGGTCAGGCTGCTCTCAAACTCCTTACCTCGTGATCTGCCTGCCTCGGCCTTCCAAAATGCTGGAATTACAGGCATGTGCCACAACGCCTGGCACCTTGTTTATTAAATAGATGATCAAGTTAAAGATGGTTTCTTCCAGCTCTAAGTTCCTATGACTCTGGCTGTAACCAATACCAAAAGTCAGCACAATTCTTCTGTAAAGGACCCAGTAGTAAATATTTTTAACTTTGGAGGCCACACAGTCTCTGTTGCAACAACTCAGCTCTGCCACTGTAGTGTGAGACAGCCATAGATGTTATGTAAATGATGAGTGTGACTGTGTTCTAATAAAACTTGACTTACAAATACAAGCAGTGGTCCATAGTTTGCCAAACCATGATCTATACTGGTAGTTCCCAAAGTGTGATTGCAGGACTAGTAGCAACGTGACCTGGGAACTTGTTAGAAATGTAAATGATCAGGCTCTAGCCTTATGATCGAGCTGCTTAATCAGAATCTTTGGGATGGGACCTTACAAAGGCCTTCAGGTAAAATTCTATGAATGTTGAAGTTTGAGAATCATGGATCTCACTGAAAAAAGCATCGTGATTCCAGATTCATACAGCTACGTTGCTTGCTCTCTTGCTCAGGTAATGAGGCAGGGAGCATTAAATAATGTAACTGGGTTTAACACTCCAACTTCCTCGAAAGTCCCCAGATTATATTAATTTCCTCATCTTCCCAAGCAAATGGTCCCTTTCTCTTTTGTTCACCATAATCACTGCTAAAGCTTTTAATATATAAGAAGCAAAAGCTGTAGCTTTTACATACAAGTCTTCTTCATTATTGTTATTGAGTAACTGATATTACCTTTCATTTGTACCCAGGGATTTCCCTGTAAACAGCAAATAGGTATCTAAAAAAGCAGCCTTTGCATAGTAATAGCACTTGGCATTTATGTTGCACTTTCATGACAGGCACTCTGCACATATATCCACTCTTAAAATATGAAGTTATTCACAAATGGAAAGAAATTAACAGAGAATGATGAGTCTGCATCAGAATTCAACTGCAATGAGGCCAGGCACGGTGGCTCATGCCTGTAATCCCAGCACTTTGGGAGGTCCAGGTGGGCAGAGACCAGCCTGGAGTTTGAGACCAGCCTGGCCAACATAGTGAAACCTCAGCTCTACTAAAAATAAAAAAATTAGCCAGGCGTGGTGGTGCGTGCCTGTAATCCCAGCTACTTGGGAGGCAGAAGCATGAGAAATGCTTGAACCCAGGCGTTGGAGGTTGCAGTGAGCCTTGATCGCACCACTGCACTCCAGCCTAAGTGGCAGAGTGAGACTCTGTCTTAAAAAAAAGAAAAGTTCAGGCACTGTGGCTCATGCATGTAAACTCAACACTTTGGGCGGCTGAGGCAGGTGGATTACCTGAGTTCAGGAGTTCGAGATCAGCCTGGCCAACATGACAAAACCCCGTCTCTACTAAAAATACAAAAATTAGCCTGGCGTAGTGGCGGGTGCCTGTAGTCCCAGCTACTCAGGAGTCTGAGGCACGAGAATCACTTGAACGCAGGAGGCGGAGGTTGCAGTGAGCCGAGATTGCACCACTGTACCTGCACCCCAGCCTGGGGGATAGAGTGAGACTCTGCCTTAAAAAAAAAAAGAAAAAATTCAAATGCAGTGAGTTTTGCTGGTTTACAGGAAGGAGTCCCTTGTGGCGGAAGCTGTCCCAGTCATGACTTCATGGTCTGGGCTAGGTGAAGAGAGAAAAAAAAAGTCTTAGAAAGGCTTGGGATCCAGTGCTTTGGGAGGCCAGCGCGGGTGGGTCATGAGGTCAGGAGATCAAAACCATCCTGGCCAACATGGTGAAACCCCATCTCTCCTAAAAATACAAAAATTAGCTGGGCGTGGTGGTGCGTGCCTGTAATCCCAGTTACTCAGGAGGCTGAGGCAGGAGAGTTGCTAAAACCAGGGAGTCAGAGGTTGCACTGAGCCAAGATTGCACCACTGCACTCCAACCTGGTGACAGAATGAGACCCTTTCTCAAAGAAAAAAAAAGAAAGGCTTGGGATCATTGTTTCATCAGAGGTATCTTTGTTGTTGTACAACAGGAGTGTAACTGAGTTTCTGCTTCTGCTGTTGACCGGTGCTTCTCTGCCTTGGATTTTCATTTGTGGAATGACATGTGGTCCTAGTAGATTAGCACCTTATTTATCTTTGTGGATCTTAAATGTTTCACCTTGCACGTGGCAGATACGGCAGGGTAAATGAGAGAATGAATAAATGAACAATGTGTGGGATTTCAGGACCCGGGATAGGCAACTTCATTCTTTGGATTTTCTTCTCGATTTCATACTAGAATGAGACACCACCACCCCCTCCTCCTCCTCCTCTTTCTTCATCATTGACATTGTTATCTTTTTCTCAGATGAATTCTTTTCATCACTAACTTAAAAATTAATTTCTGGGCAAGCACTATAACTGAATTGTGTTTCATTCCAACATAGCATTATTGTATTTACTAATTTTACTGTGGTGGTCTTTGAATGTGGGAATTTGAACTCAGTCGATAAAGAAAAAAAATCACCCCCAGAATTCCCAAGATATACTTTGGCACGTGTTGGGAGGCTCAGGAATGCTATAGCCATATGCTGGTTTCTGTGTTCCAAATGCAAGACATGGGTTCTGTGCGCCACTCTGGAGCCATCTGGTGGGGCTTCCATCTGGACCCCCCACCCCCACCCTAGGGCGGGACTGGGGACACTCCGGCTTATTCTAGAGCAGATGAATCCTAGATGTTCAGAGAAAACAGTTCTAGCTTTTCTCATTTTCCACTCGTGCATTTTCCATTTAGAAACTTTATGATTAATATTTCACAGAAGAACAATTCCTACTTTCACCTTCCCAGATCCTCCCTAATATGAAGTGATCATGACTTTTGTTCGGCTCAGGCACAAATTGTTAGTCATTATTTTTGGGTTGATATGATTTCTGGTGTTATTTGGAGCCATCAATCCTGCATTACCATCTTACCATTGTATTTTCATCAGAAGAAACGGTAAGCTCTTGGAAGGCAACAGCAAGGCACTTCAGGCCTTTCTAAATCCTTCAGAATTTAGCACCGGGCAGAGGCACACACAGGGGAAATGATTGTCATTTTGAGTAGGTAATAAGCAAATACACCAGTGGTAGTTCTCACCTATTAGGATTTTTCCTAAGTCTGACTTTGGAAAATAGTTAGAACCCAGCTTAAAACAGCAGCTTGGCCGGGCGCGGTGGCTCACGCCTGTAATCCCAGCGCTTTGGGAGGCCAAGGCGGGCGGATCACGAGGTCAGGAGATCGAGACCATCCTGGCTAACACAGTGAAACCCCGTCTCTACTAAAAAATACAAAAAAATTAGCCGGGCGTGGCAGCGGGCGCCTGTAGTCCCAGCTACTCGTTAGGCTGAGGCAGGAGAATGGCGTGAACCCGGGAGGTGGAGCTTGCAGTGAGCCGAGATCGCGCCACTGCACTCCAGCCTGGACGACAGAGCGAGACTCCGTCTCAAAAAAAAAAAAAAAAAAAAAAAAAAAAAACAGCAGCTTAATACACATTGCTGCCACCACTGGGGGAAAGACTGTGATTTTAAACTTGCATTTGAAGAATATGTTGTTTTACAAAATATTTTCACCATTCGTTCAATACAACTTTTGTAGACAAGATAAGGTGATTAACAGACAGAGAAATTGAAATCTCACAGAGGAATTTTCTCACTTGTCACATGGTGATCAAATGAATAAATGCCCAAATGGTAAGTGACATTAAAGTATATTTAGGACTAGATTTCGTTTTGAGTTGAAGTCTAATGCTCTCTCTTTTTTTTTTTTCCTTTTAACACTCCTTCAACAGTAAAGGTAGTGGTTTGTGTGGTGTCTCTTAGACGAGAGTTGTTGCATAAGAATTATTGGTATAGCCGTTTCTTGTCCTCAGCTTGGGTCATTTTCAGCATCTGCTCTATTTCCTGGGAGTGAGCTCTTAAAAATATGTATTTTGTTTGATTTTATTTTTTTCATTTTCATTTTTTACCTTTTTATTTCTAGAGACAGGGTCTCACTCTGCCACCCAGGCTGGAATGCAAGGGCATGAACATGGCTCACTGTAG
This sequence comes from Papio anubis, assembly GCF_008728515.1. Classification (NCBI taxonomy): domain Eukaryota; kingdom Metazoa; phylum Chordata; class Mammalia; order Primates; family Cercopithecidae; genus Papio; species Papio anubis. The sequence goes on along the minus strand of NC_044993.1, from coordinate 19,270,086 downwards.
CCAGAGTGAGTTTCTGAAGTCAGCTTAACATCCAAGAATTGACTTTGCTATTTCGTGACATTCCATCTTTCTCATTCCCTTCCAGGATACTTTGGGCTCCCTTTAGCTACAGAGAAGAAGAAAAAAAAATCCCAGTTCTGCTTCTTGCAGTTGTTGGAAACCTGAGGCAGTAACCTGCCTGAGCCTCAGTTTCCTTACATGCAAAATGGAGATGGAATGTCACACAGACATAGCAAGTGTGAGGATTAGATGAGGTACTGGATGTTAAGTGCTTGGCACCATAACTGGCACAGAGTAAGTACTCATTGCATATCAGTCGTTGTTATCACTGATTAAGTACTCATTGCATATCAGTCGTTGTTATCACTGATACAGTTGGAAAGATGCACTGAGAAAAAAAGATTTGGGGACAGTGTCATGTATGTAGTAGAAATGAAATAAATAAATGTTTTCTTAATTCTGTTAAATTAGATGTAACTCAGCTTTTTTCTTTTTTTTTTTCTTTTTTCTTTTTTTTTTTTTTTTTGAGGCGGAGTCTCACTCTGTCGCCCAGGCTGGAGTGCAGTGGTGCGATCTTGATCTTGGCTCACTGCAACCTCTGCCTCCCCAGTTCAAGCGCTTCTCCTGCCTCAGCCTCCTGAGTAGCTGAGACTATAGGCACGTGCCACCACACCCAGCTAATTTTTTTTTTTTTTTTTTTTTTTTTTTTGAGACAGAGTCTCACTCTGTCTCCCAGGCTGGAGTGCAGTGGTGCGATCTCGGCTCACTGCAAGCTCTGCCTCCCGGGTTCACGCCATTCTCCCACCTCAGCCTCCCAAGTAGCTGGGACTACGGACGCCCGCCACTACGCCCGGCTAATTTTGTTTTTGTATTTTGAGTAGAGACAGGGTTTCACCGTGTTAGCCAGGATGGTCTCAATCTACTGACCTCGTGATCCGCCCGCCTCGGCCTCCCAAAGTGCTGGGATTACAGGCGTGAGCCACCGCGCCCGGCCATAATTATTTATATTTTTAGTAGAGACAGAGTTTCACTATATTAGCCAGGCTGGTCTGGAACTCCTGACCTCATGATCCTCCCACCTTCGCCTCCTAAAGTGCTGCGATTACAGACGTGAGCTACCGTGCCCGGCCCTTAACTCACCTTTCTAAAGGAGGCTCATTGATCCAGGGAGTGGTGGGGAACAGGGATCCTTGCCCCGCACATAGGAGAAAGGGAAATTGTGGCAGGACCACAGCAATTAGGATCGATGTGTTAGATGGTGTGTGTTCCTTCTTACAAAGCCTGGTGATGCTAGCTTGTGAAATAGGGGAATGCAGTACCTCCTTTACGTTCGTGGGAGAAGATGAAGAATAATCCTAGCTCTGGATGTTGCCTTCCTTCCAGGAGTAGGGGATTGGCCCAATTCAGGTGCACAATGTGCATGGATGTAAATCCGATAATGTTGTTCCTTAAAAAAAATAAAGCAAGCAGGCCATACCGATTGCTTATATGGACAGCTGGCGCACCTTAAGAAGTGCGAACGGTTCAGGCGGGAATGTAATAAGGCCTAGGAAAGTGGCAGCATGAAAGGGATGACCTTTATTTGCAATCATGGCTGAGATTTACAGTTTATTACTGATAGCTTTTATAAAGAGCCATTCAGTTCAGAGGTGAGAGGTTTGTCATCTGGAAATGCAATTAACTTTACCTTATCCCAATCCCCCTGGTCTTAGTGTGAGAGCCGCATTCGAGCACTTCAGCAATATCATGATTTCCCCTCTAATTTCATTTCTGTCTATTGCATCCCCAGGTCCCTGGCATTAACGCAGTTGCATATTTTTACTATTATTATTTTCTATTATTGCTACTCCCTGTCATCGATAGCCAGAAGGCACTTGTGTGTGTGTTTTTTTTTAAAGATCTAAATTATTTGATTTCTGAAAGAGGAAACCTCAAAGCATAAAGCCTTTTTTAAACCACAGCAGTTAGAGTAGCGCACAGAAACGGGGCATGTCGTCTTAGCTGTCTGAAATTAATTACGGAAATGGAGAGGTTGTGGGAAGGTGGAGTTGTTGTTTTACATAAAGACGAGATCCTAACAGTTTAAGCTCTCCTAGTCCTGCACACTTCAGTGATAGACACGCTATGCAAAGAAAGACGCCTGCTCCCCGTGCCTGCTCAGGCCCAGGAGGATGTGGAGGAAGCACAACACGATTTGAAACATGAAAAAATGAAAGCGATTTTGGCACCCCTGCTGTGTGTGTATGAGAAGTCCCGAAAGGTCTATTTTTGTTTCACAGGTTCAGTTTTATGACCCTCTCTTGTCTGTTAAGTCAGGTCTGCAGGAATTTAAGAGCCAGACACAAAAGCAAGAATTTAGTACCTTTTGCCAGTTGGTTTAGGTTATTTGAAATATAGCCTAGTATATTTTCCACACTAGGCTGCTGCCAGATAGATCAGAAAAGGGAAGTGGCTCCAAGAGTCTACATCCTCAGATTTTTCAACCTCTCCAGAATTGACGGAGAGGAGCAGGGTTCCATCGGGGGCTCCATCACTTAAAGGCACACTGAGGCTCTGGCAAACCCCCCGTCTGCCTCCAGAAAACCCCTACACCTGCCTTATAAAAAAATGGAGGGAGCTTTTACGAATTTCTAAGGCTCTATCTGAAAACTATTTTCTCTGGGGTAAGGTAGAGCCGAATAATTACTACCCCTGCGTTTTTCATCCCGATTTTATTGTGGCTATTATTTTCATCAGTGTTAGAGGTTAATATCCCTATTTTTCCCCTCCACTGCCTAAATATAACTGGGGCTCAGCACACGGCCGAACCAGGTAGTGAAGGAAATAGCCTTGCCTCCAAAAGACGTTTGGATTAGCCCGTCTGAAATGAGGGTTTGGGGCCCTAGGGTAAGAATTACCGTGCTGCAGCTGATAGCGGATAGATTTAAACCCATAGTATTTCTTTTCTCAGCTGAGAGAGGTCGGGTTAAAAGATTCAGAAGGTGAATAGAGCATGAAACGATGCGCTTATATAACTATATTGGTGCTACAATAGGATGGCCTCACTAAGAATAAAAGCATCTAAGAGCCATTTTTAATAGGAAGAAGGAAAAGCGGAGACCTCTCAGTTGTACTTTCTTAAAGAACTCTTTGCAGTCAAAGCAGGGTTGCAGGTGCTTACCTTGAGGGACTGTGCTAAACTTGAGAAGGATATTCTCAACGGCGCTTTCCCATAGGAGTACCTTGAAAATTTACTTTTGGAAATCTCACGCTTTGAATCTTGTTTGTCCCTTAAGCTGTGTCTATACTTGAAAATGGAATGAGAGGAGGCGAGGGTGGAACCAGAGTACTGTTTCCATGGCTGCCGGTAGAGTCAAGTGAGATGATATCTGGGCTTAGACCAGGGTCCTGGCGTGGAGATAGGGAGATGGAAAAGGATGTAAGATGAATTTTGAAGGTAGAGTGTTCCAGACATACTTCCAGATTAAATATGATTAGGAGTAATTCATGCAAGGTTCAGGTCTCGAAATAAGTCCCAAGAATAACTTCCTGGAACAAATGCATTCATTTACATGCACTGCTCACTCACAGTTCCAAATACCGCAGAGCTGAAAATCACTCCCACTAAGAAAACCACCGTATTCTGACGGATAAACCGAGGTTGTAGCCAGTTAGCCTCTGTGGCTCAGTGATGTTGCCCAGCTGTTCCTTGTGTAATGGATGCCTCAAGCTGTGGAACGCAATGGTGCATGACTATTGCCTTCACAAATGGCACCGTCTTTGGGGGATGCATACACAAGCATGTTCATTACTTGGGATTAGCATCATCAATAGATACAGTGGTATGAAGATTGAGTCTGTAGATAAGTCAGGTGCTTACATGTAGGAAGAATAGAGCATATGGGTGTTTGTTTGGATACCTCTGGGACACCCAACTCTGGGATCCTGGTGAGTCATGGATATAGCTGTTTTAAAGCCAGCATGGACTGTGAAGGCAACAATGAGGGTCATGAAAGGGATGAGCTCAAATCCCCTTTCTCTCAACCTTCATTCATTCACGAAGTACCTAATGAGCTTATACAAGCACTATGCTAGGCCATGGGGTTTCTACAGTGAATAAGAAAATAGACAATGTCCACCGTTACCCATTACAAAAATGAATTTGGAGAGTTTTTGGACCAAGGAGTCGTGAGTAAATAATGAAAGTGAGATTAATGAAAGCTTAGTGTCTTTTCAACTTTTATTTTTTTTAGAGACAGTATATTGCTCTGTCAGCTAGGGTAGAGTGCAGTGGCACAATCATAGTTTACTGCAATCCCTGGGCTCAAACAATCCTTCTGCCTAAGCTCCCGAGTAGCTGGGACTACGAGCATATGCCACCATGCCTGGCTAATTTTTTATGGTTTTGTAGAAACAGGGTCTCATTATGTTGCTCAGGTTAGTCTCAAGCTCCTGGCCTCAAGAGCTCCTCCTAACTTAGCCTCCCAAATTGCTGGGTTTACAGGCATGAGCCACTGCATCTGGCCTCTTTTCAACTTTTTAAAAGTGTTGTACCAGAGAATGTTGGAGTCCCCTGGTATTGAGCTCTAAACCCTCTCTCCTTTCTCTACATTTGCCCCCAGGTGTTTTCATCAACACCCATGGCTTTGTTTACAATCTTCATGTAACTAACACTGAAATGTATATGTCACGTGATTCACTTCTGCAGTATGCCCAAATGCTTGCTCATATATCTCCATCTGAGACAGGCCTTCCCAGATGGCCCTCTCTCTGTCCCTTTCCTTGCATTCAGGCTTTCCATGGAAACATTATTATGTAGATACTTGTTAATTGTTTGTCTCATCCACTGGAATGGAAGCCTCGGGTGGACACAGCCTTATTCACTGCTTATCCCCAGAGACAGAACCAGGGCCTGGTTTATACTGGGAGCTCAGTAAGCATGTGTTGGACGCATAAAGGTGAGGACCAGCTGTTTTCCATCTCCACTGATACAAAGAGTTTGATGATAATGGAAAATGTAGCAGAAGGGACGGGGAGAACTACTGCCTGGTGGTGAGGTCTGAGGATCATAAAGAAAGGGAGACTATGGGACACAGCTGCCTGGGATGGCACCCTCCTCTAGAACTTTCTGTGATGGTGGAAATGTGCCATATCTGTGCTGTGCAACTTGGTAATCACTAGCCACTGTGACCATTGAGCATTTGAGATGTAGCTAGTGAAACCCAGGAACCAAATTTTAAACTTGATTTGATTTTTGTTCATCTTATTTCTGTTTATTTACTTGATTAATTACTTTCATTAACTTTGAGTGCCCCATGTAGCTAATAGCCACTGCATTGATCAGCATGGGTCTAGGGACCCCAAATCCTCTGCTTAGGATAGCATGACACAGCCAGGTCCTGGAGCTGAGACCAAAAACAAATGTTCCTGATTTTAGAAATAAATGCTCTGAGATCTCTGCAGGTAGTGGGAGTATGGAAAATGAGTCATGTCTTTCAAGATGCCTGGAGATTCCCCCGAAGCAAGAATTTTCTAAGAACAGAGTCTGATATGCACTAGTAATTAGGCATATGTATTTAGTGGCAGCCAAATTAGATAGCTCAGAAACGGACACACATCTGTATAACATCCCATGTGAAGTTATTATAGAACTCAAATGGCCAGGTGAAGAATACCATTGAGAGATAGGAGCTGCAGGCCAAGGATGAGATGCAGTTGTAAATACACAGTTCCATACTCAGGCAGGGATTCAAACAGACAAGATTCAAGTGAGAATGAGACTAGCTAACTGCAGAATGGACATATCTGAAAGACACCTAAGGCAGAAAGTAGATGACCAGCCAATGAGGTATGCACAGGGATATGGTTTGGCTGTATCCCCACCCAAATCTCATCTTGAATTCCCACATGTTGTGGGAGGTACCTGGTGGGAGGTAATTGAATTCTAGGGGCAGGTCTTTCCCATGCTGTTCTCGTGATGGCAAGTAAGTCTTACGAGATCTGGTGGTTTTATAAGGGGGAGTTTCTCTGCACAAGCTCTCTCTTTGCCTGCTGCCATCCACATAAGATGTGACTTGCTCCGCCTTGCCTTCCACCATGATGTGGGGTCTCCCCAGCTGTGTGGAACTGTGAGTCCAATAAACCTCTTTCTTTTGTAAATTGCCCAGTCTCAGGCATGTCTTTATCAGCAGTGTGAAAATGGACTAGTACACACAGCAATGCCAATCCCACTTTCAAAGGAAACGTCTGTGGCGAGGGAGTGGAGGTGAAGAACTGGATGGTTTTGCCTCACCCGAGAAGATTCTAACCACATCTGGAAAGTTAGCTGTGGCTCACATCCCCACAGTTTAAGAGGGAAATAAAATGTAGAGAAAAGAAAAGAAAGGCCACAAAAATGATATGAATGTTGGGAGAACAAACTTGAGTGGACTGACTGAAGAAGTAATTTATATTCTCCCAGAAGAAAGGCCTCCGTGGGGGAGGTGACCACAGTCTATAAATACTTTCAGGGCAACCATATCAGTAAGAGAAAAGGATTAGTCACCATCTTCCGGGATGTCAGGAACCAAGAGCCATGGCCTAAAGTGAAGCGAGAAAAAAATATTGTAACCATTAGTAAAAAAGAAAAAAAAAAAAAATCGTAAGGACTGGACGGTGAGCAGAGTTCTCTAGGGAAGGAAGCCAAGTCCTGTCACTACATTCAGAAGCTGATCAAGTGAGATAGCAATGGAAAGGAAAGGAACATCAGACTAGGGACTCTCATGTCCTGTGAAATAATTGGTCTGATAGGGCTGGATTCTGTCTTTGGCTGTGGCACATGTGCGCAGCCTCAGAGGAAGGTAAGACCTTGGCTTGGTATTTCTCCAGACCTGTTGAAGTCAGGTCAATGAGGAAGATTCCCTACTGACCATTGCTTTACATAGGCCCTGAGTTTAGAAGTTTCATGTGGTATGACCTCATTTGTCCATGCCCTCCTCATCTGCATGCTTGTTTCTTCTGACCAGCTCTGCTGTGGGAGTTAGGCTGAGTCAGGGACCAGGGTGCCACCTGTTGGGGCACCATCACCAGGATCTCTTGCTTAAGGGGAAGGTGATCCTGTAGTACCACTTGGAAACTTCCAGGATTCATCCTGGCCCTACTGAATCCACACAGACAAAGCAGGGCTGTGGTTATATTGGTAGAGATCATCAAAATGCTTGAATTCACTCCTTGCCTATTTGCTGAGGACTTTTTAATTGATCATCTCCTGAATTTTCCCATCATCACCCCAGTCTCTAGCATCCTTGACCTTTGTGTTCCAAAGAGCTTTAGAGCTCATCTTGTATTTTTCACAGTGAGAACACCATAGCCCAGAGATGTGAAGTGACCTGCTCAAGATCCACAGCTAGTTAGGAGCTAGACCAGACTCCTGAGTCCCAATCCTTTATCTCCTTCATGACAGTGTCTTACTTTGCAAGGGGAGAAAAGTAATCCATCCATCCATCCGTCCATCCATCCATCCATCCATCCAATATTGATATTTATTGTCTTCTATAGAAATGCCCTCTATATGGCTCTATGGTAAACTCAGCAGCTATGTTGGGGAACGAGTTGAAATATGCATCAGATACAGACTGTAGCTTCAAGCATGATCATCTTCAAAGCAGAATGTGCCCACCTCGAGGGGTGCAGAAGACAATGCAATGGGGATGTCGTAAGAAAATGTTAGGGCTTCAATTTACACTTATTTGGCCTCATCCTTGGAAAATGTCTGCTATCTGGTTCCAGATAGCAATGCTATTTTCTTGTTTATTTTGGTTGATCATCTCAATATCTTAGTTACTTTTTATGACTCTTATGCTTGAGAGTGATATTATTATCTAAATGTTTTGTTTGACATTGACATTAACACATAATTGATCATCCTAGAAACATGGTGGTGTAATTTCTGTGGTGGTTGTAACAAATTACCATAAGCACAGTGGCTTAAAGCAATACAAGTTTACTATTTTATACAGTTCTGGACTTTAGAAGTTCAAAATGGGTTTTCCTGGGTGAAAATTATTTCTTTCTGGAGGCTCTGTGGGAGAATCTGTGTCTTCTCTTTTTCCAGCTTCTGTGACTGTCCCCATTCTTTGGCTCATGGTTCCCTTCCACTTTCAAAGCCAGCAATGGCTGGCAGAGTATTTCTAACATTGCATCACTCTGACTCTGATTCTTAAGTCACCGTCTTCCACTTTATGGGCCCTTGTGATTACACTGGACCAATTGCAATCATCCAGAGTAATCTCCTTATCATCAGGTCATCTGATTAGCACACTCAATTCTTTCTGCCACCTTAATTATCCTTTGCCATGAAACGTAACACATTCATAGATTTCAGGGATTAGGGTGTAGATATCTTTAGGGGACCATTATTCTGCCTACCATGGATGGTAATCAATCATCACATCTGAGTGCACTATTATCATAAACAATATAATATCACTACTTTCTTTAATCACACACCTAAGCCATCTTTTCCTTTGGAGCTGTAGCTGTGCACTGGGGAGAGAGTTCTGTTGACCACTGGAGCCAAATAAATGGTTCAATAATGGGCAATTCAAAGGGATAGGGATTATGGATAATAACCCTAGGATTCTTCCATGTCCTGAACCCTGGGTATATATGTAGGATAACTGGGTTGTTGATATAACAATAAATCTCTGGCATAAAACATGGGTTTCCTTTTAAATATCTTTCAGCTTCAATAAAGAAGTAGTTTCAGTGGTTGAAAACGTAGAAATTCCCATTTTACATTTTAAGTCACTTTTTAGCTGTAATAGGTTTTTGGATTGTCATTGATTTTCTGTATTTGTAGAAAACCAAATAACTGCCTAATCTGGAACTCCTGCATATAAATATAGATGTTCATGCCTATTAAAATTTGAATAAGAATGGTAACATGGTGCTATTAATTCTGCAAGCGTTTGATGAATTTGTGTAATATAGTGTACATTACAAACTAACACAACACTACTATGAAATGTCATTATGACATTTTCCAGGTCGTATTTTCAATCAATCTGAAAGAGCTCGTTAGGGGCCTCACAGCTTGCAAGGGTTTGCTAGGTGGCTTACAGATTTACTTAAATCCTCATGAAGTTTATGATCTAAGTCAGAGGGGACACCGTATGTGACAGCAGAAAGTACTTCTAGTTCTGATTCTGTTTTAACTAGCTGTGTAAAGTTGGGAAAGTTTCTTGATATCTATAAGTCTTAGATTCCCAGTCTACCAAGTGGAAAGGTTACCCAGGAACTTCATCCAAGGTCAGGGTCAGGCTTGCCAGATTCAGCAAGTAAAAATACAGGATGCCCAGTTTAGTTCGAAGTTCAGATAAACAATGAATCCTTTTTTAAGTACATGCCCCAAATATGGCATGGGGCATATTTGTACCAAAAATGATTCATTGTTTATCTGAACTTCAAACTAAACTAGGCATCCCATATTTGTGCTTGGCGAGATAAAGTAAGTTTCTGGTATGTGGGTTCACTCTCCCTTTCCCTCAGCCAGAATAGACATGTTTCCTAGTGTGTGTGAGTACAGCTTTCAATTTCTCTCAATGCATTGCTGTAGGTCGCCGCTACTCATCACTTATAGTTGGCATGGATGATAAAATCCAGGCTCAGTAAATATCTGTGGAATGAAAGAGTAGTTGGTATCCCTAATTTAATCTGTTAGCTCAAGTCCATTTCTAAAGTTTGATGATTTTATAACATTTACATAGCGTAAATAGAAATAAAGACAAACAACAGGAATGTATTAATACAGACAAGAAAAAGGTTATAGGCAAACTGTAGAGAGATTGATTTGAATGTTTATCTCAGGAAGGATTAAGGTGACACTCAACACCTCTCTTTTCCTATTGAAAGGTAATGGCTTAAAACAGAAGGTAGGATTTTAGGTCTAGCTTAGATTTGAAGAGTAATACATTGCAGAACTACCAGAGGGGTTGGGCTCAGTGAATACTGGTTAATAATATAAAAGTAACATTGAGTAATAACATAAGGGTTCAATTTTTTAAGCATTCTGGTATTTTCCATTGGTGTCTCCACATCTGCTCCCATCCTTTCTTACCCTCCTTTGTGCCCAGGAGGTCGACCAGAGTGGACCATGTTAGTGGGTCTCATTGCTTTGTGCTTTCCAGCTGAATTTGACAAAAGGAAGAAAAGTCCCATCAAGGGATTGAAATTTATAGTCTAAGACAGAAGAAACACAGTCTTGGGATCAAGACTGGATTAGAGAGTGAGAGGAGGGAAAGGTTGGGGTGTTTATTCCACAGTAAGTGGCCAAGGGTTGGTAGCATCACTTTGACCAAAGGCCCTGGGTTCTTTCTGGTACCCTTCTCATGTGGCTACTCTTCTAAGGTTGTAGGAATTACCCATGTGCCATGCCTCTTCAGATCTAGGTAGGTAAAAGTTCCCTAAGTTTGCTAGCATTAAGGTGCTTCATCCTGTCTTGTTTCCTTAAACTCTGCCTCACCTTTATAATTAATCCCTTTGTTGTAATCTCAAATAATTTTGAGAGTGCTATCTGCTTCCTGATGAGGCTCTGACTGGTACAAATGGGTACTGCTATCAGCTGATTACATGAGACTGTAGGTCTCACAGTGATTAGGTCTCCCCTCCCAGATCACATAGCTCATAAATGGCAGAACTGAGACCCAGTACCTCTAGGTGAATTGAAAGAAACAAGAGAGACGAGAATGGACGCAGGAAGATCCACAAGGAATCTGGCCGTGGTCTTGGATCTATGTAATATGTTTTTCTTAATTTCCTGGAAAATATTCCAAGAAAACAAACTTACATCACCATCCATTATATATCTCGTTTTCTATTTTGGGAAGGTCAGAAAAAGAATTCTTCTTTTGTATTTATTCTTTCTTAGCTCAAGAAAACTGAGAAATAAACAGTAAGGATAATCTCCAAATCTTACAATTCTCACGTAGTACTCTCTACTTTACAACACGTGCTTCTGGTACCTGTAGTCCTCATCACTTTTCTTCAAGTCTATATAATTTTACCTCATAAAGAGAAGATTCTTCTGCTGAGCATAAATGTATTCTTGATAAAGCATTATTATGGACAAGTAGAGTGATATATTAGGTTGGTGAAAAAGTAATTGCAGTTTCTGCCATTAAAAGTAATGGCAAAGGCTGGGCGCAGTGGCTCACACCTGTGATTCCAGCTCTTTGGGAGGCCGAAGTGGGCAGATCACTTGAGGTCAGGAGTTTGAAACTAGCCTGGCCAACATGGTGAAACCCCGTCTCTACTAAAAATACAAAAAAATGAGCCAGGCGTGGTGACAGAAGCCTGTAATCCCAGCTACTCAGGAGGCTGAGGCAGGAGAATTGCTTGAATCTGGGAGGTGGAGGTTGCAGTGAGCCAAGATTGTGCCACTGTACTCCAGCCTGGGCAACAGAGTGAGAGTCCATCTGAAAAAAAGAAAAAAAAAAAAAAGTAATGGCAAAACCCGCAGTTACCTTTGCATCAATCTAATACTCAACACCATAAATGTCCTATGAGATAATGATTTTGAATGGCTTGGAATTAAGTCACTTTTCTCAGATCAGACCATTTTTCCATGAGCTTCCTTTCGTGCCAGCTAACCTGAGCACAGTGAGTAGTGACAACTCCTGGGGACCCCTGTCACTTCCAGTCTGCAGTCCTGCCCTGAGTGATGGGTGCTTTAAACAGCTGGACTGACTGTTACGTTTCCACTCACCCTCTTACGCATTTCTCGCTTACTCCACCATCCCCCATCATTCTTTCTCCACCAAAGCTAGCTCCAGAGCATCAGCTCTTCTTGAATTTTGACACTTTCTAAGTTTCTTCTTCGTTCCCGTTGATACTTGCTAGGATAGGATCCATTGGTGGCCCCGGATGCACGAGTGATACTGGCAAAGCAGAAATGGGCTATGGATGTCAAAGAGATGCTGCTATCCCTTATTGTTGGATGGAGAAGTTTGATGATGCCCAGAAAGATCCAGCATGCCCTAGGGGATATAGCTGAGCCATTTATTTCAGCAGAAGAAACAAGAGATTTTAAGTTAAAATATCTTAAAATTGTGATACAAGGAGCCAGCAGGCCTTTGAGGACAGGTAGGGGTTACATTACCTAAGAAAAAGTTGCTGCTGCATGGTTTTATTTTAGCTAATTTTATAAAACTGGATTTTATGCATGCTGTCACTGGGGGGGACTAAAGTGACATTGGAACGGAATTCCTTTTCCGTAACGGAGTTTATTAGGGGCAAGGGGTGGGATTGGGAGAACTTTTTTCTTCAATGTCATATGATGCATCTGTGTGAAAAAAATTCTACTCCAGGGACTAGATAGGTCAGGAGCTTTAATTTTTCTTTTCTCCCCAGTTCCTAAAACCTGAAACTGCATTGAAATGAACTGAGAGTAAGCCTCAGGTTTTATTCTACTTATTATCCATACAACTGAGTCACAGCAGCCAGTCTTACATGAGCCTCCTGGCCAGAGCCAGTGGTATGGCCAAGGGTTGGGGCAGAAACGCATGAACCAGGTTTCAGAACATTCATCTCCATCCAGGAGAACAGAGCACCTTTACTTGGCATTGAAACTTCTTTCACAGTTGTATCCAAACTAAGCCCATTATTTTTCGTGGAACTCAAAAACTAGACCTGCTATTTTCTGTTCTGTGTGGAGCAAAGAATTTGGGCAGTGTTTTCCCAAGTTAGTTTGGACTGGTAACTGGCCTTGAACCAAAAATGAACTGAATGACTCTGGTCACTACTGAAATGAAAATATAACTGACTCAAGCCCCAGGTATCCTGTCCTGATGTTTGATTTAAAGTCTAAATGGAGGCATTTGGCCCAGCCTTAACTAGCCTCACAATTCTTTCTGTTCTATCTTGTGTCAATCAAGTATGAAAGCAGAACATTGTCTCCGAAGGTAGTTAGATCAGTATATGAGATCAGAATTACTGCGTGCTTCACCAAGTCATATTTCCTTCATATACACACATTTTAAAAAAGGTAAAGATATTTTAGTAACTCAAAATGTTTCCCATTCAAACAAGACAAATTAGCATTGCAAAAACAACCACTACCCATTTGCTCTAAGGAATCTTTTTTTTTTTTAACCTTTAGGTAGTGACTTCAGTTGCTTGGGTAACCCATGAGACAGATCAATCAATGTGAATGAGTTTTGTTTTGTTTTTTTTAAAGTATCATCCTGGGAGCAGGAGGGTAAGGCTAGGATTTAAGGGAAGAGAAGGTGACCTTTTAGCAACTTTGAGAAGGAAATGAAAGGCAGATATTTCAGGGAAGAGGAAAGAGGAAGAAATAAAGTTGCCATAGTACCCTAGAGAAAAATGGGGATGGGAGAAGAGTCTTTAGATCAAACTGTGTAGACTGTTTATCCTGATCCAGACGTTGAGATAATCCTGAACTGATAAGGCATTGACTTCTAGAGGACACAAAACGGAAGATTTAAAATCTGGCTGCCTGTCAAATCCAAGACGCATAGGTATCAGAGGGTTAAGAGCTGGAGATGGAGATGACTTTAGGGAGAAGCAGGGTGGCTTAGGCTCCTAAACTTTGGGACCTCAAGTCACTGGTTTGTGTCTATGTGGCAGTATTCCACAGGCTGTCTACTGTGTTAGCTTTTAGAAAATTTCCCACCTGCTCTTTCTTTGGTTGTTCCTTTTCTATACCTTCATTTTGGCCAAGCATCCCACATGGCTGGACTGTGAACATAGAGAGCTCTCCTGCCTTCTCATCTTGAGCCAGGGATCATTCCCTTTTGTATTGGCTGTTTTCCTTGGAAGCGTGAAGCGTGAGCTTTAATCAGTTTATAGAGCCACTGACCTAATTTTACATCTGCAATAAGATCACTATGAATTCTCTGCTTCCCCATGGAGGCTAAAGCTCTGCCTTCCCCCTCCCCTCTGCAGTCTTTCTTTGTGATGGACGTTAGAGAGCCTGGCAGGTTCTGTTCCACACTGCATCGCTCCAAGAGCAAATTTATTTATATATTAATTTTATATAAAAAAGATTTCTCATAGGGAGCCAGAGATTGAATCACAGGCAGAAACCTGATTTGAGGTTGAAGGCAGGATGGCAGCAAGCAATGTCAAAGAGCAAAAACGTTGGGGGTGAGAAGTGAGCAGGGATTGGAAATTTGCTTCCAAAGAGCTCTATATCTCTCTCCCTCTGGAGTCTGACACACGGGCACAGCTTGCGTATTAGTTTTCTGTGCCTGTGTAACAAATGGTCACAAATGTAGTGACTTAAAACAATACCCATTTATGATCTTACGGTTTCTGAAGGTCAGGAGTCTGGGGCCCTGCTGAGCTGGGTTCTCTGCTCAGAGTCTCACAAGGTTGAGATCAAGGTTTTGGTTGGGCTGTGTTCTTATTTGGAGGATCTACTAGGGACGGATTCACTTCCAAGCACGGCCCTCCCGCCCGCCGCCACTGGTTGTTCACAGAATTCATTTCCTCTTCCGTTGTAGAATTTATGGCAGCTTCCCTCTTCAAAGCCAGCGAGGGAGAGGGAGAATCTTTGCTGCTTAGTCTCTGACCGAGGACCCTCTTTTAAAGGACTTCCCTGATTAGGTCAGGCCCACCAATGATAATCTCTTGATTAAAGCCACCTGCTGAGAGATGTTAATTATATCTGCAAAATCTTGTCACCATTGCTATATTCTCTCAATAAGAAGCAAGTAACAGGTTCCACACCCACTCAAAGGGAGGGAGTTATATGAGAGTGTGACTCATTGAGTATCACCTATGGGTGTGTCCTCCATACCTCATCAATGCTCCAAGATGCCCAGGGTCCCCAAAAATCTCACCGTTAACTCCACCCTATTATTTTAAACTATTAAATGTGGTTAAAGGAACAGGAAAAGAAGTGTCTTTCAGAATAGCTTACAGTTCCTTCCTGCTTGGCAGAATCATTTGTGAGTTCACATAAATGGGTTCATGCAGATAATAACCAAGAAATGGGAAGACATTAATTAGAACTGATTTACAATTACACACCTCATTCAAGCCCATTAGTTACATTCTGTTTTTCCAAATTGCTTTCATTTTGTGAGTGCCCCAGACTTTTAAAGTTTTGGTAAGGCTTGATATCAGCCTTCTCCAAGGCCTTTAATACATGATAGGTCAATTTCAAAGAGGGATAATTTTTTTTTAATTAGGAAATTATATTTTATAACACTGTATCCTGTACACTGAAGACTCCTAATTTGTTTTTGTAAAATCTTAATTTTTAAGGACTTAATGTATGAGAACTTAAGACAAGGTAAAGAGATTAAGCAATATTTTATTTCTAATACGTTAGTGGGGAGATATTTAGGGGAAGGAATCACACTTTCCTGTTAAAATTTTTTTTATTACTATTTTAAGTTCCAGGGTACATGTGCAGGATGTGCAGGTTTGTTACTTAGGTAAACATGTGCCATGATGATTTGCTGCACCTATCAACCCATCACCTAGGTATTAAGCCCAGTGTGTATTAGCTATTTGTCCTGATGCTCTCCCTCCCTCTGCTCCACCCCATCAGGCCCCAATCTGTGTTGTTCCCCTTCCTGTGTCTATGTGTTCGCACTGTTCAGCTCCCACTTGTAAGTAAGAACATGTGGTATTTGGTTTTCTGTTCCTGTGTTAGTTTGCTGAGGATAATGGCTTCTTGCTCCATCCATGTCCCTGCAAAGGACATGATCTCATTCCTTTTTATGGCTGCATAGTATTCCATGGTATATATGTACCACATTTTCTTTATCCAGTCTATCATTGATGGGTATTTGGATTGATTCCATGTCTTTGCTATTGTGAATAGTGCTGCAGTGAACATACTTGTGCATGTATCTTTATAATAGAATAATTTATATTACTTTGGGCCTATACCCAGTAATGGGATTGCTGGGTCAAAGGGTATTTCTGGTTTTAGATCTTTAAGGAATTGCCACACTGTCTTCCACAATGGTTGAACTAATTTACATTTCCGCTGACAGTGTAAAAGCATTCCTCCACAGCCTCTTCAGCATCTGTTGTTTCTTGACTTTTTAATAATTGCCATTCTGACTGGCATGACTTGGTATCTCGCTGTGATTTTGATTTGCATTTCTCTAATAATCAGTGACGTTGAGCTTTCTTTCATATGTTTGTTGGCCGCATAAATGTCTTCTTTGGAGAAGTGTCTATTCATGTCCTTTGCCCACTTTTTAATGGTGTTTTTTTTTTCTTGTAAATTTGCTTAAGTTCTTTATAGATTCTGGATATTAGACCTTTGTCAGATGGATAGATTGCAAAAATTTTCTCCCATTCTGTAGGTTGTCTGTTTGCTCTGATGATAGGTTGTTTTTCTGTCAGAAGCTCTTTAGTTTAATTAGATCCCATTTGTCAAGTTTGGTTTTTGTTGTAATTGCTTTTCACATCTTTGTCATGAAATTTTTGCCCGTGCCTATGTCCTGAATGGTATTCCCTAGATTTTCTTCTAGGGTTTTTATGGTTTTGGGCTTTACATTTAAGTCTTTAATCCATCTTGAGTTAATTTTTGTACAAGGCATAAGGAGGGGCTCCAGTTTCAATTTTCTGCATATGGCTAGCCAGTTATCCCAGCACCATTTATTACATAGGGAATCCTTTCCCCATTTCTTATTTCTGTGAGGTTTGTTGAAGATCAGATGGTTGCAAATGTGCAGTCTTATTTCTGAGTTCTTTATTCTGTTGCACTGGTCTATGTGTCTGTTTTTGTACCAGTATTATGCTGTTTTGGTTACTACAGCCTTGTAGTATAGTTTGAAGTCAGGTAGCATGATGCCTCCAGCTTTGTTCTTTTTGTTTAAGATTTTCTTGGCTATATGGGCTCTTTTTTTTTGGTTCCATATGACTTTTAAAATAGTTTTATCTAATTCTGTGAAGAATGTCAGTGGGAGTTTAATAGAAATAGCATTGAATGTATAAATTACTTTGGGCAGTATGGTCATTTTCACAATATTGATTCTTCTTATCCATGAGCATGGAATGTTCTTCCAGCTGTCCTCTCTTATTTCCTTGAGCAGTGGTTTGTAGTTCTCCTTGAAGAGGTCCTTCTCTTCCCCTGTTAGCTGTATTCCTAGGTATTTTATTCTTTTTTTTGTAGCAGCTATGAATGGGAGTTCATTCATGATTTGACTCTCTGCTTGTCTGTTGTTGATGTATAGGAATGCTTATGAATTTTGCACATTGATTTTGTATCCTGAGGCTTTGCTGAAGTTGCTTATCAGCTTAAGAAGCTTTTGGGCTGAGATGATGAGGTTTTCTAGATAAAGAATCATGTCATCTGCAAACAGAGACAATTTGACCTCCTCTCTTCCTCTTTTAATACCACCCCGCCCCCCACCCGCTTTTTTTTTCTTTTTCTTGCCTGATTGCCCTGGCCAGAGCTTCCAAATACTATGTTGAATAGGAGTGGTAAGAGAGGGAATCCTTGTCTTGTGTCAGTTTTCAAGGGGAATGCTTCCAGCTTTTGCCCTTTTAGTATGATATTGGCTATGGGTTTGTCATAAATGGCTCTTATTATTTTGAGGTACATTCCTTCAATACCTAGTTTACTGAGAGTTTTAACATGAAGGGATGTTGAATTTTATTGAAGGCCTTTTCTGCATCCATTGAGATAATCATGTGGTTTTTGTCTTTAGTTCTGTTTGTGTAATGAATTACATTTATTGATTTGCATATCTTGGACCAGGCTTGCATCCCGGCAATCAAGCCAACTTGATCATAGTGGAGAAGATTTTTGATGTGCTGCTAGATTCGATTTGTCAGTATTTTGTTGAGGATTTTTACATTGGTGTTCATATTGGCCTGTGGTTTTGTTTTTCTGTCAGTTTTGGTATCAGGATGATGCTGGTCTCATAAAATGACCTAGGGAGGAGTCCCTCTTTTTCTATTGTTTGGAATAGTTTCAGAAGAAATGGTACCAGCTCCTTTTTGCACCTCTGGTAAAATTCAGCTGTAAATCTGTCTGGTCCTGGGCATTTTTTGGTTCGTAGGCTATTTATTACTGCCTCAATTTCAGAACTCGTTCTTGGTCTATTCAGGGATTCGATTTCTTTCTGGTTCAGTCTTGGGAAGGCTTATGTGTCCAGGAATTCATCCATTTCTTCTAGATTTTCTAGTTTATTTCCATAGAGGTGTTTATAGTATTCTCTGATGGTATTTCTGTGGGGTAAGTGGTGACATCCCCTTTATCATTTTTTATTGTATCTACTTGATTCTTATTTATTAATCTAGCCAGTGGTCTGTTTTATTAATTTTTTCAAAAAAACAGCTCCTGGATTCACTGATGTTTTGAAGGGTTTTTAGTGTCTATCTCCTTCAATTCCTCTCTGATCTTGGTTATTTCTTGTCTTCTGATAGCTTTGGGAATCCCACTTTCTACTTTTCTTTCCCTGTAAGACCAAGAAAATCCCAAATACCAGTTATGCTCTTGGTAAGCAAAATTATGCCTTCAGAAAATGGACTCGTTCTCCCTTTGGTATTCTTCCTTCATTCACAAAACTCAAAGGGCATAACTTATAGAATTGGGCCCATAAGACTGGAAACCATAATATCCTCCAGTTTAAGGGTTTATGAGAGTCAAGGATCCCATTTCAGATATAAAGCCTCAGGGGAAGGAATTTAGAAGACTGGAATGAGTAGAGAGTCCTTAAAGAGTTTATCTCACCTAAAAAAGTTTCTATTTCTGCCTCCTCTTTCTAACTTTTCTTTCCTCATACTTCTCTGTAATTCCTAAAGCCAGGTTTCAGAGATAGCTCTCTGTCTTTCCTTTTTAACAAGAAGTTTTAGCTGGGTGTATGACTTCCCAGTACACATTTCTCAGCTTCCCTTGCAGCTAGTTATGTTCATGTGACTACAATCTGGCTGAAAAAATGTGAATGGAAGTGATATGTGCAACTTCCAGGTCATGTCCTTAAAGGAAAGGGACAGGTCCCTCCTTTGCTTTATTCCCTTCTCACTGGCTGAATGTGATGGTGCGGGTAGAAGAGGGATCATCCACTTTGGCTCATGTGATGGGAGTCATGTGTTAAGGATGGCAAAGCATCAAGAGAGAAGGATCCTAAGTGCCAATAAAAATGTGCGGCTGCTACACCTACCCTAGACTTTTGCGTAAGAGAGAAATTGACTTCTGTCTTGTTTAAGTCAGTATTAGTTTTAGTATCTTGGTTAAATCATCCTCACCTATGTCATAATGAATGTACCAGCTTAACAAGTACGAATCACCAATGGCATCAGGGGAAAGCACAGCGGTTAACAGTGCGGCTTTGGTATCAGGTGGACCTGGATTAACTTGTAATGCCCCTGCACCACCCACACCTATGGCTGAACCTCAGTTTCATCTTTTGTAAAATGGGGATAATAGTATCTGCCTTACAGTGGACTGTATAAAACCAAGAGGTGAAGATTCAATGATATACAAAATAGATATGGTCTGCATTCCTGTAGAACTCAAAGTGCATAGGGGAAGATACAGAACTAAGCAAATGCATAAGTATCTCCAGATTGTAGGTAGTTCTGTGGACAAGCAAAGGAGAATAATGAGCAGAGGACTTCCAACAGCAGTCAAGTCCAGTGAGAAGGAAGCAACCTTGAATAATGCATCCCTGTGACCCTGTTGGATCCGCCTATGTATTCAGACCAGGCTGCTTATCCTTCCCCTAGCTCTTAACAAAGCTGTAATTAAAATATTTGAATTTTGGGTGGGCTGTCCCACCAACTAGATGGTATGCCCCACAAAGGCAGTGTCTATGTGTGTCTTGCTTGTTGCTATACTTATGAGCCACCCTGTTATCAGCAGAGTAAAGAATGGCTAAACAATTAAAGCCTGGGTTGCATATCTCCTAACAGAGGTTTAGTTGTGTTATCTTCAAAGAAGACTGAATTGGAACTAGGTTAGAAAACTCTTATCTCTGAGAACTCTGTGGTGAAGTTGCTTTATATCATTAATATTGACTACTGAATCCTTAGCACTAAGCACAATGCCTCACTTAGAGTGGGTGTTTAGTATCTGTTGAATAAATGAATGAATGAATGAATTTCTAGTAACATTTCAGTTCCCACTGTTAGAAATCTCAACACGATGACCATTCTAACAACCAGGGCTGTGCAAAGGTGGAGTGGGCCCCTTTGGGAAGCACTGAGCTCCTTATTTCAGAGTCATTCGAGAGAATTGTTCAGGATTTTGGGAAAGGACATCACGTTCCGAACAACCGGCCATGTCTTCCAAATGTCTGCCAATCCTGAGAGCCTATGTGCATTGTTTGTACCTGGGGTATTTGAAACTTATGCTTAAGGAGCTTTAGGCATTTTTACTGAAATACTGTCTGTGCTTTGAAGTTGCTTACATGAGCTTTATGGAGTATAAAGATAAACTGAAGGCTGACTTCTGTCCCAATGAGTCACAAAATCTGAATGGCATCAAGGTGTCCTGCGCTTCTTGAACACAGGAGAGCATATGGAGGTTGTCGCAGCCACCTTGAGACCAGACACATGGTCCAGGTTTGATCACTTCACGCTGGTGCTTCCTGCAGGGACCCTCCAACTCTGTGCTCCAATAATAATACCATTTACATATTTTCATCACAAACACCCTCACATTATAATAATATCGTTTGGGGTCTGTTTCCTCCACTAAACTCTGACTATCTTGTTGGTGTGTTACTCCCATTTTATCTCAATGCCTAACACATTGCTCAGCCTTGGTGGGTGCCCAATAAATATTTACTGAATTAAAAAAACATTCCCTACTGTCCTCATGGGGAGAGGAAAGGGGAAATACTTTTCTGATTTTCATAGACGAAAACACTGAATTGCAGAAAAAGAGTAAGTTTGCCGCAGTACTGACATCCACAGCTGATGTTCTGAGAATCTGACTTCCGACTTGGCCTTCTTATGGAGGCCGAAGGGATCCTTATTCCTAATGGGTAGTGGTGTTTCAGAGTTAGGGTTGCTATCCCGTCTGCAGTGGAAGCTCGCTCACAGACACGAGGGACCCCACGAAATTCCTGATGAGAGTGTGAAATAGACAGACTTCTGCTCTTTGTTTCTCTGTCCTCTGCATATTACAGGAAACCCTTCCCTCCCTTTCCATCCCAGCCATACCCATCTTTTCTCATTACTGGCTTTCAGAAGCCCCTGCCCCTCACCGTTTCAGATTCCCACAGCTGTTCTTCGGAAGAGACACTGAAGCATCTGTAAGCCCACGTTTGTTCCTGCATTTCCTTACGGTGACTAATGGGTAACACCTGTCCCGTGCATTCCCTCTTGCACTCTTACGATTGGATTTATCACTGCAGTAGTTTAACCATAACTAGAAAAATGTAGCTCTCTAAAGTCCCCATAATGCTGAGGTTCCTAATGTGGTTTAAGTTATTCCTTGCGTCATAAATAACATAGACGGCACTATTATGGACCAATACCCTGAAAAGAAAAGGCACCAAGATCATAAATAATACACACAATAGGGGCTTGAGGAGACTCAGCAAAATGCCTTGTGGGGAGAAGGAGTGGGTTCCTGATGTTAGGAGTGGAGGTGAGGCGGGGATGGTGGGGGTGGGCGGTTTCTAGGAAAGGCCGGGCTTTCCAGACCCAAGCTTAGAAAAGTCATCCTATTCTTGCAACTCTTTCTGATTCAGCTAAACTAATTGTGCAGCCAAGGGGTTGCACCTGGTCAGAGGCAAGGGTCAGCTTGGTCTCCCTCCCCAGTGAAGGGCGGGAGGAGGATCAATCTGCCTGTGCATTTTTCTTGTCCTGCACACCCCCTGTTATTGTCAGGAAGGGGAAGAAGACAGAAGCAAATTCATGTTGTGTGAATGATCTCAGGCCTGGCACGGACCAAAAGCCACCTTTTGCGATCACATATTTTTCTCATCCGTTCTAGCCCGTGTCAGTCATTCCATTGAGAGTAGCTGCAATTTTTACCGGATTAGGCCTATCAGATTATAGTCTAAAGATGAAGAAAATGCTACCCTTCCAACAAAAATGGATTCCACTTTATACTCAAAAGCTTCTTATTCTTTTTGCTTTGAGGGAAAGAGAGAGAGAGTGAGAGCATGTGCAGTGTCCTTTATTCGGACTTTTATCTTAACCTGGGAATACCTGGTCTTCTGTTTTCTTCCTTCTCATGTAACTCTTCATTGATTTTCTTTAAATCAAACAAGCTGCCATCACAGACTCTTACAAAAGAAAGTCAGCCATGGAGGAACCCTGGGCTTGGAATAGAAGCCAGTCTAATTTTAGTTGCCGGTGAGCCTCTCTAAGCGGTAGAGAGTGGTCAGAAGTTCATCTTGGCATGTGCTATCAGGACCCAACAGGAGCCAGCCACTGTCACCTGGCCGTGAGAGAGGGGCGAGGGCCTCACTGATGACAAGTTCCACCATCATTTTATGATGAGGCAGCTTGTCTGCCCCAAGTAGGTCTTTCATCCTCTACTTTTTAAAAATTAAAATTGCTTCTGATTTATGGATTAATCTCTTGCTGACATCATGGGTGGGGGGTGCAGTGCCTCATTTTGATAAGCAGCTGAGCCCCAAGCTCCTGCTTTTCTTCACTGGAGTTTCGATTCCTTGCCTTTGGCTGAAGTCAGAGGCTTGGGCCGACTGTGAGCTGTCAGGACAATTCCCAGTTCATGCCTGCAGGATTCCTAAGCTTCACAGACCATCCCACTGAATCTTGTTATAAGGATACTGCATTTAAAAAAAAAAAATTGAATTGTTTGGTTTGTTCATACTAATAAGTTCTTGTAGAATCCTTTTTAAAGGGAAGACATAGCATGGAGAATGACTCGCACATTATGTACTGTCTTGAAAAACAGTCCAGGAGCCATTTACTTATTGATATAATTAAAACTGGATTAGGAGGATAGATTACAGAGTTTCTAAGGCTGTTAGGGAGCTTATACTCCAGGATTTTTCTCTCTTTTTTTTCTTCTTTCTACTCCTCTTTCTCTCATTCAGATTAATACATGTCATTATATCCAACGTAAACAGGTGAGAGTCTTAGAAATGGAACCTGGGTTGGCAAAAGGGGAAAATGTCAGGAGATAACAAAGGATCTTTGAGTAGAAGGAGATGTTAGAGATTAATCAGGGAGTACAGATGAGTGGTTAAGCAAGTGGGATCTAAAGTCAAGTTGCCTGGATTCAAATCATCAAATGATGAATGCATTCATCATTCATCCACACTGGAACTCCCTGAATTTCAATTTTGTTGTACATAAAGTAGAAATGACACAAACATCTCCTTTGTAAGGAGGGTATTTTGAAGATTAAACAAAGTTGTATTTATAAAGTGTCCATATATTAAACATTCAATAAGTTATTGTTATTATCATGTCGTTTAAATTCTTGGGTGTGGGGAGAAAAGGAAACTGGAGTTCTGAGAAATCTATAAAATTTCCCAGAAATGCAGAGCTATAGGCAGAAAGACCCTGAGTGCACCTCCTTTTACATATATTATGTAATTTTCAAAAACCCTCTCTCATTAATCTCTCCTTATTTTTTTTTCTTCATGTAAAGTTCGTGTCTTCCCTCAACTGAAACAAAGCACGTGTAGAAAAGCCTGTCTCAATTCAGATTCATAAATCCAAGGCTGGCCAGAAGTAAAGGTCTGAAGAAAAAGTAGCCTCTTGTGAGCGCCCAGAATGGGATGTAAGAAACATTTGTTTGTTTACTAAAATACCTCTGTCTTATTACAAACAATATTCTGGTGCAGAGGAGAGCATGTGGCAGCTGTGGCTGCAAGGTCAGCCCAAGGACAATGGAAAACCAGAGATGCCGGTGTATGCCATGATTTTCCGGGGGAACCAGAGAGGTACGTGCTCAGTACTAGTGGTCTGTGGCCACTGAGATGTAAAACGTGCAAACTTTTCTCTACCCGGAGTCAAGAACTGGTTTCAGTACAGAATTCTCTAGCCTGTGTCACGCTCCTTTGCCTTTAAAATGAAAAACAGTTTTGAATTGAGACCATATTTGGATAGGTCTACAACACACCCAGAGGGGAAAGACTAAAAGCAAATAAGATAGTAGATCAGGCTGCGGATGTTTTTTGAGTAGAAGCGCTTGTAGCTTGGTTGATGTGAGTTCTGTAACTGACCAATATATTCATGAGTCAGTAAGTTTGGGAGAACCTACTGTGTTCCTAGCTGTCTGCCGACATGGTATGAATTCCAGAGGAGTTTGCAGTGTGGATGGAAAGACAAAATACACAAGGCATTTGGGAGGCAGTCCAAGAAAGCATAAAATTGAATCAGATTTTACACACACACACACACAGACGCAGACACACACACACACATTGATTCTATTTTTCTTATTACTATTTGCAGCAGTTACATTCTATAAAGACACAACAAACACTGAATTAGTAGATACTGCATTATTTCTCCTAGGGGAATTACAGGGTTAGAGAGTCCTGTCCGTCTCTGGTCACAATATTTTGTCAACGTATCAATATGTAACCTTGTTTTGTGAGTGTTTCTCTTAAAAAAAAAAAAAAAACACCTTATTGAATATATATTGTTGATTAATTAGCATTGAACTTGATGCAGGACAGGCAATCCCTAATTTTGGGGCTTAGGTCAGTGGTGGTGGGGGTTTGTCTTTGCCCGGGAAAGAATTTGAGGGTGAGCTGGTGGTGTCAGACAGCAATCTTTCATTGAATGGTACTGCTACCTTGCTGAGCAGGGCTAACACACAGGCAGTGTTTCCAGAGCCAGCACCTGGGCTGTTGGCAACTTTGTTTATACCCAATTAAACCCACTTTTAATTATGTGAAAATTAAGGGGTGGGTTAATGCAAATTGAGGAAAGGATTATTTAGGACTTTGTAGGAAAGAAACAGTAAATTCTGGGTCATTGCCATGGAAAAGGGGTGGTCACTTCTGGATTGTTGCCACGGTATTTGTGGACTGTCATGGTGCTGGTGGGAGAGTCTCATGCAAGTGAGCAATGAGGGCAGCTAGAGATTGCTTTGGTCACCATTTGCTGGTTTCCTCCAGTTTCTTCACTTTATCCTGTCTGAGCCAGATCCTGTTTTGGTCAGCAGAGTTACGACCAGAACACAAGTCCTGCCAGCCTCGTACCTCAAACTCAGCAAACAGTACCGTAACTCATGCCTGAATGTAGTTTATGAAACATACGTCTTAAGGTACATCATGGCCTTCTTGTGCTTAGGAACGCTAACCTGCCCTTCAGCACTGCACTTAGGGGTCATTTTAAGCAGCAAGCTCACCAACAATACACACAAAAATGCACAGGTCCACAAATGACCCAAGAAAGTGCCTTAAGTATTGAGTATGGAGTTACAAATATATTGTAGCAAGTATGCAAATTCTCAAATAATGAGGATCCACTATACCTGCAAATGGTATCTGGTTTTATTGGAGGTACCTGCAAATGTTGTCTGGCACTGAAGGTATGTGAGGAGACATACCTTCTGAAAGAGTGTACATACTGGGGAGTACTGGGAGATGACCTTGGGTGTTTGTTACCCTGACCTCTTGGTATTCATTTCCCCTTGTCCTGGTATCCCTTGGATCTTTGTGCAGGAAACTCACTCAGTCGACGTGGTTTGGTTAGGGCTGATTCTTCCCCCAGTTTCATGGGTAGACTGATCCAAGCATGGTCAATCAGTTTGTTTTGTTTGGGAGTTGGCCAAGGAGACTCACTTCTGGGAGTGTGTTCCTGCTGGGATTGATAGCTGCCAAAAGATGAAACATGGAGCTGTTGGGGTCCAGGAAGAGAGAGGCCATCTGAGAATAAAACCAACCCAGGGAGAAAGAGAAGAAAAGAGTGTAAACACAGAGTATGAGACTGGGTATCATTTTTAAAACATGCCTCAGTGCAGCCATGTCTGAAGGAAACTATGGACTTTGCAATCGTGTGAACCAATGCATTTTCATGCATTTTTATTTCCTCAGATAATCCTAGCTGGGTTTCAGCCAAAAGACTGGGACAGTAAATAGATCTCCCAGTCAAAGGATTTTGAGTGAGGAGCTGACACCCTCTCAAACTAGCTGAAATCAAAAGGAGGTCATTACAGACCACAGAGATGCACGTGGAATCCAAGCTTAAGACATTTACCTGGGCCTTGGGAAAACTGGAATTGGAAACTGAAAGCTGGGAGTTACTCTCCTATGTATAAATAGCACCACGGATGAGCTCATCTTTGTGTGTCTCTGTGGACCACAGCTCCATCCTCCTTTCTCTCTTCCTCTGCTTGCAGATCTTACTTAGGGCCAGGCCTGTGCCCTGGAGTTTTAACATTGTTCCCCTTGTCTTAGCCACCCCGGTTTCTCAGAATCCCTGTTCCAAATCCCCAAGAGAATAACCCGATTAACCTGGCTTCTTTTCTCCTAAGAGCTGACTGCAGATTCTTTCCCCAGATCAGTTCCTGCTTCAGATCCAGTTACTGTGAAGCATCAGGTAGTGACTGTAGGAATGCAATCAGCAGGCATCACTGACACAAGGGAGGCTGGATCTGAGGAAGTGTCCAAACTTAGATGGGCACATTTGGAGTTGAGGTTGTCGCAGCAGGAAGATAGAGCTCTCAGAAAATAGCTCCTCCTTTATCTTTCTCTCAGGACCCCTAACTTCCAATTTCTGAACATGAGAAGATAGGACTATAAAAATATGCATTTGTATTAATAAAATCATTTTATTTTTATTTAAAAAATGTTATTTAAAAAATATACATGCAGAAACATGCATTTAAACATATATATGTACATAAACATATATACACATGCATATACACATATAACCATGCACATGGTTAGAAATTCGTTTGAGATCTTTGCAGGTACAATGTTGTCCAATGATTGAGAATTTACATGCATATTTTTAAAAACTAGAATGGATGATGACACTGTTTCTTAAAACCCTGTAATACTTTTCTGGTATACTGTGTTTTTTCTACTCATGGTTCCCTAATGTAGTTTATGACTATATGTTTATGTATTATTTATTCAAAACATTGTACTCAGTGCCAAGTACAGTATGGGCACTGAGTACTTGTTCAATAAACATTTGTCAAATGCACAAGTGAATGATTTTGTGCCCACGGATTCAAGGACTTCTTGCAGTAGGTCCTGGGTTCTTCCCAGAGGTCCTCTGTCTGTATCTTCTGAAAAACAGTTTTGAGACATACATGGTTTCTGGGAACCCAGGTCTGTTTATTCCCCACAGCAGAGTCACCACACGTCAATGAAATGGATGCAAAATGCTGCCTTTCTATTGAGTTTTCTAATGGATGCAACTCTAGATATTTCTCAGAACAATGCCCAGGCTGGTAGACCTCTAGGCCCCATTTTGGATTTTTATGCTCAGTAGATGGTTATCATAGTCCCCTAGGTTGTTATTTAGTCAAATTATGTTCATTTTATCGCCTGTGCTTTTCCTCATATTTCACTCTCTTTGATTTGTTTTTCTTTTCTTTTCTAAATTCCCATCAAGGCATCATATTACCCTTAATTGCCTGCAGTGTTCCGAGTCTGGTCTCATTGCTGACACAGAGACAGACTCTCTTAGCCATGGTTTGGGATGCCCCTGTGTGCGTGGCTGAAAATTTTACTAGCTCAGAGAATTGCTGAGCTGCAGTGCTCGCCTTACCTCCTCATGGCTTTTTTCCACTAGCTCATTATTTTGTTGTTTTCTTGATTACTCCCATCCAGGAATCCCCTTCAAGTTAAATTCCCTCTTAAAGTTTATTCATCCCCAGATAGATCATCTGCATTTTTTCAACCAGTGCCTCATTGTGTTATTTTTGACATATGTTACTAAGATCCACACATAGCTTGGTATTGTGTGCCAGTCTTCCACTGTTGTTAGGAACACCTCCCAATTTAGTGTCATCTGCAAATGCGATTATCATGATAATAGTAATAAGATCTTCCCCTCTCTTTCCTGATTCTTAATAAAGTTGGTAGAGTAAAGCTGTCTTTGCAGATCATACACTCCAGACCCGCTTCTCACAACTCTGTCAATTTCCACTCATTGCTGAGCTTGGTTTAGGATCTGTTTTTTTCTTCCTGTGATGATACAAAAAAAGATCCATCCAGACTTCCCTTTATGGAAGGACTCTGCAAATGCAACTTGCCAAACCTAGGGGAAGCTGTCAGCCTTGGTTTCTTTCTCCCTGTTGAGTTCCTTTCTCTCCAGTTCCATCTCAGAGGTAAGGTGCATTCTTTGACTCTCCAGAGGAGATTATACATTGTTAGCCATTGGACGGATGGATAAATGGATGGGTCGTTGGGTGGCCAGGTGAGTAGATACATAAGGCACTCAGGCACTAGCTTGTTTACTGCTCTGAGGCTAGTAAGTATGGTTTGCGAGGCCAAGGAGACAGTTACTTACCACTGGTTTCGTGCATATCATAATGTTCTTTGAGTAATCCAGTCTTCTTCCACTTTGGGTGCAATTCAGGGCCATCCAGGCTGCCCTTCAAGTAGGGAACTTTGACATCTTCTAAATCAAACCTTGTATTCATGCTTTCAACTCCTCAGATTTTGCATTTATCCACTGCATGAAAAGTCAAACATTGCATTTTGTGATGCATTCCGGTGCATGTTGTATTTGTGTCCTGCCTTATCTCCTCCCTGGGACACTCCCACACAGTTATACATAGTATAGTGTTAGGAAGGGTTACCTGGTGCTGTATTTTCTCACTGGTTGGTCTTTGTTGTGTTATTCTATAACTCTTTTGGGGTGTTTTAAATATTTCATAATAACATAAAAAAATAAAGATGAAGATATGGACTCTGCCCTCAAAAGTCTTCCTGTTTATCAGGCAAGACTTGCATAGTAAATAGCTATAATAAATTATGAGAAAGCACTACAGATGAGATGGGTCTATAATGGTTCCAGAGATGAGGGAACCCTTCCTGGAAGGTAGGGTTTCTACCTGGAAGTGGTGGTGGTGGTGGTGGTGGTGGTGCTGGTGGTTGTTACATTATCAGGGGTGGTGGGAAGGGAGTGGTATAAACAGGATAAGCACAGGAATCATCCTCAGTCTGGCCCTTGAAGGATGAGGGAAGTTCACCAGGCAGACAAAACAATAAGGATATTTTAGGGAAAGGGCAGGCCAGGTAAAAATACAAAGTGCATGTGGGAAGTGGGAAGTGGGAAGTGGTCCAATATGGCAGGATGTAGTGTGTTTGGAAGACTGAAAGATTGGTAGTTTAAAAACGTGAGTTTGGGGCCAGGTGCGGTGGCTCACACCTGTAATCCAAGCACTTTGGGAGGCTGAGGTGGGCGGATCTCCTGAGGTCAGGAGTTCAAGACCAGCCTGGCCAACATGGTGAAACCCTGTCTCTACTAAAAATACAAAAATTATCCAGGTATGGTGGCTGGTGCCTGTCATCCCAGCTACTCAGGAGGCTAAGGCAAGAGGATCACTTGAGCCCAGGAGGCGGAGGTTGCAGTGAGCCGAGACTGTGCCATTGCACTCCAGCCTGGGCGACAAGAGCAAAACTCCGTCTCAAAAATAAATAAATAAAAGAAAGGTGAGTTTGGAAGATTATGCATCCCATTTATACTAGGCAAAGACACTTCAATTTTTTTCTATAGGACCAAGGGCTCTTAAATGGGACAGTGATATAATCTGATTTTTAAAAAGCTAGCTAGGCAGCAGAATGAATGTAGATGAGCCTGGAGGTAGGAGTGATTGGTTTTGAAAGAGGTATAAGGTAGAGAAGTTGCGAAGAATATACTAAACAGAGGGTATAGCATGAGCAACAGCATAAGGGAGGAAGATAAAGTGCATTTGTATCAAAGAAATAGAGTGTAAGTCTTCAAAAACATTTGGAGAATGTCAATGAATGAATGAAGTTGGAAAGAGATCTTGAATGCCATATCAAGAAATCTGAAATTTATTTACATGATATTGTGAAACAACATTAGGTTTTTTTTAAAAGGGATGAGTTGAAGTATAATTTTAGGAAGATGTAATAGAAGTTTATGGTAGATGGAGGCAATTAGAACAGAAGCAGTGACCTGTTTTTCTTTTGTATGATATGTAGTTAGCTTATGAGTTTTGTAGTTTGGATTTTTGACTTAATGTCAATATCCCTACCTTATAAATATTATTATTTTTGCATATTGTGATGTTTTCATCTTTTTTCATTTCATTGATGAAAATTCCCTGTGAAATTTCAAAATGTTAGATTCTACATTTTCTCAGGAAGATTCTGAAACATTTGGAATAGTTCCTACAACTCACTTGATAGAATATTATCCCCAACATCTTTTGCTTTTATTGCATGTATTTGTAAACAAAGCACAGGAATTTCCATAGGAGGTGTTTGACAGGTTTCATTTAGCTTTATGATAACAAAATTGACAGTTTATGTACGAGGGTATAGATCTTTGATTCCAGATTATTCTCTGAGAAATAAAGGGTGACTACCAGTTTTGGAGCCTAAGCAACTGGTTGTGGTATTGATATAATTTAATAAGACTTGAAAAAGACTATGGGGCATGTGTGTGTGTGTGTTTGGTTGAAGAAATTCTTTTTGGCAGTATTAAATTTGAGATGAGATGGCTATTGGCCATCTAAATGGAGAGATCAAGTTGTATATATACAATAAGAATATATCTACACATATGTACATTACCTATACCTATACTTATATCTATGTGAGGGAGGCTTCTCTCAGGAAATGTATTTGGGACTAATCAACAGAGAGATTTTCTGTTGTTGTTGTTAAATCCATAGGACTCGTTAGATCACCTAGTATATTAGTCAGGGTATGCTAGGTTCTGCTGCAGAAACAAACAAATCTTGGAAATTGTAGTGACTTAACCAAGTAAGATTTATTTCTTGCTCACTCAGAGACAGATGCAAATGTTTCTGGGTAGGTCATTCTTTAGGCAAAGATCTAAAGAATCTTTTTTTTTTTTCTTTTTTTTTTGAGATAGATTCTTACTCTGTCACCTAGGCTGAAGTGCAGTGGTCATTACAGCCTCAACCTCCCAGGCTAAAGCAATCCTCTTTAGAATCTAAGGATTCTAAAGAATCCTTAGAAGGCAACTTAGGCTTCTAAGTGTTTGGGACTACAGGCATGAGCCATCATGACTGGCTAATTTTTATTATATTTTTAATAGAGACAGAGTCTCCCTCTGTTGTCCCGGCTGGTCTTGAACTTCTGGCCTCAAGTGATTCTCTTACTTAAACCTCCTAAACTGTTGGGTTTATAAGTGTGAGCCATTGCACTCACCCATGTAAGATATCTGAGCTGCTTCTACTGTAGGATGCTACCAGTAGCAGAGCAGATCTACTTGGACAAACTCATTTGTGAAACAAATGTGCTCCATTTGGTTTCTATTAGTTCTACTATTTTTGTTATTTTTTAAAAAGATTGATAAAAAATTTAAACTCAACTTTAGAATTCATGGAATGTTAATAATCTAAAACACAGTCCTTATTTTGAAAAGTGTGTACTTGGGCAATCAGAAAAAAAAAAAAAAAAAAAAAAAGACTAGTCTCTTCATAGTAGGAAAGTTTAGACTCCGGTTAATTAAATATATGGGAGATTTTGGTCTGTTTTGTTTTCATATAAATGATAATTTCAGGGCATTTGTTATCTTACCTAAGGAATGATTCAGACTGCTGGATAATTTGGTTAATTTAATCTTGATGTTGGGGAAGCCCAAACAGAATCATGCCATTATCTAAATGGCTCTTAGCTCCATTGTTTTGATATTTTAAGAAAATTGGCCC
The DNA here is from genome assembly GCF_008728515.1 of Papio anubis. NCBI lineage: Eukaryota > Metazoa > Chordata > Mammalia > Primates > Cercopithecidae > Papio > Papio anubis. Next base: position 19,238,357 of record NC_044993.1, on the reverse strand, counting down.
TTTATACAGGAAATCGTCTCATCTCTGAACTCCCACTCATCCCAGGGCAGAAGTCCCAAGGGGGCTGAAAATAAGCCCCTGGGCTCCCCGGAGGGACTTTTCTAATCCGTTGGCCCTGGAAGATGACTCTGTATTTAGTATTCTGTCAAGAGACTACGAAGGTGCTGTATTTCTATTTCATACCTGGGAATGGTTTAAAACTAAGTGCTATCAAGACTTCTTTTGTTCCGTATATAAGAAAGATATTTATAATAAAAATCGTAAATAAGAGACAAAGGAACCCTGAAGTTTCTTTTTCATTCTGCTTGCTTTTCCCTGTTCAGTGATAGAACAATTTATGAATCTGACAAATCCTCCCCTAGATAATGGTAAGAGTAACATAGTGCTCAGCTGAGTGACTCCAGGCCACTAAAGTTTATTAGACTGTGGAGCAACAGCGGCAGGATTGACGCAATAATCAAATGATATGCTTGATTTGGGCTCTCCCTGTCTCTCTTCCCATCCATTCCCCTCCCATTTCCTTCCTTCCCTTTCTTTCTCCCACCTGCACTTAAAAAAAATAAAAAAAACTAAATAGAGGGAATTTGAAATCGAATAGGTTGGCAGGGGTAGACTCCTAATTTCCACAAGCAACATTCATTCAGAGAGTATGAGAGGCCCGTGCCAAAAGGGTAAATGAAAATAAGGAACATGGCCATAAACACATTTCAACTAAATTTTTGGTTTGGATCTGGGAAACCTAAGAGGAAGAGAAGACTATTCCAGCTGCCACACTCTTAGGCCAAGCCTGAATTGTCAGGACACCAGAGACATAATCAGAGGGTATCGATAACTTGAGTTACACCAACACCAGTGGGTCAGAGTTGGCAGGAAAACAGAAATTTAGACTGGAAACCAGATCATGCTTTGAAAACTGTGGGATCCATAGGGCATGTTCATGGTAAAAAGAAAGATTTTCAGAAGTCGTTTAATCGTTTGTCTCAAAATGGCAGGTGGAAGGCTAAATCTGGCTATACACGCATTTGGTTTGAACAGCACTATTTTGTAAAGTTGAATTTTAATGCCTTCAAGGGAGATTTTCATAGTCTACTGCACTGGACTTCACCTCTCCCTATTATCTTCTGTTATTTCTGTGCATATAAACTTTAGTTCCTGACCCATGAGGGCCTTTGTATCCAACCCAGGAGTCTATCCCCTGCTCCTTGCAGGACCATGAGTCACTCTTGATTGAAAAGAAAAGGAAATCTTAAACTAGCCTCCTTGTTCTCTGCTCTTAAGGAGATGGAATTCAGTGGAAATTGCTAAATGTCACCATTGTTCAGGAGACACTGAAGAAGTTAACATACTATGAAAAAACTACTATGCTGACACCCAGCACAAGAGACCTTCAGCTTTTTCAAGACAGTGAAGGAAAAAGGTCTCTCAAATATCAAGAAACATATTTTATAACCAGAATAGTCTGTGATGAATGGGGTAATAATATTCCACCCTGCCCATAAAGAAAAGTGGTATGGACATTATTGCTTTTTTGGACACTGGAGCAACTGTATCACTCATTTCTGAGAGGTTGTCAAAAAAAATTGAAGGGTTTAAATATATGACCTTTTACAGGAATTACTTCAACAGTAGCTTATTCTACCAAGTCCACTGAAGTTGTGGTTGCAACAATGAATTTCCTGTTGTGAGATGCAAATTGTGGGCTAATTGCAAGATTTAATCCAATCTCGTTTGGGGCAGTTCTTGAAAAATTGGGTTCCTGCTGCACTATTTCATGGGTCAGTATCAAATATTCTGTCACGAAGATGAAGTAACACAAGGAAATTTTTAAAGAAAGAGAAATAGTAATATTCAGAATGCAAAAGCTATCAGAAATATCGACTGGTCTTGAATCAAATGGGTTTTGCTTTGTGCATCAAGGTGGTAATGAGACAAAGAAGTCATCCAGACTATGCAGAGCTCCTGCAGAGGCTCCAAAAAGAGGGGCAGCAAATATGCCAACCAGATATGCATAGTAAAGTAGAATGAGGAAAATAAATCTATGCCTGCTCCTTGGTTAGTAGTCACTCCTATGCAAGACATCACACTATTATACCTGTCTAGACCTTGCATGTGATCTGGCCTGAAGGAGAGAATTTCAGAAATACCACGGTGAGGCAGGAGAAAATGTTTACTGAAATAGATAATTGAAAGCTCCACTTCTAGCCTGTCAGTTTGGCAGCTGAATAATTGCATCTGAAGCCCCGAGTAAACTCCATCTCTAGATGAGTTGTTCCGATTAAATGGTGTCACCTGTAGTCATTGACAAGTCCCTGGATTGTCTCTGTCAAGCACCATCTGTGCACACCAGAGACATATCCAAAGGCTACTGGCAAACATCTTTAGATAATGAGTGTAAATTAATAACTACTTTTGTACGTCACGAGAGATCATGCCATTTTAATGTTATGCCCTTTGGGTGAACAAATGGGACAAAGATCTTTTAGATACTAATGAATAGTGTCTTACAAGGATTAATTTGCCCAACTTTTTGCTGAGTTGACATCACATGCAATGTGGTCTGATTTGTTGGGTCTGTGATGGGGATTGGTTTGTGGAATTAAAAGAGGAAGAGTTTTAATTTTGATCATGAAGACTATTACGTAAAGAGGATGTCGTTCTGGATCCTTAATGACTCACCTTTTCATGGGGTCACCCAGTAGGGTCGTCCAGGCTGTATTCACATTCGCATAGATTCTGGTCTAGATGCATGGCACCCCCTAGCTGTTTGCAGTGCTTCCATAAGCTTCTGAGGGCTCTGTCCATCATTTCTTTCCAGGTGACAGCGTGGAATACCAATGGTAAGTGTAATATTCCACTGGATTAACAAGAATTTGGTTTGCAGCAAGGATTTATAGTCATTCTGAGAACAAATATGGTATCTCTTTTTCTTGTATATATATATAGTAGTTATGTGTATGTGTGGATTTTCTAATAAGAAATTAGATATAAATTTTTAGCTGTCATACTTCCATATATTTAAAGTATAGATAATTGTCAGTGTGGTCTAGAGGACAGAGAAATAGGTGTTCTCTTAAATTCTTATTTGGTAGCATATATTGTTAGAGCCTTTTGACTTTTAGGAAAATTTGGAACTAGCTATTACATGAAAATGCTCATCTCCTTTGACCAAACAGAAATGCTTCCATAAGTGTTCAAATATATGTATAAGTATTGTGTATTATAATTTGTAATGACAAAGACAGTCAGATATTTACATGCATCCCAAAGTGGGAATTTGATGAAATCAAGTGTGGAATGTCTATTTGTGCTGTAGAATGCTATGAAATGATCAAAGAGTGAAGCAGATTGCCTGGCTGGTACACAGTTGGCCACATTTGCAAGCAAGAGTAGCAAACCTATCTGTTTATAAGAACCAACCTGAACTATATCATTAAGTAGAAAAAAAGCAAATTGTAGTTCAATATGTAGAATATGATCCCATTTATATAAAAATTCAGTAAATGAAAATTGCACACACTCTCTTTATGTGTGGAAACAAGTCTGTAGGAATAACTGCACTGAATAACCTGTGGTTATCTCTGAAGGATGAGATTATAAAGGATTCTCATTTCCTACCTCATACATTACTGTAGTTTAAAAAAATTTGATGATGACATAAATAATGACAACTTTTTCCATTTATAATTAGAAATAAACCTGCCAATTTCCTTACTGAAAGTGCATTTGGAGTTTCGGTTGGTTACATTAGATCATGAATTCTCATGAAAAGGTGTATACCCTAGGCAAGAAGCTGCAGTCTCACACTGGGTGCTGAGACCATCCATGAACTAATTTCTAGCTCTGTAGAAAAAAGGGAAACCCTGATTCTTCCCAAATAATGGTGACCACAATCTTTTGCAGTGGTTACTTGCTCTGTATGCTTAAACCCAAATTTTAACAAGGTGCTGCTATATACATATATTCCCTAGAACTCACATTCTAAATGGATATGAACCAGGTTGACCACATCTAACCTCGCCCCTCAAAGAAGTCTTTGTAATTTTTATGTATCACTAAAGGATCAAAATGATGCAATATGGAATATTTGCCCTGGGCTAATATTAATAGAAGACCAGCACCCATCCAGTTATCTTCTAAATGCTACCAGTGGTAGAAGAGGTCTTGGCCATTTTGGATGGTCAACACTTATGAGAATCTAGTGGAAACTATGGAAACAGTAGCCAATCTATTAATACCTATACACCCTCTTCAAACACATTTTGTAAGTAACTTAGAGGCTGTCTATCCTTTTAGAGATATTCCATGAAGACACTATTTTTATAGGTGTTTAAAATGGGTGAATTAGACAAAGGTATGATAGAAAGTAATATGTTTGTGTTCAGTTAAAAACGGCTGTAACTTCAGTGTGAAGATGGTCTTAGAAAGGTATAAATAGCTTTCTTCTTCAAATATTTCCATGTGGAAATGTCATTGTAGGTTTATGCTTTGGAAATTTGAGGTGGTTATGAGTTGATGAGCACTTTACTGATGATATGCACCCTTGAAATGTGGATCTGCAGAAGAAATTTCTGCTTAATGTCAGTAGCAGCAGTAGCTGGACTTCTGGTTTGTTCTTATTGTGTGAACACTGGGGACTTTGTAAATGATTGAGATTTCTCTTTTTGGCTTTATTGCTGGAAAGACTTAGAATAAAATCAGTGGTCCCTCTAAACAAATGTGTAAGACTACATTCTATTTTGCATTCAACCATTTCTGGATGCATTTTATACCCCTTATGTTTGTCTTTCTTTCCTCTCCCTCCTAATTTCCAATTTATGTTGTTTGTGTAATTGTGAAGCAGCTGTGAATCTTCCTGAAGAACAAAAAAGGATATAAAAGAAGTGGAGATAAGTAAATAAATGTGGGTAGTCTGGAAATGATGGTATTTTGTCTCCTACTTGATGAGGCTCGGAGGTCAAGCTTCTGTGGGGCTAACCGGAGAGTCCAAGGCTGTTGAAAGAGATTCCAAAGCTTCCTGGCTTCCCAGAGCTGCTTTGTGTTGGCTGAGGTACAATTAAAAAAAAACAAAAAAAACAAAAAAAAACACCTGGACAATTTCTTCCACCTCTTCCACCCATGTCTTAAGCACACATGCAGCATGAGAGGGAGGAAACTATGGAGACCATTTGTAAGAGGAATTGTGGACCTGCTTTTGGAGCACGGAGGAGTTGCTTCAGGTAGGGCATGAACTTGAGGATTCAGAGACTCAAGAGACTTCACGTCTTAGTGTTTCCCTAATTGGCTCTTGCTGTCCATTTTTATCCCAACTTGACTTGTGAAGTGGATGTTTTTTTAAAGCTTGTATTTCTGTATGTGGTCACTTTCTAGTTAGCCCATTTTATTATAAAAGGTAGTCCATTTTTTACAAAAATTAGCTGGGCGTGGTGGCAGGCGCCTGTAATCCCAGCTACTTGGGAGACTGAGGCAGAGAATTGCTTGAACCTGCAGAGTTTACAGTGAGCTGAGATCACGTCACTGCACTCCAGCCTGGGCAACAGAGTGAGACTCCATCTAAAAAAAAAAAAAAAAAGGCCCATTTTTGCTGATTCAGGTAACCAGTACAATGGAAACCTCTTTTAATTTCTCACTTAAAAAATGTGCAGTCTATTCACATAGATACTTTGGCCATCTCCTAATCAGTTGGGTATATGAGGAGGTAACCTCAGGGTGTCCCTCAAGTGGAGGCTTCTTTCTTCCCTATTATTTGACTTTTCAACTGTCTTGCATAATGAGAAGCCCCTGATGGAAGGAAGGGGTACTGCTTTCTTCACACATTTGTCATGGACTCGAGAATCTTGACCTTGGCAGGTCTTTGTCTACTGAGTATCATCTCAGGATCTGAACCCCAAGAGAAGAGCAACAGCAATGTGTTGTTTAGTCTTTAAGATGAAGTAACTTTCAAAGTATTTTGTATTTGTATTTTGCTTTTTTGTAGGGCATTCAAAGCATGGTAAAATGAGTACCATGCTATTATGGATGATGTCTTGCTGAAGGAAATAAGTGGCATTTTTTTTTTCTTTTTCGTATGATTTGAGAAGCAAAGGGCCAAAGAGAGATGTGGAACAATTAGCTAATGACGGATCTGGGCTAGAAGAAAACTCACCTACCTGCCTGCCATTTGTAGCCCTGACCAACAGTCCCCACTTCAGGATCAGAGTGAAATTTAAAGGATGTTCATTTTAACAGAAAAGATCTCAACCTTTAGGGAGCCAGCCTTCCCTAGCCTGCCTTGTATCTGCTCAGTCACTTTTTGGCGTGTTTCTGATGGTAGTTAATGACACAAAGCAAGCCCAGTGCCCAAGGAGTGTGTAGAGGAATGTTAATTCTAGGAGCCACCATAACTTGATTTTCTTGATTTCCTTGAGTTTAAAGTCTCAGCCACAATATTACATTACCCAAGTTATTTGCATTTGAAATATAATACCTGGGGGTTGACATTTAATTAAATTACAGTGCTACCTCCAGGCTACAAGGAACCAGGCTGGCATGCTCTGCTGATGGTGCCGGCAGTACCTTTGTGCCCTTCCTGAATGAAATGACAATCAGACGATGATGTCCCTGAGAGGGACTGGGAGGAGGAAATGCTGATGGTCACCAAGTGCACACAGTTGGCTGGTTTGCAGTTAAGAATACAGAGTGGAGGCGGACATGAAAGAGGTCATTGTGGGTAGAGAAGAGCACTGTTTTCCTCATGCCTTGGGGCTCCAGTCTCCACATTTTCTAAATGTCCTTAAGGAGGAGAAAATGGTGAGTGAATGCCCCTCCCTGGGCCTTGTCACAGCCCAGACCAGCCTAGACCAGCAGTGGACCCAGTGAGAAGAGAAACTGATTGGCCTTCAGGATAACTGGGGTAACTGTGTCACCCTTTCTCCCACCTTTTTGGGAGTTCCTGGTAGTCAGCAGACAGAAGAGTCCACCCTGCACCTCACTGATCACAATCCCTTCCTTCCCTGGCACTGACTCACTAACCAGGCATGGAAGCAGGAACAACGAAGGTGTGCCCATGGACCTCCAGCCACCTCATCTCCTACAGCATCAGTTCTCAATTTGGGGAGACATTTCCCTTCTAGGGGACTTTTGCAATATCTGGGGACATTTTTGACTGTTATAACTGGGGTGGGGGTTGCTCTTGGCATCTACTGAGAGAGGTCAGGGATGCTGCTAAATAACTCATAATGTACAGGACGGTCCCCACGACAAAGAAGAACCAGCTCAAAATGCCGATCATGCGGCAATCGAGAAACCCTATTGTAACGAAAGATGAGATCATGGAAGAATGGATTCCAACCACTGAGTCAACAGTCAAGACAGAAAATCATTTGTAAAATGCACAACTCTTGTGTATCTGTCAGAGGCTAACCAGGAAAGCAGAAACTGCTTTGGTGCTTGAAAGGGAGCAAGCACAATGGAGAGATTTAGTTGTCCAGGCGCTGGAGAGGCTGAGCAAAAGGGAGAATAGTGAAGCCAGGCAAAGATTTGCAACAGCAGGAAGCCTCAACCACTCCTTGTCTGAGGGACAGAGGAAGGAGATGGCATTGCTGATGCCTAGGGGTTATGGATTAGAACCACAGTCTTGTCTGGTGGGAGTTGGAGTCACAGAGGAGAAGAGGTTACAAAGGAAAGGAAGCTTCTGAAAGTACATCAGAGGAAGGGGGAGAAATACCCTGATTTCTCGCTTCCTTCCATCTTGTAATCTCCCACGGGTACCTCCTCAGCAGGAATCCAGCTGACATGGAAGCCCAGGAAACACCTTGTAGAGAAGGGGGCAGGAATGAATTTGAGTGCAAACTGGCTAACGACTTCAACCTGTGAATTCCCCAGAGCACCAGAACCAACAGAACAATGGTGTCTTTGAGCAACCTTCATGAGAATTCTGCGTTATGTCTGGTACTCTTCCACCATGAAATGTCCCCTTTTCTTATACCTTGGAACTCTAGCATAAAAGAATATCCTAGTCCTTGAGAGAAAAACGGCAGACCCAATCATTCCTTCCTCATTCAGCCTTAGAACAAGCAAACACCATGTGTTGAGTGGCCTCATGACTTAATGAAGAGTTTCATGTCTCTGTGCAGACAGCAAGGTTGAGTGGAAAGCCATGTTAATTCATGCACAGTGCATGTTGTTAATTTTGCTATGTCTGCGGCAAACTTGATCCTTCATTGTCAGGCTTCAGCTCATTTGAGTCGCGGCGATCTTGCTTCTTGCTTTGCTTAGATGTGTCCTCTTCATGGGTTCTGCCCCTCTCTAAGCTGAAGTCAGGCTGAAAGCACAAGGTTGTTGGAAACTAGAGAGCCTGCTGCAAGGGTTTTATTTTTCTTACAGTGCAATTCGCAGCATCTAGACAAAGCAAAGGAAATTAACTTATTTGTTTTCCATTTGAACTGCCAAACAGGTCCCCAAACTTACGGGGATAAAAGCGACTGATTTAAAGGAGTGTCTTCTTTAAGAAAGTTCCATAGATGGTTAATTATTTTTGCCCCACTTTTGATTAGCTGCACTAATGGAGATGCAGAGGGCATAAATCAATAAAATCCCTTGATAATCCCCCAAAATCTCAACGTTTCCATTAGTTTTGACCTCCTCCCCCACCAAACCTTTTATGAGAGCTGCTAAAAAGTACCTCTACACCCCCTGGGTTCTCAATATATTCAACTTGTTGACAGCCTGACTGATAAAATTGTCTGATTTGAGTTTTATCTCTTTTTCCCTTCTCCTGCCCACTCTCTGGGGGAGGTGCTAATGAGCAGCGAAAGAACAAAACCACAGGAAAAAGAGACTGCAGAAAAGCCAGGCTAACACACAAAATGATTAAATAGCTCCCGTATCCCTGAAACTTTACTATATAATGTCAGCTTTGTGGGATTTTTTTTTTTTTCTTTTTTCCCGAAGTAAATTGAATGACTAAAATGGGCCAGGTAGATGGGGCCTTCACAGACCTCTGCTTTGAAGTTTTGAATAGCACAGCTTTTGTATGGAATTCATTTTCTAGGGAAAGATTTTTAATTGTTAATCTTTATACATGGTGTTGATATTACTCTTCATGATGGTAAAATATCCGGACATTTTGTTAGACAACTTCAGAGCAACTGAGATGTTGATGCTGTCTTCATCCCACAAAGGATGATCACAAACAAGACACAGCTTGGAGAGCAGGTTAAATTTGTTTTTCCTTGTTCTGTTTTGGGTTTGTCAAACATATTTGTTATTAAGAATGGAGTCACAGGCTGAGTGCAGTGGCTCATGCCTGTAATTCCAGCACTTTGAGAGGCCGAGGCAGGAAGATTGCTTGAGCCCAGGAGTTCAAGACCAGCCTGGGCAACACAGCGAGACCCTGTCTCTACAATGAGTTAAAAAGAAAATAACTGCATGTGGTAGCATGTGCCTGTAATCTCAGCTACTTCGGAGGCTGAAGTGAGAGGATCCCTTGAGCCCAAGAGATTGAGGCTGCAGTGAGCTGTGATGGTGCCACTACACTCCAGCCTGAGTGACAGAGCAAGACCCTGTCTTAAAAAAAAAAAAAAAAGAAAGAAAAAAGAATGGAGTTACAGAAAACCATAGAAAAAGACCTGAATGTAGCTGGCTGCAAATCCAGTCAGTGCACCTTCCCACACTTCTCCATATCCTCTATGCTTTGAGAATCTGGCAGCATTGACCAGGAATAAAGCATATGTTGATCTCTCGAAATTCCCAACTTGCATTATTCTTCAAGACCTGTAACAATACCCCTGTTTGGGTCAGTGCCTGCTAACGATGGCCAACTGTCTTCCCATTGTGCCAGAATGCCTCCCTAAATGAATGGAGTGGCTGATAAAGTGTGCATAGGTGAAATCGGGTGAATGAACGGAGAAAAATGAATTGACATCTGATGTGATCCTTGCAAGGGAGCCAGAGACTCTTTCCCTTTGGTCTGTACTCTCCACTTAGGAATGAAGTTTCTTTTGTGAAAGAGAAAAGCAGAGCATTTTCTGATTTCCCTCTCTGTATTTTCTTCAGTCCCTTTTATTTCTGTTTGCCAGATATCATTTGAAAGCAATTTCATAAACATCAAAGTGGCTATGAAATTCAGTGTTTGTATCTGGCAGGTGGCTTATAAAATCAAACTCAGGAACCACCTGCATTTGAGGAATGAGGATGATGTTTCAAGGTTTCAGCAGAGAAGCAGAACCATCACGAGTGGTTAGAATAATGGATTTGTTGCAGACAGTAGACCTTCCATGATTGTGGGAGCTGGAAGATTGGTCCATGCAGGCTGCTGCCCCTGCATCTAGTGTTGAAACTAAAGTAGCCATTGGTGAGTCAGATCTGCAGTTGGAGAGAAATGCTGAAAATGTACAAGGGTGAGGATGAACTAGAAACCCACAGGGATCACTGAATCTGTGAGCACAAACTAAAATCCCCATCTATCTCTGACCGTTTCTGACCTCAACGCCATGGTGACCTGAAAGAAAAGATGGCATCCTGCCTCAAGGAGCTGTGTGTGCCTCTGGCCCAGGACTGAGAAGCTGAAGGAGCAGATCTAGCAAGAAGAGCTGTGAGTCCGGTGCATATTACCCTGGGGGAGCTAGGAGACCCCCCAATAACATATATGAGTTGTCACCATGTCCGTTGGCCAACCAGGTGCACCAATCTTCAGAGCATTAAAAAAAAAAAAAAAAAAAGAAAAAAGGAATGGCTCCTGCTTCATTTTGCCTTCCAAATCTTGCACAGAATGTCACCTATGGGCAACACTAATTCAAAACCCTACAAAGAAGGGGATGATAGGAAACAGCTCCTGCTTAGTTAAGGTGGCACCGTACAAAGACATGGGATGAGATGGCTCAAAAAGGAATGTCTATGGGGATGCAAGCATGTAATGGAAGCATCACACTTGGGAGAAAGGCACCGTTTCAGGAACCTTACTTTTTGCTGAATAGTGAGATGTCATTGTTTGGTGACAGTGGTGTTCTCAACTGTACAGTGATCACATATACATTTGCGTTTCAAACCAGGTTATTTTTGAGAGTGAGAGAGGGCTGTGTTTGACATTTATTTATTAAAAGTTGTTTTATTGTAGCCATATGATTCCACTTATTTGAGATACCTAGAGTAGTCATATTCATACAAAGTATGATGGCGGTTGCCAAGGACTGGGGAGAGGGGAGAATGGGGAGTTCTTGTTTAATGGGTACAGAGTTTCAGTTTTGCAAGATGAAAAAAGTTTTGTGTGTGGGTGGTGGTGATGGCTGCACAACCATGCCAATGTGCTTAATGCTCCTGAACTGTATACCTAAATGTGGTTAAAATAGTAAATTTGATGTGTCTTTTCTCACCATTTTAAAAAATAAAATCTGTATATATTTTTCAAGTTGTCTGTTGTATTGGTAGTTTTGTAAATGGCTCTATTAAAAATTATTTTAAAAATATCATTCCTCGGCTGGGTGCGGTGGCTCACGCCTGTAATCCCAGCACTTTGGGAGGCCGAGGCGGGCGGATCACAAGGTCAGGAGATCGAGACCATGGTGAAACCCCGTCTCTACTAAAAATAGAAAAAATTAGCCGGGCGCAGTGGCGGGCACCTGTAGTCCCAGCTACTCGGGAGGCTGAGGCAGGAGAATGGCGTGAACCCGGGAGGCGGAGCTTGCAGTGAGCCGAGATTGCGCCACTGCACTCCAGCCTGGGTGACAGAGCAAGACTCCGTCTCAAAAAAAAAAAAAAATCATTCCTCCTGGAAAATAAAATAATATATATCAGTGTGTATTGCAGCAAACTAAGAACAATTTTTTTTATATTACTATGTAGATATTTTAAAATAACATGCACAGAATAAATTATTCTTGGTACATATTCACATACTGTAATAAGTTTCTTAGCACGTTTCTCATAAAGCATCACTAGTATTCTTTAGAAAGTTTTTTTTCAAATTTGTTATTTTTAATATCTCACAAAATTTTCTACATTTTTCAAAGTTTCACATTTTGGTTGAAACTATGGACACATTTAATTGATAAATCTTTATAAGCCGTCATACTTTTAAGTGTGAAATTATTTTCTCTACAAATGCTAGCATATCAAGTGACTCAGAGATAATTCTATAAATGGAATATATTATCAGTTCTGATTTTTTCATACTGTACTATGTAAATATTTCAGCCAAAATATTTTTGCAGATACTATCTTATTGCTGTCATTCAGGGAAACTCTTTGTGATACATAATTTATGAGATAAAATTCAGAAAATTATCCATCTCTTCATAATTCTTTTGAATATTTTACAAAATTAAGATGCTACAAAATCATAGGCTTTCTCAATTTTAGTTTATTCTGGTAAGAATATGGATTTATGTAATTTTTAAAGAGTAGCTCCATCAGAATATTCTTTGGCAATTTGAGATATTCCAATGCATAGGTTCCCAAACCCTGGGCCGTGGACTGGTAATGGTCTGTGGCCTATTAAGAACTGGGCTGCACAGTAGGAAGTGGGAGGGCGAGTGCAGCCAGCCCGCATTACCACCTGAGCTCCACTGCCTGTCAGATCAGCAGTGGCATTAGATTCTAGTAGGAGCACAAACCCTATTGTGAACTGCGCATGCAAGGGATCTAGGTTGCATGCTCCTTGTGAGAATCTAATGCCTGATGATCTGAGGTGGAATAGTTTCATACTGAAACCATCCCCCACCTCCCAATCCATGGAAAAATTGTCTTCCATGAAACCAGTCCCTGGTGCCACAAAATTGGGGACCACTGTTAGCAGGCATAAAGAATTTCTAAATAAAATTTTGTACATTATTTGAATTCTCATCACTAATATGTTTAAATATCCTTCTTCCTTTTTTGCGGATGTATTTTAATGTGTTCTTGTATAAAAATTTTTCAAATAATTGCTATTCACTGAATTCTTCTGCAGTAGTTTTTAGTATTCATTTGTTGAGGACTTAAAGTTTTCTGACTAATGTTGAACAAAATGCAACTAAAATTTAGAGGACTCATTTATTTACAAAATTAATATTATAAAACACTTAGGTTGACTTTAAAGTAGTCAGCACAGTTCTATATCTAATCCCCAATGATAGCAAAAAGTTAATGATGAACAAAGAAAGAAAATTCATACAACTATATTGAAGTCTTTTTTCAAAAATTAATTTTATATCAGCTTAGTCACAAATTTTTTGTACTTCAATTAGTGTAATTTGGGGGTATATAAAAATATAAATTTTAACATCCTGTTTTCACTGAAACCTAAAATGAGTAAAATTAATTTAGAAAACAAGTCATTTGATCTAAATGAAAAGTCATGGTTAACAGAGTGATATGCATTTGCACCTCTGCAGCTTTATGAATTAAATCATCATTTTTTTGGTATATTGTATAAGAATAACTATTAAGTTTTTTAGTAGAAGATAATACTTCTTCAGCAGGTTTATGTCTTTTGCTTTTCACATAGTCAGTGATATCATTATGGTTTCTCCATGGTGGATAGTAAATGCCAACATACAGTTTGTGCAAGTTCCAAGCTTTTATGAACTTTCTTGAGAAGTGAAATTCAGAACTTAAATTTTCTTTATTTTTGTGGCTTTGAGGTCATTGATGCCTAAATAATTTATTACATAGAAAAAAGCATTACCTAACATTAAAATAAATAAACTTCTGTAGATCCTCACCATACACTAAAGGACAAAACCCAACAGCAAGAGTACATAGACTTCTTTATATATGATCCATGACAGGACTGCTGTAATTTTCCACTTCTCCTGCTGAACCCACTACCTTAATGCAGCTTATAGGCATGGATCATGACACAAGAAACCAGCAAAGGCAATGACAAATATTTCTTTCACGACCACCATAGACCACTGGAGCTAGGTTTCCCGAAATGCATATTTTATCAATGAGTGCCCTGCAAGCTATCCTTTAAGAGGACAGTTGTCCTTTAAAGAAAGGCATGAGTTGCCCTTGGAAAGGGTCTAGAAAAGAGATATAGGCTAACACTGGTCATTTTTCAGATTTAACTATGAATTCTGTCATCCATAACTAGACAAATACCATAGCAGAAGCTAGAAGCACAAAGTGCAGGTCTGTTAGATCCATTCTGGATTTTAAAAATGTAACTATGACTAATAATACTTCATTAATAAGAGAGAAATCCAGGACAAATCCTAAAACATACGAAATACCAGGATAACAGGAGTGATCTGGAATTGTCCTGGGCAAATCCAGACATGTGGCCACTGTACTCAAAGGCAGTATTTCTTTGCCATTTGTATTTCATTGTTTATTTAAAGAACCTGAAGCAGATTTGCTGAACTCTGATCCTTCTCTGTTGGATAATTCCAGAGATCATTAGGCCTTTGGTGAAACCTTCAGAAGGTAGCACCCTTTGGAGTATTCTTTTCTCAATAACAAAGCCTGGGTGTTAATAGTAAGTGTTGAAATTCTGAGTCAACCTTCCTTCCCATTCTTGGGAGAGATAATCCCATTTGGTTTGATATGATCAAACTTGAGGTTATTCTGAATATTACATAGTCTAGAAAACTGTATTTTTTTTTACACTGGCTTAATTGGTGGAGATTCTTATTAAATGGAATGAGTTTCATTCCGAGTTAGAGTAATTTCAAAATTATAGCGTTTGCTACAAATAAAAACACGCCAAAGCCTGAAAACTCCAAGTAGCGTTCACATTTTGAACAAATCAGCAGGTACTTGCAACAAAAAAGTGACTTTATGCTGCTGGTCTATTTTACAAATTATAATCCATTCAGAATATGCTGAGTTCTCTCCAGTCTATCCTTCCATAACGTGTGTCTTTAACACCTCAGTCCTTCTATGAAGAAAGCCTCTTCTCTTGCAATTTAAGCCTAAATGATGCCTGCTTACTGAAATGTTTTGGGTTAAAAAAATCTTGTTTGGTTTTATTTTGAACATAATGTCCCATTTGCATTTTCTTATTGTAGCCTGTCACTTATTATTTCAGAAACTTTTCTTGAGGAGTTCAGAATGGGTTGTTTTTTACCCCAACCATCACTGGTTTATGTGTATGAGCTGCTATAAAGTGCAGTGATTGCTTAAAAAACACTACAGTTACTTTAAAAAGATGACTTTGATTGTGTGTTTTTTGTTCCCATCACAATAACACTTTGCAGGTGATTATTAAATTAGAGATTTTCTTTGTTTTTCTAACAAAAAAAAAATACCCTTTTTATGTCAGCGCCAATTGAGTAGTAATTTTTCACATTTTACAAAAGATTTTTCTGTCCTACCTCCACGCCCCTCCCCAGATAAAGAAGGGCTTTGACATTCTATGACAGGGTGGGTTTTTTGCATACACAGTGCTTTTGACTTTTCTTTTAAAAAAATCTGTTGACTCTATTGAAATGTGACAGGACAATATTTAACCTGAATAGAGGCATGTTGACTCCTCTTATTAAAACTGACAGTTAAGGACGTTTCTCTCTTTATTCCTTCTGATACACGCAGACAAGTCTTCACTGCTAACTAGTATACAAAATCAAAAACAAAAAAATACAGAGCGCAGAGATGACTACCTTATAAACAATATATGAATGACAATCGCAAGTTTAATCTAGCAAAGAAACCTTTTTTTATCCTTTAAGAAAATTAAAGCCCTTTCAAATTAGTTTGACATATGAAGATAGACTGACATCATTGATTTTCAAGTCTTCACTCTTCCTCCTCTGCTGTCTTTCCTCTCGAAGATAGGGAATGTTCCGCTAAGCCCGGGACAGGACCACAGCGACACCTACGGAGAGAGCCCGGGGTCTCTTTTGAGGCTATGTAGAGCTGGAAGCTCTTATTCCTTAGAATTCCTTCGTCTTATTTGCACTCTTGAGACAAAAATGGTGGCCATGGATGTTGTTCCCCAGCTCCATACTGGCACTTGTTCTCTTTGTTTGAAAAAATGGCCAGAAATATCACGCTTTCAAGTTCTTTCCATCCTGTTGGACCAATAAAGGACTTCATTAGCATAAATGAGGCTTAAGTTCTTTTCAGTCGCACATGAGTGAGCCTCTTGGGAAGAGCACAATTAGGAGCCTGATGCCAACTCTCCAAGATAGACGGGAACCATATGGAATTTAGATGTCTCCGGGTACTTGCCTGCTCTTCTCAGCTTCCACGAGCCAAACCTCTTCAAAGGAATGGTCTGATTCGTTATGTATAATGCACTGGATTTGTATATGACATAGGTGAACTGTCCACGGAGATACAGGATTCTCTCTCTCTCTCTCTTTCTTTTTTATTTTTTTGCGAGGGGAGGGTGTTATTCAAGGGTTGATGATTCAGTGATTTTGTTGTAAAGGAATTTGAGCCATAAAAAAAACCATGAATGAGTGCCACTGTCTGATCCAGTGCAGGCAAAGTTACCTCTTATTCTCATTTCCATATCCTGTCCTCTGCATTTGTCACCAAGTAAGGTTCCATCAAATGGTCATCAAGTTTTTCAGCACATTGATTGTGGAGAGTCAGAAAAGTAGCAGCTTGTTCTACGGCAGTCTTCTCTATTAACCATGCAGAAGAGTGAGGCTTCTGTGCATGGATATTGATCTGTCCACTTTGTCTTCAGAAATCACCCTGTTTGTCTGGTTGTCCTGAAAGGGCTTGCATACCATTCTTAGGAGAGTTAATGCCATTTGGTTTGGTTTGATATGATCAAACTTGAAGTTCCTCTGAATATTATTTAGTTAGCTGTACATATTTTTTACACTGACTTAATTGGTAGAGACGGTTACTGAGGCAGCCTGTAGATTACACCATGGAAGCAAGTCTAGACTCTTCTTCCTTGAGAACAGGGACCCCACAGAGCCTCATGGGACCTAACAGAACCTGTGACAAAGGAAACCACCCTCAAGTCTTCAGGTCTAAGAGATGTCAGAAGACATTAAAAACTGACGTGTCATGGTTCTAGTTTCTGTCCTTTGTGTATGCCAAGATTGTGGGAGAGGTTGGCAAGGATGCCGTGGTGTTTTAGTTTGGGATTCCCCAATAGTAGACCTCAGGGCAAGGATTTGATATAAGTCATTTATCTGGGAAATGGCCCAGGTGTTTTTTTTTTGTTTTTTTTGTTTTTTTTGTTTTTTGGTTTATTTTTGAGATTGAGTCTCATTCTATTGCCCAGGCTGGAGTACAATGGTGCGATCTTGGCTCACTGCAGCCTCTGCTGCCCAAGTTCAAGTGATTCTCCGGACTCAGCCTCCCAAGTAGCTGGGTTTACAGGCATGCACCACCACACCCAGCTAATTTTTTGTATTTTTTTAATAGAGGCAGAGTTTCACCATGTTGGCCAGGCTGGTCTTGAACTCCTGACTTCAAATGATCCACCCACCTTAGCCTCCCAAAGTGTTGGGATTACAGATGTGAGTCACCGTGCCATTGAGGGCCCAGGTGTGTTGTAAGGGAGGTAGCAGGGAAGGAAGGCAGCCAGCAGTGGGTGTGGTGAAGTGGGTTGGCACCATGAGCAACTGGAATTTCTTCCTCTTGAAGGCCCTGTCAGAGACTGGGCAGACTACCCTTCAAAATGGATCTGTTGAGGGACAAGAAAGATGTTTATCTCTATGTCCTGACCCTTATTAATTGACAGTCATTCCCAGAACTTCAGACCTACCTTCTTCCCTGGCTGAACACACTGCCTCAGCTGAGGAGAGGAGGAAGGCAGTGTGGATGGAAACTGTCTCCTGGTTACTTCTGGGTACCACAGGGGAATATGGTAAAGGAACCAACAGCTCCTGGTATGCATGGTTTTCATGGTTTAAAGACTTAGGTGCAGTTACATTTAACTGTGTGTGTGTGTGTGTGTGTGTGTGTGTAGGGGGTTATTCTTAGCAGTAAGGTAAAGTATTATGTGCAATGGGGGCAGCGTTACCATTACAACTCTCGAGCAGAGGCAAGCGGCTCTTGTTAGATACAGACGGAAGATTCTCACAAGCAGTAGCAAGCAGCTACAGATTCCCAGTTCCTCGGCTAGGCTGTTTTAGCTCTAACTGAATGCAAAAGCCAAGACGATGACGAATTGAACAAGCTGGCCACCAGTAAGTCACAATAGTTATCGTATAGGAGACTGAGTTGTGGGCTACACATTACATCAGCTACCGTTAGCCCTAGAACAGCAAACGGCACTGTCCAATAGAACTTTTTATAATGATGGGACTATTCTTTATCTGGGTTGTCTAATATAGTAGTTGCTAGTTACATGTGGCTATTGCGATTGTATTAGTTAGTGCCAGTTGCCATAAGAAAATACAGAAATTTATTTTCTCTCAGTTCTGGAGGCTAGAGGTCTTAGATCAAGGTGTCAGCAGAGTTGCTTTGATTCTGAGGCCTCTCCCCTTGGCTTGTACACAGACACCTCTCTCTGGCTTATGTGGTCTTTCCTCTGTCTATGCACATCCCTGGCCTCTCTCTCCAGATCTCCTTTTCTTATAAGAACATCAGTCAGATTGGACTAAAGTCCATCCTAAGGACCTCATTTTAATTTAATTACTTCTTTAAAGATCTGATCTCCAAACACAGTCACATTTTGAGATGATGGGAGTTACAACTTCAACATATGAATTACGGGGGGGCCACAATTCAGCTCATAAAAGGTACCGAGGAGCTGAGTTTTTAATTTTAATTAAATTCAAATAACCACATGTAGCCAGTGGCTACCATATTACACGGTATAGCCCTGGAAGATGTACCCATTAGCTTTTCTCTCACGAGTCCAGAAAAGTCCATAGCAATGGGGTTTCTCCTTGACCACCAGAGGCATGGTTCAACTGGAACTCCAAGCAGAGAGTTGTGTCCTGGTAGTTGTTCACATCAGAATGAGCTATAACTCTTTGGGAAACGGTGACATTCAAGGCTGGAGAAGACAAAAGAAGATCCCTGAGGTTGAAGGTAAAGAGTAGAACCATTAGCCAGAGATGGAGTCAGATACCTAGAAACGGGATGGGATCAGAAGAAAACCTGGAAAAATGCGTAACGAGTCCTGGACACTTGCTACAACTCTGATTAGAACTGATCTCATCTTATTCCTGAGTTGCCACAATCCTTGATGGTAGAAGAAAAATGGAAACTTGTCACCTCAAGATAACTCCATCTTTTCTAGTTTAAAACAGTCTCTAGGTGAGATTCATTGTGTTTAGGGTAAATGTTGAGTTAATGAAAGATTTGAGCACCCTTTCATGGAGGGTTGTTTCTCTCCTCTTGAACCATCTAATCCCACCGTACTCTGTTACCCCAGTAGCCTCTGCATGCAGGGAAAGAATATTTCTTCTCAATGGTAGCTGAAGGAGAGGGTCACCAGTGTGCCTGCTGTCTCCGGGGGCTCCTCTCTGGCTTAGGTGGGAGGCTCCAGTTGTTCAGTTCTGCTGCCTGCTAGGATTCAACTGGATCTGGCTGGTCTTTTCAGGATCTACATTGGCCTCATCATTGCATCTGGTACCCTCTCTGGAAAGAGTCTTCTTTTCCTCCAGCCCTGCCACTGGTTCCATGTCTACCCCTGTGGAGGCCCCTAGTCCTCCTGGATGGCCTGTATTCTCACACAAGCTGTGAGAATTAGGATCCTACCTCTAGTCCTGCGCTTCGCAACAGGGAGTGATTCTGCCTTCTCCCCAGGGAATGTTGACAATGTCTGAAGATTTTTTGGTGGTCCCAACTGGAGGCGGGTGTGCTAGTGTGCTCCTTGAATCTAATGGGTAGAGGCCCAGGATGCAGATATAGTTTGCATCTTTGTCCCCCTGAATCTCATGTTGAAATGTAATCCCCAGTGTCGGAGGTAGGGTCTGGTGGGAGGTGGGTCCCTCACGGCTTGAGTGCTGTTCTCATGATAGTGGGTGATTTCCCACAAGATCTGGTTGTTTGAAAGTATGGTGCCTCCTCCTTCCTCGTGCTCCCTCTGTTGTGTGTGACAGGCCAGCTCCTGCTCTGCCTTCTGCCATGAGTAAAACTCTCTGAGGCCTCCCCAGAAGCTGGGCAGATGCCAGTGCCACGCTTATATAGCCTTCAGAATGGTGAGCCACTCAAACCTCTTTCCTTTGTAAATTACTCATTCTCAGGTATTTCTTTATGGTGAGGCAAGAATGGACTACTACAGGTAGCTTTAAACATTCTGCAATGCATAGGACAAACCCCCAGTGCATAGGACAACCCCCACAGCAAAGGCATGTCTGGCCCAAAATGCCACATTGCCGAGATTGAAAACCTCCTTCTAGTCCATCCTTGTAGATACCCCTTTAAACCACTTCCAAGCAGTGCCTTGGCAGCAATATGTCCTCTGGGTGCCGTGCTTACATTGAGTACTATTTCAGGAGACTTGCACTTTGTTACACATTTACCCTGACAATTTAAGAGCAAACCCCACTATGCTGGAAGGAACTACACACTTATGTGAAGGTTTCTATCACCCCTTGCCCCTAGACTTTCTTTAGAGTTTTGACCCCAAAGGATAAGTTAAGACATTTGCATCTGATCTGTCGCCTCTTTCCCTTATCATCAGTCTACATGTATTCCTCTCCACGGCTAATCATTTGGGTGCCCCCAAGCCTGGTTCTGTCACAAGGAGCTTTTACCTATCTACCCTCCCCTTGAAGCAACAAAATCTATTTATTTAATGGATGGTGAAAGGAATCCATATAAGGACAAAAATTAAATGGTTTGATGTTCTCCAAATATCTCCTTTCCCCATAATGCTGTGGCTTAATGGAGTGTCCACAGAGTTGGTTGGCGAGCATATGGGGCCAGGCATGTCAGGCTGGCATAAAGGTACGGTGGCTGGGTCGATGTCCTGTTTTGTAACTTGAATCACTCATGGTTTGAAGGGGAAAGCGCTGTCCATCCCTACTTCCAAGTGGCTTCCATCATGTTCTTAATGCTGTTCTAGACAGTTGCTGAGTTGAGAGAATTAGAATAGGGGTCAAAGGGAAGACTTAGGCAGCTCCTCATTGCTTTTCCATTTTGTTCTGTCATCCCAGGCCCTAAGCAGTCTGTACTCCACCCTATTCCTTGATTCCTCCCTCAGCCTACACACACACACACACACACACACACACACACACACACACACACACTCTCACACTCTGTTGGAGGTAGTGGCAATAAGACCCCTATCTCCTTGGAGTTCTCAGTTGCTCGCTTTGCGCCTCCCATTGATGACCACAGTTGGCTCCAAGCTTATCACCTCCTGGGCTTTCCTGCTCTTCCTTCGGCATGGGATGCAGAGGAATTGTGGTCCTCCAGGCCCCCGCACATGTCTCCCTCCCTGCTGCCTCAAGGAAACAGGGCCCTTTGTGGCCAGGACTTGGCAATGCAGGGTGCATTTGAAATCAGGCTCGGCCAAGAAATGCAGGGCTAGTTTTCTTTTTATATATAAAAGTCTTTTGTAAAATCTTTAAATTTGTTCTTCAAGAAGAAATAAACCTTTATTAGGCCCTATGTATTGCTGTAAATTTGATTGACCAGATGTTTGTCAGATTTAATATACGCCGGTTAAAAAGTTGCTTTCTACATCTCGACTGAGGCCCTTTCTGGTGAGGAAGGAGCCAGTTTATAGGAAACAATGAAATCATTTTTTACACCTTACAGATGCTCTAATCCCATTACAGACTGAGGTGTTTAAAATTTTTGGTGTTTTCTTGCTTTGCTTTTATGGCATGAGTGATTTTGGAGGGAGAAAGCCTGGGCAAGGACATATTTCAATGAGGCATCCCCCAAGGGGGCCTGGTGAGGGGTAGGGCTGGAGGAGGGACGCATGGAATGGCTGAATGTTGTTAAACACTCCTGGAGTTGTGCTTTTAAGAATTCTTTCTGTTTGGTTTGCTTTCCAACCACAGCTACTGGCTGAAGCTGAAAGACTGCTAGAACTTTGATTAATGATGCCAAGGTCTTGAGCCAAAACCAAGGCAGTTGCTAGGGAGAGGAATTGGGGCTAGTTTCTCTCCAGTAGTTCTCTCCTGACAACAGGCCATTCGTGTGTTTCTCAGTACCCGACTCAAATGCCTACCAGGGCTGGGCAAATAGCAAAAGTGAGCAAGTTAGGCCAGACAGCCCACTGTGGCCAACTAGGCACCCCAAGTCTCACCAAAGGAACAGTGGGGTTCTTAATAATGACACCTGGTTGCCCCATGGGGATGTGAGCTTTGTAGAGAGGTATCTCCCAGTTAGCAAACAAAATTCATCTGTGGATATTTTCTGCCTGATGACCATAGGTTTGCAAATCTTCTTCTAGTAAAATGTGCATAAATAGAAATAAGTCATGTATACATTAGTAGTCTCCAAATTAGAATTGCTGAGACTAGTAAAGGTTTTAAATTTTGGCAGCTCACACAGGAGTCGTCAGCCTTTTATTTGGTTATGTGAGGGTATTAAACAGACAGAGCTACTATTTATTATCACCAACCTGTTTCATAAAAGAAAGGACATTTAAATATTCTCCACCTATCCTTACTCATCCCTCCGCAAAGAAAAGAACAGGAAGGAGACTGTCTCAGACTTAAGGACAGCTTTTTAAGGTGAATCACCGTACTTTTATGAAAATATCATTGAATGATCATTTCTTTTCAAATTTCCCAGTGAACATCTTATCAGAGACCAAAGGCGATCTATTATACTGCCAAAGCTGCTTCACCTATTAATAATAGTATAGATTGTTTTCTTCAATGCTGAAATAATCAGGGCTCTGGGTTTCATCCTCTTCCTCACTCTTCTTCCTGTCGGTAGCTTTTGACCCCTAGAAGCAGAGATCATTAGAGTTGGAAGAATTTTAAAGATTGTTTAATTCACCCAGTTTATCCTACATTTGAAGAAATTGTTTCATGGGTCATATAGCTCATTGGCTTAATAACTAGGCCTATAATGATTTATGTCACACATGAGAGAAGTATGTTTTTTTTAATTACAAAAATAATACAAGCAAAACAAAGAAAGTAAATATTTCCCCAGTCTTGTTTTTATGTGATGACTACTATGAACATTTTGGTGTATACCCTTCTCATTTTTTTTCAAATTGTGTTTTGTTTGGAATCCTCCTGCCTGTGCCATTTCATAATCTGTGTTTTCATGTCAACAATACATTGTGAACATTTTTCTTTACTCAATAATCTTCAAGAACATGTTTTAATCACAGAGCAGCATTAAATTTTATGGCATAATTTAATGTTTACGGTCATACATTCATATTATTTCTCACTTTGAATTTTCTGAACAGCACTGGAATCAGTATCATTATAGCTGAAGAATCTACCTTCTGAATATCCCATTTTTCTTATTCCTTTTTTTTTTTTTGTAATACTTCCCGAGATCCCTACTAAAGTGTCTACACAGAAATGTAAGTTTGGTTCACCTGTACTCCTAGCCTTAGCCGTTTGTAAAGTGTTAGCCATTTGTAAAGAGAATCAACAGTGAAAGATCAGTCTGTGGCCAATGGGGTTGTGTTTCTTATAGTGGATATTGTTAGGTAATCTGTCTGAAGTAGCATTGAGCCACTTTGGTAAAATGGATGGCAAGTATTGTCCTATTAACGGAAAGGAGAATATTTGCACTATGTCATGGGGCCTTAGCATTTAACTTGAAGACCACACACTTATCGGGAAGCCATGTGAGAATCAATGGACTCAATACTGAGATGACTGGAAATGTAAGGAAAAGGTTTGGAATTGACCATCTGATTCTACCTGTCTGCTAGGAAAAAGATGGGAAATGACTAGCTCGGTTACTATCTGCTTACATCTTCCTGCATTATTTAAATAGATGCTAAAAATTATATACTGTACCCTTTCCAGAGAAATTTAGGATCTCTGTAAGATCCGGTTTGCACAGAAATGTGGCAAACTTTTTTTGTGAGCCCTTCTTGCCCATATCATTGGAGGCAGTTTCATTAAATGTGTCATGGTTTATATCCCCACTCAGAATCTTCTCTCCAAATAGCTCACCTTTGCAATTTAGTTCTCCCTTAGAAAAATAAATGCACTTTTCCAGAGATCTGGGCATATCTAATTTTCATGCCAGTGTATTTCATAGAGTATGCTGTCTATTGTATTTTGAACTATCTTCTCTGAATGGGAGATGAGAGAAAAGAACTTCTGCATTTGAAAGAAGTTTAATTTTGCTGCCTACAAATCAGAGCCAAGAGTGAGAAGATTTCCTGGTTCATAAAGTCAAGGTTAATTTTAGGAAAATAGTGCTGGTGTCTCACATAGCTTGAAATTGAATTCTGACAGTTGGAAGCTGTTTAATGCACTCTTCATTTTTCACAAGTCCAAATAAGCAATGTTCAAGGCATCGTCAACCAATCAAGCACCATATCACCCTCTTTGGTTTCTTTGAATCTGTCCAGAACGGGAGGGCTTACTTATTGTCCACTGCTCCGTTAGGATGTAGGTTCCATGAAGGCAGGGACCTTGTTCATTTTGTTAACGGCTATAGGCCCAGTACCCAGTTGAGCACTAAGCATACAGGAAGTGCTTACTAGCTACTGAATGAGCAAATGGATGAATAATTTTTTTGTTTTGTTTTGTTTGAGACAGGATCTCTCTCTGTCGCCCAGGCTGCAATGCAGTGGCACAGTCACAGCTCACTGCAGCCTCTACCTCCCAGGCTGAAGCGGTCCTCCCACCTCAGTCTCCCGAGTAGCTGGGACTACAGGCATGCATCACCACATCTGGCGAGTTTTTGTAATTTTTGTAGAGACAGGGTTTTGCCATGTCGTCCAGGCTGGTCTCGAACTCCTGGGCTCAAGCGATCTGCCTGCCTTAGCCTCCCAAAGTGCTGGGATAACCGATGTGAGCCATCGTGCCTGGCCCACTAGTGGTATTTTTTATACCTGCTAATAATAATTTCCCTTAGGCATGAACAGATTCCAGAGTTGAGATATTGTTCTCATGGAGACAGGGTCTATAGCAGGAGAATCAAATATCGCTTCCTTGCCTGCATCTTTGGGACTGCTGAAGAGCAGATGGTGCATGGGTGGGCATGCCAGTTAGGAAGAGGGCTTGGGTGGGCTTCAGAGTTCAGTTAGGATTTCTGTTTATCACAGATCGAGATCCTAGCTAACTAATATAGATAAATGGTCAGCAAATCCAAGGGCTGAGGAATCAAGAGCTGACACAGGGCCGGACAGGATGATGTAAGAAAATACAGAGGAGGAAGAAGGCCGGGTGCGGTGGCTCACACCTGTAATCCCAGCACTTTGGGAGGCCGAGGCAGGCGGATCACCTGAGGTCAGGAGTTCAAGACCAGCCTGGCCAACATGGTGAAACCCCGTCTCCACTAAAAATACAAAAATTAGCTGAGTGTGGTGGCGCACGCCTGTAGTCTTAGCTACCCGGGAGGCTGAGGCAGGACAATTGCTTGAACCTGGGAGGCGGAAGTTGCAGTGAGCCAAGATCCTGCCACTGCACTCCAGCCTGGTGACAGAGTGAGACTCTTAAGAAAAAAAAAAAAAAAAAAGAAACAAAGAAAAAGAAAATATGGAGGAAGAATAATTTTGGTGAACCGGGAAACATAGACCCTGCCCAGAACCATTCAAATTCAAGTTTTAAAAATATCACGAGGCCAAATAAAACACGTCTGTCAGCCACACATGGCCCCGAGGCTGTCACTTTACAATCACAGAATAAATCCAGTGCCTTATTTTCTTGATGAAAAAGTTAAGGATATTAACTTAGAAGGATAACAGATAAGTAATCTGTTTTTTTTTTCTGAACAAGGAGAACAAAAATGAACCTTATACCCTAGATTTCCTAGATGTTTTCATGCTTTTTACAGTATTAATAATTATCAATAAACGTTTGTTGAAAGAAATGGCTCATTGTCGAAAATTTGGAAAAAATGGAAAAGTATGAGAGAAACCAAAACTAACTATACCATTATCACACAGGGATAACCCATTTTTATAGTGGTTATAAGTAGCACTCTCTTACAGTTTTTCCAATGTATCCATATAGTCATATGGGCATCACAGAATTATACAAAATTGAGTCCGTGCCATACAATTTGTTTCATTTAACTCAACATTATAGTATATTTTCCTGTGTCAATAAATGCTACTTTAAAAGCACGATTTAAAAGGGCTACATGACATCATATGAATGGACCAAATTTTATGTCACCATTTAACAGTTAACTATGGAAATGGACATTTAGGTTCTATATAATTTTTCTCCCTTTTAAATGATAGTGAGATAAAATTCTTCATACATACATCTATAGGTAATTTTTGTGATGTTTAGGATCAATTCCCTAACACTGAAGTATATTGTCAAAGAGTATAAATATTTTCAAGAGTGTTGATAAATATTGCTAGATTGTCACTCAGAAAGGGTGTTCCAATGTATACCCCTACAGCCCGTGTCCACAGCTATTTTTCCACACTAGAGATTGTCATTAAATAATGAAACATGAAACTTTGCCAGTATGTTAAAAAGAAATTGTTATAATTTTGCCTTATTTTCCATTTCATTGATTATTGGTACTTATTGGTCTATTATATTTCTCCTTTGTGAACCTTATTTTGTTGAAATTGCCTGTTATTCTATGGGTTACTCATCAATTTCACAGATATTTATTACATGGTTTGTATGTAACCAGTACTGTTCTAGCAGTGGAAGATAGCCATGAGAAAAACAGCAAACATCTGTTGTTTAAAGAATTAAATGAAATAACTTTAGGAGGCTGAGGCGGACAGATCACCTGAGGTCGGGAATTTGAGACCAGCCTGACCAACACGGAGAAACCCTGTCTCTACTAAAAATACAAAATTAGCTGGGTGTGGTGGTGCATGCCTGTAATCCCAGCTACTCAGGAGGCTGAGGCAGGAGAATCGCTTGAACCCAGGAGGCGGAGGTTGCGGTGAGCCGAGATTGTGCCATCCATTGTGCTCCAGCCTGGGCAACAAGAGTGAAACTCTACCTCAAACAAAATGGAACAAAACGAATTAAATGAAATAATGCCTATAATACCCTTAACACTGTATTGCCTAACACATACAAGATTTCAGCGAGTTATTTTCCATCATTCTTGGTGTAGCTGTAAGAGTCTTACAGTAGTAGCATCAGCTACTATTTTGGGAGCAGGTTGTTTCTAGAAGTTTTATTCAGCTGGCTAGCAATGACCCAGGTATTCCTAAGCATGTGTGTGAACCTCATATAAATACATTTATCAAAAGCCAAATTCAGTGTAACCAGATTCCAAAATGCTGGTGACCACGCAGGTGCCACCTGACATAAAGGGAGGTATAACTGGGCCAGCGTGAGAAGAGACAGCAGCCTGATCTCACATATCTTACTTTTGCAAACTTTGCCAAAACATAGATTCTTACCGTGGTCTCTCCCAGGACTTCATGGCTCACCTTCCTCTGGGTGGGATAGGTATCAAGTGCTCGACTGGCATCACTCAGACTCTCTACTCAGATGGGATCATTGAAGCACAATTAGAAAGTGAAAGTTCAAAGTGACCAAGATTCTTATTTATCATTCTTGATACACATTGAGATTTGAATCCAGTGAACACTGCCGTGTTGTAGCTGAACATGTGACATCAAGGGTGACAAAGAATCAGGCCACCTTAAGCAGAAATACAAGTTTAATGGAACTTAAACCTTACCCAGATGTAATACATTTCATATAATCTGACAGAGGAGGGCTGATTTTTGTTTTTAAACATGATTCAGGCCGGGCACGGTGGCTCACGCCTGTAATCCCAGCACTTTGGGAGGTAGAGGCAGGTGGATCATGAGGTCAGGAGTTTGAGACCAGCCTGGCAAATATGACGAAACCCTGTCTCTATTGAAAATACAATAATTAGCCGGGCGCTGTGACATGCGCCTGTAGTCCCAGCTACTTGGGAGGCTGAGGCAGAAGAATCGCTTGAACCCAGGAGGTGGAGGTTGCAGTGAGCTGAGATTGCGCCACTGCACTCCAGCCTTGGCGACAGAGTGAGACTCTGTCTCAAAAAATAAATAAAAATAAATAAATACATAAACAAACATGATTCAGCTCTCCTGGGCTGGCTGCATAAGGCTAGCACCTTGTGAATTCCAGGTCTCCCACCCTCAGCTAGACTTCAGTCCCTCTAAATTTGTCCATTTGCAAATGTCCCTACCAAGCAGGAGCAGGGAGGGAGAGAATTGTGTCCTTGTTTTTATTTAGTTTTATTTTTTGAGACAGAGTCTCGCTCTTTCACCCAGGCTGGAGTATGGTGGTATGATCTCGGCTCACTGCAACCTCCACCTCCTGGGTTCAAGTGGTTCTCCTGCCTCAGCCTCCTGAGTAGCTGGGATTACAGGTGCCCGCCCCCATGACCGGCTAATTTTTGTGTTTTTAGTAGAGACAGCGTTTCGCCATGTTGGCCAGGCTTGTCTTGAACTCCTGGCCTCGAGTCATCTACCCACTTTGGCTTCCCAAAGTGTTGGGATTACAGGCATGAGCCACCATGCCTGGCCCACTGCTGTGCTTTTAAGAGTAGGTTCTTGTAGTTGGAGAATGGAGAGATGGAGGGCCTGGGAGGAGTGGAGAAAGGATAACATGTTAGGATTTGAATTTGTATGAGAATAAACATCCTTTCAAGGAAGCACCGCTTGGAACAAAGCATCACCACATCCTCGCCTGTAACCAAGAGCAAACAGGCCACTTTTCATTCTGCACTGTGATGGCTGTTGTGCTCTTTACGCCAGAGCCACAGGCTGGAGGGCTGCATGCAAAGCGTGGGTAATTGTGCAGTTCTCTGTGGTCCGCCTCCGGAACAATGTCTCGTAAAATTCTTAAGCGGCTATCACTTTTCATGGCTAATGAACTGGGGAACTGGGAATGAGATCTAGAGCCAATTCTTGGATTAAATCTTCTGAGGCTCAAACAAGGCTATGTTTAGGAACTGGGGGGAAGAGAGAGGTCCGAACTCAGAGATGAAGGACAGTAAGCTCCAACGCTCCTCGGAGCCTAGCAACCTGCTTGAAGAGCTCACCAAGGACCAAGCAAGTGGGGACATGAATATCAAAAGGCTTGTTTGAGCGTCAAAAATGCATTCAGTGTAGTTTTCCCCTCTGTTTTCCATGTGATTTCTAAGAGGCTTGTTCTCATTTTAAGAAATATTTGAGGTAAGGTATATTGACATTCACATGCTGATCAGTAACCAAAGGGTGGTGGTCTCCACTGATCAGTGAGGAGGGCACCGGGGCAGGGAGTATCAGGAAACTTCTGGCACAAAGGGAAGAAGTCAAGTGGGAATCAGTGGTCTCTGTTATAGGTGGGTGGTCTTTGGAGAAAGGAGTTGCAGGTGATGCACACATACAAGTAAGTAAATAAGCAAACAAATAAATGTACGTCCTCTTTCTTTTTATTCCACACTCAAGACAGTATCTGCAGGTGCTTTAGCCCCCTTGGGAGAAGTGACAGCAAGCTAGAGCCCAGGTATAACTGCATTCAGAATAGTTCAGGTCTGTCCCAACTGCATCTCTGTCTTTCATCTGGTTTTCTTCTTGAGATACTGCAAATTTCCTTTCCCTTCTTTTATTTTTCTGCTATTCTATGGTGCTTGCACTCATTTCCAGCGAAGGATGTGAACATTCTTTCATATGGCAAGGTGAAAATAATTTTATTTTCATCGCTTCCCTTACCTCCCCCTACCCCAACCTTATGATGGATTTACTTGAAAAAAAATAATGACGGGGCTTCACAAACGGGCCTGACAGTTGTGATGCGGAGAGCGAGCCGGCTGAGTAGGGACGGTGAGGCATCTCTGTACCTATTATGGCAAAAATCGATAATGCTTTCTGTAAATTGCTCCTCCCAAAGGAGCCGAACAAATGCAGAAGACAGGGGAAGCCATCATTCTGTGTGAAGGCCCTGCACGCTCGGACCAGTGCAATTATGAACAGGAGGGCGGTTAGGTCTGTGCGTGAGTGTGTGTGTGTGTGTGTGTGTGTGTGTGTTCAGAGTAAGAATTCTGGGGGAGAAGGAACTTATTCATCATAAAATTTTAATTGTTCTCTTAGGTGCATCCTTCCATCGGTCCTTGAGAGGTGGGAGGCCCTGAGTCCTAGAAACCCTAGAAAATCCTTTGGAAGTTGCGACGAGTGGATTAAGGAAAATAGCCTGTCTGTTTAATTGTGATTTCCTGACTGGGAACTTAATTGTTGTAGTGCTTTTCTAGAAACTCCCTTACCCTGACTGTGGAAATTACATGCTGAATCTGCGGCTGTAAGCAATCTTGTATGTTTGGGCCGTGTTAGAATTTTCTTTACAGTCCAAATCTCTCATCTTACTGATCTTTGGAAAGATAATATATCACAAGTCCCTTGAGGGACATTTTTTTTTCTATAAGTTTATGACTCCTTCCCAACCACCCATTCCCACCCCTAAACTGCAGAAGAAATGGGAGACATTTCCATAATGATGGTTCTTACGGGCCATGGCTATATTTACTTTTTTTCTTAGCAGGAGGAGCCTAAAACTTAATTACTGACATGAAACACGAGTTGATAGAAATAAACAAAAGATGTCAATAAAATAATTTTTCAAACAATGTGTTGGATTAGGGAAATGGAGCACCTGGAATGCAAAGGTTTTATGCAGGTGGTTTTTTTTTTTTTTTTTTTTTTTTTTTAATTAAGATGTAGAGGAAATGTGTTCTGTTAGAAAGACCACTGGATTTGGAGCCAAGAGACCTAGAGCTTTAAAGACTATTTGTGGACCAGGCACAGTGGCTTACGCCTGTAATCCCAGCACTTTGGGAGGCTGAGGTGGGTGGATCACGAGGTCAGGAGTTCAAGACCAGACAGGCCAAGATGGTGAAACCCCATCTCTACTAAAAATACAAAAAAATTAGCCGGGCGTGGTGGTGGGCACCTGTAATCTCAGCTACTTGGGAGGCTGAGGCAGATAATTGCTTGAACCCATAAGGCAGAGGTTGCAGAGAGCCGAGATTGCACCACTGCATTCCAGTCTGGGCGACAGAGCGAGACTCTGTCTCAAAAAAAAAAAAAAAAAAAGACTAGCCGTGGTACTTGCTAACTTGATGATCATAAGTTTCAGCCTCAGTGTCTTCATCTATAAAATGGGATGATGACACCTCCATAAGCTCTCTCACAGGTTATGAGGAAGTTATATGAAAATCCATTGCCAGCATGAAGTTGTTATAAGGATGTAAATTCTTATCGGCATTAAAGAAGATAAGCAAGTGTAGGTCTGTGTAGTAATTGAA
Organism: Papio anubis; assembly: GCF_008728515.1. Lineage (NCBI taxonomy): Eukaryota > Metazoa > Chordata > Mammalia > Primates > Cercopithecidae > Papio > Papio anubis. Next base: position 19,207,157 of record NC_044993.1, on the reverse strand, counting down.
TGTGACGGTCAAATGGGTCTGTTCATAGCCATACCATGCCAGCATGTTTGATTTCATTTGGACTTTGATGCTCTTCAGTGAGGTCAATTTCCTATGGGGCATGAGGCTCTAAGAAACCTAGGTCTCAACCCATGTTGAGATTAAGCAGGCACGTGATGGGAAATGAAACTGCAGGGATGCCGGCTGTCAGAATTTTAGCTGAGAATCATCATCTGACACAACCAGCGATTCCAGTCTACCAGCTTGACCCAAGCAGGTAGATTGGGAGCAGATGCTATATCGTCAAATGAGAGGTAGCTGCAACTTCATGGAGGTAGGGAGGGCAGAGACACAGGAAGCATTTTTAGAAGGCAATGAACAATTCTCAGAGAGACAGATCTGGGCTTTATCCAAGGAGATAAGACTCTAGCATAGTTTACAGTTGCTTTGTTAACCTGTTTTAGTTTAAATGAGTGGGAGAAGGACTAATAGATTACCACGTGAGAGGATCTGGTATGAATTTCTGAGCAGGACAGTGAAAAGCAGCAAGGGACAGATGATGAGACAAAAGGGAGACTACACCAAGACTAAAGTTTTGGAAAGAAGGGGAAGTGGCTATTTTGGAAAACATCAAAAATAATCCTAATCTTCATGACCCAATGTAACCACACAGTAATGGTGGAAAGTGTGTTCCAGCTGATCAGGAAGTTGGGAATAGATGCTAAAACGCATGTTGAAATGTTAACACACATGTGCAGACGTCTTCGTGCCATAAAGCATTTGAATACCCAGGCAGGAAGAGAATCGGGAGGTGGGGTGATTCGGAGGACGCTCAGCTGGATGAAGACTTGAGGACACAAATACCTTAGGAAGACACAAAGCTAGTGGAATCCTACCATGCTGGTAGGACTCCCAGATCTAGCCAGTCTCGGTAGAGAAAGCATCTGAAGTTGAGGCAAATGGAGTCCCCTAACCCACGCTTGGGAGTGGAGATGTGTCCTTTCCAAGGGAAACATTGTCTAACGTCTGCCCCCTGCTGGAAGCAGCTGCCTTGCTTCCTAAAGATGGGGGAGAGCGAACCATTGCAGGAAAAAAAAAATTGACCTATTAAAGTCAATAAGCCCAGGATCCTAATGTATCCAACTGCATCTGAATAGCATATGAAAATTACCAAAATTGTCTTTTAAAACCTACTGATGTGGGTCACCCAAACAGCATGCTCCTAGTTGTTAATAATTAATACTGAGCATCCTAGGGAGGAATCACTGTGGATAATTGTAGCCAGTAAGTACGAGTCTGGCAGCCCAGTGTGCCGCAGGTCAGAAAAGGGCAGTGAGGAAGGGATCATACATCAAGCTGGTGCCAGCCTCTGGGTATCGGTGATCTGCTTCCTCTGGCTGTACTTATTCTTCTGATGCGAAAGCCTTCTAAACAAGGCTGTGAATTGGTTTTCATGCTCGCATTGACAGATTGGGAAAGCAGTTTGTTCTACCAAATTTAACAATGATATATCATTATCACAACTTTGGGGGAAATCTATAAAATCAATAAGTTTGTAGCCTGAACAGGATTTGTATCGCTCGCTTGCTGTGCTGGTGTCAAAGCGTGAGCATATGGATTGAGTCACAGCCTGAGATCAATGGAATTTGTGGACAGTAAGCTCAATAACAAGCCCTTCTGAAAAGAAATAGATGTAAAAAGCAAATTTACTAGAGTATAAAAAAAAAAAGCTAATATCTTTTCTGCGCCTGGCTGTAAAGTGCTGTTTGGCTGCCGTTGGCTGCGGGTACTTTGAAAGCTGTCTGGAGTATGTGCCTGCAATTCCGAATGCTGCTGCGCCAGCTTCATGCATTGCATGTACAGTTGGGTGCTTCTATTTGCAGGGTTTGTGCTAGGAAACTCGCCAAGAATAGGAGGAGGAGGAAAAATAGCCCTTTATATTGTAAACTGAATAAAGAATAAAAACAGTCAGTGTGTCTGCTGGGGAAAGACCACGGTGGCTTTATTTACTTTGTGCTGGTAGGACTTGGCTAATGGAGAAAAATAAAAAGGCATAATTAAATAGTTTAATGAATTCGCAGCTCTTTTGTTTGAGTGGGACGGGAATGCATGTTCCGGAGAGGCCTCACAAAAAGCTTGGCTGGTAGTGAGTTAAAAGTAGGAAATCAGTTCTTTGAAGGCATTTTTATACTTCATTATCCCAGCATGTAAAATGACTTGTACTAAACGATTGAGGATTTTATTTTTCACTCTCTCTCTTTCCCTTCTTTTTCTAAACAAAAGAGAGCATGGGGTGGCTGGTGTCTAATTCCACTCCAGGTCCTGGAGCTGGAGATCAGCCCGTTACCAGGCTGGTGGGCCAGCTCCTGCATATGGGAAAGTCCAGGGCTCTGAGCAATGCGGAGCCCCCGTCAGCAAACAGCCCACCCTGCAATATATTCAGGACCTCAAGCTAGCACAAATGGCCTGTAGTCTCTCCAGCATGAGGCAAAGTTATTGCCTACTGCTGGGCCACAGACTGGGGTGTCCTTTATGTTGTGTTTTCTGGGCAGCCAAGATTACATAGCCCCCTTCTTACGATGAAAACAATGAAAGAAATACCTGGGGTGAATGAAGCTGATTTTGGAGAACACAGACGCTGATTCTTAGCCCTGACTTGGTTTCCTTTTGTACCGTGGAGAGAATGCGCTCCACGGTACAAAAGAGGGCAAGTCCTTCGGGGAGGCCAGCTGCCTCCCAGACACAGCCACCTGCCTTTGCTCTGGCCACCAGATTCCCGTGCCCAAAGAAGCCAACTGGGGTCTGAGACGCTAATAAGAGGTAGGCATGTCCCTCCAAATCAAGAGTCACCCAGGGCTTGTGCTCCCTGCGCAGACTGGTATAAAATTGCACCCAAGAAGGATTAGCCTGCAACCTGGGCAGGCGCTGGGGAAGGGCCGGAGATTTCAGAGGCCTAGGCTGGAATTGAGATGTTCCTTGATGACCCACTGAGGAGAAGGCCCCAAGGAGAGGATAGCCTTTGTCCCCAAGGAAGAAGGGCAGCTTGGACATCTGACCAGGAGGCAGGCAGAGCTTGGTGGCGGAGGGCAGCCTGGGATATCTCTGCCCAGGCACGGGCCTTCATTTTTTTAAAACTGCAGGTGGTTTGTGGAGCACAAGCTCAACCTCACAAACTTGATGGCGACAAAGCTGGGGAAAATGAGGCCCGGGATGAACCAGGGGTTTTCTAAGGCTCAGGACCAGTCCTCACCATTCCTCCCTCATCTCTCCGTCCTCCATATGAGCCATGGGTATAAAGAAAGAGAGCAGAATGGTTGTTTGTTCAGTGACTCGATGATTTTAAGTAATTGATGCATTCCTGCTTTCTTTTGCTTCCGCTTCTCTCCCTGCCCAGGCTGTTTGGGCTCAGGGTTTCCCAGAGAGTGTGGCCAGGGCCAGGGCCTCAGGGGCTGTACGTGGGGCTGGAGGGCCCCCTTATAGATTTGCTGTGAGCTCTCTTCCAGCCAGAGAAAGGGCTCTCTCCTGAGCCTCCCGTGGCGACTCTTGGAAGGTAACGGGAAAACAGCCCAGCCGAGGTGGCTGTAGGTGACACACCTAATCCATCTTCGGAGGGGAAGGGCCCTCTTGGGTCTGAAAATAATTACTGTTTCTTTCCATCAGCCTCTTATTTTTTCTCCTCTCTCTGTGTCTGCTGTACTTGCATTTCAGTTTTGCTTCCAAATCTAGAGGTGCAGTGTGATTTTCTGGCTGAGTGGTGTCTGCCTCAATCGTGTCTCTGCACCCCCACTTCAGAAGGCTGCTTCTTGGTGACCCCTTGGCCCTGTCACCTCCAACATGTGGAGTCAGCTGCCAGCAGTAGGCCATTTCCATTCAGTGATTTTGCCAGATTCAGAGATTTGCATTTACAAAGTCTCTCTCTGCCTAATTTGCTTATAACAAGGCTCGCTGTTCTTTTCTTGTTAAGTTTTATCTTGTAAACAAATATTACTACGGGAGTCCCAGCCAATAATTCTTAAATCCTGACTTCCTTTTATTTTCTTATACCGATAATGCGTTGACTATAAATGCCCAATTTAAACTTTACAGGATAGTTTTTTTGGCCCACCTCTCTGGACAGCTAAATGTCCATCTGTGTGTGGGGACTTGAAATATCAGACCCATATACATAAATACCAGACAGAGAGTGCATTTTGGGGAGAGGGAATGGATACAGTTAAACCCTTGGGTTAAATAAACCAACCCCCAAATGGACAAGGTCTGTGTTCTTTCGCCTTCTTTGATTTGGGTACCGAAAAGCGTGAAAGAAATTCCTTTCACAATTAGCTCTAACTTTTGAATTACAGCACGTCTTTCAGTATAATGACCAGGCTGTGCAGTAATTTACAGCCAGTCCCTGGCCTTGCTGAGTAGCAGGGAAATGCTGTGGAAGTGACTGTTAATATTGATCAGTGAGGGCTAGAGAGAGTTGGAGACCCTCAGCACGGCCACTTAAAGTGGGCAGGAAACCCAAATTGACCAGTAATAAAGTGTGTGAGGTTGTACAAGGCGACTCCTGGGAAACTGCTGCTCTGAGAAGGGAGGCTGGGGGTCGAGGGGGAAGCTGTCAATTATTCTTGTTTGATGCCCAGTTACTGAGCAGGACACAGCGGCTGTGAGCCTGTGGCCAGAGAGACAATGGGAGGCAGGTGCGGGCAGATCCTGCTGGAAAGCCACCTTCGTCAGTGCGGGAAGCCAGGTGTGGGGCTCTCTCTACATTCCACGGAGGTTCAGAGAACTGACGCTCACCCATTCCAGTGGCCTAATTTTATTTTAGGGAAGGGGTAAAAACCCAAGCGGTGCAGCCTCTCTCCTGTTCTGTGCAGGACAACAGGTGACGACTGAACTTTGGTTTTGGTAATTACTGGAGTTATGGGTGAGAAAGAATAGAATCTGAGAAAGACAGATTTGGGAATGAAAATGAGCTTCTGTTACAGGCTTTGGACATAGTTAAAAAGGGATAAGAAGGAGGCTGTGGCTTTTTCCTAAAACCTTTAACTCTCATTTAAAGTGACCACGTGATCTTTACTATTTACAGATCATTAATAAGTATAACAGCTAAATGGGAGGCTCTGATTTAAATGCTTAATGCATCCATTCATTTATTTAATTTTTATTTCCTAATTGACAAAAACTATATATATATATATAGTTTTGTTTTGTCTTTGAGAAAGAGCTTTGCTCTTGTTGCCCAGGCTGGAGTGCAATGGCACAGCACACTGCAACCTCCACCTCCCGGGTTCACACCATTTTCCTGCCTCAGCCTCCCAAGTAGCTGGGATTACAGGCGCCTGCTACCACACCACCTAATTTTTTTGTATTTTTAGTAGAGATGAGGTTTCATCAAGTTGGCCAGGCTGGTCTTGAATTCCTGACCTCAGGTGGTCCACCTGCCTCAGCCTGCCAACGTGCTGGGATTACAGGCATGAGCCACCACGCCTGGCCAAAAACTATATATTTATGGTGTATAACATGTCGTTTTAAAATATGTATACATCGTGGAGTGGCTCCATTGACCTAATAACATAGATGTTATCTCACATACTTAACATTTTTTTGTGTGTGGTGAGAACATTTGAAATCAACTCTTTTGGCAATTTTGTAGAATACAGTACATTATTACTATCTATAGTCATCATGTTGTACAATAGATCTCTTGCAGTTATTCTTCCTAACTGAAATTTTGTATCCTTTGACCCACATCACCCTAAACCCTCACCCATAGCCCCCAGTAACCACCATTCTACTTTCTACTTCTATGAGTTTGACTTTTTTAGGTTCCACATATAAGCGACATCATGTGTATTGTGTTTCTGTGCCTGGCTTATTTCACTCAGCATAATATCCTCCAGGTTCATCCATGTTGTTGCAAATGAGAGTATTTCCTTCCTTTTTAAGGCTCAATAGTGTTCCATTGTGTATATAGACTGTTTCTCTTTTTTTCTTTCCTTTTCTTTCTTTTTTTTTTCTTTTTTTTAGAAACAGGATCTCTCTCTCTCTCTGTCACACAGCCTGGAGTGCAATGGTGCAATCATAGCTCACTTTAACCTCCAACTCCTGAGCTCAAGTGATCCTCCCACCTCAGCCTCCAAAGTAACTGGGACTACAGGTGCACCCCACCACACCTGGCTAATTTTTCTTTTCTGTAGAGATGAGGGTCTTGTGCAGGCTGGCATTTTCTTTCTTTCTTCATGTGCTGATGGACTCCTAGGATGATTTCATATCTTGGCCATTGTGAAGAACGCTGCAGTGAACATGGGGCTGTGTATTAATCCAAAACAACCTTGTGGAGGTAGGTACCGAAGAAGGTCAGGAAATGCCAGCCCCAAAACATGCCACTTTGCAGATCCTCCAAAGGAAAGTAATTGTCATGGATTCCCTCCCCAGGCACCTCATCAACCAGGGAAGGTAAATTCGTATTGTGGGAGAGGAGGCGGAAGGTGAGCACCATGTCCAGGCAGGCTTTGTCACGTGCTTTCTCCTATTCTTATGAGAGCTCATTCATCTTTTCCCAAATTATTTCCTCTCCCTTAAGTTACCTACATCCCCCTCCCCTCTCCCCTACAAAGAGGATAAATAAGCTTCTAGATCTCACTGTGGTTAGGGGCATTCACATTTTTTTTTTCTGTCCTGCCCCCATGCACATGATAAATCTGTATACCTCTTCTCCTATTCATCTGCCTGCTATGAGTTTATTTCATTGATCCAATTACAGAATTCTCAGAGGGTAGAGGAAAAATATTCCTTATTTCTTATTATAATTCCACTGAGGGAATGGAATGTGTAACAGTTCTGATGGTAATCCTACTACTTAGGAGAATGAGCTAGAACATTCTTCTTGGGCCAAGACCATGCTATAGAAGAGTTTGTGAGAAATATTTCTTTTACCCCCAGTAATTATTTCTGGAGTAATAGATTTCCTTTAATGAAACTATGTTATACAACATCGTTTGGGGTTTATGTTATTAACCTTCCAATTCATTGAGTTTTTGTTGCTTTACATCAGCTGTGTATTCTTAATTGAGAAGTGAGTGATTCAGTTAAAGTGCATATTGAATAATCAACTAAAAATAGATGATTGTCATCAATTTAGTAAGATTAAAAGATCAAAAAGTATTGATAAAACAGAGACTTCAATGACTTCTCCGGTAATTCTGCTTTCCGTGTCTTGCCATATGGTCACTCAAGGGTTGTTTGCTAAGTTACAAATCTCGTGCATAACCATTTGGGAATTCTTCCAGTACTTGTAAATACTTCCTCCCCCACCCAAATTATGAAACATTTCAAATGTACCAAAAAAACACAGGGATTAACATCTATCTCCACCACCCAGCCCTGCCAAATCTGAACATCTTGCCACAGTTGTTTCAGACTGTTTTTTTCTATAATATAAAAAGTTTCAAGTCCGTTAGAAATCTCCTGTGTGTGCCTCTTCAAGCTCTCGGTTCCTTCTTCCGCGCTCCTTCATCTCCCAAGAATTAATCCTTCTTCTGAATCTGCTATTTGTCATTCTCTGCTTTTTTTTTCCTGCCCATGTTTGCCACTTTAAATGGCATGTAGTTTTGTTTCGCCTGTTTTTAATGTTACATCAATGTTATCATAATCTAGATCTCCATCTACAACTTGCTTTTTTTTCAGTCCTCATTACATTTTAAAAACATACCCATGTTGATATGTTTAAGACTTGAACTATGTAGACTATTCCGAAGGCCTGTTTTCTAAGTAAATTTACCATCATTCCCTCAGAGTATGGGTAGACATGTTTTGCTTGGCTCTAAGGAAAGGGGTTACCCTGGCTGGAGTGGTTTCAGCTTAAATCACGGGGGAAGAGCAAATACTGAGGAAGTTAGCCAGAAAGGGACTTGTAAAAATTGGCTGATGACTTCAAATATATTGAACTAAATTTTTAAAAATCTTTGATGAATTCAATACATAGTGAGCCGTATAATAAAATGTACTGGTTGCTCAATTAACTTGTTATCTCCTAATTTAGTTTTATCCAACTTATTTGATTTAAAAAGACAAAACATTAGTTCAACAAATATTATAGTGTATAGTGTGCAATACACTGCTAGGGCCCCAAAGGAGAGAAAAATTGGTAAAGTAAGAATAGCAGAAGACAAGTAACTTACGGAGCAGTCAGAATAAGCAACGCAGAGGTTGTGTGACAAAGCAGTTTGCTCATTGAAGCAGGGTTCTGGGTGGAGGGTGGGGGAACAGAAGATGATACATTGAAAAATTGGCATAGGAGATGGCTTTTGAAGGATGGGGAACTATGTTTCTCATAAAGAAAACATCTTTGGCAAAGGCACGGAGGCAGAAAAGCTCTAGACATTGTTATGGGGCCAGCAAGTTTAGTTCATCAGATCTTCTGGGGCATGAAGGGGAGTAGGTGGGAAGGGCTGTGATGAGAGATTGGGCTACACCACAGAGAACCTTGAATATTCTCTCAAGGTTTCTCCATGGTAGCCCCTGTGATGCTCTTCAGGGCATGGATAAAATATGATTCCAGAAATGATCAGAAATGATTTCTTTTCTCTCTTTTTTTTTTGAGATGGAGTTTCGCTCTTGTCACCCAGGCTGGAGTGCGGTGGTACAATCTAGGCTCACTGCAACCTCTCAAGTTCAAGTGATTCTCCTGCCTCCCAAGTAGCAGGATTACAGGAGTGAGCCACCACACCCGGCTAATTTTTTGTATCTTTAGTAGAGGTGGGGTTTTACCATGTTGGCCAGGCTGGTCTCAAACTCCTGACCTCAGGTGATCCACCCACCTCAGCCTCCCAAAGTGCTGGGATTACAGACGTGAGCCGCCATGCCTGACAATGATTTCTTTTCTTTTTTCTTTCTTTTCTTTCTTTCTTTTTTTTTTTTTTTTTGAGATAAGGTTTCACTCTGTCACCTAGGTTGGAAGGCAGTGGCATGATCTTGGCTCACTGCAGCCTCAACCTCCCAGGCTCAAGGAATCCTCCTACCTCAGCCTCCCAAGTAGCTGGGACTACAGGCACATGCCACAAAATTACAAAAATAAACAGAATTACAAAAATAATTCTGCTTATTTTTGTAGAGATGAGGTCTCACTCTGTTGTGCAGGCTAGTCTCGAACTCCTGGACTCAAGCAATCCTCCCATCTCAGCTTCCCCAAGTGCTGGGATTACAGGTGTGAGTCACTGTGCCTGATCAACTCCAGAAATGATTTCTGGGTGGCTTAGACACAGAGGACACTAGAAGCTGTGAATCCACTCAGGAGGCCCTTGGAAGAGTCTCTGTGAGGTATAACAAGAATCAGACCATTACAGTGTCAGAGGGACTGTGGCAAGCAATTGAGAGGAGCCTTTCTGAGGCTGAATGTATAGGGCCATGAACTGGATATGGGTTCACAAGGGCTGGAAATCAGGGATTCTGAGGCAGGCTTACTAGGAAACAGTGATTCCTCAGCAAAAACAGGGAAGATAGAAAGAGTCATGATTTATGGAGTGGAGAGAGGAGAGTGGATGGAATTGTTTGTTTGGGGCACACTCAGTGTTAAAGCACAGGGCAGGGCAACTCAGTGATTATGGGTTTAGAACTTAATAAGCATGGAGGAAATGTGTGTCTAGCCAAGGACTCAATTGCTCCAGGTGAGAAGAAGCAACTCCACAGAAAACAATAAGGAAATACTTCAAGGCCTTATAGGAAATATGGCCGCTCTGGAATTCAAGGTAGTAGCAAATTCTGCTGGGGCTTATCCATATCTTCTCACCTTTACAGCATCAGAGTATACTGGCCCAAGGTCCAATGACCAGCTCCTGCTTCATCTGGCCTCTGGGGTTCCCTTTGCTGCTTTCAACCTGGACCAGAAGTGCTGGGGATTGAAACCCCCCATTGGGAGACTCCTGCTACCAGTGACTGAGGGGAACTTGTGTAATAATGGATTGGAGCCCGCTCTTACTGGCTTGCATGCTCTGATTGCTACATTTTCAGGAATTTTGCATGTTGGTTGCTAAACACGGCCATTATTAAACATTAAGTGACATACATTTATAATTAAATTATATTAAAAGCAAAGATAATCAATAATCACTTTGTAATTATTTTACTACATTTTACTATTCTGTATGCTCTTGTCTTAAGGTTATGTCTTTTGTAAGTCGGAAATACTATTGAATGGTATTTACACTTCTCTTCCCAACTCCATACTCAATGTTATGTTGCTAGATTGAAATCAGCCATGGTGGGAGTATTTACACCATGGTCATTGGCAAATGCTACAAATCAGGACTCCTTTGACTTACTACTGGGGAACATGTTGCCGGCACACTACTGAACCATTAAATAAGTACCGGAGCTTCCTCACCTCTCAGGTGGGACAGCTTGGAGGTGCGTTTCTACACTGGCTCCCAGAGCGCCCTAGCAGGAATGAAGTTCATTTCCTGTAGTGGTAACTGGCTTGATCACAAATCATTCTTGGCTATCCCCCGGCTCCTCTGGCTTACTGTCCCACTTCCTTACCAGGAATTCTTGGATCATCCTAAAATAAACTACTTACAATTAAATCCTTGTTCCTGGATCTGCTTCTGGAACAACCAAAATTAAGGCAAATAGTAAGAATGGTTCCTCTTTCTCATAAGGGTAAATGACAAGGCAGGAACAGCATACATACATCAGCCTATCAGTAGCAGTATCTTATGTGCAGTACAGTGCTGCTGTCTGGGTAACATGCTGGAAATTAGCCAATGAGTAGCTTCTGTCTATGAAGTGTTGCCATAATGACTTTAAAACAATTGGTGTCTAACCTCATTTTATTTTTTAATCTTGCATTTTCTTTATTCTATGTTTGAAGTGCTCTGTGAAAGCAATTTCTTGTTTATTCCTTGAAGAACAATAGTATGGTGAAAAAATGGTTACTCATTCTTCAGGAACTATGACTTCTAATCCCTCCAACCTTAGTGTTGCAGGGAGAAAGTCACTTAATAACGGTAGATGTTTATGTATTTATTTAATATTGGGATTCATGTGGTAGAAGAAGTGACCAAAGAGTGCTCACTCTTTCAGTCTGAAATTGTTCAATCTGAAATTGTATAATTTCTGTTTACGGCCATACCACCCTGAACGCGCCCGATCTTGTCTGACATTATATAATTTCCATTTCTTTGTGACTGCTATGAGAAGACAAATTTGTACGTAGTTCACATGTACAGATGTGTACACTTTGCAATCTGATGTTAACGCTGCTAAATAATTTGAAATATGGGTGGGCATGATGAGAGTTAGCCACAGAGATAGAACTGGCTTCGTTGACAGGGCTCCCTGATGCTCTCTTTCACCTTGCTTTTTATTCCCCTACTTTTAACACACTCAGCAGGCCTCGTTACGACTCGGATCCCTCGAAAACATACCACAGTGAAGCAGAAAACTGTTAGTGCATCTTAAACCTGAAGATTGCCTGTCTGTGCTCTCCTATCCATCTACCTGTGTGTCCACCTTAATGTACTTTTGTTTAGTTATTGGGAAGTCCAGTCCAGTGTCTGCCAGGCACCTCCCGGGACTCTTAAATCTTTCTTACTCATGAAATGATTCAGGTAGGCACAGTCTACCGATCTCTGCACACTTCTTTATTACTGGTTCGTTATGGGTACCGTTTCATGACTCTCTCTGCTGGTGCTGTAGGAAATTATAGACCTTTGTCCTATAAACCTTCCCCTTCCCACATCATTTTTTTTTTTTTTTTTTTTGCTTTCTCTTGCATTGTGGAATTGAATTCAACCAAACCTATTTTTTAATATTATTGGCTAATTAATACATATCCTTTAAAAAAATGACTGACTTTTTTCTTTAGTTGGGTTGTTATTTTTAATGATTGTTTTAATGGTAGTCACGGATGTCCCTGCCTAGGGAGACCCTTTCTGTCCATAATGAGACATACCTCATTTGTACTGTCCTGAGATTTATGGAGGGATCAGGAGTGGGAGGGGGAGGCACCCTTCCAATTTATTACATCTTAAACGAACTGCTCCCAAAGCAAAAAGAAAACAAAGCAAAACAAAAGAGGCAGGAAAGCAGCCACTGCGTTCCTTTTTAGTTTGATGTTTATTGAGCTGCATAGGGGATTGCTGACTACTCTAAGATTGGGTGGCAAGAGGTGTCATTCCGTTTGAATCACTTTTTGTTTTCTGTTTTCTCTCAGCCCTTTCTCCTCTTTCGCTGTCACCACCATCACTGTGATTGCTGCCTCTACTGAGCTATCGAAATGTTCCTTCCATAATTATGCCTACACCATTAGGTGGTTATGAGGTTCATTTCACCATCACTTGAATTTTTTGGTGGAAACAAGGTGAGAGGGGACTCTCTTTATTTCCTACAGTTTGGCACGGTGGAATTAGCTCTTAGATATGTGATCTCAAGAACATCTGTAATTTAAAAGAAACTCTTTGTCTTCCCCTCTTTTTGTACAGGTATTAGAAAATTCAATTGAGTTTTCCACTGAAGTCCTACCTTATAGTCATCTATGGGACCCAGCCCCTGAATTCTGTGCTGTCTCATCTTTTCAGGCCACATATAACAAGGAATTTTCCACCAGTCCCACTGACTTTTCACCTGTGCTATGGCAGCTCACTGTGGAGGGGCTGATAACTGCACAGGTGAGATTTCAGGGGCACTAATCTCATGCGAGTTTTATTCCCGCTCATTTGGGCTTAAAGAGTATGTCAATTTTGAGGAAGTTTCCACAAATCTACAGGGACCTGTTCTTTGCTCTTGTTTACCTGTCTGTGAATCCTGGAAGAAAACACCACCACTCATCACAGTTTTGAAACACTGCTGGGGAGGTCAGGATTGTCTGCTGTATATCCCACCTGGGCTGTGCTGATGCTGCCAATCAAATGTCCCCATGCCTGCAGCCCCCAGGCAGCCCCTTCTCTTTGCTGTGTCCTTACGTTTCAGCTCAGGACTTTTCTACTTGGTCACTTGGGTCTATCCTCCCCTTTTGCTATAGCAGTCTTTTGCCACCCAAATTCTCCCATAGTGAGTGTGAATGGGGCATGCAGTTGTTATTACCCATAGCACTAAAGCAGACTCTGAACTTAAAGAAATTGCTGCTCATGTCATCACTGCACTCTCCACCTCCTTGATTTGGGAAATGAGGCATTTCATTTCTAACCATGGTTTGAAGACTATATAAATGCATTTCACATGATGCAAAACATCAGCTGTGTATAGATTCTAATATTTTTTCATTAAAAACCCTTTTACTTCTCTTCTCCTTGCTTTTTTTGTGGATGCAGTGATAGAAATCACCCACATACCTAAGATTTCTTCTGCTTTTTTTTTTTTACGACTCAAACTTCAGAATATTTTCAATATCTGCAACATTATCTTTTGAATAATAATTACTTCTTATATTAAATTATAAGACAGCAGGATTCAGGATTAGATCTCTCCATATTATTCTAGTGAAGGAAATTATGACAGGGGTCATTTTTTAGAATTATGTAGAAGGGTAAAAGGTCCTAGGCAGCATTAGAAGGCAAAGGCGTTTATAATTAAATTGTAATTTAGGCCAGTGATTTATCGTTTTCTCAATGAAATATTTGGTGCTGCTGAGAGATCCTAAGAGGAACTTTAGTGAGATACAACTTAATGAAATAATAAAAAGAAAAATTATTCTGGAATAGATTGTATTACAGTGGCAGAACAATTGCAGCTTGCCTTCTGTAGGCATTTTCATTATCAATCCTCTGTTTCATGGTTTTCTAATTTAACTCATTTTCTTTTGAGGGTAAAACATGGTACAGGAATTTTGAGTTTTATGTCTAGGACATTTTTGAAGACTTTAAGCAATACAATTAGAATCTTTTGTTTGTGTTGTTAATGTTCGCAAATACATTTAGAAACATTTGCCAGTTTGCTTAAAAGCTACTGAAATTGAAGGAATACTGTCTTGTAATAAAAATAACAGTAACGAGAAAGCCAACATCACTTGATTTATTTATTTTAAAATCACAGATGACTTTGTTTTGCTTGTTTCTTGTCAAGGCTTATGCTCATGAAGGTGGACCTCTGATATTTGTTCATTATTTTCCCTTCCATTTAAACTTCTGCATCTCCCTTGGGTGTGGTGTGGGATGTGATCTATATGAACACACAAACCAGAAGAGAGGCTGCAGGATAAAACTCATTCTTCTGTTGTGAAATAAATACGGGCAAGTTTAAAAGAACGGCGTCCTTTGCTTAAGAAAAGACCTTTCACAAGCTTTTGGTATGAAATCAGCAATTTTAGAAAACTAATTTTGACCAAAGATGTCGCTCACAGTAAGGCCAATTCAGCTGGTGTTTGGAGGAGAGAGATTAAACATTTGAGTTACTAAAAAAATAAAAGTACATCTTGCACTTGTGATGTGATCCTTACATGTATTGGAATTCAAATTGTTTACTTATTGTTACGTTTTAATTATTTCCCTAGAACCTTGATTGCTTTAATAATCGTAGTGGTGATTCTTTAAAAATAATCACGCTAATAAACTTTTAATGGCATGTGTTTTAAATAATTGATTGAAAATGGTCTACATATCTGTTTATCCAATAGTCTGTAATAGCTTCTTCACTAAACACCTAATCTATTGGGTAAATAATGTGTGTTTCAGAAAATGTACCATGTATTTACATAATAGACTTTAGGTGTATTAAGAAAATAACATGTATTCTACAAATTCTTTAAATATATTTTCTTTAATAGCAGAAATTGTTGCCATTCATTAAGTGACACACGCTTGAGGAATTATCTAAATTTATAATTGTATGAAAGATCAACATATTTTACAAAGCCCTGTTAAGCTTTGTAAGTCTCTGATCACTTAGTAAGGTTTGTCTTTTTTACTTCTTAAAATCTGGCTGGCAGGTGTTGGAATATAATTTAGGTGAGAACAGGATTCTCAGTAACATCAACTTTTTAGAAGAGAGGGATGCTTTTTTTCTTTCTTTCTTTTTTTTTTTTTTTTTTTTTTTTTTTTTTGAGACAGGGTCTCCCTCTCTCTGTTGCCCAGGCTGGAGCATGTAGCGTGATCACAGCTCACTGCAGCCTTGACCTCCCAGCTCAAGCGATCCTCCCACCTCAGTCTTTCCAGTAGCTGAGACCGTAAGTGTGTGCTATCACGTCTAGCTAATTTTGTTTTTTGAGACGAGTCTTGCTCTGTCACCCAGGCTGGAGTGCAGTAGCAGGATCTCGGCTCATTGCAAGCTCCGCCTCCCAGGTTCACGCCATTCTCCTGCCTCAGCCTCCCACCCGGCTGATTTTTTGTATTTTTAGTAGAGATGGGGTTTCACCATGTTAGTCAGGATGGTCTCGGTCTCCTGACCTCATGATCCTCCCATCTCAGCCTCCCAAAGTGCTGGGATTACAGGTGTGAGCCACTGCGCCCGGCCTATGTCTAGGTAATTTTTAATTTTTTTGTAGAGACAGGGTCTCACTGTGTCACCCAGGCTGGTCTCGAACTCCTGGGCTTAAGCGATCTCCTGCCTTGGCCTCCCAAAGTCCTGGGATTACAGGTATGAGCCACTGCACCCAGCCAGGAATGCTTTTTAATGTTCAGTATATGCCATGTAACAACATCCTTGTTATCATTTTAATATTAACTCCAAATTTTTTATCCTGTAGTCTTTTTCTGTCTTCCAAACTTGAGACAGACTGGAACTGTTAGGGTGGCCCTGACATTGTTATAGAGGCAGGGTCATTGGTGTGTCCAAGTGCAAGCAAGAGGTACCACCTGGGGATCTATCAGTTAAAACAAGTGATTTAACTGTTTCTCATCTGTGAAAATAGGAATAATAATAATGTCAGCTTCATAGGGTTGTTGAGCAGATTAAATGAATTAATACACATACAATGGCATTTGGGAGAGTAAGCACTTAATAAATGCTAGCTAGTGCGTCTGTTTTCTTAAATAGACAGCATGACTGTTTTCCCTGGATAGATATTGACAGAAATTTTTAATTAAAGTCCTGCAATAAAAAACTTGGCAATCTAAATTTTGCCCTGTATGAAAAGCTTTTCAAAGTAAAAACAATACAGAAACACACACCACTAGGGGACGTGACTGAGACAGACAGGCAGTCCACAAAACATTGCTCTTTTATATTTGGGAAATATGTCCATCTGTCATTTTATATTTAATTTTATATCTATTTTTTCTTTTTATTTTCAAATAATGTCAGACTTAGAGAAAAGTTGTAACATAGCAGAGAGAGTTTCCTTACACACCCCCACTATCAGCTTCCTCTCAATATCTTGCATAATTGTGGTAAATTGCCAAAACTAAGAAATTGACATTGATACAATGCAATTAACTAAAAACTGTATTTGACTGGGAGGCCAAGGCGGGTGGATCACAAAGTCAAGAGATTGAGACCATCCTGGTTAACATGGTGAAACCCTGTCTCTACTAAAAATACAAAAATTAGCCAGGTGTGGTGGCGGGTGCCTATAATCCCAGCTACTTGGGAGGCTGAGGCAGGAGAATTGCTTGAACCCAGGAGGCGGAGGTTGCAGTGAGCCGAGATCGTGCCACTGCACTTCGGCCTGGGCAAAGAGCAAGACTCCATCTCCAAAAAAAAAAAAAAATTGTATTTGAATTGCATTGGTTTTTTCACTAATGTCCTTTTTCTGCTCCAGACCCCAGTGCAGGACCCCACGTTGCATTAAGTTGCCATGACTCCTTAGTCTCCTTCTATCTGTGACATTTCCTCAGGCCTTAACTTCCATGACCTTGACAGTTTTGATGAGTACTGATCGGTTACTTTGTCGAATGCCTCCTCAACTTGGGTTCTTCCACTGTTTACCCATGATTACATTGAGCTCATATAATTTTGGCAGGAATACCCTGGAGGTGATGCATCCTTCTTAGTCTATCATATGATGGGGTATGTGACAGCAATATGTCTTATTACTGATGATATTATCTTGGTTTCTTGGTTAAGATGGTAACTATTGGGTTTCTCCCTTGCAGAGCTATTAATTTTCCCTTGGTGATATCAAATATTTTGAGTTCTTGAGACTCAAATTTTCACCCACTGATATTAGCATCCATCAGTGGGCCTTACCTCCAACAATTCTTAATATGGTGTTCTAATGGTAATTTTCTATTTCTCTTATTTCTTCCACATTAAGTAATTGGCATTATTCTGAAAATAAGAGCTATCCTTTCTCTTCCATTTTTTATTTATTCAGTTATTAATTCATACCAACATGAATTCATGGAGGTTTATTTTGTTCTATAGATACTATTAATTTTTTTTCAAATTGTTCCAGTTTTGGCCATTGGAAATTGTACCATAACCATGGTACAATTACCAAAACTAAGAAATTGACATTGATACAATACAATTAACTAAACTTAAAACTTTATCATTTCCTTTTTTTTTTTTTTTTTTTTTTGATATGGCTTATTCTCTTTTTGAGTTGTCTCTTATGCTCTGGCACTACAAGATACCCCACACTCATCTTGGATTTAAGGAGCCCTGGTGCCTTTCATTGGATAAATGATTTTGTAGAAAACAAAATCTGGTCTCTAGTGTGTTCACTACTGGGCTCTAGTGTGAACACTGTAGTGTGTTCACTACAGTAGTACCATTGCTTATAGGCAGTCTCCACAAACAGAGCTTGGAAATAAACATGTGTTTTCCAGCCCATGCATACAACCATAACAGTATGTATTTAGAGATCCATAAATGATTCAGAATTGTTTCTATTTTTTTTGTGACCACAGAATAAAAGTGGTGAAACATTTTTAAGAAGACATTTAGTACATAGACAAATAAAGCAGAAATATTTTAAAACTGGAATTTAGCACATATCCAGGTCAAGACTGTGAACTTAATGTAGACTTTTAAGCCAAGTCTTGATTCTTGGGTATATGAAACAAAAACAAGAACTCCCTCACTGTATTTGCATATCAATGACTTGGAGACTGGGGGATGACTCACCTTGAATTTCATTGTCAGGTATATAGCAACTTGGGAACAGTGTTGAATCAGTGATTTATCCAGTAAAAATGTAATTAATAATTGGGAACATATTTTAATAATTCAGTGACAGGTCAGTATATGTACTAAATGAAACAGCTTGCCTCTGTGTTTTGAAACTGTGATTCATTTCTCTTTATACCTGAATTTATGACAAAACTCTTTATTTTCCAAAACTTTGTCCATTCCAAATACTTTAAGCACCTTACATTTGTCGTGACACTCACATGATATCTACTTTCCAGATTGTTTATTATTGCTAAAAATTAAAAAAAAAAAAGAGGTTAGAATTCAGAAAGATGATAGATGTTTTCCTAATGCCACAGAATCATTTGTCTTGAAATAAACCAGGAATAAGTGATATCAGAATTGGTCTTTCTAAGAACTAACTCACTTAAAATATTTTTTCCCATTCTGCATTTCTGTAATTTCTCCAACAAAAAAAAATTTATAAATAATGAATCTGCCCCATTTTCTCTTTTTTCTAAATTTTTTCTCCTTTCTTTTCTAAATTAACTATTGTATCCCTTTTTGATGGTCTGTAAGCAAGCA
The DNA here is from genome assembly GCF_008728515.1 of Papio anubis. Taxonomy (NCBI): domain Eukaryota; kingdom Metazoa; phylum Chordata; class Mammalia; order Primates; family Cercopithecidae; genus Papio; species Papio anubis. The sequence goes on along the minus strand of NC_044993.1, from coordinate 19,188,599 downwards.
GATGCTATTAGAATTAATTGCTACATGCTAGATAAAATGCTCACTATTGATTGTTATATAATTTCAGCTTGGAGTTCGTCAACACTTCGTTTCTACCTCACAACCTATATTTAAATAGCCTCTTCACTTTCCAGAAGTCTCAGGGAAGACCAACAATATGAAAGCCACAGCCAAGCAGATGGAATGGAAGTTAAGGAAGGATTTTTGTGTGGGGATTGCTGTGGAAGAAGGAAAAGGGCTAGAGAATAAATCAGACTGCCATTTACCAGGGTCACAAATCTGCTGGCTTTGACGGGGCTGACATTACATACAAACCCACACAAGGGAAAGCAGTGAATTTGGAGCTGAGCAACGTGCCAGTTTCAGGCCCTGTTGGTGCATCTTCACCACCAAATTGTATGAAGAGCTTTCTAGGCTAAATGGTTGAGAGTTAGAGATAGCTTAACATACCTTTTATGTATGACTCTTTGGTTCAGAATCTTGACCCAACCCAACACACTGTTTCCTTGGCTCAAGGTTATCCCAACAGCCTCCACAAAAGTGTATGTGTCACAGTGCCAGCTTCAGGATGAGTCTGTAGGTATGACTCTTATATCCACCTCTTTACTACTTGAAAGGAATCTTGAGTTACTGTGGCAGACCCTGACGGTGTTCTGCCTGTAGTTTATGGGGAACTCACCTCTCTCCACTGAAGGCTGCTCATTACTAACTCTCTGCCTGACTTATTCGTTTTTGTTTGTTTGTTTCTGGCTGCATGTCCTTGGCCAGCATAGGACAAACCTGAATTGGCAGAGGGTTGATGCCACTGAAAGCCCTCAACCAATGACAAATGAAGGTTTAGCGGACACACTCTACCTCTGCCCTTGGTTGGAATTACTCTGGGGCATGAAATATTTCATCTCTCAAAGTCCCCAGTGGGTTTGAGCTGCAGTTTCCCTCTTACCCTTTTTTGTGGAGAACCCAAATTATAGTCAGGACAAGTCTAAGTTATCTCTTGGCGTAAGACAGTTTCCCCCTTCCTTACTCCCTCTCCTTTGTTTCTCCTATGTCTGCTTTGTCCTTTGGGCCCCTTACCCAGCTGATTCCTTCTTACAGAGCCTGGATGTGAGTGGGAGAGAAGGCAGTGGAGATACTGAGACAAATGGGTACCCTAGAATCAGACAGGGAAGAGGGATCAGGCACTTCCTGAACACCTGCTGTGAGCCAGGCACTGCCCTGTATTCAGACCTTCACAAAGGCCATCTTCTCGCATTCTCTTGGCAGCCCAGGGTGGAAAGGGAGTAGGTCATATTATCCCTATTTTGGAAATGACGGCTGAAATGACAAAGCTGCTAATAAATGGAACTAGGTTTGGATCCCAAACGTATGCCCTTTTCTCCCTGTTCTTTTCCCCTTCTAGAGAAAGACCTGGACTCAAAGCCAGAAAACCTCACTTTGAATCCTAGACCTTCTGTTGACTAGTTCTGTGGTCTTGGGCAAGCAATTTGATTTCTTTAAAGCTGTTTTTTTCATCTATCAAGAGGGAAATGACAAATAAGAGGAGATTATTATAAAACATTTTATTTAGTCTCAGCCAGTTGGGTGCTCTGAGATCGTCATTTTTAAGCAAAGAAAAAAAATAGTGTAGATATATTTGGCCAAAAGAGCTATTGAAAAATATTTACTGACTGGTACCACCCTATTGGGGGATAGAAGGAGTAGCTTGCTCTTAAATATACAGCTCTTTTGTAATCCCTTATGTAAATGGGTCTGCAATAAGGAGGCAGCGTTGTGCCTCTGAGCAAGTTACCCTGGCCTGGCTTGGAGTTAGCCACACCATGGCTGTCAACTGCCTCAGCTTAGTGGAGCACTTGGCTTTTTGAGTTCTCAGGTCAATCATGGCTGTTTCTTCCATTGGTTGGTAAATGGTTTAATCATCATTTGGCCTTTTGCTTCGTATTTGTCACTGTCAGTTTGAATTTGCATTTTGGAGAGCTTCCAACATTCATTACTGTAATGAAAAAAGGAGAGAGGTGCTGTGGAGAGCAGGCCAATGGCCACTGAGAGAAGTTCATATTCTCAGCACAAAGACTTGGAAAAATGCACAGAGGGGCCATTCTTGCCATCCACTCTTACCTGTTCAATGAAAAGAACCTGAAAAGAGATGTTTTTTCGTAAAAATTTTTGGCCGGGCACAGTGGCTGATGCCTGTAATCCCAGCACTTTGGGAGGCTGAGGCAGGTGGATCAAAAGGTCAGGAGTTCAAGACCAGTCTGGCCAATATGGTGAAACCATGTCTCTACTAAAAATACAAAAATTAGCCAGACATGGTGGCGGGCTTCTGTAGTCCCAGCAACTGAGGAGGCTGAGGCAGAAGAATCGCTTGAGCGTGGGAGGCGGAGCTTGCAGTGAACCGAGATCATGCCCTTGTACTCCAGCCTGGGTGACAGAGTAAGACTCCATCTCAAATAAAATAAAATAAAATAAAATAAAATAAAATAAAATAAAATTTTGAGACAACCTCACTCTATTGCCCAGGCTGGAATGCAATGGCATGATCTTGGCTCACTGCAACCTCCGCCTCCCGAGTTCAAGCGATTCTTCTGCCTCAGCCTCCCCAGTAGCTGGGACTACAGGCATGCACCACCACCCCCAGCTAATTTTTGTATTTTTGGTAGAGACGGGGTTTCACCGTGTTGGCCAGGCTGGTCTTGAACTCCTGACCTCAAGTGATTTGCCTGCCTTGGCCTCCTAAGGTGCTGGGATTACAGGCATGAGCCACTGTGCCTGGCAATTTTTTTTTTTTTTTTTTACTAAAACGAAATACCCCATCATGTTTATTTGAGTCAGCAGAGTTGGAGACACCTTTGTCCAGAATTGGACCATGAAATTGACAGGCTTGAGAGCAGACCTGATTTTGGTACTAATTCTTATATAGTTTCCTTTTGTTTCCTCTTACCCTGAGAGCCATTTGTAGGTGTTTGATAATCCATCATGAGATGTGGAAACTCACAGGTTACTTTCTTTAGCAGTTGTAAGGCAGGTAAAGGATTTCGAAGAAAATCTTGTAAATGGAAGGTAGATATTTTATTTTGTGTAAGGTAATTGAAATCCTAACCGAAGAGAGGGACTGTTTACACTGACTTGCTGGGCTTTCCTTTATGGTACTCTAAGAACCCGCGTTTGTGCTTATGAGGCAGAGGCCAGTGCCAAGCCCTTCTCTCTCGTTCCTGTGGCCTTTATGTGGAGGAAAGAACCCAACTTTCATCTTACCCTTCATAAAAGTGCAGGACATAGATTGGTCTATATTCTCACTTGTCACTTTGTTGCCTGCCGCGGTGCTGGGAGCTGTCCGGAACACTTCTCAGTGTAGCTCAAACGCAAATGTCTCGAATGTCTTGAGAAGCCCTAATCCAAAGTGAATCTTCTATAAATAATAAACAGCAAATAGGCTCCATTTAGTTATATTAACCCTCGAATAGGTCAGTCACATTGTTTAAAAATGCAAACATCACAATAAAACAGATTCCCCAGATGCAGAGTTTGATGTGTATGTGCAAATTTTCTGGACATGGTACCGGAAAAAATAGCCCACACCTATATTTGCTACTTAAAATATTTATATATTATCTCTGAAAAGTGCTACTTTTGAAATGCTATTTATTATAAGCTGATGAAGCCCAAGGGCCCTCTGTCCTTGTAGAAGTCCTTCTTATTTTTCCTGATTGCCAAGTAGTTACTGCTAACTTTACTTTTAGAGACCTGTGGTGTCCCCAAGAGAGTCGTAGCTGCTGCCAAGTTTTTCATGATTTCTTGTTGAACAACTTGGCATTCATCTGCGATCCTCTTTCGTTTCTTCAATGGGTCTAATTTCATGTGTTAAGAATCTTATTGTTTGCCAGCCAAAATAAAATGGCATAGTTAAAAACTATTTATAAAATTCAAAACATTTGTTTCATTCGGAGCTCTGTTGGCTCCTCTTTTTGCCTTGATTGGATGTTAACTTTGTTTCTTTCATGCCAGGAATAATTAGACGATTAAGTGTCAATGCTCTAGAAATGAGATGGCATATTTTCATTAACATTCTCACCTGCAAAAATATCTACTTCAATTCACGTTCCCCCTTAGAATTGGATGGGTAAATTGTTCCATTGTGAACTCTAACGTATTGACCCCAAAGTATTTGCACTTGGGCAAAGATGCGACACCATAATTCGTTGAGAAATGGCAGTAATTTCTTTTTCCTAGGGAAGAGTAATTCTTGCAATTAAAAATATACAGAGGCAACCTTTGTTACTTTGTTGGAATCTCTTGACTCTTTAAAAATAGTTACCTCCTTTAATTCCGTCCTTTTTCTCTAGGAATGCCATAGTTAAGAAAGGAAATAGAAGCCCAGTGTCGTTGGCATCTGACAGTACATCTGGGTGTATTCATTCATATAAAAAGGGTGTTAAACGCCTCGTAGCCTGGTCCCTGCGTTCTCCTCTGTAGCTCCCTATCTGAAGATTGTACTGATTTCAAATAAGAAATGAAACTCTTAGAGTTTCATTAAGGAGAGACTTCCTACCTGCTGTCCACACTTTTGCCCTCCTATGCACCATCATTTCCACCTCAATCTGTTTATTAGAAGTCTCACTAAGTCCAGGCTACAATCAAGGAGAGGAGAATTAAGGTCCGCTTCTTGAAGAGAGGAATATCAAATAATTTGTGGACATATTTTCAAACCACCAGAATCCTGGAGGAGGATTTCAGACAAAGGAGTGACATCGATCTCCAACAGGAAAAGGTCAATCTGAAAACAGGGTTCATGGTGTGCTGATGTAGGGAGAGGCTGAGTTATTTGATTATAATCTCCTTTACCTTCTAAATTTGAAACCCTATGAAGTCAACAGCAATATTACCATTGATGTCCTCCAGCTCTTCAGATCTTTCACATATAGGAGGTGCTCCTTAAACATTTTTAGAAGGACTGAATCAATGAATCAGTCACTCAATAAATTTTAAAAATTAATGAAGAACAAGTTACTACCTTATATAACTTGAAAGACAGCGTGCTGAAATATTGTAGAAGATGCTTTCTGGAATCATAGTGCCTGGGTTCAAATTCAGGCCCTATCATATATACTGGGTGTTTTTCTTGGGAAGTTACTTAATCTCTGTAAGCCTGATGTAAAATGGGAATATTTATAGAACCTCTCCCATGGATTTGTTGTACAGATTATATGATATCGGTTATCAGGTACAATATTTGATACGTGATGAACACTTAATAAATGTTAACTGTTATCCCAACTATTTTGAATACTCAAGTTTTCCAGCTGTAAACATGGCAGAGCCAGGATTTAAATCCATATTGTCTTATTCTAAATAAAGCCGATGGTCCCACCTTCTGTTCCTTCAAGGTTGGAGGTGATATTACTCTTTTATGGACAGCAATGTTGAAGCTTTTTGAGTTCCTTCAGTCAATATTTTGAGAGAAGTACGGTAACACTTGTTTTTTCCTTTTTACCAAGTCTTAAGCTTTTTATTCAGTTGTAGAGGAAGACTGTGAGGCTTCTGGAGGTTTGCTGATTTAGAAGATTTTTTTAGACTAGTTCCTAGAAAATGGTAGAAAATAATACCACCAGGACAGTCTTTAGAAAACACTTGTTTTGATTGGTGAACTTATATAACAAGAACAGCAGCAGCAGCGAGAGCTCACTCCAATTTGTTGTTAATAACCAAGAGACCCTGTGTAATCTATGTTGGTGAGCAAGCGAGAAAAGTTTAATTGCTTATGGACAACAGTTCCTTTCGTCCTTTTATTTTCACAGTGTCCAGTCTTATGCAGGCGGAAAAATTGGTCTGTGTGTCTCTTATTTGTTGATGAATGATAAACTACTCCAAACCATAGAGGCTCAAAACAACCACCCCTTAATTTGTTCAGCAGATTTGGACTGGAATTGTCTGGACAGTGCTATTGGTGTCACCTGGGGCTAGATGGCTGGAGTGTGAGCAGATAGTGTAAGGTAACCTCCCTCATTTGTCTGGTGCTAGGGATGACTGTCGGCTGGGTCACTTGTCTTCCAGTATTTAGCAGGGTTTATTCACATCAAGTCTTCAGGATTCCAGCAGTAGCCAAAAGAGGAAAACTCACAATGCACAATGCTTTTCAATCCTCGAATTGCATCATGTTTGCTAAAGAAAGTTGCATGGCCATGCCCAGATTCAAGGGGTGAAGAAATAGACACTACTTCTTCTTGATCAGGAAGCTGTAGAGTCACATTGCAAAGGGTATGCATGAAGGGATGGGAGGAAACTTTGCACCTGTCTTTGTAAACAATTGCCACAGTGTGAAAGATAGTTTCAAGTTCATGTTTGCAAGGTGTAAAGCAATTCCTTGAAAAGTTTTTAATGAGTGTGCAGCTCAGGATTGCATGTAGCCCAAAACTGATTTGAAAGGTGCTTCTTACCTAGCTGCTTCAAGCAGATTCCTAGGGGATCATACCATGTTAGCTGGTAATCACAGAAGCCCGAATGCATGGGCCCCGTAGATGGATGCTAAGATATGAGCAGATGTGAGTCTGCAGATCTAGTCTGGGATTGTTGGGGTGGATGTAAAACCTTGTTTGTGTTTCTTAAATATAGTATGTCCACCTGTAATCCCAGTACTTTGGGAGGCCAAGGTGGGCGGATTGCCTGAGGTCAGGGGTTTGAGACCAGTCTGGCCAACATGGTGAAACCCCATCTCTGCTAAAAATACAAAAAAATTAGCTGGACGTGGTGGTGTGCACCTGTAATCCCAGCTACTCAGGAGGCTGAGGCAAGGTAATTGCTTGAACCAGGGAGATGGCAGTTGCAGTGAGCCGAGATCGCGCCACTGCACTCCAGCCTGGGCTACACTACTCAGGAGGCTGAGGCAGGAGAGTCGCTTGAACCTGGGAGGCAGAGGTTGCAGTGAGCGTGCACCACTGCACTCCAGCCTGGGTGACAGAGCGAGACTCCATCTCAAAAAAAGAAAAACAAAACAAAACAAAAAAAACATTGTATCTCTTCAGAGCTGGGTAAGCTTTGCTAATGAAACCTGATAGTCATTTTTTCCATGGTTTCTTAAGAAAATTAATAACACCAGGAAACTTTTAAAAATTTCATTTATTCCATCTGACTTGTAACATAGAACTGCCTCTGCGGCCTTCTCGGCGACCTGCCGTGCTGCGCCAACCCTTCCCTCTCTAACTTCACATTCCCTTCGCCCTCCCTCTAAGTCAGGCAGCTGTTTAGATGTGGAAAGAGTAGGGGAGGGGCAAGAGGGAGATGGGACCAGAGGTCTAATTTTTCCTACAGCGAAGGAAGCACCTGAATGGAGCCTGGGCTGCTCCTTCACTTGCTGGATCAGAAAATGTAGCTGTTACAGTCCCTCTCAGCCCTCTTTACTTTGACCACGTAGCTCAGGCATGATGCAAAATCAATGACTCCAGGAAGTTAACCCGAGGGACCATGTGGCTACTTCTCTGGGATGTCTTGGGTGAATTTAGAAATTTGGGGGCTTCCTAAAACCCCCCTGTCCTCAGAGCATAATGTAAAATCATAGCAGTGTCCCTGAGAGTGACATGGAACTTTAGAGGTTTCAAGTAACTAGATCTTATTTTGATATTTTGAATTCAAAGACATACAAGATTATCAAGAGAATTTAAGTTCAATCAGTATCAATCATTTTGCAAGTATTTTGGATCATTTTAAATGGGTTGGTTTGCATTAAACCCAGTAAGTTTTGTTTGGCCATTGTCTTTGTTTGGGCTTGTATTAGTCTGTTTTCACGCTGCTGAGAAAGACATACCCGAGACCAGGCAATTTACAAAAGAAAGAGGTTTAATGGACTCCCAGTTCCATGTGGCTGGGGAGGCCTCACAATCATGGTGGAAGGTGAAAGGCACATCTCACTTGGCGGCAGACAAGAGAAGAAAAATCGTACAGGGAAGCTCCTCTTTATAAAACCTTCAGCTCTCATGGCACTTATTCACTATCATGAGAATAGCATGGGAAAGACCCTCCCCCATGATTCAATTATCTCCCACCCGGTCCCTCCTACAACATGTGGGAATTATGGGAGCTGCAATTCAAGATGAGATTTGGGTGGGGACACAGACAAACCATATCAGGGCTGCTGTGAAAAAATACCTTAGACTGGGTAACTTATAAACAACAGAAATGTGTTGCTTACAGTTTTAGAGTCTGGGAAGTCCAAGATCAAGGCACTAGCCCTCTGTTGAGGGTCTGCTTTCTGCTTCATATAGGGCACCTTCTCACTGTATTCTTACCTGGTGGGACGGGTGAGGCAGCTCTCTGGGGTCTCTTTTATAAGGGTGCTAATTCCATTCCTGAGGGTCTCCCCTCATGACCTAATGACCTCTCAATGGCTCCACCTCTTAATACTTGCTTGGGGATTAAATTTCAAGATATATTTCTTTTTCTTTTTTTTTTTTTGAGATGGAGTCTCACTCTGTCACCCAGGCTGGAGTGCAGTGGTGTGATCTCGGCTTACTGCAACCTCCGCCTCCTGGGTTCAAGTGATTCTCCTTCCTCAGCCTCCTGAGTAGCTGGGATTACAGGCATGTGCCACTATGCCTGACTAATTTTCATATTTTTAGTACAGATGGGGTTTCACCACATTGGCCAGGCTAATCTTGAACTCCTGACCTCAGGTAATCTACCCACCTCAGCCTCCCAAATTGCTGGGATTATAGGCATTAGCCACTGTGCCCAGGCTCAAGATGTGAATTTTGGGGAGACACAAACATTCAGACCATAGTAGCCATAATGTCCCATGTTCACTGAAATGTGCATGTTCTATTGTGAATTTGGGGTCTTACATTAGAAAAAAAATTATTGTCTTAAAGATAAAATTACAAGTATTGTAGAAATTTTGAAGTAAAGAGCACAGTGATTGTCAATATTAATAGCTACTAAATCTTTTTTTTTTTTTTTTGAGGCAGAGTCTTGCCCTGTCACCAGTTTGGAGTGCAGTGGCGCAATCTCAGCTCACTGCAACCTCTGCCTCCTGGGTTCAAGAGATTCTCCTGCCCCAGTCTCCCGAGTACCCGGGACCACAGGCATGTGCCACCATGCCCGGCTAAGTTTTGTATTTTTAGTGGAGACGGGATTTCATCATGTTGGCCAGGATGGTCTCGATTTCTTGACCTCGTTCCAGCTGCCTTGGCCTCCCAAAGTGCTGAGATTACAGGCATAAGCCACCGCACCCGGTCAAGAGCTGCTAAATCTTAAGAGGATGCTAATGATGACATTTCCCTTTCTGATGTACACCAACAGAAAAATGCACGGTGGGGCCACTTTGTAGCTTAGCTTTTATTTCTCCACATGTAACAACACAGTATAAATTTATCTAGTAACAAATGACCCAGTCATTTGGAAACTCTTTTTTTTTTTTTTTTTTTTGAGACAGGGTCTCTCTCTGTCACCCAGGCCGGAGTGCAGTAGTGCCTACTGCAGCCTCCACCTCCCAAGCTCAAGTGATCCTTCCACCTAAGCCTCCCCAGTAGCTGGAACTACAGGCATGTGCCACCGTTCACACCTAATTTTTGTACTTTTTTTTAGAGATGGGGTTTTGCCATGTTGCCCAGGCTGCTCTCAAATTCCTGGGCTCAAGTGATCTGCCCACCTCTGCCTCCCATACTGTTGGGATAACAGTTGTGAGCCACTGCAAATGGCCTGGAAATGCTTTAAAATAAAAATTAAGACTTAAAGGTACAAATATATATATATATATATATATATATATATATATATATATATATTGGGGCCACTTTGTTTTTTCTCTCTCTCTCTCTCTCTCTCTCCTAAATGATGGTGCTACTGGTTAAGCGCTACCTCTCTGGAAGGTGTACAAAAAGGTTCTATTCTGGCAAGGGTGGTGAATAGAGGGCAAACCAAGACCGGTGCACCCCAAACAACTTGGCTGTGTTATAATCCTTTCCTTTAAGCTTAGGCTGTAGACTTTATAACTCTCCTACTTAGGGTTTCAACCCAGAAGCATGTGCTACAAACTTAGTAGCTATTCTAGTGGGTCTCATGCAAGTCTAGACCTGCCTGCTTTTATAGTTAGTACAATGGGTTCAGTCTGTTGAGGGGAAACCCTGGAACCCACTCTAACCAGAGGGGATATAGCCTGCTTGCTTGGATCATGGATAAAAGGCTGAGACAATTATGGACTCATCACGCTGGGCAGCTCCAGAGATCAACCTCTTGACTTCTCTGAGCATGAGTTTCCTTAACATCCAGAGAACATCCAAGAATTCCCCAAGACTCAGTTAAGTTTGTTCATCACTATAGGTCCAAGTTTTGCAAAATGTGTTATGCAGGGCACCCAACTCATGATACTTCAGGAAAAAGAAAAGCATATTCATAGTTAGAAATGTCTGAGTACGGCCTAGCGCGGTGGCTCATGCCTGTAATCCCAGCACTTTGGGAGGCCAAGGCGGGTGGATCACAAGGTCTGGAGTTCAAGACCAGCCTGAACATTATGGTGAAACCCCGTCTCTACTAAAAATACAAAAAATTAGCCAAGCATGGTGGTGGGCACCTGTAATCCCAGCTACTTAGGAGGCTGAGGCAGGGAACTGCTTGAACCCAGGAAGTGGAGGTTGCAGTGAGCCGAGATCGCGCCACCACACTCCAGCCTGGGCAACAGAGTCAATCAATCAATCAATAAAAAAGAAATGTCTAAATATATTATTACCCTCTTGGAAATTCACATAAGCATGTTGAAGATTCAGAGCTTAACATAAAGACAATTGTTTAATTTTGCTTAAGCCACCTTTTCCTACACATACATGAACACATTTCTTTTTCTCCTGAAACAGAATAACATCCCACACTTCTGATAATGTTGCTCTAGATATTCAACATTTTATTCTCACATTAAGCCAGACTCTTAGAGAACAGCCCATCTGGATCTCACATTGTCACCTGCTCATAGAAGAGCATTTGTTCTTCTGTGATTTGCTGTTTGCTCTCAGCCTGCTCAAGGGATGTTTTAGGGAAGAGGTACAGGAAACTTGCCATTAGAATCACTGTGAGCATGTTGTTGATTATTACATAATAAGCCCATTATAAAGACCCACAAAGAAATTTCTACTCTATGTTATGAACCGATATATTAGACTCCTGTGGTTGCTGATGCATGCTCCCACAGACTTGGTGGCTTAAAACAACACACGTGTATCATCTTACCATTCTGGCTGTCAGAAATCTGAGAAGGGTCTCTCTGGGCTACAATAAAGAGGCTGGCAGGGCTGTGAGCCTTTCTGGATGCTGCAAGGGGGAATTCGCCTTCTTGCCTTTTCCAGCTTTTAGAGGCTGCCTGTATTCCTTGGCTCATAGCCTGCTTCAGTCTTCAAAGCTAGTAATAGCCTGTCTATCTTTGTCGTGATTCCAACTTTGTTTCTCCCTCTTCTGCCTCCCTCTTCCATGTTTAAAAGACCCTTCTGGGCTGGGCACGGTGGCTCACACCTGTAATCCCAGCACTTTGGGAGGCCAAATGGGGGGTGGATCACGAGATCAGGAGATGGAGACCATCCAGGCCAATACGGTGAAACCCCATCTCTAGTAAAATACAAAAAACTAGCCGGGGTCATGGTGGCATGCGCCTGTAGTCCCAGCCACTCGGGAGGCTGAGGCAGGGGAATCACTTGAGCCCGGGAGGCAGAGATTGCAGTGAGCCAAGGTTGGGCCACTGGACTCCGACCTGGTGACAGAGCAAGACGCCATATCAAAAAAAAAAAAAAAAAAAAAAAAAAAAAAAGACCCTTGTTGGGCTGGGTGCAGTGGCTCACACCTGTCATCCCAACACTTTGGGAGGCTGAGGTGGGCAGATCACGAGGTCAGGAGTTCGAGACCAGACTGACCAACATAGTGAAACCCCATCTCTACTAAAAATACATAAATTAGCCAGGTGTGGTGGTGTGCACCTGTAATCCCAGCTACTCAGGAGGCTGAAGCAGGAGAACTGCTTGAACCCAGGAAGCAGAGGTTGCAGTGAGCCGAGATTGTGCCATTGCACTTAAGCCTGGGTGACAGAGTTAGACTCCGTCTCCAAAAAAAAAAAAAAAACACACAAAAAGACCCTTGTGATTACAGGGGTACACCCAGATAATCTGGGATAATCTCCTTATTTTGAGGTCAGCTGATTTGCAATATTATTTCCATCTGCAACCTTAAATCCCCCTTGCCATGTAACCTAACGTATTCATGGGTTCAGGGGAATAGGATGTGGATATGTTTGGGGAGCCATTATTCTGCCTACTTTAATCGAGGATGCACATTGCTCTTTTTGATTTGGCTCCTAGGATGCTCAGAGTTATCTAGCAATTGTACAGGACTTCATCTTATTTTTTTAGCCTTATTTTCCTTTATTTCCTATAGTCTAATTCGCTCCTAAAGTTTATGTCATTACACACACACACACCCCATATCAAAATATAATCAAAGTAATCATATTAATAATGGACCCCTAGAGCAGGAATTGACAAACTACAACTCATAGATTAAGTCTGGATTCCCTTGACTGCCTGGGCTCAAGAGATCCTCTTACCTCAGCCTCTTGAGTAGCTGGGACTACAGGTGCCCACCGCCTTACTCAGCTACTTTTAAAATTATTTGTCGAGACAGGGTCTTGCTATGCTGCCCAGGCTGGTGTCAAACTCCTGGGCTCAAGCTGTCCTCTGACCTTGGTTTCCCAAAGTACTGGGATTATGAGCGTGAGCCACTGTGCCTGGCAATGTTTTTGTAAATAAAGTTTTATTGGAACACAGCTACTGCTTTCCTTCTACGAGGGCCGAGTTGAGTAGTTTGGCACAGACTGTATATACGGCCCACAAAGAAGAAATATTGCAACATGGCCCTTTATAGAAAAAGTTTATGACCCTTCTCTGAACAACAAACAATGTTCTATTTTACTGTTCTGTGGATTTCCTTACTGTAAATCTCATTCATTTCTAGAACAATGAGAAGCCAGATTTGTGCTCAGTTTCAACTCTGAGGCTTAATGGCTGCTGCTGTCTTTTGCTGCAAAGGGAGATGATGGGTCGCCTAAAATCCCTGAAACATGTAATCCCAGCTTCTTGGGAGGCTGAGGCAGGAGAATCGCTTGAGTCCAGAAGGCAGAGGTTGCAGTGAGCTGAGATCACACCATTGCACTCCAGCCTGGGCAACAAGAGAGAAGTTCCATCTAAAAAAAAAAAATCCCTGAAATATGTTGTATAGTTAGGTCTTTTGTTACTTCTAGCTTTTGGCTTTTGTAGAGGGTTGGAAAGTTACCCAGGGGATTTGAGACAGTGTGGCCCTAATCACAGTCACTTAAAATACAATGTTTATTAAGACAGACTATGTCTACATATTTACAAAAGGTTATCTCCTGGCTTAAGACTCTCATTAATTTTATTTATCAGTGGTTACCAACCTGATCCCTCATCCCTGCCGACACACACACACACACACACACACACACACACACACACACCCTGCTTTCTTTCACTCAACCTCTAAATCTGAGAAGGAAGTGAATGGGCTTCGAGCTAGTCTACTATTTCACAAGACTTGTGGTAACTGTACATTTACCATAATATACATTGCAGATGGTTTTAAAATACGACATGTTAACAAACAGCATTTCTTTACTAGACATGTGACAGTAATGTTGGAAATCTCTGGTGTATAGTATATCTCCAAAAATCATGCAATTATTGTTTACCTTTCTTTCTTTCTTTGGTTCTAGTGCAATGGTGCGATCTTGGCTCACTGCAACCTCTGCCTCCCAGGTTCAAGTGATTCTCCTGCCTCAGCCTCCTGAGTAGCTGGGATTACAGGCACGCACCACCATGCCCGGCTAAGTTTTTGTATTTTTTGTAGAGACAGGGTTTTACCATGTTGGCCAGGATGGTCTCGAACTCCTGACCTCAGGTTATCCACCTGCCTTGACTTCCCGAAGTGCTAGGATTAGATGCATGAGCCACCGCACCCGGCCTACCTTTCTTTTAGATCAGTGTGTAATAGATGCATTATGATTTGTCTAGATAGTGACATTCTTGACCATTTCAGTGGAAGTGGATTTGAATTTTCTTCCCAAAGTTACTTCATTTTGAGTAATCTTTCTCCAAAACAACATTCCCATGTGCCTTATGATTAAAAACCCTAATTTTTGTATATAAGGAGTTTTATTTTGTTGTCAAAAAATATATAATTTTAATAGAATAAATACAGATATTTCTGGATAATGGTAATTGAACACGGCAAACTACATGTATTTTGAATTCACTATTAGAGTGATACTCTGCTAAACAATTTCCAAGTATTACCTTATTTTATCCTCATAAGAGCAATGGCAAATGATTTTCAAAGCCAGATTGCCTGACTTCAGAGCCTAAGTTCTGAATAAGTACACTACTGCTTTGCAGTGGCAATTTTCTGTAGGTAATATTAGCCTTTATTTGTTAAGCATCCATTATGCGTGAGACACTCTGTTAAGGGCTTTATGTACGTGAGCTCACTTGATCCTCATAGCTAGATAGGTGTATATCATTATCCCTATTTATTAGATACCCACTTTGGGGAATTGCATTTATTGGAAATTTAAAATTGATGATTACAAATAGAGGAAGTCACTAATACATAGATATGATTACATTTTCCAAACAGGGGCTTATCTTAGGAAGAAATGCAAACTTACCCTTCTATTTCCATTGTTATAGTTTCCAGATTTTCTAGCAACAATGCATAGGCTTACATAATACTCTAAAAACTGTAATTTTGAATGCAGTTTGCACATGGAGGGAAGCATTGGATATTAAGCCTGGAGAACAGGATCGGGTGCCTATCTTCGGACAACTCCTATCTTGGGGAATGTATGTTAGATGATCTGATCCTAAGTCTTGCCAGACTTAACTGTTAGCAAGGTGTTTCCCTTTACAATGGCTTAGAAACGCTAACCAGAAGCCCAAGGCTCAACATGCTCTAGACTCATGACTGTTTGAATTACATTTCATTCTTTATGTCTTGGCTTTCTCCCCATTTTGGGTTAGCCCTGCCCTTTCTCATCTTAATCTTCCCATGTTTCTGATAACTATAATTTTAATGAGACAATTCTTTTAAGGTTCACCTTTTACTTTCAAAATTTACTCTAGGCCTGTTACATTCACTTGGAGAGACACTTCTGCCTTCGTTTTGGATAATCATTCCTAAATCTGGCTTGTAGAGTAACCAGTAATTGGATCAATCACTGTTTATCACTCTTCTAAAAACAATTGTCACCTATTAAAATGCCTTTCTTTCCCATGTTGCCTTAATTTGTGTATCCATTATAGTCTGGAAATAATAACAAGATGCTTATGCATGAATCCATCTTCTGTCATTTCTGACCACCTCGACTTTCACTTTTTTACTTAAATAATAATGGTTTATTCTCTCCCACAAGACCAGACATCCACTGAGAGGTGGTTTAACATTGTATAAAATAACTAAAATCTTTCTAATCAGTTTGTGCTGGTGCTATTCTTGCTAGATTTCTGGACTTTTAATTTCTTCCTTGGCATTCAGTCTTTGCATATAGTATCTTTCGCCTATACTCTGTGTGATCCTGCTTACTGGAAGCTATTAATTGTATATGAATAATGGCTTCCACACAATATCTAAGGCACTTACCCCACTCACACACACAGATGAAGCAAAGGTACAATTAAATCCAAATCATTTGCCAAAAAGATATAGTTTAAGATACACCATTTTTATATAAAACTTTCATGTTAGCATTAGGCAAATTCCACAATATACACCTACCGTTCAGTTTCATCCTCAACTTAGAACCTTTGTCTAATTATTTTGGGAGAAGAAATTTCCTGTCACTTTCTTTGTACTTTCCCAGATGCAGACTGATAAGAAAATCCCAAATTCCTTTCAGTCTTTTCCTAAATAGTGTTTAGTGATAAATTAAAATGCAACCGGTTAGTATTAAAAATGTATTGGTTAATGTGAAATGGTTTTCCATCGCCATCTTCTACCACTTTCTTGGAAGGCGAGAGCACAAGCTTTCTTTGCCATTGGAAACAGTGCTTCTCTTTTGAGATGAGCCGAAATAGTCAACATTCATTCGAGCCGTGACTTCCATGGCTTTGAAAATTTTTTAGCAACTTTCCACTCAGAATGTGCCATATTTTTAGCCAAGTACACACATTACCATTTTCAATTGCCTTTGATCATCATTTTGATTGATATTTTTCTAGATATTTTCCTTAAACTATTTTTTTTTCCATATTTACAGGCTTCTGGACTTTTTGAATTCTGAAACCAAAAGAAGAATAAGTCGAAGAATTCTTACTTTGGTATGTAGACGTGTTCCAATTTGGTTGGCCTACAAGTTTTCCATGGAATTTTCTTCAGAGTGCTCTGTTTCATTCCATGTTAAAGGTTGATTTCAGCTAATTTCTGAGATGTGATGATTTGGAAAACGTAGGACATAAAAATGAGGAACTTAAACATTAATGGCTTTACTTCCAAAATGCCTGTGTATCTTTCTGGCATGAATTTGACTTTGGTCATCACAGCTCTGATATCCTCTGCACGCTGAGGTGTTGTACTTACTACTTAATACTTGGTCCTGAAAAAATGAATCCAGTTGCTAAAGGTTTTGTTGGTAGGTAGTCCACAGCAGAACGATTGCTACGGGAGGTGCTGGCTGTATAAGTCATGAACTTTGATAATTTCATTGCTTCATGTATGGCTGCTGGTCTTGATAAAGTACCATGTGATGGCTCATAGTCGCATTCCTTGTTGAAACTGAACACAACTCTGGATTCTCATTGTTCTACAAATGAATGAGATACAATGGTAAGGAAATCCACAGAATAGTAAAATAGAATGTTGTTTGTTGGAATTCATTTCTGTGGCTGTAAGTAGATGAGGATATGGCAAATTCGCGCACCAGAAAATTGTGCTATGAGTTTTTTGTTTGTTTGTTTTTTGTTTGGTTGGTTTTTTTGTTTGTTTGTTTGTTTTTTATATAAGAGAAAAGAAGGTAAAAAAAGAGAAGAGTTTGAATGTCAAGGTTTGTTGGAGGCAGAACCAAGTGACCATTTGCTGTTCTGGAGCCTCTTCGCTGTCCCCATAGGAAGAGTGTTCACAAAACGCTTTCAATCCTAGGAGCATTCCATTGTCCAGCAAAAACATCTTTCTCACTGGCCTGACATATACAAGGCAAATTTTTGTGTGGCCTTAGAAATATACTTCTTGATGCTCTGATTTGAAAATGGCGACATTGTTAAAAAAGAGCAGGGACTTGGGTACAGTGGTGAATGCATGAGACGTTCATTTTGATGAAGTGTTGAGTAGACCAGATGCTTGGTATCAAATGCCTTGATAAAATATTTTGGAAATGAGAGCTGGTTTCCATTAAAAAAAAAAAAAAGTCCCTCTAGAGGGATTGACTTATGACTTTCACAATTTTGTTTTCATTTATTTCAAGTAGTTTTTAAAATTAAGTATATCTACGAGCACAAACCAGGCTTGGACTATAGATTTTTAGAAGTCAATGTGCTTGACCTTAGATATTTGATCCCTGTTTGTGATTCTTGGTCATCTGGTGTTGTGATCCTTGTTAGCAGAACCACATCTGCATAGATAGAGCATTGATGCACATCAGAGCCCAAAACACTTGAATTTTCCAACAACGAGAACATTAGGTGTTTCTCTTGGTGTGTGCTAATGGTATGGACTGATTTTGCAGAATCACTGCAGCAAGCTGTAAATGATGTATGAAATGAAAAATTCCTGTCCAGTGCACAGAGCGAATATATACAGTTCTGTGTAATCACTGTGGTGCTGGGCTATTTGTTTTAATATTTCCTTCAGACATGTAGCAGTTTTTTTGGTGAGTCATATCCAGACACTTGCCATTGGCACATAGCTCAGATTTCTGTTACATATATTTTAAATAAATTTCAGTGTTGTATAAGTGTACCCGAATTAATGCAATACCAGATTTTAGAAGACTTGACCTTTATAAAATAATATTTTTATGAAAACAATATCGACATTTTTGTTCTGAAAAATTTGGAAAATACTGAAGAGCCTAAATAGCAAAATTGGAAATCATTTTATGCCATTATGGAGAAATAGCCATTGTTTACATTCTATATATATATATATTTAAGGTATTTTTTACTCACTGTAATTAGAATATACTCTTTAAAAAAATTATCCTATGCACTTCTTTTATACTTTCATTCCCAATAACCAATAGGGCTTGAACGTCTCCCAATGGTCTTCCACAGTGTAAATTTTACTCACTGCATGCTGTTCACGCATGTGTGTAACACAGAGAAGTCTTACTCATTCCTATGACTGAATAATGAATATTTAGTTTTTTTCTAATTTTGCTAATATAAATAATTTCCTGTATCACTACTGTAATGTTTATGTGATTTCAGTAATTTTGTTGTATATTTGGTAATGCCAAACTTGTCTCTGATCTTCTCTTACAAAATTTTCTTTACTTTTGCATTTGTTTTTCCATGTTCGGTTTTGACAATGACTGGATTATATTTATAAATTATTGGAGTAGATTGGTATCTGTGTAATATTGAGTCATTCTATTGGAGAACATAGGGTGTCTCTATTTATGGGTAAATTCTCTAACATGAATTCATCCTCGTGTACCAGAAATAAACCTCCCTAAGTCACGAGAGTATTTTATTTAAGGTTTCTATGTATTATGTGCTAGTGTAATTCTTTTTTTGTGCCATCTTTGTTTTGGAGGATAAGTTGTTTGAAGCCTCCAATTTTCTTTCAAGATTATTGACCTGTTCAGGTTGTTTTCTATTTCTCTTTGAATCAAGTTTGATGATTTATATTTTCCTGTTGAAATATCAGTTCATTTAAATTTGTTTTCATAGATGCATACAAAATATTGTGTTATAGTTAAAAAATAATTCTAGAAATCTATTGTTAAATCACTTTTCTTATTCTTAATATATCTTTTTTTCTTGATTGGCTGTGCCAAAGGTAGTATGGAAGAGCCAGCTCTAAAGTTTACTTACTATTTCCAGTTGTTCTGTTTTCCTACTAGGTTTTAAAGTTGCATGCTTAGTTAATTCATTGTTTTTTGTTGTTGTTGTTTATTAATAAAAAATATTTAAAACTATGAACTTTCCTATGATTTTAACTTAGCTGCATTATATAACTTTTGCTGTTATATTCTTATTTATTCATTGTTTAATAACCTAAAGTGATATTTTGATCAGCCTCTAAGATCTAAATTACTCTAAGAGTAATTTAAAATTTTAAAGTGGTTGATTTTATGACATCATCTGTTATTATTAATTTATAGTTTTACTTAATTGCCTCCTAAAGTATACCTTTGATGACTTTTACTTAAATTTTGTTGACATATTTTGGGGATAGTATATCTAATCATCTTTGGAAAAGATGGAAATGAAGGCTATTTTCCTTAAGGCAGAGAATTTACTAATTATAAAGCTCCACTATATCCTTTGGTCTTCGTTGATCGACTGTGAGGAATGTTAAAGTCCTTTACTAGTCTTTAACTTTTACTTATAGAGATATTCACTTTCTGAGAGTCAGTGTCGTATTATTTGACACATGAATATTGCATATTTGTGTTCAATTGTATTCCCTTCATATAAAGTGTGTCTTTGCCCACTTCATGCGTTTTGCCTTGCATGTTTATTTCTCTAATACTAATATTAAAACTCTTTTTATTTGTATATCTTTAATATATCTTCACTCATCTTTTTAGTTATCCTTTCTGTACTCGTTTGTCTTAGGTGTATTTCTTCTAATTGATACATAATTGGATTTGGTGTTGTGACTCAGTCTTCTAGTCTTTGTCTTCTCACAGGGAAATTTAATCCATTTACATACATTGTTATAAATAAAATATTAGCCTTACTGCTTTCTTTATATTTTCGTTTTGATTCTCTGGGTGTCATTTATTATTTTTCGTTCTCTGTCTTTGGGCATACACTGTATGGTTCTTTGTTAGTATTTCATAAAGTATATGTTGGTATTCAATTTTCTTTGTATCTAATGTCTCAAAGGCATTATTTAATCTATATACCTCCAACTGTCAAATTTAAGGGGAAAAAACAGCATTATGTCTTTTATTTAAATGGAACAGTTTAGCATATTTCTCATCTTCCCCAACCCTGCAACATACATTCCATTGCTCTCCCCAGCCCTGTATCTTGGTCTTTGTTTATAACCTCAGGTTTTAGAAAAAGTGTTATTTAATAAAAATCATTAGTCTTAATGTATATGCTTATTTTCAAAAATAATTTATAGTCAAAAATAATAGAAAATAGTTTATAATTTCTATTTTGCTTTAAAATTTTTGCTATAATTAGTTATTATTATGTTTAATTGGTTTCACTATTCTTGATATGATTCTTATACTTTTTCTTTATTATTTTTGAGTTCTTAGTTTTTTTAAATTTCTCAGTGAGTTTGAATATGGCTTTAGATAATTTTTCAAGAAAGACACATGGTTGGTATGTTTTCTGAGTTCACACATTTGTGAAGTTTTTTTTATTCTTTGTTTAGATGTGCAGTTCTGGAGTTGTACCATTTCCCCTAAAAATTTTATAATTTTGTTGTATTAATTTTCATATGTGAGGCAAGGTTGATTTTTTTTTAGATAATTGAAGGCTATGTGAGTGTGTGTGCACATGTGCATGCGTGTATGTGTATTGTTATTTTTCTATGCCTAGATATTTGTAAGACTTTATTTTTGTATAACTCAGAATTTTTGACCAGATCCAGGTATGAGATTGCCTTGATAATGGTCATTCTTTTTATCTGTTACATGGAACTTTTTCACTTGATAAGTATTTTCATCTGTTTTAGCTTAATTTATTCACTTGGTTCCATTTAACCTATTCTTCTTTTCAGGAGCCCCATTAATCTAAGATGCTGAAACAATAAGTTCTATAAAGTCAGTGAAACTGATATGGAAATCCTATCAGTTTCATTCACAGCGCTTTACCTGGGTATATCGATAGAGAGCCCAACACATTCTAGACCCTCAGTAAATCCATTTTTAATGGATAGATGAATGAACAAATGAATGAACGTATGAAAGATAAACCCCATATCTGATTTTATATGTGTCTTTCCTTGCTCATAATTTTTATCTTACGTTTTCTTCTTTTTAGGGAGATTTTGGCAAATGAGCTCTCTAACTAACCATAAAACTGAAGGCCAAGATACTGCTAGAGGGTACTTGGACTATGACTTTGCTTCCCTGATCCCCCTCCCCTGCCTTCTTCTGAGAATAAGTCTTTAATAGAACTGTCTTTGCTTGAGAACCAGGAAAGTCTCACAAGTCTGAAACATTCCTTCTTAACATATAACTAGTTCAAATTTTTTGCAAGGAATGCTTAATTTCAAGTATAAGAAGGAGGTGTTGGTGCTGGAAATTAGCTCAGACCCAAAGCCCCGTCTTGGGCAGAGTGTCACTGACAGCTGGCTTGCTTCTGTGTCCATGAGCTTTACTACATTACAAACTACCCCAAATGTAGCAGCTTATAACAGCAATCATTTATTAGGGCATGCATGGTGCTGTAGGCCAGTAATTTGGGCTGGGCTCAGCTGGGCAGTTCTTCTGTAAGTCTCGCATGTGAGTATGTGTCATTCATGTGATTATAGTCAGCTGATAAGTCAGCTGGGGCTGGTTTTTTCCTGGTAGCCTCCTGCACATGTCTGGTGTTGGAGCCACATATCTGAGGGTTTCTAAAGCAGCAAGAGAGGGCAAACGTCAACACATAAGCACTTCTCAAGACTGATTTATTGACTTTGTTTAGATTCCATTGGTTAAAGAAAGCCACCTGACCAACCCAGATTCAAAAGGTGGAGAAAGAGACTCTAGGTCTTAATTGGAGAAACTGTCATGTCCTATTGCAAGGGCATGGATACAGAAATGGGGCAAATGTGAGGCCATCTTTACAATTCACTGCATTCCCACTAGGGACTCTGAAAACCAAGGGAATTCATGCTGAGTGGTGTCTATTCTTGACTGTGTTGCCCTCTTGGCCAATTAAATTGAAACTTAATCTAAGCTTACACAGTGTGTTTGATCTCTTCCAATTGATTTTTAGTCTTCCTGAAATGTCACACTGTGCACTTTCTACCTTAGCATTCTGTATTTACTGCCTTTAATGTGGATTTGCATTCTGCCCATGCATTTTTGGTTGTGCACAGCGTCTCTTCTCATTCATCTTTCTTTTTTCGTTCCATTACTTTTTTTGTGTTCTATTTTTTTCTTATAATTTTCTATATCTTTTATAGTGAGGTCTATTTTGCTGTCTTCTGTAGATGCAAAACTATTTATTTAAGAATATTCATCACATGCTTATTTTGTGCCAAGCACTGCATTAATACTAGAAACACAATAGCAAACAAGATTTGGCCCCTTCCTTCAAGGAATTAGAGTTGAGTAAGTTTTCTGATTTCTTCAAGTATATTTTCAGAGGCAATGATCTGTCTCTGAGTTTAGGAGATGTTTTTGTTTCCTTTTTATGTAGTAGCCAATCACAGATGCTTTGTTTGGTGTTCATCACCTGACTTAGGGTTTGCTCTCATATCTGTATCCTTGTGTGGTGGTCAGATTTCCTTCTTGGATCTGTATCAGAAGGGTGTAGTGATGTGCATCCCTTCTAGATCAATTCCTAGTTTTCATGGAGCTTCATTGCCCCTGTAGTCTAAATCTCTGTTCAGTTAGAATACATAACAAACTCAGGTTTCAGTCTGCCCTACTGTTCTCCCTGTTCTGCCCCAAATCCAGCTCAGCACTTCAGTTTGGAGGCTCTTTCCCAGGGAAATGCCATACCCTCTTCCTCCTTTAATTTTTCTAAGGTTGGTGTTTCTGAATGGATGGCATGTAGGTCGGTAGATATATTTTTGTGGAAAAATAGTCTAGTTTCTAATGAAATAGTTATTACCTAATCTTGAGACAACTGCTAGCTTTTTTATCTCAGGTGGCAGACTGTGAGAGCCCAAGGAGTGTCTTACTTGTTGGTGATAGCCTAGGAGTGGGAAGGGAATGAGGTTCCTTTAACAGCAGGAGAAATGTAAGATCTTTTCCTATCTTCTCTCTGTGTGTGATTTTATATTTTTGGGGGGACTATTTTTATTAGAAATATTCCATACATATGAAACAAACTATGTAATATATATGTAGGTTACACAGCATAATAATGAAATGAATACCCATAAAGTTATGACCTAGCTTAAAAGTAGGAAAATTAATAGGAGAGAGGCCTCTATCTGTGTGCCTCTTCCCTATCCTTATCTTGATATCCTCCTCCCCACTTAGAGGGGACCACTATTTTCCATATAGTATGTTCACGGTTCCCTTGCCTTTCAAAAAACAGTTTTATTTAATATATTAATTTGAACTAAACAATATATTGTTTAGATCTTTCTAATTTTTGAGTACTATAAAAACTGTGTCACACCAAGTGCAGACTGATGGGAGTGACAAATTTTCACTCAATATGATGTTTCCAAGATCCATTTATGTTGTTGCAAGTAAATGTATTTCATTCATACCCACTGCTGTATAATAGGCCTTTGTGTAAATGCATCATGTTTTTGTAATCTATGAATTAAATTAAAAACAATCTATCTAATAAAAATAATGTCACTTTGAATATTTGGGTATAGTTCTCCCAGTTTTCATGTGTAATAATTTCTTTTGGATATGTAGATTCCTCATGTTCATAAAAGTGTAAAATTATAAATGTATAAAAGTATAAAGTATAAAAGAGCATATGGTCTTTCTTCTGATCCTTTTAATGTCCACAGAACCTTAGTGTTGATCCTATGTGCCTTCTCTTTTTATTATTCTCTCATCGTGTGTTTGTCAATTTTATTATTCTTTTGAAAAATAATAACTTTTGATTGTTATGATCCTTTTATATGATGCTCAGTTTCTATATTACTGATTTCTGTTCTTTATTATTTGATGTTGGCTCTGAGTTTGGAAGAGTAGGTACAACTTGGCCAATATAAGGCCAGAAAATGCTTAAATATTTGTCAGACATGAAATGTTCTTGAGAGCATTCATCAGAATATAGGAAATGCTGTTTTAATGTGCATTTTTGAAGTAGTTAGTCCTATTGGGTCCCCTGGAGTTCAGAAATGGTAACACAGAAGCCTTCAAATCTTCAGATCGTTTGATTTCATTTAAGGGTTAATATTGGTGATATATTTTGGTTTTGTATATCTTGCCTTGTTCCAGAGTGATCTCGTTTCTTCCTCTTTTCCTGATTGTTGAAGAAATCTGATTCTCAGATGGAAATATGCTTCCTAGGGGTGTCAGAGTAAAGATTGTATAATAGATGGTGTTTTTCTAATTGATTTGATCTGCTCTGCAAATCTGTCTTACATACACTACTCCGTCCTTAAACTACCATTGATTTTTATTTGCTTTGGTTACCTGTGTTTCCTTTTATGTATTTTTCCCCCTCAGATCTGTCCCTCATTCTTGGGTAGTGTCAGTTTGCTTTGCCTAGTATTTCTGTTTTCATAAAAAAGCAGAAAGATGACACTGTTAAATGGGCCATTTAGCTGAAGATTGGCATGTGAGACGTTCTTTTTCTATATATATAATGAGAGAGATGTATATAGGTTAATGTATGTATTTATAGAGAGGAATATTACAGCTATTTTATGATATTTAAAACTAAATGCCACAGTTGTATTTTTTCCTAAGTAAGTCTAAAGTCCCCTTAAAGGAAAGCCAGGAAAAGTAGTAATTTGGAACTAGTTGGCTTAACTTAAAAAGCTCCCCTGTGACATCGGAGTGTGTTTCATGCAATTGCTTTCTTAGACTTCCTCATTAAAATATTGACTACTCTTTTTCTTCAGTAAATGCTAATCCCAGCTCCCATGTACATGTATTTACATTTCACTGCAGGCACCCTGCCAGGTTAGAAATAAAACCAATTTGTTAATATCACTCTTTCCTTTTCAGCAAAGAAAACATGCATTAAATTAAAGGTGTTCTAAAAATAATCAGAAAAGGCTCCTGTTGGTACCAACCACGTATTTGTCTCTCTGGCTGAGGTGGTGATGGTTCACCTCTATCTGCCTGTGTTTCTCTGCTCATCTCAGCTCTGGTCGTCTCTGTGCAGAGCTTTGCACAGAGGCCACTGATGCTGGCTTTGCTCTGCTTTCCTCCCTGTTTCCATTGCTGTGCTTTTGCTGGTCCCTGCCAGCACCCATCCAAGGATGCAAAACACTATTTTTAAAAGAATGTGAGCAAATATGGTTAATCCTGGCCAATAACACGCTGCTGTGCTGGAGCATTCTCCCCAGAAATCTTGGAAATCTTTGAACTGCAAAAGGGTTCCCATTTGATTTATGATTCATAAGTGGATCAGTGTTATTAAAATCCACAGGAGTCCTTTGTTCGTGTAGTCATTGTGAGGACCACCCACCATGCACTTCCATACACTGTTTTGAACAAGAGCATCCTCCTGGAGCCCATAGCTGTTTCTTAAATAATCCTTCTGGAGAAACCGACTAATTATGCAACTGAACATTAAGTCATATTAGTAACTGTAGAATGTTTGTGCACATTGGGTTATCTAAACTTGCAAACTTGAAGTGAATTTTCAACAAAAGCTAACAGTTATTAACCTTATTAGCATACTTTACCTGGCTGGATGCTACTCTTTACTTTGTTGAATATTTTATTTATAAAATGGATTGATTGATATTTACCATTATTCCCGTAATCCCTAAGGAAAAAGGAGTCATTTGCAAATGTCATGGTATACTTTGGTGCTAGGAGAAGTAAAATCTAGCATCTAAAAATTTGGTGGATACGTTTTGTTAGTTTTTCCTGTTTTTACTCCTTATTTCATTATGTTTTCCCCATTGTTTTTTCCTGCAGTCAAATAATGCTCTTTGCTCTAGCTAGGTTAGAAGAACAAGGTCTTACTGATAATCTTCATGCTACATTTCTACTTTGGGGAAAATGTTAAAAAAAAAAAATTAAGCTTAAAGTAGTCTATTGATGACTTTTCTTCTAATTTTGTCTTAACTGGATTTCAGATTTGGAGCTCTGAGTGTTTTACTGCAAATAATCCATATTGGCCAACAAAGTTAGGAACCATTTCCCTCCTGAGCCATTTCATCTTTTATAATTTTATCCCATTTTACTCCAATTCCTTGTGAATGGAGGTGTTGGCCTCTCTCTTGCATCATTATTTTCAGATTTTAGATTGGTGTGGTATCATACACTTTCTGAATTCTGTAAAAACTTGGGCTGGATGCAAACCAACAATGTAAAGGTCTTTCTGCTGTAGTCTTTGGTCCTGGAAGTGGTCAGCATTGAGATACTTCTCAGGAAGACATATTTAGCAGTGCAGTGTTGTTCTGCGAAGGAAACCACCTCATCCAGCTGGTAAGCAATTTATGCCCTGAAGCATGAAGATTTCATAGCCCTTGTAATTTTATCCTTCCTGGTGTCGCTGCAGGTGCTATTTTTATTCATATAAATATTTAATCTTCTATAAAACTTATTAAGCTGTTGGCCTCAATAATATTTTTTGGCAGCAAGTTCCCTAGGTTAAAGGGACACAGTCAAGTACAACAGCTTAGCTCAAGATCAGTTTTAAATAAAGGTATAAAAGGTGATTTTCTGAGATTTAAAAGAAATACCCCAGCAAAGCTGTTTGGGGTTTGACTAGGACATTTCCCAATAATGCTGCCACGGTCTCGGTAGCACTGAGCTGGCATCTGAGAGACCAAGAAACAAGCTTAGTTGAAACTAAAGTGAAAGCAGTTACTGTACATCCTAGAGCTAGTGAAGAGAAAAAGCAGGCAGAGCCTCTGTAAAGAGTGTTCTTCACTTTCATGGCCTCCAGGTCTTCATGTTCAGATTTTTGCATGACTTTTAATTCATAGAAATAGTTCTCCCTATTAGATTTTCCTAACCCTTTTCAGGTGGTTGGCTTCTTTTAATGGTTACCGCTTTTTATCTTAAAAACTTACAAGCTTCCCTGAGTCTTTTGGTCGCACAGGAGCGCCAGCCAGAAATATATGGTGGTGTGTTCTACTTCCCTTTAGAAGGTCGTCTAGAGATCACATGGGGGTTTCTCCAGTTGAATTCAGTTAAACCAGATCCACATTAGAAAATACAAAGATTGGCCGGGCACGGTGGCTCACGCCTGTAATCCCAGCATTTTGGGAGGCTGAAGCGGGCAGATTACCTGAGGTCAAGAGTTCGAGACCAGCCTGGCCAACATGGTGAAACCCTGTATCTACTAAACATACAAAAATTAGCCGGGCATGGTGGCACATGCCTGTAAACCCAGCTACTCGGGAGGCGGAGGCAAGAGAATTGCTTGAGCCTGGGGTGTGGAGGTTGCGGTGAGCCGAGATTACACCACTGTACTCCAACCTGGCCAACAGAGCGAGACTCCATCTCAAAAAAAAAAAAAAAGAAAAAGAAAGAAGTAAAAGAAAATACAAAGATCACACTGTCTTCTGCAATGGTTGAACTAATTTACGCTCCCACCAACAGTGTAGAAGCATTCCTATTTCTCCATATCCTCACCAGTATCTGTTGTTTCCTGACTTTTTAATGATTGCCCTTCTAACTGATGTGAGACGGTATCTCATTGTGGTTTTGATTCGCATTTCTCTAATGACCAGTGATGATGAGCTTTTCTTCGTATGTTTGTTGGCTGCATAAATGTCTTCTTTTGAGAAGTGTCTGTTCATATCTTTTGCCCACTTTTTGATGGGGTTGTTTGTTTTTTTCTTGTAAATTTGTTTAAGTTATTTGTAGATTCTGGATATTAGCCCTTTGTCAGATGGATAGATTGCAAAAAAAAAAAAAAAAAAAAAAAAAGGATGAGTTTATGTCCTTCGGAGGGACATCATGCTTGGCAAACTAACACGAGAACAGAAAACCAAACACCACATATTCTCACTCATAAGTGGCAGTTGAGCAATGAGAACACATAGACACAGGGAGGGGAACATCACACACTGGGGCCTGTCGGTTGGAGGGGGACTAGGGGAGGGAGAGCATTAGGAGAAATACCTAATGTAGATGATGGGTTGATGGGTGCAACCAACTACCTTGGCACATGTAAACCTATGTAACAAACCTGCATGTTCTGCACATGTATCCCAAAACTTAAAGTATAATTTAAAAAAAAAAGAAAATACAAAGATCAGCAGCTTGAGGTATGTGCATTTGAATGAACTCTAGAGTTGTACATTTCTTTGTCTTCCTGGATACTTACAATGGCTAGTACATTTCCCTTTCTCTTGACCATGATAGACACTTGTACCACAGAATAGTCTGGCACACACAGATCTGCATTGGCTTAGAGGGTGGTCCAGATGAGTCCATTCTTTTGGCAAGCTTCGTAGAGGTGCTTATCATTTTCAAGAAGGAAACATAAATATGTTAATATGTGTTATAAATAGAACACAAATCATTGCATATGTAATGAAACTTTAAACAAGGAATTATAAGTGCTGTAGGAATTCAAAGAAATTGCTAATTGAGCCGTGCGCGGTGGCTCAAGCCTGTAATCCCAGCACTTTGGGAGGCCGAGACGGAAGGATCACGAGGTCAGGAGATTGAGACCATCCTGGCTAACACGGTGAAACGCTGTCTCTACCAAAAAATACAAAAGACTAGCCGGGCGAAGTGGCGGGTGCCTGTAGTCCCAGCTATTTGGGAGGCTGAGGCAGGAGAATGACGTAAACCCGGGAGGTGGAGCTTGCAGTGAGCTGAGATCCAGCCACTGCACTCCAGCCTGGGTGACAGAGCGAGACTCCATCTCAAAAAAGAAATTGCTAATTGACCAGAATGCTCAAGAGAAGGTGGCACTTGAACTGGTTCTTCAGGAAACCTGAGATTTGGACAAGGGAAGTGGAAGTGAGGGAAGATGAGATGGTGCAAGTCAAGCAAGGCTACCATCCAATAATGGCAAAACTTCAGTGTAGTAGGTTTTGTGGCTTCTCAAATAAGTTCCCACCTGAATCTCAAAATGAGATTATGTGTTGGTTCAGTCTGTATTATGCGCAACTAAATTTAGTGCTAAACTTTTACTGATTGTTATCCTTCCTATTGGTGTAGTGCTTTTAAATGTTCTTATAGCTCCAAATGGTAGGGACCAGTATCTTCTTGAGCATCTTTAACTCATTCCTACTTAGCAGCTCTTTATCTCTTGGCAAATAAGCAACCAAACTGTCATACATGCTGGTGGAATACAAAATGGTACAGCCACTTTGGAAAAACAATTTAGGAGTTCTTAAAAATAAACTTAAACATATATGTATCATATGATCCAGCCAACCCACTCCTAAGGATTTTCCCAAGAGAAATAAAACACTTATGTTCACACAAAAGCCATATGTTAACATTTACAGTGGCTTTACTCATAATCGCTAAAACCAGGAAACCATCCAGGTGTCCTTCAACTAGTGAATGGATAAATAGTTGCATATCCGGCCGGGTGTGGTGGCTCACACCTGTAATCACAGCCCTTCGGGAGGCTGAGGCAGGTGGATCACGTGGTCAAGAGTTCAAGACCAGCCTGGCCAACATGGCAAAACCCTGTCTCTACTAAAAATACTAAATTAGCTGGGCATGGTGGTGGGCACCTGTAATCCCAGCTACTTGGGAGGCTGAGGCAGGAGAATTGCTTGAACCCAAGAGGCGGAGGTTGCAGTGAGCCAAGATTGCACCACTGCACTCCAGACTGGGCGACAGAGCGAGACTCCCGTCTCAAAAATAAATAAATAAATAAGTTGTATATGTGTACAATGGAATATTACTCAGCAATAAAAAGAATGAACTACTGATAAACTCAACAACGTGGGTGAATCCCATAGGCATTGTGTTAAATGAAAGAAGCCAGACTCAAACATTTCCATGCTGCAGATTCCATTTCATTGCATTCTGGAAAAGGCAAAACTAGGTGTAGAGAATGGATCAGTGGTTGCTAAGGGCAGGACAGGGCAGAGGGGTTGACTTGAGAGTAAAAGGGGATTTGGGAGAAGTGATGGAACTTTCTATTATCTCGGTCATAGTGGTGTTGGCATGACTGTGCATTTGACAAAACTCATACACCCGTACACTACAAAGAGTGAATTTTATTTCATGTAAATTATACTTCAACAAGCCTGACTGTAAAGAGAAGGGTCCAGCAGTCTGAGATTCACAGATCTGATGTGATGGCCTCACATTTCCTGTAGTAGAAACTTCAAGGCATGGTAGTATTTTCTGTCTCAGGAGGTTTTGTTCAGAAACTTTCCATCATCCCTTCAAGGAATCTTTAAAACTCCCTTAGTATTTTTGTGGAGATGGCCAAAGACCTTATATTTGATAATAAGAGCTCTCTGAAACACAAGTATTTTGTATATGAGGAAAGAAATACAATTTTAAAAGGTTTCACTATTTCATATGGGAATAGGTAACTCTTTTGACACATGAATATGACATGATGGGATCCCATGTAACTTCTCTGCTATGTGAGTAATGATTCCACTGGCTTTATAGGACATGGAGATTTGAATCCTTTAAACCAATCTGTATGTCCATTTTTCCATATCCAATCAAACTCTCAAGCCCAGAAACTGCCACTCAGGCCGCTTAAAAGTTATTGAAGAAAAGTCAGCCGGGCCTGGTGGCTCATGCCTGTAATCCCAGCACTTTGGGAGGCCAAGGCGGGTGGATCGCGAGGTCAGGAGTTCGAGGGCAGCCTGGCCAACATGGTGAAACCCTGTCTTTACTAAAAATACAAAAATTAGCTGGGGCATGGTGGCTGGAGCCTGTAATCCCAGCTACTCGGGAGGCTGAGGCAGGAGAATCGCTTGGACCTGGGAGGTGGAGGTTGCAATGAGCCGAGATCGCACCACTGCACTCCAGCCTGGGCAACAGAGTGAGACTCTGTCTCACCAAAAAAAAAAAGTACAATGATAATCAGAAAGATCATCTCTTCAATGGTCCCCAAGCACCTGTTATGACCACTTTCATTGCATTTGTCACACTATATTTAATTACTTACTTATTTATTCTTCTTCTACATTAGACTGTAAACTCCGTGACAGCAGGGACAATAGTGCTCTTAATCACTCCGCACTCTTTAGTAGACAAGAGGCACTAACACAATATTTGTTAAATAAATGAATAAATGTAGGGCATCTGCCTTCCCTAATGGACCATGACTGTGCTGCTGACTATGTTTATCCCATTCCGTATTTTAAATGGAATAAAACTCCTATGGAAATGCATTAACTAAGTGTTAGCTGTGTGCAAAAAAATATTGGTACGGAAAGGAAAAGTTATTGTCATTTACAATTACTTTCCTCTGGGTGTATCTGAATGCTCTGTTAAAATTTCCTCTTTGGTACACCGTATACGTGTCTGCCTCTTTTGGTCCAGTTGTAACCAGGTGGTAGCTCTTCCAAAGGAGTGTTTTTGTAATTTGTGCTGTATCTCATCTTAATGGACATCTAAATGGCACCAGGTATATTGCTGGTGATCTCTTGGTAGGTGAATGAATATGGTTGCTTCTTGTGATGGGAAGTCCAAAATGGCAAATACTATGGGATTACAAATTTCAATATAGATTAGTGACTATTTGTGGATATGGATTGATTTTTGTAAATCACTTACAATCACTGAATCAGGAACTAGCATTATAAAAAGAAAGTTTCTGAAAGAATATAAATCTGTGGTTGTTACATAGAACGAATATATGTAATGCATATAGCACTATGCTGGGTATGCATCCTTTCACCTGAAACCATCTTCGATTTTTATATTAGATATTGATGCTATTGTCCAAGCCCGGTTTCTCCATTTATGGTAGTTCTTTGTTTTTCATGGGAGTTAGGTCAGCACTAAACAGTGCTAGCCCATCTCAAGATTTCCCTCTAGAAAACAAGGCTTCTAGAGGTGCAGAAATAGGTCAGCAATACTGTCTGGCAAAGTTACGTTGCCCTCCTGGGCGACAGCAGTGACTGGTTCAGTTTGGAAAACAATGACTTGCAAAAGGATTTTCTTTTTCTCACACTTCTTTCCTTTTTTTTTTTAAAAATGACATTCCCTTCCCAACGCAAAATTACTTTATATCCAGTTTTCTCTGAAAACAATTTATTTATCTAGAGAAAAGTTTGAAGGCACTCTGCCACATCTCTAAATGGGTGGTGTTTCCCGAAGTCCCTCTGAGCTCCATGGCCTGCTGAGGCTTTGAGTGTAGGTTGTAAATGTGTCAGTGCATGAGACAGGTGGGGGTGGTGACAGCACGTAGAGGTTAATTGCCCCAATGAGAAAGAAGTACCTGCCATATCCTAAAGTCAGTCCATTTCCCTCTCAGAGAGGGTGGATTCTTAGCGCTACCCATCTTGGTTTCGTTTTAATATCTACTATGACAGTTTTACTCTGTTTTTCATGGCTTATGCTTCCCCAGATGCATTCTTTCCTTAGTTAACAAATATTTATTCAGCATCTCCTCTGTCCCAGACACATTCTGGGTCTTGGGGATGCATTGATGTACAAAATGAGCTAAGTGCTTTCATACTCTTGTTGCTTTCTGTTATCCTTGCTCTGTTGGAAAGCCAGTAGGACTTCTATTTTTTATTCCCATTAGGAAAAGACAGCAAGTTTGTGGCTTTCCTTTGGATCACACAGGAAGTTGTTGGCAAAATTGGAACTGGAAACTAGATCTTTGTGCTCCACGTGAACTGTGCCCTTCATTGTACCTGGCAAGACCTGCAGGGTGGGGAGTGGAGGTGGTCAAGGTGCCCTTGGATGGATGCCTGTTGCATTTGTCTTTAGATTGTGACCTTCTAAAGGGTCACCTGACAGTTTGGCTTTGAGAAATGACCTGCCATTTCCAAACAGCATCAAGGAGAGTCAATTAGACAAAAAGATGGGAAGCAAGCTATTGAGTTTTAAATGTTCTTGTTGTGTCTTTGGAAAGGAAAAATAATGAGTCAAGGAGAAGGTATGAAACACAAACAGTTTTCTCAAACATGTCTATCAAGACACTACTAATCAGAATGGCTTTCTCTCCTCCCCCACTCAACCCAACCTCTTTTATTTTTTATTTTTATTTTTTGGAAGGGGAGAGATGACCCCGCTGAGTTTTGGAGTATGCCTATAGCAGCTTTTAGCAAATCACGATCCCAGCAGTAGGTTCAGCTTTGAAGAAAGATTTACAAATCTCTCACTGCTTTATAAATATCTGCATTTATATCTTAAAGAAGAAGAAAAAAAAGCCCCTCACGGTTGGTCTCTGCCTCCTCACCTCTTCTCCCCCGCCCACTTCCCCTTTTCTTGCCTTCTTCTTTTAGAAATTAAAGATTGTGATGTGTGCAGGAAATGAGGGTCTATAAAATTGTGATAAAATGTTCTTGCAAAATTGCCTTTGAATTTTCGCCTTGAATTGCAGGCGAAATGAAATTGTTCGCTTTCAGCATTGCTTTGTTTTTGACCCCTTTTTGTGAATTCTCAAAGGAAGGAAACATATTCCCATCTTTTATAGTAATCAAATTTATCTGGCATCTCTCAGCCTCTTGAATTACTTATGCTAGAGTTGGCCAGCTTCAGGAAGGCTATGGCTGGTTTATTTATTTATTGTTCTGAAGTGAGGGTTTTTGACATGAGGTTCCCACATCATCCTAGGGGGGTATGGAAGAAAAATCGAAAGTGCTTTCTGACATCCCATATGCATGTTATGTATATACATGCATGTGTCTCATCAAGGTGAAAGATATCCACCTAATCAGAAATAAGGGAGAAATGCTGTGACCGTGGGTCATGGATATTTAATATTTTTGCATGAGAGAGAAAAAAATCTCATGTCACAGATGTAAAATTCTGTGTATGAAGCCAAAAAAAATCTGGGAAAAGGGTTTACACTTGTGCAAAAGTGCTAATAATTGGTTGTAATGCTATTTAGTAGCTAGTTGATTTTAACAAATATTTCTGTAACAGGTGATTATATCACCTTGTAATATCAGGGTTTTAACATAACTCTCTTTCACATAATAATGTATGGTCGGAGATTGCACCTCGGCTGTCATCTGCCACAGCATTTTGTCAAGTACAGAGTACAGCCCAGCCTGGCAACCCTGAGTTCTTGCGTAACATGATTCATTCTTAAAAAAAAAAAAATCAAAAAAATAAATAAATAAAAAATTAAAAAAAAAATGGATCCCTTGTGTCTAGCCTTAAAAAAAAAAAAAGAAAAAGAAAATGACCTACGTTACAGGTGCAAACCTGCAAACATCAGATTCGAGTTTCTAAGTGAAATCTTTCTTACATTGAGAAAACAGAATAATATACAATCATCTGGGAGATTACATAAATAGTACTTTTTATTGTCTGTGGCCTTAAACTCCATCTGGCTCAAGTTAAAATTTAGATAAGAGAAATTATTGTTTGAAACCACTGCTAATGCCTCACACATCCTTTTTTTTTTTTTGAAACAGAGTCTTGCTTTGTTGTCCAGGCTGGAGTGCAGAGGCGTGATCTCAGCTCACTGCAACCTCCACCTCCCGGGTTCAAGTGATTCTTCTGCCTCAGTCTCCTGAGAGGCTGGGATTACAGGCACACACCACCACACCTGGCTAATTTTTTGTATTTTTAGTAGAGACGAGTTTTTGCCATGTTGGCCAGGCTGGTCTCAAACTCCCGACCTCAACTGATCTGCCCGCCTCTGCCTCCCAAAGTGCTGGGATTATAGGTGTGAGCCACCATGCCCGGCTATACACCCTTTATTTAAAATCTATGCTTGGAAAAGTATATGATGCATCCAACTGTTGAACTCCTTTCATGCTTATATATTCCAAATTACAGTGAGTTAACTCTGCAAAGCTCTAAGCAGGTACTTCATTTTCTTTCTTTTTGTTTGTTTGTTTGTTTTTTACAATTTAGGCAAAACATGTTTACATCATAACCTACTCTTCACACTGATTTTTCAAAGGCTTCTTTGTTTCTGGTTTATTATTTATACGTTTCTGAAATAGGAACTCACACAAAAAACAGGATCCTTTATTTTCAGATATTCTTAGTAAGTCAGTAAAAGGCCCACAGAAGTTTAAGAAAATGTAAAATGAAGATCCTTAGGAACAGCTGTGTTATGTGCAATTTAAGCATCTCTCATACAGTCTTCACTTTTGTGACACTGTGAGGATTTTAGAATCGTTGGAGTAGATGTGGGTGTGCAATTCACTCTCCAACCGATCAGTAGATACCTGTAGATCAACATATTAGTAGAACAGATAGATCCTAGGATTAAAGCAAAAGGTCGGCAAGTTCCACGTAAGTGGGAAGGTTTGCATGAAGTTAACTAACAAAATTAGGTTTAGTTTAGAAATGTTTGTTTTCACAATCATTATCTATGACTTAATTTCTGATAAACTTATGCAATCAAAGGAATTAACTAACCCACCTGTCACATTTTGTTTTTGATGAAAAAGAGAAGAAAATGACTTTTCAAGAAGATTTAAATGCAAAAGCATGTTTTCTTGGTGTTTCTCGTGGGGCTACACATTTCAAGAGGATGTAGTATCCCTTAGGAGCCATACACAATAGATCAGCAGCTTGCATTTCAGTTTCTCCTTTTTCCCTTATAAAAAATCTTTCATGTTTATATAAATGGTTTCATCCACAGAAATGTGGATTAACCTGATTCTTAATTGCGGCAGCGAAGGAACAGGAAGGATTGATATTTATTTGAAATAATTTTGAAAACCATTTTCTTCTGTGCCCTCAGAGAAGGCAGCGCCAATATTTTTCTGGTTCATACACAGTAATTTAAATGTGTCCAGTTTTGCAGTTGTGCCTACAAATCAATTTAGTGTGGGTTCGTTCACATCTAAAGGAAAGTTAAATGCTGACTTTAAAAGTAGAGAAACGTTCCACAGAAATCCTTCACTTTTAAAAAGCACATGTTTGACTGTGATCCCTAAAAGCTTTTTATTGAACTATTTTCTTTTTCTGTTTGCAAAATTCACAAAGGGCTGTTCTGTAAGCCCTCCTCGTATTTTCCCTAGTTCGTCCTAAATTTTGCCTCGGGTGAATAAACAGCAACAGTGTTCAATTTCCCGTTCTGAATGTATATGCCAACACAGAGGGCTTTCATTACAAGGAAAGAAATCAAATCATTGTCACCTAAAGTGCTAATTATGTCTGATGTATGTATGGCATACACTTAATGCAAAGAGAGCTTAGGAAATGATACACCTTCCGTAATTACAGTGACCAACCTCGCTCCATCAATCTAAATTTTTTTTCAATCCATGTTCATTTGGATGGCTCTATTTTTATTAAATAGCTTTCTTAAGCTTCAACAGACCCACTTGCTGCTAACAAGGAAACTTGAACGAAGTACTTTGGAACCGCATGCAATACGAAGGTATGTACACGATATACACCCAGATGAGTATACACAGATAAACCACAGGGAGTACAGTTACACTCTTCTCCCACTGGGGCACAGAACTGCAGATGGAGAAGAGACGTTGCCATTCTTTGCTTGCTTACTGAATCTGTGTATCCAGTTAACTAAGAATACTGTATTTCTATTTCAGGGGAGCCTGAAAGCTCTCCATACAGCTGACAACAGAGCCTGTAGCCCCCTCCCCGGGGACGTTAAGACCTTGTGAGTGGGCATGCTGCCCTGGGAACCTCTG
This sequence comes from Papio anubis, assembly GCF_008728515.1. Taxonomy (NCBI): domain Eukaryota; kingdom Metazoa; phylum Chordata; class Mammalia; order Primates; family Cercopithecidae; genus Papio; species Papio anubis. The sequence goes on along the minus strand of NC_044993.1, from coordinate 19,151,882 downwards.
AGGTTAACATTTGGGAATTAGTTCTCTTCCCTTGTTTTCCTTCATGAGAAAAAGGTACCGTTCTCAGAGCCAAATCGTATGTGGCTTCTAATCGAACCTGACACCCTTATATAAATGAAATAAAAGTAGATTTTAATCAGATTGAAGGATGCTGATGTTCTTTGAAGCTACTTCAGGGTCCTTGTCTTCCCTAAGTCTTCCAGCAGACAAGGTTGTTTTGGCACGTATGTACATTTTTGGCTGTAGAGACGTTGTGTGAATTCCTGTCTGTCATCAGGGTCGATTGGCCAAATGTGATGCTTGGTTTTGTCCTGTCACCCTTCTGGGTCTTTCGTCCATTACTTACATATCCCTCCAAAGTGCATACTGTGGGAACCATATATATTTTGGTAGATTTTCTCAGCAAGAATGAAATCCAACCACATCTCCCTTCTGTTGTTTTTCCTTTCTTGCCATCTTTCTCTGTCTCTTTCTCCTTAGTTCCCATCAACTCTTAATTTTTCCATTTTTATTTGGTTACCTATCTTAGAATCTTGGTGGATTTAGGGGGAAGTTAGTGCCACCTGATTAAAGTAGTTCTTGGTAAATAATGCATCCACCATTTATTTTTATTTTTAAGTCTTAATGATAATACCAGAATTGGAACTTTCAGTTGTTACACTGCTATGCAAATAGATTAATCTCGAACAAAGATGTAGTTTTACAGAACACTTTTTAAGAAAATCTTAGTTAATTGTTTTGTGGTAAATTTTCAAGTTATCCATTTGTTTTAGCCTGCTTTTAAAAATCATTTTAAATTATAGAAGATTTGGTATTATTAAAAAATGGTAACCATGTTTGGAGTTATGCAGTTGGGTTCTGACTATACATGTGGGATGATACGTCATACAATTTCTATTTCTGGCTGAGTGCAGTGGCTCATGCCTGTAATCCCAGCACTTTGGGAGGCCAAGGAGGGCAGATCACCTGAGGTCAGGGGTTTGAGACGAGCCTACCCACCATGGTGAAATGCTGTCTCTATGAAAAATACAAAAATTAGCTGGGTGTGGTGGTGCATGCTTATAATCCCAGCTACTCAGGAGGCTGAGGCAGGAGAATTGCTTGAACCTGGGAGGCAGAGGTTGTGGTGAGCTGAGTTGGTGCCACTGCACTCCAGCCTGGGTGACAGAATAAGACCTCATCTAAACAAACAAACAAACAAACAAAAAATGATTTCTATTTTTAAATAAAGAAAATTAGAAGGATTTTTATTTTAGCCTGGAAAATTCTCAAAGCATGAGAAATATTTTTTAAAAGTTTCCAACAACAGGTGCTGGAGAGGATGTGGAGAAATAGGAACACTTTTACACTGTTGGTGGGATTGTAAACTGGTTCAACCATTGTGGAAAACAGTATGGCGATTCCTCAAGGATCTAGAACTAAAAATACCACATGACCCAGCCATCCCATTACCAGGTATATACCCAAAGGATTATAAATCATGCTACTATAAAGACGCATGCACATGTATGTTTATTGCAGCACTATTCACAATAGCAAAGACTTGGAATCAACCCAAATGTCCATCAGTGACAGACTGGATTAAGAAAATGTGGCACATATACACCATGGAATACTATGCAGCCATAAAAAAGGATGCGTTTGTGTCCTTTGTAGGGACATGGATGCAGCTGGAAACCATCATTCTCAGCAAACTATCGCAAGAACAGAAAACCAAACACCGCATGTTCTCACTCATAGGTGGGAACTGAACAATGAGATCACTTGGACTCTCGAAGGGCAACATCACACACTGGGGCCTATTATGGGGATGGGGGAGGGATGGCATTGGGAGTTATACCTGATGTAAATGACGAGTTGATGGGTACTGATGAGTTGATGGGTGCAGCACACCAACATGGCACAAGTATACATATGTAACAAACCTGCACGTTGTGCACATGTACCCTAGAACTTAAAGCATAATAATAATAAAAAAAATAACTTTCCATGAATTTAAAAGACTAGCATTTCCTGAAATTCATATGTTCCAGTGGAACAGATTTGATTATAGTGGTCACAAGAATAAAACGTAATGTTAATTGTAATGTTGTATTATCACAGTAAAAGCTACATGTACTTCTGAGTGGTGTGATAATTAGCTTTAGAAAGCTAAATAGAAATTTATTTCACAGAATCTACTCTCTAAAAAAATGGAGGGTTATAAACTTGTCTTCTGACTTACAGTCAAATATTAAAAGATTAGCATTAATTCCATTCATCAACATGTACTCAAGAGAAAAATAAGTGTTCATATAAAAACTGGTACACAAGTCTTCATAGCATCATTTTTCATAGTAGTCAAAAGGTGGAAACAACTCAAATGTCCGTCCACTGATGAATGGGTAAACAAAATGTGGTATATCCATATAATGGAATACTGTTCAGCCATAGAAAGGAATGAGGTGCTGACACATGCTACAACATGGATGAATCTTGAAACCTTATGCAAAGGGAAAGAAGCCAGACAAAAAAGACCACATGTCATATGCTTTCACTTACATTAAATGTTCAGAATAGGCAAATCTATATAAAGTAAATAGTGGGTGCTTGCCTAGGGCTGGGGGAGAAAGAAGATGGGGGACTTGAGTGGGTGATAGCTAAAGGGTACTAGGTTTCTTATGGAGATGATAAAATATTCTGACATTGATTGTGGTGATAGTTGCATAACTCTGAGAGTATATGAAAATCCAATGGATTGTACATTTTACTTATTTTATTGCATTTATTTTATTTTTAAGATGGGGTCTTACTCTGTCACGCATGGAGTGCAATGGCACAATCTCAGCTCACTGCAACATCTGCCTCCTGGGTTCTAGTGATTCTCCCTGCCTCAGCCTCCCAAGTAGCTGGGATTACAGGTGCCCACCACCACACCTGGCTAATTTTTGTATTTTTAGTAGAGACGGGGTTTCACTGTGTTGGCCAGGCTTGTCTCAAACTCCTGACCTTGTGATCCACCCATCTCGGCCTCCCAAAGTGCTGGGATTACAGGTGTGAGCCACTGTGCCCAGCCAAACTGTATGTTTTAAATGGGCGAATTCTATAGTATGTGGACTACATTTCAGTAAAGCTGCTATGAAATAATTAGGAGTCATATTTGTATGTTTATATACTAAATGCTAATGAGCAAAGGAAAAATATGGTTACTTTTGAAAAGGAAAACTATTGTTTTCTTAAAGCTATTTTGGCAAGAGTGGAATTTCTGTGTTAACACTAGCTAATATGTTATACACACTGGCTTTCTATCCCAGGATTTGCATTTCCAGAAAAGAAAAATAGTTTATTATGTGACTAAAGCTCAGCAAACAATTGTCTTTACATTGGCTGTTCTTAACATTTTGATATAAATCATGTTTGAAATTTAGAAAGAATGAGAAAAGGGTAATCAGAACTTGAGTCTATTGTTGTTTTTATGTATATAGGACTAAGTCTTTCATGTTTAAATTTGAATATAATTGAAACATTTTACTTTACAGTTTGCTTTAAAATTATAAACTAGATAATGGTGGAAGTACTTTATTATTTTTTTACTTTCTTTAAGTGAAAAATTTAGCATACAACCAGAAAATTATGCAAAACACAGGCACACCCCCACATACACTAAGGTTATTGGATAAAGTTCCTATGTATCTCCTGCCCAGATTAAGGAATGTGTCACTGTTAGCTCCCAATTCCCTTTGATCTCTTCTTCCATCCCAAACCCTTGATCTTCCCCAGAGGTAACTTAGTTGAATCCTTTTGAGATGATCATTTCCTTGTGTTGCTTTAAAATTCTACAATATATGTATGCATCCCTAAACAATATAATGTAGTTTCATCAGGTTCTTAATGCAAATGAAATAATTTGGTATATATTCTCTTTGTTACTGTTTTGGGGGATCAACATCATGCTTGCAAGATTCATTTAAGTTAAGAGTTGACATCTTACTCTGTTAAGGGCCACCTGGTGAAAATTTTTGGCCTTGTGGATCATAGGATTTCTATGGCAGGTACTCAGTTCTGCTATTGCAGCTTGAAAGTAGCCACGGACAACATGTGAATGGATAAGCATGGTTGTGTCCCAGTAAAGCTTTATTCACAAAAACAGATCAAATTTGGATGTATAGTTTGCCAATCCCTGATTTAAGTGATTGGGTAGCTATAGTTTGTTCATTTTCATCATTGCATAGTACTCCACTCTATAATTATGCCAACATTTATTTATGTATTTTATTCTTGACAGACATTTGGGTTGTTTTCAGTTAGGCATTTTGCAAAAATGCTTCTATGTATGCATTATGGCATAAGTATTTTGGCACAAATGTACAAGAATTTCTCTAGAGTGGATGTACCCAGGAGTAGAAATAATGGGTCACTGGGTATGACATCTTCAGCATGACTATTAAATGTCAAATGGTTTTACAAGGTGGTTTTTTGGATTTAAACTCTCACTAGAAGTGTTTTAGAATTCCTATTACTCAGCAGCTTCCTCAATACTTGGTAATATCAGGCTTTTTAGTTTTAGCCAATTTAGTGGAAATGATATCACTTGCATTTTTAAATTTTGCATAATCATAATTGTTTGCATAACCATAATTATTAATGAGATTGTATTTTCATGTATTCAATTTTGGAATAAACTTTTTGTTAGATTTATTCTTAGTTATTCAACACTTTTGGCGTTAATGTAATCAGTATCTTTTAAATGTTATTTTCTAACTTTCTTTTGCTGATGTATAGAAATGCAATTGATTTTTGTATGTCAATTTTGCATCAGGGGACTTGGTAGAGTCTCTTATTCTAATAATTACTAGATTAGTTTGGATTTTCTTCATGTGCAATTATATAAATATAAGAATAATGGCAGTTTAGTTTCCTTCTTTCTAATCCTTGTATTTTATTTCTTCTGCTTTGCCTTGTACTGGCTGTGACCTCTAGAACAATGCTCAGTAGAAGTGAAAATGATTATCCTTATCTTTTTCCAGTCTCAAAGATGGAAAATCTCAGAGGTGTAAAATGATGAAATCTCAGTATTTCATCATTAAATGTGATGATTATGGCCGGGTGTGGTGGCTCATGCCTGTAGTTCCAGTACTTTGGGAGGCCAAGGCGGGCAGATCACTTGAGGTCAGGAGTTCGAGACCAGCCTGGCCAACATGGCAAAACCCCATCTCTACTAAAAATACAAAAATTAGCCAGGCATGGTGGCTGTTGCCTGTAATCCCAGCTACTAGGTAAGCTGAGGCAGGAGAATTACTTGAATCCGGGAGGCGGAAGTTGCAGTGAGCCGAGATCGCACCACTGTACTCCAACCTGGGCAACAGAGTGAGAGTCTGTCTCAAAAAACAAAAAAAGATGATTACTATAGTTTAGAAGAGAGATAACCTATTGTTTTTTTTAAAAAATTATTTTAATTTCTAGTTTGCTATCGTTTTTTAGTATAAATGAGTTGTTACACATTTATCAATTTTTTACCTCCTATTGAAATAATTATGTTTTCTCCTTTAATCTATCAATGTAAAATATATTAATTATTTACTTATGTTAAATTTACCTTGCATTCGTTGTATACAACCAAATTATTCATGCTGTATTACCTTTTTAAATTGCTGGAATTGTTTAGGTAATAAATTTTTTTAGGAATTTTATATTGATGTTCATGAATGACATTGACCTGTAATTTTTCTTGTGTGTATGTCATCATTAGGGGTTGGTATCAAGGTAAAGCTGCCCTCATAAAAAGAACTGAAGAAGAGCTCCTTTTTTTTTTTTTTTTTTTTTTTTCCTATTTTGGAGGTTTTTATAAGATCATATTGTTTTTGTTTTGTTCTTCAATGTGTCATAGAACTCACTGGTGAAGCTATCTGAACCTGAACTTTTATTTGTGGGAAAATTTTTCAGTATCGTTTCAATTTTTCTCAATCGTTATTAGACTATTAAAGTATCTAGCTAATTTTGTTAAATATTGTATTTAAATATTTAAATGTATTGAGAGGAAGTTTTTTGTAACATTCTAACATTCTCTTTTTATCTTTTTAATGATGGCACCATCTGCAGTCATGTTCTATTTCATTCTTCATATTTCTTTCTTCAATGCCTTTTACCTTTTCTTTATTCTTTATCACTAAATGTTTTACAATTTCACTCCTTTCAAGGAACCACCTTTAGTTTTTCAACACATTCTATTTTATTCAATCTAGTTTATATACTATTTTACTTTCACTCCCTTTTGTTTGTTTTGTTCTGGGTGGGTTTTTTTTTTTTTTCCTATTTTTATACCACTTTAGAAATGGGAAAGTAGTCATTACCCTTCATAACTTTTCCAAATTTTCACTAATAAATTTGTATTGCTTTAGTTATATTTCACAAGTTTTTATATGTAGTGTATTTCATTACCATTGCATTTTTATATGTGCAGTTTCTATTAGATTCTTTTGTTGAGCCATGGTTATTTAGAACAATATTTCTCTAATTTCCAAACCGGTGGGAGATTTCCTAGTTATATTTTTGTTTAATGATTTCTGTTTAAATGAGGTCTGATCAGACAAAATGCTCTGTATAATTTCAGTTCTTAGAAGTTTTTTAAAACTTGCTTTATGGATCACCATGTGGTGAATTTTTGTAACTGTTCTGTGTGTGCTTGGGGAAAAAATGTGTTGTGTAGTTGCTGAGTGTATAGTGTTCCACATAGGTTATTAGGTCAAGTTTGTTAATCATGTTATTTAAATATTCTTTATTCTCATTGACTTTTTTCAGTCCATCCAATAATTAGCAAAACAAGTGTAGATTAAATCTTTATCACAATAAAGTAACATTCTTTATCAATACTTTTTGTTTTAAAATCTGTACGTTTGCTAATATAGCTACACCACTTTTCTTTTGGTTGATATGTTCACATTCTATCTTTTTCTATCTTCTTAGTATCAATATTTTGTATCTTTATTTTGTAGATATGTCTTTTACAAACATCATATGAATTGACTTTGTTTTTATTCAGTCTGCCATTTGTTTTTTAATTGGAGAATTGGGGCTGTTGGTTCATTTACATTTGTGTTTAATGCAATCAGTGTTAAATTTGCCATCATATTTTGTATTCTCTAATTGTCTTCCCAGATATGTTTACTTTCTTTTTGTTTGATATCTTTTGCATTAATTATTTTTCATCATTCTAGTTATTTTTTTATATTCATTTGGAAATAATACACTTTATTTTCATTCTTTCATTGATTTTTCCTAGAAATTGCGGCAGGTATACTTATCAAAATCTAAAGCTAATCAATACCTTTATAGTTTCTCCAGACACTTTCTCCAGCTAATCAATACCTTTAACATGTTAACTTCATTCACTCCCTTTCAAACATACATAATTTTGTCATACATGTGTCTAAATTCTAAGAATTGTCATTAATTTCGTGTCAATATTCATTAAATGAGTCCACATATTTAGCTCTTTCTTATATCTTCTTCTTGTATCTGAGAACTTCCTCTTGAGATTCCTTCTGCCTTCTCAAAAAATATTATTTTCTTTAGTGAGAATATTCCAGTGGCAAATCTTCAGTTTTTCTTTGTTTAAAAAAAAGTCTTTATTTCCTCTATTACTCTTTGTAATAAGGACTCTAACTTCATTTTTTGATGTTTAACTGCTGACTGCTTTTAAGCCTCATCTTATCTTTCTTTCCCTATAATCCACAACTGGGCAAGCTTATAAAAAAGCCAAAGTGCTCTCTCCGTGGTACAAGTGGTATCATATAAGCTCCTGCCCAAATGTGGAAGCCCTCACTTTGGGTCCACCTTACCACTATAAAAGCCCCATGCCAATCTCCTTTCCTTGCTCTCTAAAGTCACTTGCGGACCAGCTTGGGAGACTTTCCTTGTTCTCCCCAGAAAAGACTCAATTACATAAGTAATACACCCTTTCACATCTTCTTGGTGTGTGTATGATGTCATCTGTCTCAACATCCAAACCAGAGTTTTGGTGAAAAAATGTTTTGGAAAAGAAAAGATATGGAATTATAATTTTTAAAGTATTTTACCATAATGAAGATTTAATTCTACTGTCTTTTGACTTCCATTGTGGCCATCAAGATGTCAGATGTCCAGTCAATTTGTCTTTTTTTTTTTTTTTTTTTTTTGAGACTGAGTCTCGCTGTGTTGCCCAGGCTAGAGAGATGTGGCGATCCAGCTCACTGCAAGCTCAGACTCCCGGGTTCACGCCATTCTCCCGCCTCAGCCTCTGGAGTATCTGGGACTACAGGCGCCCACCACCATGCCCGGCTATTTTTTGGTTGTTTTTTTTGTATTTTTAATAGATACGGGGCTTCACCATGTTAGCCAGGATGGTCTCAATCTCCTGACCTTGTGATCCGCCCACCTCGGCCTCCCAAAGTGCTGGGATTACAGCCGTGAGTCACTGCGCCCGGCCTTGTCTTTTTATTGTATTATAACTGTTCTTAAGATTGTATATATTTTCTTTAGTATTCTGTGGTTTCATTGTGATGTTTCTATGTGTGTGTTGCTTTCTTCCTTTTTTATTTAATACTGCTTTCGATCTTAACAGCTTCTCGAACTGAACCTGTAGACAGTTGTTTATCATCACTTTCTAGAAAACGCTCATTTTCTCTTTAAATACTTCTTGCCAATTCTATTCTCTTTATAGAACTCCCATAAAATAGGCCTTCTCACTGTATCATCCCCTGAGTCTTAACTTCTTTATTTCCCTGCTTTTTAAATTTTTTCTCCTCTGTATTCTGAATAATTTCATCTGACTCATATTCCCATTTGCCTCCTTTCTCTTTGGCTGTTTCTAATCTGCTGTTATAGGGATTTATTGTGTTTTTAATTTCAATTTCTATATTTTTTATTTCTAGAAGTTCTCTTTTGTACTTTATCTGTTAGAATATATTTTTATAGTGTCCTGCGTATATTTTAAAGCTTAATTTTTATTCTTATTTTGTTTATTACACCTTGAGAATAAGTGTTTTATAAACTGTGCCTGATAATTCCCGCGTATAGGTCTGTTTTGGTCATTTGTCTTTTTCTGTTTTTCTTCCTGCCATAGTTGTTCTTTTGCATTTTTCCCTAACATACTTGCATTTCTTTTTATTCTGAGCTATTTAATGTCCTTGAAAATCACTATCTGTGGGTTTTGAGACCTAGGATAAAGGTACTCCCTCCCTACAGGAGTTAAATCTTCTTAGCCAGGCACCTAAGGGAATTACCTTCAAGACCACCCTAAATTGAATTTGTCACCTTAATTTTTGTTGTTATTGTTGTTTTGTTTGTTTTTGATTGCTTAGCTAACGTGATTACATAGCTTTAAAAAATGTTGAAAGGCAAAATTATCCATCCAAAGAGTGGAAGTGATTTTGGAGGAAAAGAGCTGATTGGTGCAAATAAATTAGAATATTTCTAATCAAGGAATTATTATTCTGCAAATCTAAGTGAGGATAGCTTTTTTGATGTCATTTCTTTCTCTCTGCTCTATTTAGTGCTCAGACAACTTTAAGTCAGTCCCCTGAGAGTGAAGGAGGGCTGGGTAGGGTTTACTCTTATTCTGAGGGTGTAAGTCTTTGAGATTCCCATTTAATTTGGAGAAGTTTGCTTTTTTTCCTTTCGGAAAATACACCTAGGGCAAAAAAAGCTTTAGTGCTCTGCTTCCATCTTTGGGTTTCTGCTTTCTCTGATATTTTGAGCTAATTTTTTTGCTATGTTTTCAGATCTTTGATACTTAAGTAGCTACTTAAAGGTTCTTATTTGAACCATGATTCAGGTTATAAATAACAAGTCCTGCTATTCCACTTTGGGAGAAAATTGAGTTATGGACAGAAGGTATATGATCAAAGCCTGCCATTTTAAGATCTTTACTCCAACTTTTTGGGAACCATGGTCTTCACAAGATATGGTTACCATTATTTTTCTCATCTTAAAAACGAGTAAACTGACACACAGATAAATAAGTTGTTTATCATTATACAACTTTTTTTCTTCAAGTGCTAGAGCCGTGACTCACATCCAGAACTATCTGAACCACACCCGTGCTTTCAATCATATGTAGATTTTCTCTTGCCCTCTTGCCAGGGTCAGAGTTATCCTAACTGCCCTTTTGATTTTACCTCCCTCCTATGGCCTTTGGACTCTTATGAATTATTGCCATGTTGAGTACCATTAGGCATGAGATATTCCTGGGGCTTACCCAGCTATCTGCCTCTGGCTTCAGAAATTTGAGTATTCATCATTAGGTAAGCTTATTTATTTTTCGAAGATGTTATAAAGAATCTAACTGGCTAGGAAATGCAGTGCACTGGATTTGTTGACCCAAACTCTCTGTGAGTAAGTGCACAGGTAGAACAAAAATGAGTTTATTAAAATTTTTTAAAATATAAAGCTCATACATATTCATTATAGAAAATCAGAATATATAAATAAGCAAAACAAAGAGACCAGAGAATACCTATAATCATACCCAAAGACAATAACTTGAAAATCCTTCCAAACTCTTTATGCATATACACACACTCTGTATTTACATTTATGTTCTGAAAGGGAATCATGCCATACATGCTGTTTTATAGCTAGGTTTTGGCTGCACTGTGTCACATGCCTTAATGATGATTACATGTTGAGTAGGGAACAATATAGATTGAGACCAAAGCCAGAAACCAACAGGAAGCCAAGCCAGAAGTCTTTTCTAAAACATTGCAAGCTTCACTTTGGAAAAAAGGACTAGAATGTGACTTATTTTCCTCACTATTTTCTAATATTATGCAGTAACTCATTACTTGCCTATGGAACATCATTGTAAAGAGAAAATACTTGTTCTCTCTGAAGCAGGGATAGTTATGATGGTTAACATAGAAAGTATTGTCCCATGTGGTTAAGGCTATTGTGATATTTTGTTCCTGTTGATCTCTTTCTTCTGAGTAGTTATTTCAAAGCATGTAACATTGAAAATGATAACCATAATCTCCAAATGTAAAGATATCTGCATCTAGGGGACTTTTTAACATAACACTTAAAAGCCCTAGAAAATCAGTCTTTATTTCCACTAAACATTTGAAAATCAAACCATGTTGAAGGACAAAGTTATCCATCCCAAGGGTGGAAGTGATTTTGAAGGAAAAGAGCTGATTGGTGCAAAGAAATTAAGATATTTTTAATCAAGAGATTATAAACAACTGTGGAAAGCTTAGACTAGCAATTGACCAACAATGGGACAAAGCAAATTGTAATATTATTTTTAAATTAGAGAACTGGGGCGAGCATGGTGGCTCACACTTGTAATTCCAGCACTTTGGGAGACCAAGGCAGGTGTATCACCTGAGGTCAGGGGTTCAAGACCAGCCTGGCCAACATGGTGAAATCCAGTCTCTACTGAAAACAAAATACAAATATTAGCTGGGCACGGTGGTGCACATCTGTAATCCCAGGTACTCAGGAGACTGAGGCAGGAGAATCACTTGAACCCGGGAGGTGGAGGTTGCAGTGAACTGAGATTGGACCATTGCAACTTCAGCCTGGGTGACAAGACTGAAACTCGTTCTCAAAAAATAAATAAAAATTTAAAAATACAATTAGCAAACTGTTCTGTTTTTTGAAGCTCAGCTTTTTCTAGTCCTATAAACCCAGTTGATAATAATATGGGCTTTGACAAATCATTTAATCTCTCTGAGTCTGTTTCATTACCTGAAAAATGAGTAATTTGGATTATTTCTAGTTATTTGTTATAATTAAAATAATATATCAGTCAGCATCCATATACACATATCCTGCACATTTACTCAAGTGTTTCTGTAGTATAGATTCCTAGCAGGGGAAATAAATGTATCATAGGGTGTGTGTATTTAAAATTTCGGTAAATAATTGCCAGATGATCCTCCAGAATATAGCCCCAATTTACATTCTCACCAACAGTGTATGAAATACCACACATTTTTGACATTTAATATTATCAACATTTTTCCAAGCAGATCGGTTAAAATATTATTTTTTGTTTATGCATCAGTTATATTGAGAGTACTTTTTATATGCTTATTGTTTGTATTTCTTTTCTATAAACTGATTTTGTATATTTTGACAATTTTCTTTAGTTTGTTTCTTACTGATTTATAATTGACATTTAGGGATGTGTATAATATACACATTTTGTTTATTTGGGAACATGCGTCAGTAGGCATAGAATTTTCTTCCTTCTTTTTTGTTTTTTTCTCTTCTGCTTTTTCTGACTCTAAACTGGAAAACGTTTAATCTCTTTCTAAACTGTGATACAGTTTTCATAACTTTAGTGTATTAGTCTATTTCCACACTGCTATAAAGAACTACCTGAGACTGGGTAATTTACAAAGAAAACAAATTTAATTGACTCACGGTTCCACAGGCTTAACAGGAAGCACGACTCGGAGGCTTCAGGAAACTTACAATCAAGGTGGAAGGTGAAGGCGGAGCAAACAGGTCTTACCATGGTAGTAGGGGAAAGGGAGTGAAGCGGGAAGTGCCGCACACTTTTAAACCATCAGATCTCATGAGAACTCACTATCTTGAGAACAGCAAGGGGGAAGTCTGCCCCCCTAATCCAGCCACCTCCCACCAGCTCTTCCTCCAATCTGACATGAGATTTGGGTGGAGACACAAATGCAAACTATATCACTTAGAATTATTTATCCTTTAAAAGTTGGTACAACTGGAGGCTGATGTGGGCACATCACGAGGTTAGGAAATTGAGACCATCTTGGCTAATATGCTGAAACCCTGTCTCTACTAAAAATACAAAAAAGTAGCTGCATGTGGTGGCGGACGCCTGCAGTCCTAGCTACTCAAGGCTGAGGCAGGAGAATGGCGTGTACCTGGAAGGCGGACTGTACAGTGAGCCATGATGGCACCACTGCACTCCAGCCTTGCGACAGAGCTCTGCCTTAAAAAAAAAAAAAAAAAAAGGTTTGATACAACCAGTATGCCATTTGTCCTAATTTGCCTGAAACATCTCCCGTTTCTCAGATTTTCCCTGCTTAATTCTGTTCATTCACTCTCCAAAGGGTCCCAGTTTGGAAGATCAATTATACAATCCCTCTGAGACGAGCTCACTTATAAAACTGGCTGAGTTTGAGGCACTTGGCAGTCTAGATCTTTTACAACCTTTTCAATTTCTCATATAATTATTATGTATTGAAATTTTTTATTTTTATGCCAACTTAAAAATGTATTTTCTTAGACGATCTTTCACAGAGGTTTCGAAGTTTATCAATATACGATGGCACAAACTACTTCTTTCAAGTACCTTGTAAGATAAGTAACATCTCATTTTGGCTCCTGCATATGAACAGCTAAGTGCCTTTTCTATTTCTTTTTCAGGAAACATTTGTCTTACAGATCTTTTCATCTATTTTATCAAATTTAGTGTATTTTTATTTTCATCCATCTCTGCCTTCTCTGGAGTTATCATTATTGTTTTATTTTCTCTATCTTTTTAAATTGAATGTTCACTTAATTTGCCATTCTTATTTTCTATGAAATACAATATAAATAATAAATTTTGATCTGTGTGTCATTTTGATCATATATCTTAGATTATGAGGTGGGTACCAACCTCACTGTCTCATCTCTAAGTAGTTTTCATTTTGCAATTGTCTTTACGTGTCAGTAAATGTGTATCATTCTATCCTAGCATTCCATTGTAAAGACACACCCTACTTTATCATCTTGAGAGGTGGCAACGTGCTAGCGGCCCTAGCTCTCGGTGCCTCCTTGGCCTCCGTGTCCACTCTGGCGATGCTTGGGGAGCCCTTCAGCCCCCCGTGGTACCGTGGGAGCCCCTCTCTGGGCTGGCTGAGGCTGGAGCCGCCTCCCTCTGCTTGTGGGGAGGTGTGGAGGGAGAGGCGTGGGCGGGAACCTGGGCTGTGCACAGCGCTCCTGGGCCGGGTTCCCGCGGGGCGGGAGCAGGCTCCGAGGGCCCCCCCATACACAGCACGGCCGGCCTGCGCGCCGGCCCAGGGCAGTGAGGGGCTTGGCACCCGGACCAGCGGCTGTGGGGGTTGCGCTGGGTCCCCCAGCAGTACCAGCCCGCCGGCCCTGCACTCAGGTTCTCCCCGGGCCTTGGCTGCCTCCCCACTGGGCAGGGCTCGGGACCTGCAGCCCGCCATGTCTGAGCCCCCCGACTGGTGCCGCCCTCTGCTTCGTGGCACCCGGTCCGATCGACCGCCTGGGGGCTGGGGAGTGCAGGCACAGCTCGGGACTGGCGGGGGGCTCCACCTGCAGCCCCGGTGCAGGATCCACTGGGTGGGGCCTGCTGGGCTCCTGACGCGGATGGGGATTTGCAGAACTTTTGTATCTTGGAGGATTTTTGTATGGGGCCTGGGTATTGTACGTGCACCAATTGGTGCTGTATCTAGCTAACCTAGTGTCAACTTGGAGAACTTTTATGTCTAGCTAAGGGATTGTAAATGCACCAATCAGCATTCTGTGTCTAGCTCAGGGTTTGTAAATACACCAACCAACACGCTGTCAAAATAGACCAATCAACTCTCTGTAAAATGGACCAATCAGCTCTCTGTAAAACGGACCAATCAGCTCTCTGTAAAACGGATGTGGGTGGGGCCAGATAAGGGAATAAAAGCAGGCTGCCCGAACCACCTAGAGGTATCTCACTGGGTTCTTCTTGGGCGAAGGTTTGTTCTGTTGATGTTTGCAATAAAGTTTGCTGCTGTTTACTCTTTGGGTTAACGCTGTTTTTATGACATAACTTTCACCACGAAGGTGTGCAGTGTCACTCTTGAAGCCAATGAGACCACGAACCCACTGGGAAGAACTAACAACTCCAGACGCCTGCCTTTAAGAACTGTAACCCACACCATGAAAGTCTGCAGCTTCACTCCTGACAGCAAGAGCGTGAACCCACCAGAAGGAAGAAACTCCAGACACATCTGAACGTCTGAAGGTAGAAACTCAGGACACACCATCTTTAAGAACTGTTAACACTCACTGCAAGGGTCCGTGGCTGCTTTCTTCAAGTCTGTGAGACCAAGAACCCACCAATTCCGGACGCAAGCCCATGTTGGAAGTTGATACTGCTCCTAATTTTATCATTATTATAAACAATGTTACAATGAATGTTTTTGTTCACCAGTTCACTTCTTTAAAATCTGAGAAATAAAATTGTGATCAATGTATATGGCCACATTTTTGGTTATTTGAATCACATTTCAAAATTTCTCATCCTAAAGACTGTATCAGTTTTCGGGGTGTCATCAGCAAAGCATGAGAATTCTCATTTCCTCACCTGTGCAACACTGAGAATTCCTGGGGTTTGGCTTTAGGAGAATGAGCTATAGCAGGCTAAGGTATGGTCATCCCTGTATAGTTACCATCACCTCCAAAGCTAAGATTAAGAAAAAGGAAATCGTGGGAACAAAATGTTGGACCTGGAAGGACCCGAAAAATATATAATTTAGCCACTTTATGAGTCAGGAAATTAAATGGATTCCTATGCTTTTCAAATTTTTGTACATTAAAAAATTCTCGATTAAATGTTCTCAAAACATTATGAATAAATGCTTGTTAAACTATCCATGTTATGTATTTTTATAAAGAAGGGGAAACATGATGTACATATAATCCTCTCATCATCAACATATTTATTGAGGGCCAACTAGGTAAAATATTTAAATGCTTAGAATAGATTTTGTAATTAAAGATGGTCCTTTACACTTTGGGAGGCTGAAGCGGGTGGATCACGAGGTCAGGAGATTGAGACCATCCTGGCTAACATGGTGAAACCCCGTCTCAACTGAAAATACAAAAAAATTTGCTGGGCCTGGTGACACACGCCTGTAGTCTCAGCTACAGGGGAGGCTGAGGCAGGAGAATGGCATGAACCCAGGAGGGGGAGCTTGCAGTGAGCCGAGATTAGGCCACTGCACTCCAGCCTGGGCGACAGCGAGACTCTGTCTCAATAATAATAATAATAATAATAATAATAAAATAATAATAAGAGATGGTCCTTTTAATGCTACATATGAAATCCTTGAAACAATTTTTAAAAAATTTATTGTTAGAAAATTAACCAGGATATTTAGCAGTGAAAGCCTTTCTTCACCAGCTTTCCCTGGTATTATCTGGTGGCTCGACTAAAATCCATCACTGTAAGTCTCATGAGATGCTCTGGCAAATTTAGCAGTAGACCCCATTCCTCTCTTACCTCCTCTAAACTGTGGTCAGTTATGCCAGTGAGTCAGGTATTCAGCAATATTTCATCATCAATCCATTTATTTCTTCATTAGGTAGGTCTTGAGGATCTTTGTTTCAGCCTCTGCTGTGGTTTCTGTGAAGAACAACATAAATATGTTGTGGCTTTGTGGGGGGAATTCACACACGGGGGCTCACTTCTTCCAATGACATGAAAGGTTGTGTGAGGTGCTGCAGAAGACACAGAAAGGGGAGCCTCTACCTATTTGGAGGAGTTGAGGGTGCTTTGCAGAGGGTAATGTGTGCAGTCCTGGAGATGTGCAAGGATGTGTCTTACATTGGAAATTGCTGCTTTTTTTTTTTTTTTTTTGGAGACGGAGTCTTGGTCTGTCGCCCAGGGTGGAGTGCAGTGGCGCGATCTTGGCTCACTGCAACCTGTCTGCTGGGTTCAAGCAATTCTCCTACCTCAGCCTCCGAAGTAGCTGGGATTACAGGTGCCCACCACCACACCCAGCTAGTATTTGCCTTTTTGGTAGAGATGGGGTTTCACCGTGTTGACCATGGCTGGTCTCGAACTCCTGACCTCAGGTGATCTGCCCCCATCAGCCTCCCAAAGTGCTGGGATTACAGACGTGAGCCATGGTGCCAGGTCGGAAACTGCTGCTTTCAACCAATGGGTGGTTAGAGAATGGAGAGCAAATGCAGGCTGGGGATGTCTTAAGTTTACAGTAGCTGGGAGATAACCAAAGGGAGATGTGCAGGGAACCATGCCCTGGTGCTTCAGAGCAAGGAAAAGAGGACTTGGAAGTCATCAACATGTGTTTGCATTTTAACGCCTTAGCCAAGAGAGAATGGGTATAGACTGGAAAGAACGGGATTAAATCAGAATCCCAGAACTACCTAGGTCAAAGACTAAGCAGAAAAAGAAAAATAGACATGTTATTTGTGGTGGGTAAATTGGATGTGTGGTCCAACCTGCAGAAAGATGAATGAACCTTAAGTCTAAAAACAGACCATTAGATGTGACAATTGAGAGGTTGTTATTTTCAAAGTGATGATAAGGACGAAAGCTGATAGCAATACTATTTTGAGTAGAAGACTTGGAAGGAGATGGTGTGGATTGTCCTTTGAAGAAATATGCAGGTGAGAAGAGAAGGGTGGAATGGGGTATGACTCGAGGGAGATGGAACTGAAAAAGAGCTTTTGTTTTTTGGAGAATTTAAGCTCGTTACCAGGAAAAGGACTACAGAGAAAAGAGGTCCTGAAGAGATATGGTGGAGAGAAAAGAGTTGGCAGAGTGAGCATTCTGTTAGCAAATATAAGAAACACTCCCTCAGCTTTAGCCTGGACTTCATGTCAATGGAAATGCTGGAATTGCTCAGAAGGAACACACTAGGATGACTTTTCAGGTTGAGTTTTGAAGTGGTCTTCAACAGAGAGGAAAAGGTAACTTCACCTTCATGGAACATGAATTTAAAGCATAGTTCAAGATGTCACTGACTGCAAATGTATATAGCATTTTTAAAAACGTGTGCTGTGCCTTGTATCATCGCCACATCAATAGGTAAAATAATTTTGTGCATCAGATTCTGGTTCATTTGTTAAATTGATGGTTGTCTTTGGGTACTGGTTATAAAATCTCCTGGCATACATTTTTGTGATAATTGAACTGAGGGAAATCATCACCCTTAAAAATATCTCCAGAAAAAGTTTCATTTGTATTTGTAATCCTGAAGGGCTGATCTCATTTGCAATTTTATTTTAACCAATAGCCATTCCCCAAAAAATTCTGTGAGGAATTAAATCTCTTGATGATTTCTTCACTTACTTATAAAGACATTTAGTGTGTGCTATGGTGCAAATGACTTCAAACTGTTTTGCCTAAAATATTGTTTTAGTTCTTTTGCACAAGGTGCTGGCAGAGCCTCCAGATAGCAAAATCTCTTATGCTTAGCACTCCCTTTACATGACCCTAAGAGTTAAACTGCTACACTGGGGGATTTTTCTTTAAAATTAATTTAACTGAAAATCTCTTCAAATTCTATTGTTGGCTTTGGTGCAGGGCATGAAATAATTTTCCATCGTACCCCACCATTCCTCGAAGGTCAGGCTTTGAATTGGGTTGTTACTGTCTTGCCGCTGAGTTTCCAAGCTACGTTAATTTTGGGTCTGCCGTTGATGGATGGAGCAGTTTGAATTTTGACGTGTAGCAGGCTGACTTGAATGACCTGCAGAGGCAGATGTCAGCCTGTTATTTCATGCCCGTTTGTCAGGAAGGAAAAACAGCCTCTGTTCAGGCTGTTCTGTTCTAGGGTGCCTATGTGGAAGGGTGCACATATGTACTACACTTAATATAGGTTGTGGGGGCAAGAGGTATGTGGTATTTATCTAATGTGTTAACACATAAAGGAACACACCAGTGGTGTGTGTATTGCATTTTTATATGCTGTTTTATATTTTGGTATATGTAAATATTTCAAGTGGCTGTAAACAGAGCTGCTTATCTTTGACTATATGTGTGACAAAATTGCTTTGTATATTGAGGAATGTATCCATTGATTGTGGACTCATGCATCCTCTTCAATATGACAGAAGTAAAAAGAGAGCGTGGATCCTAGACAACAAGAGAGGCGGTCCTCTGAAGTCAGGAGCCTGAAGGTGGGAAGGGAGGAAGTGCGAAACCAGAAAGGCTGCAGAGGAGAGGCTCCATCTGCATCCTCTCAAAGACTTAGAGCAGAGCTACAGGCAGAGAATCCATCTTAGAGTAGGAATACATCTGATGAACCATGTGCTTCAGTAAAAGAAAAAGAGTTTCACTGAGAATCAGAGCTGCTTTCACGAGAGACTGGGAATTAAGCGTGAGTTCATGAACCAATGTGACCGGATGTCATCAAAGCCACGGACCATCTTCCCTCCTTAAGCAGATGCTTTGAAGAGAAACAAATTTGGTAGAAGGGTCCCTCACACTGCCTGAATTCAGTATTCTCTGCAGGGAGGGGTCGGAGGAGCATGTGGACCAGTGCCTCCATCCCAGCCAGAGCTCACGTCACCTATCTCGTTTGCATCTGAGAATTTCACAGAGAGACCACTTTGCAGAGACTGACATTTGCTTGTTTACTAATTTCTATTTTTGTAAAGTAAAGCCAGCATACACTTTTAAAAAGCCAAGTAATACTAAAAGGCTTATGATTACCAATAGCAGTTCCATAATCCATCTCCCACCCCTAATCCTATTCCCCAAAGGAAGCTGTTTTCCATTAACTTACCCATGTCTTCTGCTATTTATATATTTCTAAATAATGCTGCCTTTACTCAATTTGTCCATTTTCGACATCTACGGGCTTCTATTTTAGTAGGTAAGAATCAACTCTGTCCCCATTCCCATCCTCCCTTCCTCAATTTATATCTTTATGCTGTTTATGCTGAATACAGTAATGTATTCTATAAAAGTTATATTGCTTTTCTGATATAACATCTTTTCGCCTGCTTAATTTTCTCAGAGATTCTATCCATATGCTCCAAGTCCTTCCCAGTAGAACATTGCATTGGGTCAGATCTATGAGATAGTATGTAAGCATGCACTTCAGGGGACCTCCACGTCTCCACTCCAGCGTGGGCAGTTACTTTCTAGGTCTGCTCCAAGGCCACTTCCTCTTGTTCTCCCTCCTTTGTCGTCACCTTGAAAGCCCCATTTTCTCTTTCCCGGGTTTGTTTGTTTTTCCTGAAGTTTTTTTTATTGCTTTCCTTGGATTTTATGCTTTCTTGCTTGTCTGTTCCTTCTCTTATTTTGTTAGCGTACTTCACTAGTAGCTTCCTCAGAAAACATGTGTTGGGAGGTAAATGTCTTGAGAAGATAACTGTCTAAAAATATCTTTATTCCAGCCTCAAACTAGGTCGATACTGTGGGTGTAGAATTCTAGTTTGAAAATTATTTTACCTCATATTGTTTAAGGTACTTCCCTGTTGTCTTTGAGCTTCCAATGCCGCTGCTGAGACGATCGATGCCATTCTAGTTCCAGCTGCTTTGTATGACCTGCTTTTCTCCTTCTGGAAACATCTGGAAGCCTCTCTAAGATTCCAATATTTTGTGATTTTGCAAAGCTGTGCCTTGATGTGGGTCTGTTTGTGTTCACTGAGCTGGGTGCCTGGTTGGAAACTTTTAAACTGAAATTTTTGTGTCTCTTAGTTCTGGGAAATTTTTCTGAAATCTCTGATAATTTCTTTACCTCGGTTTTTGTTTATTCTCTCTTTTGGAGATTTTTATTAATTTGATGTTGAACTTGCCTGAATATATTCTCCGGTTTTCTTATCTCTTCTCCTCTATTGCCTTTTCATTGTACTTTTATGGAAACTTCTTCAATTTTATCTTTCTACAATTCAACTTGATTTTTAAACAATTCTGAGAATGTGGTATTCTAGTTTTTATTGTTCATATGTGTATAATGTTCTGTTCATGTTTCCTAGAGGCAGTGTCCTCTGTTACCTTTCTGAAAATATTACTTCAACTTGAAGTTTTTCTTTCATTCTCTGCATTGTTTTTTACTGAGTTCTTTCTTTTTTTGCAGTTTATTTCTGTCCCTGTGATTCAGCTTCCTCCAAATATCTTCTGTTGGTTGACTTCCTGTATTCAAGAGCAAGGCATTAAAAAGTTGATTGGGTATGTTTGTCTACTGTAGGATGAGGGAGGGAATGAATGTTTTCACTGGGAGACCCCCAAGTGATAATTCTCTTTTTGGGTACTGTTGAGTTTCCCTCGAGAAACCTCCTGTAATTTTTTGCCGGGGGAGCATCACTGTTCAGCTTGCAAACTTTTACTGAATGCTCCCGTTCCATTGCAGGCCCCAGGATCTCTGAATCTAGAGTCACTTTTGCTTAAATACTTCCTAAAATAAGCCTTCTGTCTTCTGAAGAAATGAAACAGGAGTTGTCTCCTGGCTTTGAGGGATGGAGGAGAGAACGTAGAGCTCTAAATGCTCCTTCCACAAACTTTTGGCCAATCCTCCAATTTTTAGCCTTTTCAGATCCTGCAAGGCGAGTCAGTTTCCTTCTCATCCCTCTGCAGAAACTTGTTTCAGCTTCCTCTGCTCTGCTAAGGCCATTAATATTCTTATCATGGCTTTTTTTCCTTAAAGATTTGTTGACATTTCTAATCCATTGTTGTCTTTGTTCCCAGTTTCCTTTTCCTTGTGTGTTTATGCATTTTTTAATCTTGTGCGATTATTCGTTTTTTATTCTCGCTACTTTGGTGGGATTGGGAGAAGACGAGATAAACACATGTTCAATCTACCATGTTTAACTGCAAGTCTATGAGGCTTTGAGTTTAGACTTGCTTTTAATGCCATTAAATTTATACAGGGAAACTCCTGCTTTAAGAGAAAAGAAAAATCCTCATTTTTCATTCTGCCCTTGCCACTGACTCTCAGTGCAACTCAGTAAGGTGACATGTTTCTGTTTTAATATTAACTTTCATGAAAAAATATGATTAAAACCACTCTGCTCTCAAGAGCGTGTCAATAAAGATCTCTTCAATGACTACTGAATCTCATGGGGCTACTGTAAACCCATGGTTTAGAGATTCTTGGTTTGGAATTTTCTATTTGTGGACAAATGGGTTTATCTTCTCCAAAACATATTAGTGGATTTCCTTGCATAAACAGTAAAGAATAAAAGCAGGAAGGAAAAAAATATTCCAGTGCAATATATCTGAGCAGGGAAGCTGCTACTTGCAGATTCAGACAGGACCACAGCAGCAAATGCTGCTGTGGACTTGATTAGGCTGTGCATAAACGTTCTAAGATGTTCTACAGTGGGTTCTTGGGTATGAAGAAAGAAGAGTAGAAGGAATAAAATAATGTTTTCCCTTTGCTTACTGCAAAGGACCATTGCATGGTATTTTTTTCTGTATGGCTTCTGTTAGACAAACCACTAGCTCACCTGTGTCTAGAAGTCTTAACAGATTGCTAATATATCTCTTCCTTTGTTTTTCTTTTGCTCCTCTCTTCTCTTTTCAGTAAGTCTCAATGAAGCCTTAGTATCTCTCATCAAGATTAAAGCCATACCCCAAGACCTACTTTCAGATGCCCTTCATTTTTAGACTACTGTTTTGGAACACAGATATTAAAAAAAAAATTAGCAGAAACAGGTTCTTGATTCCTTCATTCAACAAATGTTTGTTGAATATCTTTTATGTATGTGGCACTGTGCTTTGTAATAGGGATGTAGAGATGAGTGAATGCTTGACCCTGTTCTCAAAGAGCAAGCAGTCTGAGAAACACAGACACTTGGCCATCAAAAACACAGTGTAACAGGTGATAGAATAGAGATTTATTTAGCATACGTTTATTGAAGGCAAACTGTATGTAAGGTATACAAGATACTAACATGCATTCTTTCAAAGGTTGATAACATGCTAACATGAGCCCTTCAAAGAGGTCACAGTCATTTGAAACTCATTTGAAGTCATTTAAATACCTAGGGCAAATTCAGGTGACAACCTTTATACTGTATGTCTAAATATTGAAAAGTGACAAGTAAAAACCAACCTGTTAAATAAGGTATTTGCAATTTGCAATGCCTAATTAGGCTGATTCCATTCTTGCTCCTTGACAATCCATTCTGTACAAAGCGGTAAGACCTCCTAATAAATGAATATATGTAAATGGTTAAATTAGTTACCTGCCCAAATCAAATCAATCCTCGATTAATTTTCAATTTGAGAAAAATTAAAATTAACTATCATTAAGCATCCTTATATGTATATCTTTGCTTCATCTTCAAGATTAGTTCCATGGAATAAAATTCTCTAAGAGTGTGATCATTTTGTGACTTTTGAAGGATATTGCTACACTGCCCTCAGGATGTTGTATATAAATTTATACTCATGCTAACAGTGTATGAGAATATCTTTCCCTGTATCCTACCTAACACTGGGTATTCTTAGTTCTTAAAAATTTTTAACAATTTCACAGATTAAAATGACACTTCATTGTCTTGTTTTCAAGCCTTTATTTTTCAGAGAAGCTGAAAATAATTTTATATTTTCTGACCCTTTTATTAAAATTCTTTTTACAAAATTGCCTAAATCAGTTCTTGTCTTATTTTCTCGTGGGGTATTCACCATTTTGTACTATTTTTAAGTACTTTTTATGTATTGCAGATTTTTGTCTTTTATGCAATATGCAAACTTTTTTTCAATTTGTTCATATAATTTTTAATGTGTAACTTTTATATCTGAGTTAGGCTAATCTATATATCTCTTGCTTGATAGAATCTTTTAGTTTTTAATTGTAAATAGTGATATATTTTAAACATTTAAAAAATAACATAATAGATACTCACGTATCCAACACTATAACATTTAACAAACACACACAGTCACATTATTTTCCACTTGTCTTTTCAAAACACAAAATAGTCCAGGCACGGTGGCTCACACGTGTAATTCAAGCACTTTGGGAGACCGAGGTGGGTGGATCACCCGAGGTCAGGTATTCAAGACCAGCCTGAGCAATACAGTGAAACCCCGTCTCCACTAAAAATACAAAAAATTAGCCAGGCATGGTGGCAGGCACCTGTAATGCCAACTACTCAGGAGGCTGAGGCAGGAGAATCACTTGAACATGGGAGGCAGAGGTTGCAGTGAGCCAAGATCACCCCATTGTACTGCAGCCTGGGCGACAGACCGAGACTCCGTTTCAAAAGATAAATAAATAAATAAATAAAATATGATTTTTAACCTCATTTTCTCCCAATTAGTCAGTGATAGTCATGCATTTATTAAATATTGGCCCATCTTTCCTATTGATTTGAAATGCCACACTAAATTATACAAATTCTTATATATATTCCGGTATATTTTTACATATTTTTTTCCATCGATCTGCTTATTTCTAAACCAGAACTTCACTGTTTTAATTATTGTACTTGTATATATTTTAATATCTTCTAGGGTAATCCTTATTATGTCATGTTTGTCCCCAAAATTTCTGCAAACCTGTGTATTTTTTTCAGTTAAGCTTTAAAAGCATTTTATTAAATTCTACTCCTAGCCCAAATAAACTTAGAGATTTTTATTGTAATGGTATTAAAGTTATAGATTAATTTACATGAAATTGATAGCTTTACTATTGTATATCTTTCCATATAGCTATAAGCATAACTTTGTCTCTTTATCTTTTAAAACCTTCCTTTATGTTCTACTGTGAAGCGTAGTTTTCATCATATGGGTGAAATAAATTTAATACATTTTAAATACATTTCTAATAATGAAATATTTTAATTCCCATGGTGAATGAGATTTTTTTTTTCTAACTGGTTATTGCTAATATATAGAGAAGCTATTGTGTTTTTTAAATTAACTGCATTTTACAATTTGCCACCTTGTTAAACAGGTTTCATTTTCATAGCTTTTCAGTTGATTCTATGATGTTTATTTATCAGGTAGACAATTATGTTGTTGGTAAACAATGATACTTTTGCCTCTTCCTTGCCAATGTACATTACCTCCTAGTTATTTTTCTTATCTTATTGCTTTGGCTGGAATTTCTAAAACAAAGTTGAATATTAGTAATACAATAATATTAAGCATCCTTGCTTTATTTTTGTTACCAGGGTTTCATCATTACAGTTATATTATTTGTCAGTTTCTGATAAATATCCTTTATTATGTTGAGCACATATTCTCCAGTTTATTGTAATGAGTTTAGTTTTGAAGATAATGATCTTGAGGAGTCTGGTAATACATAGTTGGAGACGTCAAGTTAAGGAAACTGATCTGGTCAGGACTTTCATAACCTATATGAGAACTGAAATTATAGAAGCAGATCTGAAAACATGAGAATAGATAAGTTCACTCATGCAGCATGTATTAAAGGGTGAAGAGAGATCAAAGAAAGATCAAATAGGGTGAGGAGTGAAAATAAGGTGCCATGTTTCAATAGTCTGAGGTCAATGGTGATGCTAGGAGGAAATGACTAACCGTATCAAGAACAGATTGAGTGCCATACACACTAAAGCCTGAAGCCAAATTACATGAAATCAGGAAATTGCATATCCAGAATATCGAGGTGCCAACATAAACAACTCTTTCAAGTAGTTTTATGGTAAAGGAAATGAATGAAATAAAGTAGTCGCTTCAGAGGGAAAGTGAAAGGAAGTGTCTATTATTAGAAAAAAGGTTGAAGACAAAGAATAGTTGATGGAGATGGATGGTAGATGGGAGTAGTGGGATCGCCGTTGGTCAGCAGGAGACAATCAGGATCACAGGGTAAGCGGTTAATTTTGAAACCAGGATCACAGGGTAAGAGGTTAGCTTTGAAAGGAGAATAGGGGAAAAGAGGAACTATTTTTCTGGGATAAGAGAAGAGGAAAGCTTCTTTCACTTCCAACCCATCATTACAAACCTATTATAAGCCTAGGACATCAACTCCCCTCACAAAATTTATTGGAACACTGAGTTGCACGTGGGTGCATACATGTGTGTGTGTCTGTTTCAAAAGGGTCACTTCTTGGGCTGAGAACTTGAGTAACATGCAGCTCTGGCAGATAGTTGGGTAGTTGATAACCCGCTAAATAATCCAGTGTCTTTTGGCTTTGGGAAAGAAGGGATATCAGTGAATTATGCAGTACTTTGATAGAATACAACGTGTGCCTATTCCCACCAGTAAAAATCCTCAGGAGTTTCTTACCTTCCCTTTGTAATTATACCATATAAAGATCTTTACCTAAATTTCTTTTTAGTGAAGAAACTTTGACAAGATTACCTAGGAAAAATACATGATAGTTTGCAAATTTGAGTTTTCTCCTCCACCTCTTCCACCTCCACCCATCACCTCAAATTATTACTTTTCCAGTTAAATTGATCTTTAATGATAAATGACTCGACACATTGTAACATCATAAAGGAAATAATTTTGGAAAGCAAAAACCAGATGAATTATATTATTGCTAAGGTTTTGGTAGACCTGTACTTTCACTTTTTTGCTTACAAGTAATTTTAGAAGCTCATAAATACACACACACACACATACACACACACACACACACACACACACATACCCCTATCTTTTCAGTTAATAGTTACACAGATATCCTGGAATAACATTTCAAGATTTTATGAAGGAGAGAATAGTCCTGTTCCTTTATCTTTCTCTCTCATTTCTTTGTCACTCAGTGCTATCATTGGTGACTTGGAAGGTCTTGCTTCCTCTAAAAAGCTCATTCATTAATATCCAAAGAGCATTTATTTCTATACCATGGTCCCCTTCTGTTGGCTGTCCTCGAGAGACACTATGAAGAAGATACCTATGTGCTCGTCTTGCTTGTAGGACCCATAGGTGCAAAATGGGTTAAATAACCTGCTGATACAAAATGCTATGAACACAGTCTGTACTTTGTAAAAACTGTATCTGTAAAATATCTGGGGAAATAGGCCAGCAATGAGTGTTAATGGGGCTATGACTTTTATATAGATATTTTATATATATATATATATAATATATACACAATAACTGGTTGAGTTGCCTTCTCCATGACTATATTTTTCCCCAGTAAAAAAAATGACCCTAAACTCATCTCTTAAATTTCAGCTAATTCTTCATATAAGTCACATCAACTTATATGTGAAAACTTCTCTGAGGGAAAGGAGTAGAATTAATCCCTTTTCTGGAGAGAAGAAAATAGCAATGTGGAATTGGAGTTCACTAGTAAAACACGATAATTTCCCAATGTTATATTACATATACATCTCCTTTTTACAATATTGACATGATCACAGTCTGTGTGCATAATTTTGTATGTATATGTATGTCTATGTATATGTATGTACACATAGATAGATCTTTGTATCCTGCTTTGATAGTATATTTTGCTCATTTGTATAAATAAAAATGTCAAGAATATTGTTTCAGTCACTTAATAGTTGCTCTTAGATGTATTATGATTATTGTACCCTTCCTCTTTTGTTGTACATTTAGGGTATTTTAAATATTTTATTAGAAATAATACTTTGCCAAACATCACTGCTCCTAAATAAGCCTCTTTTTTTGAGATGGAGTCTTGCTCTGTCGCCTAGGCTGGAGGGCAGTGGTGTGATCTTGGCTCACTGCAACCTCCGCCTCCCAGGTTCAAGCGATTCTCCCGCCTCAGCCTCCTGAGTATCTGGGATTACAGACATGCGCCACCACGCCCAGCTAATTTTTGTATTCAAAAGCCATTTTTAAGGCCCTTGGCACATGTTGCTGATACTCTGAAGAAAGTCCATGCTAATTCACAGCATGATCACAGCCACTAGTACTGAGCAATATTATGTTTTGTTATTTCCTTTTTAAAACAAACTCCTTCAGTTATAGAGAAAAGCTAGAGAATAATGTAGTCACACCCCATATACCCACCACCCAGCAAAAGAAATAAAACCTTATGAATAGCTTCGAAGTCCTGATCATTGCCCCCTCAAGATTACCCTGACCTGAGGGTAGGTTTATCATTTTTGCACGCATCTCTGTACTTTTACTGAACTAGTGTTTCTTACACATTTATTAATCTGACAGAGGACAAAGCAAGACTGAATTGCTGATTTAATTAGAATTTCTATGGTGACTTGTGGGTTTGAACATACTTCATGTGTTTTGGCCACTCCTAGTTTCTCTGATGTGAATTATCTATTCCTTTTAAAATGGGCCTCTGGTGGTTTCTCCTTCTCAATTTCGATCTGCTTCATATATTAAGGAGATCAACCTTTAGCTATTTAGGTGGAAAACACTTTTCTTTGTTGTCTTTTAATTTTAAGATGATGTTCGAAACATAGAAATTAAAATGCAACAAAGCTGTCAGTCTTTTTTTTTTTTTTTTTTTTTTTTTTGAGATGGAGTCTCACTCTGTCACCCAGGCTGGAGTGCAGTGGAGCGATCCCAGCTCACTGCAAGATCCACCTCCCAGATTCACACCATTCTTCTGCATCAGCCTCCCAAGTAGCTGGGACTACAGGCTCCCGCCACCTCACCTAGCTAATTTTTTTTTGTTTGTTTGTTTTTGTATTTTTAGTAGAAACGGGGTTTCACCATGTCAGCCAGGATGGTCTCGATCTCCTGACTTCGTGATCTGCCTGCCTCCGCCTCCCAAAGTGCTGGGATTACAGGCATGAGCCACTGTGCCCAGCCAAAGCTGTCAGTCTTTTTATGTTAACTTCGTCCATTGCTTTTATGCTCATCAAATCTTTCTACTCTGGAATCCACATAATCATATGACTTTCTTTTTCTTTTCTTTTCTTTTTTTTTTTTTTTTTTTTTTTTTGACAGAGTCTTGCCCCATTGCCAGGCTGGATTCCAGTGGTGCAATCTCAGCTCACTGCAACCTTCACCTCCCAGGTTCAAGCAATTCTCCTGCCTCAGCCTCCTAAGTAGCTAGGACTATAGGCGTGTGCCTCCATGCCCAGCTAATTTTTGTATTTTTAGTAGAGATGGGGTTTCACCATGTTGGCCAGGATAGGTCTCGATCTCTTGACCTCATGATCTACCTGCCTTGGCCTCCCAAAATGCTGGGATTATAGGTGTGAGCCACCATACCTGGCCCATATGACTTTCTATTAACTTCTTTTTTTTTTTCCGAGACGGAGTCTCACTCAGTCGCCCAGGCTGGAGTGCAGTGGCGCGATCTCGGCTCACTGCAAGCTCCACCTCCCGGGTTCACGCCATTCTCCTGCCTCAGCCTCCCAAGTAGCTGGGACTACAGGCGCCCGCCGCCACGCCCGGCTAATTTTTTGTATTTTTAGTAGAGACGGGGTTTCACCGTGTTAGCCAGGATGGTCTCAATCTCCTGACCTCATGATCCACCCGCTTCGGCCTCCCAAAGTGCTGGGATTACAGGCGTGAGCCACCGCTCCCGGCCTCTATTAACTTCTTTTGTAGAGTTTTGTAAGGCCAGGCACCTATCTCTTTGGGTTTAAGTTTTAGGTACTGATAGGGCAAGAGTGAGCTTTGATAATCCAACATATATTAATCTTTACCAATTGAATATAACCACTTCAAGGGCAAGAACCATTTCTTATTCCTTTTTCTAACCCCATGCCCAGAACTAGCCCTCCGAGAACACATGAATTGCTCAACACATGTGTATTAAATAAAGAAATGACCATCAGCTTTTGCATGCAGCCACTTCAGTGAAAACATTTTATGACTCTTTTGAAATCTATCCTGGGCCATTTTCTTTCTTCCCAGCTCCTATTTTTTTTTTTTTAAATTAGATTTGTAGTTTTAAAGATAATTGCTTACTTGCTTTATTTAAATTAAATGTTATTTATAATTAGAGATGCAAAACTTTTTTGTGTGTGTGAGAGAGAGAATCCCACTCTGTCACCCAGGCTGGAGTGCAGTGGCGCGATCTTGGCTGACTGCAACCTCCACCTCCCAGGTTCAAGTGATTCTCCTGCCTCAGCCACCTGAGTAGCTGGGACTACAGGCGTGCACCACCACCCCTGGCTAATTTTTGTACATTTTTTATCTAGACGGAGTTTCACCATTTTGCCCAGGCTGATCTCAAACTCCTGACCTCAAGTGATTCACCTGCCTCGGCCTCCCAAAGTGCTGGAATTACAGGTGTGAGCCACTGCGCCCAGCCAGAGATGCAAAACACTTTTATTACAGAAAAATATAAAATATAAACACAAAGAAAAAATTAATGTGTTGTTTCTAACCTAGAGATGATGACTTCTTCTTGTCATCTAACCCAAATTCTGTGCACAGATTTGTAATTTATATATAGATAGAAATGATCTCTAGCTAGATGACATATAGCTGAAAAGATAAGATGGTAGACACATAGAGATTAAATGTTTTAAGTTATAGAAACTAGGGGTTTGAAGCTTGAATTTCCTTGCTTTTATACCATTTATTTTCTCTTGAAATCAGAAGCAGTGTATGCTACATTTCAAGTTGTTGAAGAAAATACCATTTTTAAAAACATATCTAGAGGAGGAATTAATATTCTCAGATAACACTGGGTATTTGTGGGCCATGTTAGTTTCAGAGGCTTTACATATAGATACTCAAGGAGGTGGGTAAAATTCACACCTAAAATTCATACCTGACCTCACAGCCTACTTCAGGTTTCTCTTTGGTGTCCTCAACAACTCTGAATGGCAATGGCCCATTTCACCCATCTCAGGAATCAGGCCTGTGGTTTCTTACCACTGCTGCAAGTTGAAACACTCTCCAGGAAAGCACTGATGCCAGAATGAGCAACATCACTTTTAAGTCAGTAAAACCTTGTGCATCAGCAACTAGGCTCTTATTACCGGGTTAAAACAAACCAAGGAAAACAAAAGTAGACATTCGTGTCACCTTTTCCTCTGGGGAATGATTCCCGATTGCATAGCTACCCTTCTCCCAAAGAAATGGCATTGTCAAAAACATATTTAAATAGCAAGATTGTCATTTCTCCTGATAACAACTAGGAAATTACAAGTTGAGCACCACCA
This sequence comes from Papio anubis, assembly GCF_008728515.1. Classification (NCBI taxonomy): domain Eukaryota; kingdom Metazoa; phylum Chordata; class Mammalia; order Primates; family Cercopithecidae; genus Papio; species Papio anubis. The sequence continues at coordinate 19,121,218 of NC_044993.1, read as the reverse complement.
TGCTATGACCCTAACCTGGACTTTTCTTGCTTCGTTCTCTGCCAGTTTATGAGTGAACAGTGAAACGCTAGCTGAATGTCCTGTTTCCTGACTGTTGTTCTCTAATGTCACAACTTGGTAGAAATACAACTTTAAAATATCATTAATGAACTGTTGTTTTGTTGGTAAAATGTGGTGGCATGTCCATTCCTCAGATTTGGTCTCTTCCTAATTTATTGCCTCTCTTTCCTTTCCTAAGTATGGAATTGCGTGAAACCCTGTTCCCTGAAAGGTACTGAGCAGCACCTGAAATCATTTGTTAGTGTAAAATTGTCTTTAGCCGCTCTAAGGCAAGGTGAAGTTGACATTTGAAACCCTATGTATTTAATTTTGCTTGCTATCGCTCTAGAAAAGCAATGTACATGAAGTGAGATCCCCAGATAAAACTTGCTCCTTCTGAGAGCAGGGTCACCCTCTCCAAATGATCAAATTAATTTCCAATTTTCCTTTTGATCCTCTAAAGGGCCTTTTTGGAGGTGAAGTTAAATCTGGAGACGTTTGTTTGTCTTTATTTTCTTGTTAAATGCAAACCATTTCAAAGAAGGTCAAAATTAGACTAACGTTTTCCAAAGTGTCTACCTTTCAGTCTCACTAAAGAAAACCTCTGGAACTTTTTTTTTCAATGTGCTGAAATATCATGACACCTGTCTAGACCAATTAGAGAGAGAGAGTGGTTGAGTCTCTGTAATAGAAATGATGGATGGGTTGAGGTTGGTTTTAGTGACTCATTAGCCAAATGCTACAAGGATATAAAAGTTGTTGTGGTTTTTATTTTCATTTACATCAAGAGCTTGCTTAAATCTGCACCATTCTCTCCATTACCTCTTTCTTGTGCGGTTGAAAGAGACTATCAGTTCAAACCACCTTGAATTTCATATGCAACCTGTCTTGTCGCCTGTGCCTTTTTAGTTATCCCAATCATATTTTTAACTAGTAGGATTTCCAAGCTAGAGGAGAAAGTGTCAGGAATTTAAGGGTGCCTTAAATTCATCTCTTTATGTCCATCTCCCAAGCACAGGTGATGGACATGCTATAGGGTTTTTTCCCCCCTTTCTTTTTTCTTTCTTTCTTTCTTTTTTTTTTTTTTTTAACTTCATATCACTTTATGGCATTTGGGTTTGCTTTTGTCTATCATTTCTTCCCAGCCTCCATCTTCTTCTCATTCCCTCCTGTGATTAACTCCGTGGCAGGTGCATCTTTCTTTGGTGCCTTGGAAAACACTAGACCTTGGCCTTTATTCACATTAAGTCCACAATATCATAAATGAAATTTCGATTTGGGTGTAGAGGTTGCATTGCTTGTAATACGAATCATAAACACCAGCAATGCAATTTTAAGAAGCTGATTTTTTTTTTTTTCCCTGAGAAGGAAGGAAAATAAAATCTTTGAATCTGCTGGAGTCGGACTCCCCTGCTTACTTGCTCTGAACAAAAGGCTGGGCAATCTCGATCCTTCTGAATACCGTGTGAAATTCCAGGCAACATACAGGGCAGGGTTGGAAGCAGAGTGTGCAGCAGGAGATGGATTACACTTCTCTGAGTATTTACGTATCAGCGGCCTTGTTTGTGCACATACACACAGATGATACACGGAAGGTGGGAGGAATGGCTGGCTATTGATACAGATTTATAGTTTCCATCACTGCTCTCTATCCTTTGGGATCAACTTTGTCACAGGCACACCGGCGGGGGTTTATTACAGTGTGTGATAGCAGGTGTGGGCTGTGTGTGCATTGTGGATTCATTGTCCTCCTGTATCAGGATTTATACAGCCACACACCCCTTCTTTCCAAGGGCCTGCCTGGTGCACAGACGTTCATATATCTGCGGGACTGGGTCCTGCGTGGTGCCCCTGGAGTCAGTGGTTGGATTTCGCCACTGAATTCAGGTTGCTTCTCTTACATTTAAACTTCATCTCAGCAAGGGCTGGGAGCACATTGTAAAAGGTCTGGTTCTAAACACTTGTTGCTTTTAGTATTATATTTTAGATTATTTAAAGAAAATAAATGCAATGGAAAGAAATAGGGGAGGCTTACTATGCAACATGAAACTCGGAGGTTTACAGATATGAATCAGAACAATTAAAAGAGACACAAGTGCTCTCTAAAGCTACAAATTTAGTCAAATCTAGTGTTAATGTATTGAGTATCTACTATGGGCAAGGCAGGCCCAGAGCGTGGTAGTACAAGGAGTGCAAGATAATTTCAGTTTGAGAAAATTCAACTTCTCAGGATTTAAATGGTTCAAGTCCCCTACCTTCCTGCTGGACCCCTGTTTTATGGTGAAGAAATCTTATGTAGGATCAAGTATAAGCTCATTTTGGCTAGAGCTCTTTTCTGCAGACTATTTCTGTAAGTTTGAAAAATAGGGTTGCTTTATGAAATGGTTGCTCTTTCTCTAAATAGATCCGTACATTTGGACTCTAGGAGTCATCTACTTTTTACATGTCTGCTCAAGGGAAGACTTTAAAAACATTTGAGGGGAAAATTAGGGTCACCCTGTAATTTTTAAAAGATTACAGTACCTCTCAATGATATGTTTAATAATGAGAAAGCTTATAGACTGCATTCCTTATTCCCAGGTATGTGATAGAAGGAGTTAATGGGTTGGAGGTAGATATGTTGTGTAGTTACTGAGTACAATGATTAAATAGATACCATTGTTCTAGGATCTGGTTACTAAGAAAAACAAGATGAATCCTTGACCTCAAGGAAACCATAATTCTGGGGATACTTTGCACTCTACCCCACTAGTTAACCTACCTCTTCATGATGCTTCTCATGCTACTTCCCATTAACAGCTCTTTTCTTTTCTTTTGTTTTCTTTTGTTTTGTTTTGTTTTCTTTTCTTTTCTTTTAAGACGGAGTCTTGCTCTGTCGCCCAGGCTGGAGTGTAGTGGCACAGTCTCGGCTCACTGCAACCTCCACTTCCCAGGTTCAAGTGATTCTCCTGTCTCAGCCTCCCGTGTAGCTGGGACTACAGGCGCAAGGCACCACGCCTGGATAATTTTTGTGTTTTTTAGTAGAGATGAGGTTTCACTGTGTTAGCCAGGATGGTCTCAGTCTCCTGACCTCGTGATCCACCCGCCTTGGCCTCCCAAAGTGCTGAGATTACAGGTGTGAGCCACCGTGCCCGGCCCAACAGCTGTTTTCTTAAAGCACGTCAAGACTTTCCCCGTGTGATCATTAATATGAACAAATAGATTAGAAGGGTACCCATTGTAGGTTTTCTCAGCATCATTCAAAAGAGTTTAAGTCATAAGAATTAAAAGGCAGATTTCTCTTGACAAGCTGATTAGTCAGTCTTTGAGCTGTTGCTGTCTCTGTGCCTCAAACTTTCTGGCTTGCAAAGGACATAATGAAGTTTAGGATATTCACTTCTACTATATCAATAGTATCTGCAAATTGATCCTATCTGACCTGGTTGACACCTTTCCTGAGCTTAGCAAATGAGACTCTTCATAATATGGCTTCTGCCAACCTCTTCAATTTTGTCTCCTCCTGCCTCTGTCTCCAACTTCTGACAATCACAGACAGCTTGGAGCACCTGGATTCACTTTGCTATTGCCTATATCTGTGTTTTTTGCATGTCTCTTGCCCTTTAACTTTTAGTGAAATTTTCTTTGCTTAGGCGTTCTTCTAACTTACTAGGAAGATAATAGGAAAAATCTATCTCCTTCAAAACTTTGCATATGCTTGTACTTTATAATCATAACGATATATTATTTTTGTTTCCATGTCAGTCTTCTCTACAATATTATGATGGGTGTATTTTTGACATAGGGAACAACAGTATTTACGGCTGTGGTAGAATTATAAATCCCTCTTTATCCCTGACACTAAGCACAGACTCTGGCACAAAACAGCTGCTAAATAAATATTCATCGGGCTGAACACTGAGGGAGATTATACAAGTTAGATGAAACGACTAGAAAGGAAAGCAAAGCAATAGTATAATGAAAAGCCTAGAGCCCCAGATATGAGTAGCGCACAGTTTAGGGAGTCCAGAGTCAGTGAATAATGAGTCTTCAAGGAAGCTCCAAGTTGGACATTAAAGGTAGAAAGAGTGTTTGGCAGGTGGAAAGAGGGACAGCATTCCAGAGAAAGATGGTACTGGCAGCAAAGGTCAGTAGCCCATTCCTTGGTGATCCTATAGTCTAGGTCTTCTATGTGGATCTCATCTCATATCACTGAGTTCTTTTTAGTGGAGGTCACTGATCAAATGAATGTTTAAATGTAATTTAATCTTCATACCTTTGTAAGTTTTTTCATATCAATAGATTTGCAAATCAAAATATATATCTCAATATTGATGAGGAAATACGGGTACAAATTTCCTATAAAAATTTGCATTTAGAGATGAAAATCTCCTTTTGGGGGGCACAAATGGATTCAAGGAAACCAAGGCCATGGCATTTTCCTTTGTGGCTTTGCTTTGGTTCACTTGCTTGTCAACTGCTTCCATCCTGGTTATGGAGGATAGAGAGAGGTCCCTGCCCAAGACAAAGTGAAAACCAACAGATTTGTCATAAAATATGTGAAATTTATTATGTAGTCCTATGTTAATATCCTTTTAAGAATTTTATTTCACAGAGGACAGGCAGCTTTTAGAGCTTCGCTGCTCGGCGGTTCTGGGACCACCACCATCAGCATCACTTTGGGAGCTCGTTAGACATGCAGATTCCTGGGCCCCACCCTGGACCTACTGAATCAGAATCTGCATTCGAGCAAGCTCCCAAGTGACACAAATGCCACTGGTCTGCACACTGTACATTAAGTAATGAGACTTGCCTCCTTCTCACAACCAGCAATCCTTATCTAAACCACAGAAACAAAGAAGGTGATTTGAGAGACTGTTTTCTCACTCTCCCCAAAATACACGAGTATTATACTCTAGGTGCAGGGGTAAGAAGTTCATTCATTATATACATAATGGATATCTTGGAGGATGAAGGCTTAGTTCTTTCGTAGAATCCCAACTGAGAGAGGCACCCAGAATCCTGAACTTGAAGATAATTCAGGTTGCTTCCATTACATTTAAACTTCCTTCAGTATGAACACATTGAGTTAGGCAGGTGTGAGCTGTAATCTTACTGTGAGATGTGTGCCTTCCCGTTGGTGAAGTCCTGTTTTTTATTATTCTGAATTATCAGAAAACATAACCAGCTCACTACAAACAGCAGCATTCTAAAAATTTAGCAGACTTTGCATGCGTAATTTACAAACCCAAATGGTGCAGATCTAGCTGAGGCTGGGTTAAGTAAATAAGAGTGTGGTGGCCGGGCGCGGTGGCTCAAGCCTGTAATCCCAGCACTTTGGGAGGCCGAGACGGGCGGATCACAAGGTCAGGAGATCGAGACCATCCTGGCTAACACAGTGAAACCCCGTCTCTACTAAAAAATACAAAAAAATAGCCGGGCGAGGTGGCGGGCGCCTGTAGTCCAAGCTACTCGGGAGGCTGAGGCAGGAGAATGGCATGAACCCGGGAGGCGGAGCTTGCAGTGAGCTGAGATCCGACCACTGCACTCCAGCCTGAGCGACAGCGCCAGACTCCGTCTCAAAAAAAAAAAAAAAAAAAATAAGAGTATGGTATGTTTTTTTTCACAGTTCCACATATATATTGTATTTAAATAATTTTAGACTCCAAATACATTTTTCTCAGACACCTAAAATAAAAATGAGGTTTTTTTTTTCTTCTAGAAAGTGTAGAACAGGCACTGGAAGTGTGGTAAAAGGAAAAATGAAATTTGTCCATCTTCTGGGCCCATGAAAATGGGACCATCAGCAATACTTTCTGGTGACTTTGTCCATTAGCATTCATTACTATTGCACATCTGTCCTGTGCATGGAAGTATACGTAAGATCGGATATGGGGGAAAAAAGAAGCGTCTTTGAGCATGAAGCAGCATCTGGTCTTACTACCTGGAGTAAGAAATCAGGGAAAGCTGAGGCACATTAACAGCCAGGGACTTCTTACAGTGACCTCCTGCAAAATTGGATCAGGCTTTTCCCTGGCAGTTGTATTGAGCTCACACATTTGATGAAATGTGCTTATGAAGTCGGCATATTTCGCTGCTTTCTTTCTTTCCTTTTTTTTTTTTCTGGGGGATAGATTCTTTATTATCTGCTGAATTCATTTCACTCTGTCAATATTCTATAGAAAAAATGATGGACATTCTATAATTTTGACTTTGATATTAATTCATAATGTTGATGGTTCTAGCTTAGGGCTGCTTTCTCTCTCAAAGCCTTTCTTTCTTTTCCTCCCTCCTGCCCCTGACTCTAGGTCTCACGTTGTTCCATTCAGCAGCTGAGTTTATGACAGCTGCGTCTCTCCTTATTGCCTCAGCACACGGCAGGTCTTTTTTCATATTAAACTCACGATAACGGCAATGAAATTCAGATTTATAGCTGGAAATCAGCCTATTTGTAATATAAACATAAACATTGGTGCATTTGAAACAGCTAAAGAATTTTTTTTCCTTCTTTGTATTTTTCCTTTCTTGGAACTTCATGACTTGAGTCTCAAACAAGTGCTATTTTAAAATTTTCTGGCACCATGTAATGTAATTGATAATAATGTTTAAGCAGCATCTAATATCATCCAGCATAGTGCAAAGTGAGCCATCCCAGGATATGAGCTTAAAAAATTACATTAACACTTAGACAAAATGAAATTTTTATACTTGATTTGCTCATGGTTGGACGGATGCAACTAAACACAATTTGAGCTGTCACTTTGCAAAGGGGGAAAAAATATGCAACTTTGGAATGTTTCAAATGAGCCCAATATTAGATTCTATAACTCAGAGTGACACAGGAAATACTATTTGCAACATGATTGGTTCATTAATATTTGGTAATTGTAGTACATCATTTTAAGGGGGAAATAAAGTGCAAACAAATGTTCCTAGCTTCCAGTCAGTCACAGCTGCTCAACTGCCACCACCAGGAAAGGTTTGGAAGCTAAAGGATACATGGATTGGGGGACGTTATATTTTACCCTCCCCATTTTCATTTTGGAAGAATAATTTTCATTATAAACCAACATGTCAGACAAAGCATCTACATTTAAAAAAATATTATTTCACGATTTTTCACATGCACATTTGATGTAAACCCTGGAGGTGTATTCCCTGAGTACCTATTACCTCCATTTTAGGGAAATTACATTAAATTATTAGTGACAAATTTACTTGTCTGCCAATGTATTTTTCTGGAATTTTACTACAACATCAATACTTGGCTGTTTTATATGGGCCCTCATTTACCTGTCTTTAAAGGCAGCCACCCCGTGGGGAGCTCTGTCTGTCACTAACAGAAGCTGGAAAGAGTCTTTAAGTTTAACATTCACAGTTTTGAATTAGATGGAAAAAATAGGTTGCACTTTAAAAATACAGTGTGCCCTTCTGAATTTTACAATTAGGCAACCTGTTTTGTAATCTATTGTCTCACTTTTTGGACAAGGATAAAACAACGTAGATCACCCCCAGGTACTAGGGTAGAAACAACAGGCATTATTCTGAAGTGTGAAATATGTCTGCTAGGTAGCGACAAGACAAGACAGGATAGATGTTCACATTTCTCCGGTTTATTTTAGGGAAATTCACAGAGCGAGTTTCCTGTGATGCAAATGAGCCGTAGACTTCAGGGTCCCTCTTGCAGGGTGCCCTTAGAGCTGCTGGGAGCTGTGGAGGAGGCTGTAGGTTGGGGGGCGATACCGGAGTGTCACTGGGAAGCTCCCAGAAATCTCAGAAGAGAGGGACCTAAGTGTCCAAGGCCCCAGCACCTGATTCTGATGGATTTTCTCATTTTAAGTAAATATTAATGTTGGAACATAATTCCATATTCTTTCCTTTTTTTTTTTTTTTTTTTTTGACGGAGTCTCGCTCTGTCGCCCAGGCTGGAGTGCAGTGGTGCCATCTCAGCTCACTGCAAGCTCCGCCTCCTGGGTTCATGCCATTCTCCTGCCTCAGCCTCCCGAGTAGCTGGGACTACAGGCACCTGCCACCACGCTTGGCTAACTTTTTGCATTTTTAGTAGAGATGGGGTTTCACCGTGTTAGCCAGGATGGTCTCGATCTCCTGACCTCGTGATCCGCCCGCCTCGGCCTCCCAAAGTGCTAAGATTACAGGCGTGAGCCCCTGCGTCCGGCCCCATATTCCTTTCTTACAGAGAATTCTCCAAATTCTATAAGCTTCAGGCTTCCACAAAACCTGGATCTGTGGCTAAATAAGGATGCTATTTTTCTTTACATCCTGGATTATAACAGAGTTCTGGTAAGCAGAAGATGCCTATCTGAGTCGTAGAATAAAAGTTACATGTTAAACTGTAAAGTCCTGTTGAAGGAAGTGACTTCTGGTTGGGTGAGCCGGAAATACATGGACAGCTTGAAGCAGAAACAAAGGGAAAAATGAAAAATAGTAAGCAAGAATGTCAGTTTCAGGGAGGGGCTGCGTCCATCTCTCCAGTTTCCTGTTGATGTAGAATTCTCCTCCATTAGAATTTACGGAAGCAATGCTTGGCTCTGATGACATTTCATATCCTCCTGTCTTGTGCTGTGCCTGGTTCTCTGGTTTGCATATCTATTTTTATGTTTGAAGCTCCTAAGTTGTTCGGTGGAAGATTTCGGTTCGTTTTCAATGGAAGATCTGGGGTCTTCAAGCTGATCAAACCTTTTTCTCTCTTGAGAAAAAGAATATGCTAATATTTTGTGATTCTAGATATATAACCTGGAGTTGAGAATTATGCAGACTTTTTTTTCCCCTGAATTCTCAGGAACTGTTTTTCTGAGACGTGTGCAGCTCCCCGTGGTTCAAACTTTGGCGAGTGACTGTTCTCCCTCCCCGATGCTATGCTAGCCAGGAGCCTCTATTTGTAAAGGCCTTTCCCTTCCCTCCCCAAATAAACACAACCATTTAGATCAAATTAACTAGAATATCTGTTTCAACTGACCTAAATCCATCCTCTGCTATGGCTTGGGAGATTTGACCTTAATTAAACCTCTATTTTGCCAGGGAATGAGACTGCTGGAGGGAAAGACCATATGAATTTCTACTTTCATTTCAGGTGGAACATTTGTAGCACCTGGGGACAGATTGTTAATGAAATATTTGCTTTATCCAACAGCACTTTATCAAGACCTAGAAATTTGGCAGTTTGGCAAATTTTAAATGGGGGAGAATCGCAGGTAACGCTGCAGAAGGGAAACGATAAGAGGCCAGTCCTCCTGAAGGAGTTAAAAGGGATAAGGACTCAGGATACAGTGGAGGGAGACCTACAGATGTTATGACAGGAGGATTCCCTTTCTAACTTCCTCCCCAAGACCCCTTCCTCAGTAATGGCCCTTGGTGCTAGGCCACTAAAATTCAGTATGATTTTAACAATCACAACCCCCCTGGAAGATGCATGCTACAATCCCCGTTTTTCCCACAAGAAGACCAAGGAGAAGGGAGATGTAACAATTTGCTTAAAGTCATCTAAGGTTCTGGCTGGGATTCCCACCAAGCTGTGTTTCACCCAAAGATCTGGTCCTTTTCTCTTCTGCTCAGTCATCTCTCATGCATCTACTAGCTTCGAATGTTGACCTGTTTTGAAATGTTTACTCTTGATTTTTGGCCAATTTTAGTATATCTTGAATGGTACTTTGTAGGCTTCAAAGATATTATCAAAAGTGGAACAAGAAGAAGTTAATAAATGGAACAAAAAGAAGTTAATAAATAAGGATGCACTTCGACTAACTTTGGTCCCTAAGGCATTGTCGTCACTACGGGGAAAAGAATCAATTCTGAACTTGGGAATGAAATTTGTCAGAAAATTGGACAAACTGGTACTCACCATCTGAAACTGCAGCAATTCTGAAAGTATGTAATAAAGCACTGTGGATTCACATGTATTCAAACCAGAAATGCTGTCCTAAGTGTTGAGACATTGTTGTTAATATCTCCTGTCCCTCCACCTCTGACAGCCACTGAAGCTTCATGATTACTTTAAACCAGAGGTTGGAATTGGTGAATGACAGCCACCCAGTGGAAATGTCGTCAAAGCCTTTTGTTTTTTCCCGCATTGATTGCCATAAGAACAATATTTATGTTCTTTGACGCTTGAAATCGATGCTTCCCTTTATGAGTCTCAACCTGAGAAACACATGTCTACTATTATCCTGCTGCTTTTGTGGTTTTGTGCTTAAGGTGCTACCAAAACAGAACTTTCTTCTTTTGCTACTTCTAGTATCCTGGGTGCCCCTGCCCATCAAATGCAATTGTAGCTCTAGGATTGAAATGGTAGCTTGTGTGGGCAAAACTGGACCATGACTAAGTATTTATTAAAGCCTACTAAGAGCCTGCATGCTGGTGCGCACCTGTAGTCCCAGCTACTTGGGAGACTGAGGTGGGAGGATCCCTTGAGCCCAGGAGTTGAGTCTAGCCTGGGCAACATAGTGAAAACCCCCACTCTTAAAGTAAAAGCCTACTAGGGTGCTACGTATTTTGGAGGTACAGAAAAAATATAAACCACATTCCTAAATTTAGTTAGAGAAACAACCAAGAGTAAGGTTTATGGGGCCTCACATGAGAAAAAGTTGAGATGTGGGATAGAGACTGTTGTGTATATTCAGAAAAACTGTGGGAGCCAGTGATAGTTTTGTGGAAGCGGGTGGGAGTGGGGTTTGGTAGGCAAGAAATGGGGTAGAGCATTCCTGGTGGGAGGCACAGGTCGGGCTGGAGGGAAGAATGTCTGCATCTAAGCCTGGGCATCCAGAAAAGGTAGGAATACACTTGGATTTGGATAAGGAAGCCAAGGACTGTAAACTTTACAGAGTGTCCAGCATGAGACATTAAAAGAACATTGACTCTCTGTGTTCAAAAAAAGGCAACGCTATTGAAAGAAATGCCGATAGCTTACAGATATATATATGTATTCTTTTTTTTTTTTTTTTTTAATTGAGATAGAGTCTCACTCTGTCACCCAGGCTGCAGTGCAGTGGCGCAATCTCCACTCACTGCCAGCTCCGCCTCCCGGGTTCATGCTATTCTCCTGCCTCAGCCTCCCAAGTAGGCTGGGACTACAGGCACCCACCACCATGCCCGGCTAATTTTTTGTATTTTTAGTAGAGATGAGGTTTCACCACGTTAGCCAGGATGGTCTCAATCTCCTGACCTCGTGATCTGCCCGCCTCTGCCTCCCAAAGTGCTGGGATTACAGGCGTGAGCCGCCGTGCCCAGCCGCAGACTGTATTTTTATTTTCTCCATACTGCTTATTTTTATTAACGTTTATATAGCTTTGGGAAGAATTCTGAAAGTGTCCTTGTCTTGAATCTTCTCATAAGACAGTTTTGATATTGAATTTTTCTTATCTTCCTATCTTAAACACCCCTTGATATGGGAGCTAATCAATGTTTTAGTAAACAAGGATATTCCTGATTTAAAATATGCTCGCTTTCCACCTCCCTCCTCCAGAAGTGCCCTCTAAATTATCCATGGTAGTCAGCTGTGACAAGTCATGGTCCCATCACATCTCATGCCTCTTGTCACAAATTAGGCCAGGATTCTAGTTCAAAAATGTGATTTTCTAAGCTACCGAGGGAGAACAACAAAACATGATGAATGAATGTCCAGGATTGAATCAATTGGTACCAAAGATCTAATGTGTCCACCTGGTCTCTTTGGGGTCATCCTTAGTTTGGGGGCACAGCTTCACCTTCAAAGAATTATCAGAGCTTGTTTTGCCTTTTTCAAAGTTCAAATCTGTTTCCATCAACAGGAGACTTTTTCAGATATAAACTAAGGGAGCTGGAGTTGCAGCCATCTGTCTGTGGTTTGAAATCCACATGTGAGTCTTGACAAAGTGCTTCTCAGCTCTTTTATCTCTCCATAAGGTGATAGAAATAAATCTAATTTTGAATATCAACCTTGTCATTATGAGCTATGGAACCTTGGGTAAGTTCCTGAAATTTTCTGAGCTTCAGTGTCCTCGTCTGCAGATAGAGAATGACAATAATCCTCCTAGGCTTATTATTTAAAAATTACATTTAAAATGTCAAGAACCTGGCCAAGTGCTTGGCTCATCAGAAGATCTCCTGAATCTTCTCTATCTTTGCATTTGTGATGAGATAGAATTTTCCAGTCACAGGATGTGTTACAGTTCAATTTGGCGGAGAATCACCAGCAGGTTTTTTGAGCACCAGAGGATGGTGATGGCCACGTAACCTCTTACAGCCTGGCATCCTCAGATAACTCAGATATGAGGAACTGCCCTGAATGTCGAATACTATAATGATCATTATCGATTATCGACTGGACTGTAGACACCGGACCACACTGCTAGTGTGCAGTTGTAACAAATTCATTTGCCAGGCACAAAAAGACCCTGTGGGTTGCATGGATTTTCCATTATGAGAGATCTGACAGTGCCTGAGCATTAGGTAATGACGTAGAAAGAAGTGGCTCTATTGCAGTGTAGGCCAATGTGCAGAGCCAGAAGTTCATAGGCAGCACTGCCTTGGGAGTCAACGAGAGATGACAAGGACATTATTTAAGACACTCAAGTGGGACTGCATGAATAGAAAGGATAGCATCTGCGTAGCTGAAGGGAGGCGTCATTTTCCTACCCAGAAAAGATGTCAATTCTTAGGATTTGAGTTAGATTTTTTTAAAAAAACAAGTTAACATTTTGAGAGCCCTCCCTGTGGTATACTTTTCTATAACACAATTGCCTATCAAAAAAGTTTCCTCAGTGATTTTCTCCTGTAAACACAGTCCCAACAAAGACAATACCTTTTGCTAATAATGGCTTAAGTGACTGTATTTATTTTTTCCATAAATTTTAATAAATAAACAATTTTTAGGCATGTACATCTCGTATGGAAATAGCTGTTAAGTAAATTGTAGAAATTTATGTTCCTGGTAAAAAGCATTGAAGTAGATGGTCAGTTTTCCTGATTTTGTTTTGTATGTTGTATCATATAACTGTCAAGCTATCAGGACTACCTATTTAGAATATAAATAATTATATTGTAGGGATGAATGAATGTACCTGCATGATCCCCAGTGTATATTTCAGCAACTTCTCTGGGAAGAATTCCCATCTTGAATCGGTCTTAAATATTCAGTGCCTTTGATTTGCCCTTTCTATTTCCCTCACCTCATTGTCAGAGCTTGCTCAGAAGTCAGCCACCGTGTGGTCTGCAGCTAGATTCCCATGTTATAAGCAGCCCATCATATCAATTACAGCTGATAATAGGGCCTCTTCCTCCCAGTTGCAGGACTTATGTAGCTTTCAAGATGGTGGAGAAATAGGGGTTTAGTTTAGAGCAGAAAGAACTCTGTGCATTTGCTGTTTACGAACTCATCTGCACCTAATCTCTCATTGCAGCTCAAGATGGAGGGTTTATGATTAATACAGTTGACACAGAAAATGGCCGAGTGCTTAGCTTCTTTTAAATATATCATGCTCAGTGCACACAGACCCTGAGCATCCGTTAGAGAGAAGTGACAGCGGACTTGACCTTTCTCTCTGAATCGCATGTGGAAGAAGGGAATTAGCTTGCTACAATAGCACTTGAACTTGCTTTAACTTATCGCTTTCCTCTTTAGAAGGAGGAATGTACGTTAGAAATGTGAAATCACCTTCAGGCCTCATGTTGTTTAAAATGAAACTAAGCTTCCTCATAATATTAAATCGGACGTGTCTTTCAAAAGAATTTGCTAAGGGGATAATAAATAACATCCAAGATTTCTTTTCCCATTTTTTCTTTCTTGTTAAGTAAACCAATATTTACATTTGGTGTTGACATGCATTTTATACATGTGCATATATGTACAAACACACACACACACACTGAATTTTGCAATGGCCATTGAGCTTCCCCAGGAGAACACAGGAACAATAGGTCCACTAGTGAGGTGTGAGTTACAAAAGCTTTTAAATTGGCTTCCATGTAACTGGAAACCAAATAAATGGCTATGGAAAATGCAAAAGGAGACCTAGCAGCACATTGGTGTTTGTTTTTTTATTCTCCATAGTTGCCAATTACTGCTATTAGATCTAGTATCTCCACTTAGACCCGAAACAGCTGTGATTGACACAGACTTCAGCCAATCATAGTGTTTCCTTGTCAGCTGTCATTAACCTGTGATCAATTACCGTGATTTTAGACTAACTTGAATGGAAAGTAAAAGCACATTGTTACCCAAAAGCTCATCAGGTAAATATGCCATATAAAGAAATAGATCTTCTCTGACCTCTCTGACATTTTCAAACTGTTTAAAAGCTGAAGTTAATTCTTTCTGATGGCCTTTCATCTCTAGTTGACAACAGAGAGCCCCGGAGTGGTGACAGCCCTTGTCAAGTGGGACCGTCTTATCAAAAACAATACCCTCCGGATCTTTCAATCCAAATATTCTAATCTAAAATAATTGCATTTAAAATTTCATGTCGCTTTTATGTCTCCCCCGAACCATCCTGGTATGAAACCACACAAATCTCTTCTTCAACCCCCTTGAAGATTCCGTTTTTCAATATGGCTAGTTTAAAAGGGCATCATAGAGGGGAACAGGCGAGTGTTGAAATTATAAAACTGTAGCTGGAGTGAACGGTTACAATTTGTTCTACTGTGTCTTTTATTTGTATCTACACGCTTCCAAGTTTCTGCAAGTGTCAGTCCCTGTTCTGTCTCTGTATCACTGTACTTCTTGTGCTCAGCCCGAGCGGCATAAAATTATGTCTCTGCAAATATAGCAGAGATCCTGGATTTAGTTGTGAGTTGCTGTGAATCATCCACTGAGTATTTAGAATTTTAACACTGTGTTTTAGTTATATCTTCTGAACTCTCTTCAATTTGGGATTTGGGGGAACCCTGTAATTGACATGTAATTGTAAACAGAGTGATTTTAGTGCACATCTGCACTGGATCCCAAGTCACTTACAAAAGGACTTCGCTAGTTTGTAGATTAGATGGCAAGTACCCCTCACCTGTTACCAGCCCCTTTGAGAAAGAGTCCAGTGTTGCAAAGGACTGGTTTATATTTTGGTTTCAGAAATGTTTCTTTTTTGACAGGATTCTGCCACAGCCCTGTGCTTGCCTTACCTCCTGAGAGCTGGAATCGCCTTTCTTACCCCTGACCAAGCCCTGTCACATCTGTCATCTCTGGCTATTCTTCTGGTCTGTCCTCAGCAGTTGTCTTGGGACATGCACGGTTCATTTGCCTGTTCCTTCCCCTCCCTCCTCCTTTCTTGTAGGCTAAACTCCTGACCGGGGCCCCTCATTGTGTCAAGCTATTTTTTTTTTAAATAGCTTTCCTCCCTTGAACATATTGTTTAGTAAAATTTGTTCAAAGAGAGGATCTCATTTTAGATTGAAAGAAAAAAGTGGCCAGGCATGGTGGCTCACACCTGTAATCCCAGCAGTTTGGGAGGCCGAGGTGGGTGCATTGCTTGAGCTGAGGAGTTCGAGATCAGCCTGGGCAACATGGCGAAACCCCATCTCTACCAAAAATACAAAAATTAGCTGGGCATGGCAGTATGTGCCTATGGTCCCCGCTGCTCGGGAGGCTGAAGAGGGAGGATCATCTGAGCCTGGGAGGTGGAGGCTGCAGTGCGCTATGATCATGCCATCGCACTTCAGCCTGGATGACAGAGGACACCTGTCTCAAAAAAAAAAGAAGGAAAAAAGTTATCCTACTCAGATCCGTTTTTATCATGAAAACATAGCCGACACACTTTCTATTCATAAAGGTGAGGCAGGGCTACCCAGTCTTTTCTCCTGTAGAGCAGTCAAAGGTTCCAGATTCCAGCAAAGAGAGCCAGGAAATAAGATCCTTTCAGATCTTCCCTGATTTCAACCCTGAGAGAAAGTAATAAAAGTGGAGACATGTATTCCCTTCAGTGTTAGCTTTTCTCTTAGATATATAGTGCCTGTAGAATCTTTTCATTTTTTATTTTAAGCTTTTACTCAAGATAAAAAAGGAGAAAAAAAGGGGACCAAATGGTATTTACATCTTTCAAAAAACCAACAAGAGAAAGAAATGATGTGTTCAAAATAAGAGGCTGTTTCAGAGCTGGAAGTCTGTCCACTCCTGGGAAGACTGCTTTCCGAGTCTGAGCTGTTTCCATACCACATGCAAACTCCTGAATTTTATTTGTAAATGGCTGCATGACCACTCAGAGATGTTCCTGACCAGACCAAGTCTTTCCTCACCAACCTCACTTTTGCCCCGTACACATCACATGTGTTCACGTGAGAAATGTTGCTGGACAGCCTCTCTCTGTTCACACCTATTCTTTTTCCTTTCTTTTGTTAGGAAGAATGCTTCATCCTTTTCTTTCCAGACATAGATATCACCAAGGATATTACCTAAACCTTAACATTTAGCACTACATTTCAAGCGGCAGAAGATGGAGGTAGCAGAAAGCCCGGATTCATTGTATTGCTTGATCTATTGGATCTAAAGAAAAGTTCTAATAGAAAACAGCAGTGTGCTGAGGGTGTAAAAGAGGTTAGGGTTCAGATGCCAGAGGCTGGTATCAGTAGGACATTGGTAGCACTATGACCGCACCCTCCCCCTGCTGCAGCAGCGGGAACTTGGTCCTTGACTGTTTCTGCCAGATTAATGGGCCTAGGGTTATTTACACAATACTACTTGTGAAATGCACAGATGCGGGCACCAGTCCTGAACACCATGCCCAGTGCAACGGGGCACATAATCTCCATAGAACAGAACCTCCAGAAACATTTCAAAGTAGCCATAACACTCCATTTAGGACCCTGTGAGGTTATTTTTAGGGACGACCAAGGTCTCATCAGGCCTGTGCTAGGGCTATTTCTTGCAACTTTACTCTCATATAAATCAAGTTACCTTTGTTTCAAAAAGAGCAAATCACAACCATCCTGCTTCTAGAAACTTCCACCTGTTTTCCTAGTCAGTGCACTGTTCAATGTGAATCTGAGACTTCTGCCTCACCTCCAGAAAACAAAACAAAACAAAAAAAAGCAAAAGCTAGGAACAATTTTGATTTTCCTTGTGTAAATGAAAAATAAGGAGCCAATATTTTTTTCTTTGTTATTTTATCCAGATGTTTATTTCTCTTACGAACATTAAGAAAAACCCTGAGTGGGGGCCCTGGGTGGATCAGAGCTTCGGGAATGGCATTATTTATGTTCCACGTGTGAGCCTCAACTACCCCAAAAGAGGATGCAGCTCTCGCGGGTCCAGGTGAAATTGTTTTGACCCAAAGACAACAAGGGAAGTCTGGATGTGTTTTTCTGTATTAAAAATTACCAATATTAATCTTCTGAAATCTAGATGTTAATTTTGACTATATAAATAAAAACTTGCTTTCTATTTCATCTGTTCCCCAAATTCTAATAGAAGGAAATCCTCCAGCTTGATATCTTATTAGTCTTTCCTCTTAGAGAATTTTCTCCTCCAATTTTTTTCTCTCAGAATGAATAATAAAATATATGGAGTTTCACTGAGATATGCCCTCATCTCCTTTTTTTAACCATCCTAAATCCATACTTCTTTTTTTTTTCATTTCATCAAAATCATTTTTTTCTATTATATCAAAAGCTATCAAAAGAAAATTATTTTGCCACGTTTACAGTGCGTGTTTCTGTGCTTTCAGAATACAGCTAATTTCATGTAATATTTGCAAATATTGGCACTATTTTATGAGTTTTCTTGTAGTTTGAAAATCCCTCATCACCAAGTAATCTTTGTTTTCTGATCACTGATAGGATGGTCCTCACACTGTCTTCAATTTCTGTTTGCCCCCAGTGGAAATATACCTCATTTTGTTTTGTTTTTAAACAGCTTTATTGCAATGTAATTTACATACCATACATTTCACCCATTTTAAGTGTTTTGAGGAAACAGAAGCCTTCTTTCTCATTCAACTGCAAAAGTTTATTTATTATTTGAAACTGGAAAAGCTACAAAACATGATCAAATAGAAATCTTAAAACATTCTGGGAACCCCATTCTGTTTTAATGCATAATTTTCCTATTACAGCAGCGTGTTTGCACCTCTGGAGTTAAGGTCATGGCAGCGTTTGCATTATAAACCCTTTTTTCAAGGGTTTATAAATGCAGCTGCTATTGTTTGCCTAAGACTGAAGCTTGCCTCATGAGGTTTCAATGCAATAGAGCAGCTTTTTGGGGTTGAGTTTTCTTTAACTAAATTAAAATTTTAAAACACCACATTGCCCTTTAAAAAAAATATCATTGCAAGTGTCAAAAAGCCTAGCTAGGAATTTCTCCCCAAATAACTTTTTTATGTATATGCAGTTTTTAATTGCCTTTAGTTTCCCAAAACTCTCCACCATGCTCAGTTTGTGATTAGTTATTTGCCTCAAATATTTACAAACCTAAATCCAACTTGGTTTATAAACTAAAAAAAACATGTTATGTACAATTGCTGTCTTTCAGCATTATCAACAGAATTATTTTATGGTGTGTAATATAGCCCAAAGATAGTTTCAAAAGATAGATAGCCTGTCACATCTTATGAGAAGTTGTATGTGTGTATATGTGTAAATGGATATTCTCTAGAAGATTTAAAATATTTAGAAAGAAAACCATTCACATTTTAGGATCATATTTTGCCCTTTTCAAAATAATAAAAGTGGGTGGTGGAGGGTACAGAAACAACTATAAATTATTAAATTAGCTTTAAACGTTAAAGAACAAAAAAAGATTAAACAAAATACAATATTAGAATGGCAGTTTAAATGAAGTATAATTGAGAATCCTGACTTTGTTTGCACACAATTGCCAGAAACTCCTAATCAGACCTTCACTGGATAATTTTAGGAGGTGTTTTCTTTTCAATCACAGAAGATATGTGTTTGCTTAACTATCACCTTATGCTTCAGAAGTTGGGACTCATGTAGTTTAATTTTATTTAATTTCAAAAAATATTTTATGTAATATTTTTCAGGCAAATTTATATTTTCTATGGAAAAGATGAATAAAATCAGATAGAAAAGATTATTAATGAGTATTGTGTTCTAACATGTATGGTTTCATGAGAAACAGCTCTTTCTCCCCCAAATCATCTACAGTGCTCCAGACAAAAGCATTTTTTATTCACATCCGTTTTAGGGGAAGCTAAAAGCCCCCAGGAGTCAGTGACCCCCTTCTCCCCCACATCTACATCTTGCCCATCCATGGTCCCAGTGCCTTGAGGAAAGGTTTGTTGAATGAATAAATGATTGTCCTGCTTATCTGAGAAGAACCCCGGGAGCTTGTGGACGGTCATCAAAAACTAAAAAAAAAAAAAAAAAACTGCTTTTCTAACCCTCTTTCTTCCTCCTGCTTTTCAAAAACAAAATAAGATCAGCAAACAAACAGAAAGGTTTAATCTGGATTTATGAGACCTATCACAGGGGTGACAGCTTGAGTTGATGTTTCAGCTGTTTCTGCTCGAATTGAGGTTCCAGCAGCGGCTGACAAAGCCTCCATCAGGTAGGTGCAAGAGAAAGGTTGTCTCAGAGTCTTCCTGTTGTCAGAGGCTTCGGTGCTGTCCTAAGCCCTGAAATGCAGTCGCTCGGCTTCCCAAGCCCCTGGCTTTTGACAATGCTTTGAATTCAGAATCTATGTATCTAAGCCAAAATTTTTGTCACCAAATAAATAGAATCCTAAACTAGTGTTGAGAAAATAAACATATTTGTTCCTTGCTAAGATACTTAACAATCCCTCTCTATCCCAGCCTGATCATTTTTATTGGGAGGTTCTATTTATCATCCTGTTTCTTTAACAAAGTATTGTTTAATTTAATCATACTCTAAACTCGGGAACATTCAAGGAATGGGAAAGATAATTTTGTAAATTCAGTGCTAAGAAGTTTATCCTTTAATGTATTTCAGTTAACAGACTGTTTGTTTTTCCTGTGGGTAAACAATAACAAAAAGGTGCCTTGGAGTGCTTTTATCCCCAGCAAAGCAAAGCATTTTCAGAGCAAGAAATGTACGAAGCGGAGGGGGAAAATGCACAGTGTTTCTGTATAGCGATGGCTTGGGAACAAACATGCCTCCCTGTACCCGACATTCATACGTGTGTGAAGAAAAGGGGCACACAACACCCGGAAAGCAAATACAGCGATGGAGGTGTGAAACCATCTCCTTTTGTGAGTGATTGCGTCAGATTTTCATTCTGGAGTGAAAATAAATCCATCAGGCCCGGCCCCTCTCCATTTCCCATTAATCCCTGAATCGCTATTTTTTTTTTCCCTCTAAAGTAAACGCTTCTGAAAGTGCATACTTGGCTCTTGAAAAATGCAGAGTGCAGGGCTCCCTAAGAAAAATAAAAATCCTGCTTTCTGTTTTATGCAGTGGGACAAAATATTTTCAGGTCTGGCTGAGATGAAGAGGAACGAGGGACATTGCCCGTTTGAAATCTCAACTCTCCTACACAGAATCAGTAACAGCCAAGAACCATATTGCCTGACTGTCCCCACCACCCACCCACACACACACCTGGTCTAAATATGTATTTACAAAATATAAATACATGTTTACACATTTGAGTAACAACTCTGGAATTTTCACAGCTTAGGCAATTTGAGAATAGCGTCTCTTCTTTCTATGCCATGGGCTAGAATGAATTAGGATTTGACTTGATTGGGTTTGAATTTTTGGAGGTAGCTGTTTTTATCTGGCATGTCTACAGAGTTTTCTTAAATGAATATACATATGCCTCTGACTAATTACCCCTGCCTCCTTCCCTCCCTTCCGCCTTCCCTCCCTCCCTCCTTTCCTCCTTCCCTCCTTTCCTTCCTTCCATCCATCCATCGAGTTACCTATGATTTTCCTGCTAAGTCGTCCCCCAGTGGTTGAGGGTAAAATCCACAGTCTGAATCCTTTTTAAGTTTTAATTTAAAAGTAAAAATGTGGGTGCTTCCAATTGTGTCCACTGATACCCTCTGTTTAAACCAAAACATTCTAAAGGAAAACTCCTTTCTATTGTCGGCAGCCCCTTCAATTTCTCGTCTGCCTTTCTTAGGGACAGTAATGAAGGGCTTTAAATTGATCCTTTTATTTTTTTGAAATGGAAGTAGTGTCAAATATTCGAATTTGTCTTGATCATTTATTTTCCACGAGCAGGGAGCAAACACTGTGAGTGACACGTGCACATTCTGTAGGTGGTTATGATGAATAAATTGGTTGTATGATGCAGAAATCAAATGATGGAGCGATGATGATGATGAGCAAATCAAATGTCTTTGCATTGCCTTCTCACTTCTGAAATGGCATGAAGTCAGGGATTTTACCAGAGTCAATCCAGCATCTGCATTTCTACCAGAATGAAAGTTGCAACTTGTGCATATTGAGACTGGGAGAAGCAGAGGGTTTCCTGCCAATTTAGAGGAGGAAAACATCAGATTGTTACAAAGTTTATGAGTAATTGAAAGTCAGTCACTACTGCTGCAATGTATATAGAGTCTGAGCACCCACAAATAGTGAGGAGAAAATAGATGGGAGATAGAACCTAAAAGCTAAGAAAGAGTAATTAGAAATGCTAATAATTCAGTTGTGTATGTTCATTGTGCAATTTTTCGTGTCCAAACTCTCTATTTTGTTTGTTTTAAAGGTTTTTGTAATTTTTTTTTTGTAAAATACCTTTTAATACTTATTAAATCTGGATCTAGAAGTCATTAAGCAAGAGCTCTGCTTATGGACCAAGGCTGACAAACATATAGTACCCTTTTGCAGACAGAGCCTGAATCTACTGGCGGATAATTGCCATGGATTTAGTCATTAGTTAATATCACACCACATCAAATAGAGGAAAAGCCACGAGAATGCATTTCTCCTGAAAAAAATTGTTGTTTTCTGCTTTTGAATAAAAGCATTAATAAGTATTGAGCTCTAGAGAAATTTTTTCAATATCATCAAGATAAAAAACAATGTTGTTGTTGTTGTGTTATTGTTTTGTACTTTTCAATAATCTCTGAAACTGAGCCAGTAAGTCATTTCACCTGGTCTATATTTGTAATCTGTTCCTTCAAAGCAGAGTCAGCTGAAATATTCCAACATACATGTTTTTAGTGCCTGCTGTGTACAAGCAATATTAAGCCAAGTGTGAGTCAGAATTTCTTATGTACACTGTCTTGCCATGGTGGGAAGCTTTGAGCACTTATCTTTTGGATTTATGGTCAGAATATGGGACCAGCTTCGAGAAAGCACACGGGGAAATGGGAAGGAAGTATAGGGTTTGTGGACAAAGAAGTGCTCTGGGGCTTAAAGCTGATTTCCACACATTTTGCCCATGTCTAATCTTCAGTCTAGGTGGGGATTGCAGTGTTATTTCTCGGGTCATCTTTATGAAATACACCCTTCTCCTATTCTTTTCTTGTTTTTTTTTTTTTTTAATCTTTTGAGACAGAGTCTTGTTCTGTTGCCCAGGCTGAAGTGCAGTGGCACGATCACAGTCCACTGCAGCCTCAGCCTCCTGGGCTCAGGCTATCCTCCTACCTCTCAGCTTCCTGAGTAGCTGAGACTACAGGCACGGACCTCCATGCCTGGCTGAATTTTTTATACTTTTTGTAGTGACAGGGTTTTGCCATGTTGCCTAGGCTGGTCTCGAACTCCTGGGCTCAAGGTATCCATCTGCCCACCTCAGCCTCTCAAAGTGTTGAGATTACAGGCATGAGCCACTGCACGGGACCTTCTCCCATTCTTTATGTGAGAGTGTTCAGTATTATATTTTAATATTTTGTGACAGTTGCCAGTTAAGAAGACCCATGTCAGGTTTTTTTATGATGAAACTTGCCTGTGGGTAAGTAGTAGTATTCATAATAATACCTTGTGTTGATATAGAACTTTTAGTTCAATCACTGTTTTTTTCACATTTGTTCCCTCGTTGGAGCTTCAAAAACGATCATGTTGGATAATTAGGGATACCTGGTATTTTCCACATTTTATAGAAGAAAAGTGGGCATTTGGGTTGATTCTACATCTTTGCTATTGTGAGTAGTGCTACCATGAAGATACGCATGCAGGTATCTTTATAATAGAATGATTTATATTCTTTTGGGTATATACCCAGTGATGGTAGACAGGATAAAGAAAATGTAGTACATATACAGCATGGAATACCATGCAGCCACAAAAAGGAATGAGATTGGCTGGGCGTGGTAGCTCATGCCTGTAATCCCAGCAGTTTGAGAGGCCAAGGTGGGTGGATCACCTGAGGTCAGGAGTTTGAGACCAGCCTGGCCAACATGGTGAAACCCCGTCTCTACTAAAAATACAAAAATTAGCCAAGTGTGGTGGTGGGCATCTGTAATCCCAGCTACTCAGGAGGCTGAGGCAGGAGAATCACTAGAACCTGGGAGGCAGAGGTTGCAGTAAGCCAGGACCCTGCCATTGCACTCCAGCCTGGGCAACAAGAACAAAATTCCGTCTCAAAAAAAAAAAAAAAGAGAGAAAGAGAGATCCTGTCCTTTCTATTTGTTTTTGTTGTTATTGTTTGTTTTCCGAGACAGAGTCTTGCTCTGTTGCTCAGAGCTGGAGATTACAGGCGTGAGCCACCACGCCCAGCCAAGATCTTGTCCTTTGCAGGGACATGGATGGAACTGAAAGCCATTATCCTCAGCAAACTAACCCAGCAACAGAAAACCAAGTGCTGCATGTTCTCACTTATAAGTGGGAGGTGACCAGTGAGAACACAACATGCAGGAAAACAACACATACTGGGGCCTGTCAGGGGAGGGTGGGAAGTGGGGGGAGAGCATTAGGTAAAATAGCTAATGCATGCTGGCTGTAAACCTAGGTGGTGGGTTGATAGGTGCAGCAAGCAGCAACCATGGCACCGTTTACCTATGTAACAAACCTGCACATCCTGCATATGTAGCCCAGAACTTAAAATGAAATATAATAAAAACTCATTTACATTAAAGTGACACTGAGCCAGGGGGTCCATACGCTGAGGCCCTGGGAGCAAGACAAGCATGGATTTTTTTTTTTTTTTTTTTTTTGAGGCGAAGTCTCACTCTTGTCCCCCAGGCTAGAGTGTAAAGGCGCGATCTCAGCCCACTGCAACCTCCGCCTCCCGGGTTCAAGCGATTCTCCTGCCTCAGTCTCCTGAGTAGCTGGGATTACAGGCACCTGTCACCACGCCCACCTAATTTTTGTATTTTTAGTAGAGACGAGGTTTCACCATGTTGGCCAGGCTGGTCTTGGACTCCTGACCTCAGGTGACCCGCCCACCTCGGCCTCCTAAAGTGCTGGGATTACCGGCGTCCGTGAGCCACCCTGCCGGCCCCGCATGGATTTTTCTTTTTTTTTTTTGTTTTGTTTTGTTTTGTTTTGAGACGTTGTCTCGCTCTGTCGCCCAGGCTGGAGTGTAGTGGCGCGATCTCAGCTCACTGCAAGCTCCGCCTCCCGGGTTCACGCCATTCTCCTGCCTCAGCTTCCCGAGTAGCTGGGACTACAGGCGCCCGCCACCTCGCCCGGCTAATTTTTTGTATTTTTAGTAGAGACAGGGTTTCACATTGTTAGTCAAGATGGTCTCGATCTCCTGACCTCGTGATCCGCCTGCCTCGGCCTCCCAAAGTGCTGGGATTACAGGCGTGAGCCACCGCGCCCGGCCCCTGCATGGATTTTTTAATGGCCCTGTGAAGAAAAAACGTCTTTTATATTTTTAAGTGGTTACATTTTAAATGGTTTGATAAGTACCCATATGATAGCTTTCACTTTACCTCTTGGCCTAGACCGAGAAAGCCCCAAGAATTTACTGTCTGGTCCTTGAAGAGAATGTTTGCTGTTCCCGACATCCTTCTCTCCAGCCCCCCAGTTCTACGCCCTACACCAGCCTTCCCTCCGTAGCCTACCCCAGACTCTCCTCCTATGTTAGATTTTTGACTTTGTAAGCAGATACCCGCTGGCTTTTTCCTTAGTGTTTGGTATGCCAGGTACAGGACTCTGTATGTAGGAATTTGGCTAATACTATTTGACCATTTAACTTACCCAGACAAACCCAAGTATGCCAGCTATGCCTGGAATCCTGACTTAATGTGAGGCTAAGGTTAGAAATGGGGATGTGGTGGAAACGTGGAAGATTAGCTGATTGAACCTTAGGATCTGATTTCCAGCGTAAAATGTGTTTTAGGCAAACCTGGGATCCCAGAGATAGTGTTTTCTCTTGCGCACTTTTATTCTAAAAGGGAAAATGCTTATTGTGTTTAATTTCTTACTCCCTCCACGGTGAGGTTTTTCAGTGAGCTGCTTTTAAGCTCCCTTGCTGCCGTGACTGTTTTGAAATAAAGACAATAGAGGAGACAGTGTTGCTAGACATGGTTCCATTTTAAGAGTGTCTTGAAAGTGTTTGAATGACCACATCCGCCACCGGTAGATGTTTCTTAGGATGAAACACTCAGGCCTAAATCATTCCTTTTTTAGTTACAGCAGAGCCCAAGCAACCTTTAAAGCAGAATGTGGTCTAGTTAGGCAATCAGAGCTGGGGTATAGCAGTTGCTCTTGGCTCAGCAGTCCACAAGAAGGGTGAATTCAGCTAAGCACATTTAGTAAATTAAGTAGAATTTTAAAAGAACAGAAAACACATAGGTGAAAAAAAAATGGACTTTCTTCTGTCTCAGTCTACCCCAGCAGAGATTTAAAAAACTGTCCAGACATGGTGACCAACACTGGTATCTTCTAGGAAGCCTGGAGCCAAACATTCTCCCTGCCCTGTTTAGCATGGGGCAGAGAACACCCAGCAACTCCTGATCATGGGAGATTTATTATTTTTTATTTATTTATTTATTGACACGGAGTCTCCCTCTGTCGCCCAGGTTGGAGTGCAGTGGTTCAGTCTCTGCTCACTGCCACCTCTACCTCCCGGGTTGAAGCAATTCTCTGCCTCAGCCTCCCGAGTAGCTGGGATTACAGGCATCCGCCACCACGCTCAGCTAATCTTTTTGTATTTTTAGTACAGACTAGGTTTCACCATCTTGGCCAGGCTGGTATTGAACTCCTGACCTGGTGATCCGCCCCTCAGCCTCCCAAAGTGTTGGGATTACAGGCGTAAGCCGCTGTGTCCAGCCCATGGGACATTTTAACGAGGCAACTTGCTAAACTAGGGCGTATCTGATTAGCTGACCTGTGTTTCCAGTGGATTAGATTTAAAATTGCCTGGGTAGATGATTTGGGGCAATGGTGACTTTTCTTTCTCTTTAAAAAATAGTGTTTCTTTGGTAATTACTGAATTATAAAATGTAACCCAATATAGAAAACTAGGGGGAAAAAATGGGGAAAAAAAGAAAACCTATTTAAAGCCATAATCCCTCTGCCCAGAGCCACTAGAGGTACTATTCCAGCACATTTAGTTTTATTTTCTGTTTATATAATCTATCTATCTATCTATCTATCTATCTATCTATCTATCTATCTATCTATCTAAACAGTGTTGAGATTATACTACATTGATTTTCTAGTCTAATATTTATTTTAATAATATAGCATGGCTGGGCTTGGTGGCTCATGCTTGTAATCAGCACTGTGGGAGGATGAGGTGGGCAAATCACCTGAGGTCAGGAGTTTAAGACCAGCCTGACCAACATGGCAAAACCCCGTCTCTACTGGAAATACAAAAATTAGCGGAGCGTGGTGATACATGTCTGTAATCCCAGCTACTCAGGAGGCTGAGGCAGGAGAATCACTTAAACCCAGGAGGCAGAGGTTGCAGTGAGCCGATATCATGCCACGCCACTGCACTCCAGCCTGGGCGAAAGAGGCAGACTCCATCTTTAAAAAAAAAAAAAAAAAAAAAGGCATTTTTTTTTCCTGAGTATTTTTAACAAACATATTGATGACAAAATATTCCATTTCATAATGATATAATAATTAATGTATTCATTCTCCGAGTGTTGGCCATGTAACTCACTTTTGTGTGTTCATTTGTTATAATCAATACTGTTATTTTGAATTTTTGTAGGAGGGATTTCTGGAGGTGGGATTACTGGTTTCAAGGTTCTTAGATAGTTTTCAGGCTCTTAGAAAGTTTTCGTCAACTTATATTCTTATTAACTGTCTATGGGAGCACATCTCACCAGCTTTCAGTACCCTCATATTTTTAATCTTTGCCCATCTTGTTTAAAGAACGCCTCAATGTCTTAATTACGTTTAATTTTGTTATAGGCTTATTAACCAGTTGTATTACATCTGAGAGTTATCAATTCCTGTCTTATGCCCATTTTTTACTGACATATTTATCTCTTTTTCTTAAGGCCATTAGATGGTAATTTTTTTTTTTTTTTTTTTTTGAGTCAGAGTTTTGCTGTGTCACCCAGGCTGGAGTACACTGGCACCATCTCGGCTCACTGCAACCTTTGCCTCCTGGGTTCAAGCAATTCTCCTGCCTCAGCCTCCCGAGTAGCAGGGACTACAGGTGCCCACCACCACGCCTGGCTAATTTTTGTATTTTTTTAGTAGAGATGGGGTTTCACCATGTTGGCCAGGCTGGTCTTGAACTCCTGACCTCGTGATTTGCCCTCCTGAGCCTCCCAAAGAGCTGGGATTACAGGCTTGAGCCACTGCGCCTGGCCCAGATGATACTATTTTTAAGTTATTTTTCCGTAAGGAGTGAAAGAAACTGAGTGGATTAGGAGGTTGAGGTTTTACATGGAAGATTTAAATAGACACACATAGTTTTTCCTAAGAGTACTTTTGGGGGTGTGGCAGATATGGACGATTAAAGCAGGATAAAGGCCTTGATTTTCTCCCCTGCCCATTGGAGGAATCGTCTCATGAGACCAAAGAAGGTCTCGTAACAGAGAGACATTACTTCCTTGCACCTACCTCACATGCCATGGTGAAATGGAAGCTGCTTGTTCTGCAGTATCTATACGGTCTCAGCACTGCATGATATACGTTTATCTCTAGGACTAAACTTTTCATGTCCTCCCAAATTAAACAGTTGAAACATCATTTTAGAATAAAATATTTTACATAAAACCCACCACCCAGAGTTTTCAATGTTTAACATGTTGTCATAGTTGCTTCAGAACATTTTTTCTGTTCTTCTTTTCTTTTCCTTTTTCTGTTTTGTTTTGAGACAAGGTCTCTTGCTTAGGCTGGAGTGCAGTGGTACCGTCACAGCTCACTGAAGCCTCAGCCTCCCAGGCTCAAGCAATCCTCCTGCCCTAGCCTCCTGAGTAGTTGGGACTACAGGCATGTGCCACCACACCTGGGCTCATTTTCTTTATTAGAAAGAAAAAAGTCACAGCCCCCAAGCCCACTCCCTTCCCTCTCTCCTAAAGTTGGTGAGTTTTGTTCTTGACCATGTTATACTTTTGCTACACTCAGATATTTTTTTCCATCATTTCCTTTATTCTGTGTTCCTAAATGTTATTCTAAGCATCTGTTTCAGTAATGTGCTTTCTGTTCACTTAACATTATTTTCTAGCTGGCTTCACCTTTTAAAATATTAAAGTGCATATTGAAAAAAGCTCTAGAAGCCAGGGAATGTCTGATGGGGTAAAGGTGGAGAAAGAAGGAAGGAAGAACAGTACTGGGCTATGGAACCAGAAATCAAAAGAACTGTCTGTTAAATGCCCGTTCTGTTGGATTACTATGGAGGATGTACCGAATCATAAACATATTTTCTGCCCTCAATGAGTTTTAACTGAAGAAAAAGGAAAGTAAAACTAACCACATGATGAATTAAAATAGAGCGCCAAACAATGTTTTTCTTTTTTTTTCTTTTTTTTTTTAAGTTGGAGTCTCACTCTGTCGCCCAGGCTGGAGTGCAGTGGCACGATGTTGGCTCACTGCAACCTCTGCCTCCCGGGTTCAAGTGATTCTCCTGCCTCAGACTCCTGGGTAGCTGGGATGGGATTACAGGCATGTGCCACCACGCCCGGCTTTTTTTTTTTTTTTTTTTTTTTTTTAGTAGAGACAGAGTTTCACCTTATTGGCCAGGATGGTCTCAATTTCCTGACCTTGTGATCTACCCGCTTCAACCTCCCAAAGTGCTGGGATTACAGGCATGAGCCACTGTGCCTGGGCCACACAATTGTTAACAGTACAAGAATTTTTAAATGTCCCAAGGCAGTATATGCTTCAGTATCAGGAGATGAATTGAGTTCTCTCATACTTAAAAGCCAGTCTGGAAATATATTTGCTAATAAAACACTCAACATTTTTGTTTCAAAAACAAAAAAGGCTATCACTCATGGTGCTGAGGTTTTCCTCAAATATTTACTGACCCCCTGCTTTGGGCAGGACATTATGCTAGGTGTAAAGAATAGCCTGCAGATCTGGAGTTAGACTGGGTTCCGATCCCCATGTTCAGGGCAGTGGTATTCCATGACAAACCAGATTTGGGTATGTGCCTACTCTTCTGGAAGGGGTTGGGTGTGAGTGGTAGGCTAAGCCTGTGTTGACAAAGACAAGCATAATGGTGTAGATTTGAAAAATCCATGATGCTATTAGAAGATAAAATGACCGGGTCGGTGGCTCACGCCTGTAATCCCAGCACTTTGGGAGGCTGAGCTGGGGGGATCACAAGGTCAGGAGATCGAGACCATCCTGGCTAATATGGTGAAACCCCGTCTCTACTAAAAATACTAAAAAAAAAAAAAAAAAAAAAAAAAAATGGCCAGGGATGATGGCGGGCACCTGTAGTCCCAGCTGCTTGGGAGGCTGAGGCAGGAGAATGGTGTTAACCTGGGAACCCGGGAGGCGGAGCTTGCGGCGGGCCGAGATTGCGCCACCGCGCTCCAGCCTGGGTGACAGAGTGAGACTCCATCTCAAAACAAGATGAAACAAAAAAAAAGTAGAAAAACCAAGGTCTATACACAGAGCTAAAAGATACAGCAGCCATGGAAATATGGGGTGAGGAGCAACAGAACGGGGAGGAACAAGTCCAATGCCTTCGTGGTTCTTGGTGATGTCTCAGGTACCATCTCTTGGGAAGTTTCTCATGATTTCTTCCCAGGGATGATGCTGCTTCTTTAGAAACAGTCCATTCTGGGTCCTTCTCTCTGGCTTTTAGTCTGATCTTGTTAATACAACCTTATCCAGATTTGGAGGTTATTTACAGTTTGTGTGCACCTGCAAGGCATCCTACATTCTGATACAAAGAAGATTTCAGAATTCCCTTACAAAATGCTGGCGTGGTGCCGTGTACAAATAAGCTACTCCGTATCTTCTTACTGACTCCAAAGTCCCGCAACCCCAGCCCTCCCAAACTTATCCCAAAAGTGGGTGGGGCAAACGAGGAGAGAAGAGCCATCGCCATCATCAGTAGCTGTTAGGCTGACATCTGCGGCAAACTCCAAGCATAAAACAGAGTAACCCGTCTATCTGATCAACAGTCACTGGCCTAAGAATCCACAGAGTAAGAATTCCATTCTCCAAAGAGAGGCCTCATCTTTTTCTGCCCTGAAAGTGAGTCTCCTTATCCTAGTAGAAGTGTATTCACCAGTGGGGCTGTTAAAGGTTTAGTTGTTTTTTTTTTTTTTTTTTTTTTTTTTAATGACATTTTAATCTGGAATTTATTATTCGTTGTGTAAACCATTTATACAGTTCTCAATCAGCTGCCATCATTTTTGATGATCTCTGCTAATGGAGGGAAGCAGTCGTGGAGAAAATCCAAAGCGATTTACAATCCAAATGCTGTTAGTGTTTGCTTGTGAAATGTAACGTCTGGTTTTCAACTGGAGACAGGACCAGCTTCATGGGCAGGCAAGCTGTGCGGTGGCATGGAGCCCTGTGCCCAGATGGGCCCCACTTCTGCTGAAATGCTGTGCAGTCACTGCCTTGAAATTTGAATCATTTTTGAACAAGGGGCTCCATATTTTCATTTTGTAGTGGACCTTGCAAATTATGTAGCTGGTCCTGGTTTTAGACTGACTTTTCTTGGATAGCTTGTAATACGACTTTGCATCTCAGAGGACATCCACACTGATGGAAGAGACTTCCAAAAGGCCAGTTGAGTGTCTGACTCCAGCTCATGGCTCTCCTCTACTGACACCTCGAAGGCTAATGGAGGGATAATGGACATGCAGTGAGATCCACTGAGGGCTTAGACCAGGAAGCTGGGTATTACCTGTATCATAAGACTTTAAAGATCATAGAGAACAAACTCATCGTCTATAAGAACTATGATAGTATGAAGAAACCCACTCTTTAAGATAGTATTTGAAGGCCAGGCATGTTGGCTCACACCTGTAATCCCAGCACCTGGGGAGGCTGAGACGGGTGGATCACAAGCTCAGGAGTTCAAGACCAGCCTGGCCAAGATGGTGAAACCCCGTCTCTACTAAAAATACAAAAATTAGCCAGGCGTGCTGGCAGGCTTCTGTAATCCAAGCTACTCAGGAGGCTGAGGCAGAGAATTGCTTGAAGGCGGGAGGCGGAGGTTGCAGTGAGTGGGGATTGCACCACTGCACTCCAGCCTGGGCGTCAAAGTGAGACTCCGTCTCAAAAAAAAAAGAGTATTTGAAGAAATGGGTGATCAAGAATGGTGTTCTAGGCCAGGCACAGTGGCTCATGCCTGTAAACCTAACACATTGGGTGTCTGAGGTGGGAGGATTGCTTGAGCTCAGGAGTGTGAGACCAGCCTGGGCAACACAGAGAGACCCTGACTCTACCAAAAATTTTAAAAATTGGTCGTGCATGGTGATGCGTGCCTGTGGTTCTAGCTACTCAGGAGGGTGAGATGGAAGGATTGCTTGAGCCTGAGAGGTTGAGGCTGTAGTGAGCCAAGATCATGCCACTATACTCCAACCTGGGCAGCAGAGTAAGATCCTGTCTCAAAAAAATACATAAAGAAAAAAAAAAAGAAGAAAAAGAATGGTATTCTAGCATCGCAGTGTGAAATTTATAGCCTACTTTTGACCATCAAAATAAAATACTTACGAACTGAGATTTTTGGAGAAGAGGTGATATGGCTTGACCTAGCTAAGCCAGAAGAATTTGTCCTGGAGAAGGCATCTGATGGAGAGAAAACAGCAGAGAAAATAAAAGTAGATGCAAGCTAGCGAGCTCCCTGAAATGTAGAAATTTGTTTTACTGAGAAGTCTCATATGTCTCACAGAACCTGCCTTCCCCAATTGTCCTGTCCCTCCCTTCTGAACTGCACTGGAATCCAAGCCTCCTGGAGTTCCTTAGCAGCCTAACAGGAGCCGTTGGTCCCCTCTGTCATATTGAATCACATTTGAAGTTCCCCCTCATGAAGAGATATTTGGGAGCTGTTACTGACCATCCCAAATCCCAGCGGTCATAGCAATAATGTCACTATATGCTCCAGAGTCACACAAGGCCGGCTTCAACATTTACTCATTTTTTCATGCAGCAGTTGCTGAACTTCACACCCAAGAGCTATACTCAACTCTATTGGATGCACAGTATTAGTTTCTAGGTTTGCTTTACTATGTTAGCATGAACTATGTAATTTAAAAGCAATAGAAATTCATTTCCTCGCAGTTCTGCAGGCTAGAAGTCTGAAGTCAAGGTATTGGCAGAGCTGTGCTCCCTCTGAATACCTAAGACTGGAATCTGTTCCATGTTTGTCCACTAGCTCCTGGTGGCTGCTGGCAGTCCTCGGCCATCCTTGGCTTATGGATACATCATGCCAGTCTCTGCCTCCATCTTCCCATGAGGCTCTCCTCTCTGTGTCTTCTCATGGTCTTTGTGAAAAGATGCCAGTCATTGTGTCTAGGGCCAACCCTTATCCCATATGTCATCATCTTAACTAATTACATCTCCAATGACCCTATTGTCAAATAAGGTCATATTCTGAGGGGCTGGGTGGATACGAATTTTAGTGGGACCCTATTGAACCCAGTACACACAGATTTTCAAAAAGATACACTAACTGCCCTCGAGGAACTTGCCCTCCTGAGTGAGAGAAGGCAAACCTAAATAGATAGTCGACAGAGTGATGAGGCCCAAAAGAAATATACAGACCAAATGTTATGGAAGGTCAACAGAAGGGGAAGCAATTTCCAGAGGGTAAGATCAGGGAAGGCATCATGGAAGAGTTGACGTGGTTGTTGAGTTCTAAATGAGAAGTTAAGTAGGACTGAGATGCATAGAGATAATGTACTGAGAGAGGCTGGAAAAGAACCCGAGCCAGGGCAGGGAGGTGCAAATCAGTGGTGCACACAACCATGAAATATGAGTCATTCAGGTTGACTAGAGAATGGAACATACGGTGGTGAACAATATCCAGAAATGTCTGCTGGAGCAGACTGTGGACACCATGAATGCCTAGCTAAAACATCTGAACTTTTGTTCAGCATTTACTGAGGAGTCACTGATTTTCTTTTTAAGAGAGGTGATAGGTTGTACTTTAGGCTTTAAGTAGAATCAATATGGCAGAAGTGTGTAGGATGCCTTCATTCATTTCTTCATTTGTACAGCACATATTTATTGTCTACTAGACACTAAGGACTATTGCAGATCTGAAATAGAATAGTGAGTTATAGTGACGTTTCTTACCCACTAGAAGCTTACTGTTCAGTAGAGAAGAAGAGAAATAGATCATGGAAGTTGAGTGTCATGATTGAACGTGCTATGATGAATGCTATGGAACATAGAGGAGAAATGCTTATCCTAACCATGGAAAGCTTTTTGGAAAGAGTAATATTAAAGCTGAGATGGGAGCACAGGTGGTGAAGAGGGCACTAAGGTTGCTCTGGGCAACATGTTTGGAGGTTCATAGGCTAGGGCCATCAGGGAAGGCTGAAAGAAATCCTCTTGCAGGAGGAAAAGTAGTAGGTGGGGATGACCAGCACAGTGAGGCTAGAGGTGCAGGAGGAGATCAGAAAGGAAGCTAGATAGAGACAGGAGCAGGCTGAAACTCCACCCTGGAGGCAATGACAGTGCTATAGTTTAGCAACACTCCCATTTGGAGTCTTATGAAAAAGAGATTAGAAAGTAATGGTTGAGGCCGGGTGTGGTGGCTCACGCCTGTAATCTCAGCAGTTTGGGAGGCCGAGGTCCGTGGATCACGAAGTCAGGAGATGGAGACTCACATGTGGCTAACACAGTGAAACCCCATTTCTACTAAAAATGCAAAAAATTAGCCGGGCGTGGTAGCATGCACCTGTAGTCCCAGCTAACTCAGGAGGCTGAGGCAGGAGAATTGCTTGAACCCAGGAGGCGGAGGTTGCACTGAGCTGAGATCACACCACTGCACTCCAGCCTGGGCGAGAGAGCGAGACTCTGTCTCAAAAAATAAAATAAAATAAAATAAAGTAATGGTCGGGAGAGAGAAAAGAGTGGCGTGGCATAAGGCAGTGGAAATAGAGAGAAGATACCTGATTTGAAAGCCACTTTGGAGATACAGTCTACTGGGATTTGGGACAGATGAGATGCAGAGGTGAGGGAGAGGAAGGTGCCACAGATGGCTCTCAGGCATAGGTAACCGAATACATAGTTCAGTGAGTTAGAGACCAGTTCGGAGTGGTGAATATTGAGGGGGAAAGATGGTAAAGTCAGTTCAAGTGACTCTGTGGCTCTTGGGAGATATTTAAGAAGAGATATCAGTAAAGTGACACGAATTTGGGTATCAGTCAAGATAATCTGGGCTTGGATAAGTGTCAAAGCCATCAGTATATCTATGGTAATTAATACCACGAGATGTATCACGTGCAGAATGTGAATAGAGTCAAAATGGACGAAGGCCCAGCCCAGAACCATGGCGCCTGAGCAATTATGGAATGAGCAGGTGAAGGGGAGCAAAGGGTGTGGCCAAAGAAGTAAGGTAAAAACCAGAAAAAAAGGAGTCATGGAAGCCAAGGGAAGATACTGTTTCAGGAGGGGAATTGTCAATGCTTTTGATGCAGCTCAGAGGTCAAGGAAGTTAAGGACTGAAAATAGTCCATTGGATTTAGCAAGCAAGCAGTCCTTGGTACACTTTGCTAGAGGACATTGGAGGCCATGATCCGGCCCATGGGATGTGCTGGCCTGGAAGAAGAGAGCAGAGGCGGAAGTAAATATGATGATGGACAGTTGGGTAAGCAATCTAGAGCTTGGGTAACAGGGATGATGGTGATGTGATTGACAGAAAGAGGGAGACAGAGGGAGAAGTTATTTGTGTGCAGGAAAGGAGAGATAATGAGCTCCATTACTCTCAGAGAAAGCATCCTGTGTAACATCTTCCTGCTTGTGCAAGCAACCCCATAACAAAACCCCTCATGTTCCTCATCCTCATGGGACCGTGTTCCCTTAGAGACCTGTGCAAGGACTTCTCCAGGGTATTGACAGGAAATGGAACTGTGGGTCCATACCTGAGTTATAAGAACACTGGCTTCCCACATGGCTAACGATGAAATTGGACCCTGTACTCAGACCATACACAAATATTAATAACAAAAAGATAATGATAACAAAAACATGAAAATCTTATCTTGGAAACAAAAGCATATTTCTAAGTATTTCATGGCTTGAAGAGAAACTGTCATGGACATTAGAAAATATTTGGAACTACATGATAAAATATCACATACCAATGTTAGGCTTGTGGACGGCCAGTGGTTCCAGCGTCATTTATT
Organism: Papio anubis; assembly: GCF_008728515.1. Lineage (NCBI taxonomy): Eukaryota > Metazoa > Chordata > Mammalia > Primates > Cercopithecidae > Papio > Papio anubis. The sequence goes on along the minus strand of NC_044993.1, from coordinate 19,085,678 downwards.
GAAAAGTTCCTCTTTTCTGCACTGATTCTGCAATGTCACCTCTGTTACCTGTCTAGAGCTCTATATTCCCAACTCCACCTCTAGACTCTATTCTGTTTCATTGGCCAAGTTATCTTCTATCCATTAGTATCACACTGTTCTGATTAATATGGCTTTATGAAAATTCTGGCAAGATAAGTCCTATCACCTCCTAGTCTTAATTCTGTCTTAATTAGTCTTGTAAATTTTCACTAATAAAACCTCTATTGGTTGGGATTTTCATTGAAATTACCTGCAAGCTATACATCCATTGGGAGATAATTGATTTACTTTTGTTTTTATATTTTTACCTATTGAAGCTTCCCATCTATGAATATGGCATGGTTCTCTATTTGGATATTTTAAATTATTCTGTAAATGTTTAGATTTATTTCTAGCTGTATTTTATACTATTTTACATATCTTTTAAAAATTTAATTTGATAACTCAATTTGATTATAAAAATATAATTGTTTATTGTCCATTGAGTCAGTATAATATTGCCAAACTCTCCTATTAATTCTAATTTCAATTTAGATTTCCTTTATTATATTACTTTCACAGTCATGTCTTATATAAATAATTTTGTTTCAGCTTCTTAATCATTTTTACCTTTCATGCCTCTTCTTGCACTGGCTGTGACCTCCAGTATAATGTTGAATAGGAGTAACAAGAGTGGGCACCCTTTCTTAATTCCCGTTTCACATAGGAAGCTTTCGGTATTTCACCATTAAAAAGAGTTTGACATGGGTAAATACGTTGTATCAGACAAAGGATATTTAACACTATTTCTAATTTGCTAAAAGTTTTTATGTTGAATAAATAGATTTGAATTTTATCAAGTTCTTTTTTGATTTATTGGGTTAATTGTATCATTTTTCTTTTTAATGTGTTAATGTGGTGACTTACAGTACAGTTATCTCTCAGTATCCATAAGAGATTGGTTCCAGGATCCCTGCAGATACCAAAATTTGCAGATGCTCACAGTCTTTATATACAGGGTCGTAGTATTTGCATATAATTTCCTTCCTTCTTTTTTCCTTCTCTTCTCTTCACTTTCCTTCCTTCCTTCCCTCCCTCCTTCCTTCCCTCCCTCACCTGCCTTCCTGCCTGCCTGCCTTCCCTCCTTCCCTCCCTCCCTTCCTCCTACTTCCTTCCTTCCTTCCCTCCTTCCTTCCTTTCTTCCTTCCTTCCTTCCTTCCTCTCTTCCTTTCCTTTCCTTTCCTTCCTTCTTTCCCTCCCTCCCTCCTTCCCTCTCCTTCCTCCCTCCCTCTCTCCCTCTCCTTCCTTCCTTCCCTCTCTCACTCTCCCTTTCCTTTCCTTTCCTTTCCCTTTTCCTTTTCCTTTCCTCCCCTCTCCCCTTTCCCCTTTCCCCTTTCCTTTCCTTTCCTCTGAATACTATATTTCAATCCATGCTTGGTTGAATCCACAAACACAGAACTTGCAGAAATGGAGGGTCAGCTGTAATTAACTTTCTAATGATAAACAAACTTCATTTCTGGGATAAAACCTGTTTGGTTATGATATGTTATCATTTTTATTTGTTGCTAGATTTAGTTTGCTCATGCTTGAGAAATTTACACCTATTTTTTGATTGATGTTTTCCCTAATTTTTCTTTCTCACAATGTCCTTGTCGGAGTTTGACATCCAGGTTTTGCTAGCCTCATAAAATCTGTTGGAAGACTGTTCCATTTTTTATGTTCTTCAGAATAGTTTGAGTAATATTAAAAGTGTTCCCTGGTTATTTGGTAAAACTCATTGGTGAAGCCATTGAAGCCTTAGTTTCCTTTGTAGGAGGATTTTTGATTACCGATTCAATTGGTTTTTCAGTGTTCATGGTGAATATTTATATTTTCTTTTTCTTTTTGTACCATTTTTGGTAAGTTGTATTTTTCTAGGAATTTGTCAATTTTATCCAAATCTTCAAATCTATTCATATAAACTTATTTATGATCTCTTCTTATTTTTTACATCTGCACATCTGTAAGTCATTTTCATTCTCATTACTAATATGGTTTTTTATATTTCCCATTGTTTTCTTGGTTTCTTGTCTTACCAGTAGTTTCTTTGTTTTCATTAATCTTCTAAAAGTTAGAGATTCGAGTTTTGTTGAATTATTCCTCTGCATATGTATTTTTTCAATTTCCATTTGTTTCTGCTCTTTTATTGTTTCTTTCTATTTTTCTCTATTAAAAAAACTTTTTATTATGAAAAATTCCAAGCATATGTAACAGTAGCGAGAAGAGTAAAATGAACCCTCAGGCCCCTATCATTTACATTCAACAGTTACTGACATATGGTCAATCTTGTTTCATCCACATTTCCTCCCACTCTCCCCTGCCCCAGGATTATTTTCAGGGCATAAGGCCAGCCAGTATGCCATTTGCTTCATAAATATTTTAGTATATATCTCTAAATAATATGGAAAGTTGGTAGTTTTTATTTTTATACTTTATTTTGGAACATTTAAAAAATATGCAAAAGTACAGGAAATAGCATAATGAACATTCATGTACCATCATCCAGTTTTAGCAATTGTCAATTCATAATATCTTATTTCTTCCACATCCCACGCCCTTCTCTCCCCCACAGATTATTTAAAGAAAAAATCTGTACATGTTTTTATTTGCAACCATCTGAGTATCTCTGCAAAAGCGAAGAACTTCTTTTGTTGTTGTCGTTTTGTTTTTGTTTATTTTGAGACAGTCTCACTGTGTCACCCACACTGGAGTGCAGTGGTGTGATCTCGGCTCACTGCAACCTCTGCCTCCTGGCTTCAAGCAATTCTCCTGTCTTAGCCTCTCGAGTAGCTGGGATTACAGGCATACACTACCACGCCCAGCTAATTTTTGTATTTTAGTAGAGATGGGGTTTCACCATGTTGGCCAGGCTGGTCTTGAACTCCTAACTCAGGTGATCTGCCCATCTCGGCCTCCCAAAGTTCTGGGATTACAGGCACGAGCCACTGCACTGGCCAAGAACTTCTTTACAAAATATAGCCAACTAACAGTTTATACCTAAAAATTATTAACAACAATCCTTTAATATCATCAAATATCCACTAAGTGTTCATTTTCCCAACTGTCTCAATTTTCTTTTTTACCATTTCCTTGAATCAAGATCCACATCCATTTCATTCATTGATAGATCTCCTGAGACTCTTTTGATCTATAGATTCCCCATCCCTCTGTTTGCTTTTCTCTTTTTTTTTTTTTTTTTTGAGGCAGAGTCTGGCTCTATTGCCCAGGCTGGAGTGCAGTGGTGCAATCTCTGCTCACTGCAACCTCTGCCTCCTGGGTTCACACCATTCTCCTGCCTCAGCCTCCTGAGTAACTGGGACTACAGGCACCTGTCACCACACCCTGCTAATATTTTGGTATTTTTAATAGAGACAGGGCTTTGCTAGTTAGCCACGATGGTCTCGATCTCCTGTCTTCGTGATCTGCCTGCCTTGGCCTCCCAAAATGCTGGGATTACGGGCGTGAGCCACCATGCTCTGCCCCCTCTGCTTTATTTTCTGGGGTTTTTTTTTTTGTTTTTTTTGGTTTTTTTTTTGAGACAGAGTCTTGCTTTGTCACCCAGGCTGGAGTGCAGTGGTGCCATCTTGGCTCACAGCAACCTCCGCCTTCCGGATTCAAGCAGTTCTCCTGCCTCAGCCTCCTGAGTAGCTGGGATTACAAGTACCCACCACCGTGCCCAGCTAAATTTTTTTGCATTTTTAGTAGAGACAGGGTTTCACCATGTTGGTCAGGCTGGTCTCGAACTCCTGACCTCATGATCCGCCCGCCTCGGCCTCCCAAAGTGCTGGGAATTATGGGCATGAGCCACGCACCTGGCTTATTTTCTAGTTTTTGAGGCATTGGTTCTGTAGATTTCTCCCAAGATTTGGATTTTGCTCTTTGCATCCCCTTGTCATTTAATGTGCTTTGTTCCTGTATTTTGCGTAAATTCATAGTTAGATCTACAGGCTTAGCTGCATACTGGTTTGATTTTTTTTTTCCCAAAAATTACTTTATAGGGGATGAGATATCATCCCCCATTAGGAGATGACACCTGATGTCTCATTTTCCTTGTTGTGATGTTGTAGCCATTGGTGATCATGACCTTGATCCATTAGCTCATTAGTGATTGTGAAATGGCAGTGTCCTATGATGTGCCTTCTATTTGTTATTTGGAAAACTTCTCAAAACAAAATGAAACAAAAACATCTCCCCAGCAAATATCCGGTTACAGGTAAAATTTGTACGCTGACCAACACTTGATTATTTCCCTTCATTTCCAGTTTTCAAAATAATGAGTTGGTTCTCTCGAATACTCTAATGATGGCCAGTGTCATCAAAAATGTTACTGTGAACTCTTGGATTTAAATATATTGATGTGTTTCTGTGTGCTCAGGTTATTGTTACTGTTGCTGCTCTTGACCCCCTTGTAGCCAGTGGGAATCCCTTTGAATTGGTTCCTGTGTGCTTTTGATTTAGCCTTTGTCATCACTGGCACCATCCTTGTTTTCCAGCATGTCCCGTGCTCATCTTGTACAATTCCTGCCCCAGATGGGAAATCAATTATTTTTCCAATGAGCCCTGGTTCCTATTGGTTGGGAAGAATAATTAGAGACACAATCTGGATGTTAGACCTGTTCATTGGTAGTAGGTCCGTTATGGTCTTTAGGTGTCTTTAATAGATAATGTTGGAAAATGTTTTGTTTATATCATGAGTTCACACAGATACTCCCAATTCAAATTCAGAGCTGCAGGTTTTTGCTCACCTACATCACCTCTACATCTGCTGGTCCTTTCTCCCGTGCTCCAAATTCCTATGCCAATAGGATTGCTCCTTTTCTTTATCCTACCATATATGTACAAAAATCTCAGCATAACAATACGAACACTACCACCACCAATACAATTATTGAAAATGGTGAATTTTTAGAGTATATTCCATTTAGCTGTACCGTCAACTTGTTTTTTAAAAACACTTTGAATAGTTCTTCTCTGAGAGGTAATGTTTCCAACTAGTTACACAGCGTCGCTTGTTTCATTTTACTTTCAGTGTTTAGGCATTGCATTTCTAATTTATTGCTGTTTTATACTTTTACTAGGTTCCAAAGTCAAATGCACAAGACAGGGTGTATTCTTTTTTTTTTTTTTTTTTGAAAGAGTGTCTTGCTCTGCTGCCCAGTTTAGATTAGAGTATAGTAGTGTGATCATAGCACACTGCAACCTTAACCTTTCGGGCTCAAGTAATCCTCCTATTTCAGCCTCCCAAGTAGCTGGGAATACAGGTACATGCCACCATATCTGGCTTTTTTTTTTTTTTTTTGAGATGAGAGTCTTTCTCTGTCGCCCAGGCTGGAGTGCAGTGGCACAATCTCGGCTCACTGCAACCTTCGCCTCCCAGGTTCAAGCGATTCTCCTGCCTCAGCCTCCTGAGTAGCTGGGATTACAGGTGCATGCTACCACGCCCAGGTAATTTTTTGCATTTTTAGTAGAGATGGGGTTTCACCATATTAGCCAGGATGGTCTCGATATCCTGACCTCATTATCTGCTAGCCTCAGCCTCCCAAAGTGCTGGGATTACAGGCGTGAGCCACTGTGCCTGGCCAAGTTCATTTTTTAAAATCAATTTTTATTTGAACGAGACTTTGGGCTCTCTTGTGTTCTAAATGTTTCTCCTCTGTCTGTGTCTCTCTGTCTGTGTCTCTCTGTCTATGTCTAGATCTCCCCATGTTCTCTCTTGATCTTTCTTTCTCCCCAACCCCCAGCAGTTCATTTGTTAAAGAGAAACTGTTTGTTATAGAGAATTTTCTACGGTCTGAAATTTGAATATTGCATGTCCTTGGGGTGTTGAATATATTCCTCTCTCTTGTTTTCTTATACAGTCATAGTTAGATCTAAAAATCCAAGCTTTCTGGACGTACCTTATTCTTTTTTTCTGTTTTCTTCAGATAGATGTGTATTCCTTTGTAAACTTTTAAAGTGGTATCATTTCTTCTACGTACAACTTTATCTGCATTCGTTAACTTTTAAAATGTAGTTCAGCATTTTCATTGTCATTCAATTTTAATAGTTGCTAATTTGCTATGATTCTTTTCTTTGATCTATGGATTTTCTTCTTTAGGAATGTTTCCTAAATTCCTGATTCATAGGAGTTTCCCTAGTTACCTTTACGTTGTTGATTTTTAGTTTAACTACATGTATTCAGAGAACATTGTCTGTCTTTGCAATCCTTTGAAATTTGCTGATATTTGCTTTACCATTTGTGGCCCAGTGTGTGCCCCATTTTTGTAAAAGTTCCATAAGTACTTGAAAATAATGTATATTCTGTTCTGTGGTTGGTATGTTGTACTATGTTTATTTAAGTTGTACTGTATGAAATTGCTGCTTGTACAGGTCAAAATGAAAATTCTGCATTTTTTTTTTGAAAAGGATGTTTTGTTTATTTAAAGTGTATGCAATTAGCATTGATAGTTTTTCTTGGAACGGACTATTACATGATATATTTCATTTTAATAAAATTTGACATTTTTAGACTGTGAATTACTCAAACTCTCCAATTACTATTTCTCCATTGGGTGTGTTTTCTTTATTGGAAAGTGCTCCGAATCCTGAGAAAAGTGGCAACACATTGAATACAAGTCTGGTGAGAATGCTGGACACATGTCATAGCCCAGTTCTGTTGCTTTTGCTATGGGAATTTATGATGAGTGTGGTGGAGTGTTGGCATGCAAACGTTTGGGAATATGTCTGGTAACCAATGCGGCTTGCTTTTAGTTCAATCTCTGTTGCTTAAATGCAGTCACTAAAAGCATTTTGGGAACAGTTATGGTTTTGGTCATGTTTGGTGCAGCTTCATCAACATCTAACCATTGTCCAGGTCATTTGCAATTGTTATACAACCAAATTTTGTCACCAATTATGGTTCCCTCTGAAAAGCAATATGTATACCTCCAAACATCTCAGTTTGTTAAAAAGTATTTTCTCTGCTGGTATATTTACTTGCCTAAATTTTTCATCTTCCCTATTGCTGATGTTAAGGCATTGTCACAAATTTCAAATTGTAATTTGTGAAATAGCTTTTATCATGGTTCTGAATTGATCTTTTGAAACAGAGTTGGGCCTCTCATAGGCCTTTGAGACTCAGTTCTTCAGAATGTAATTTTTGAAGAACCAGGCAAAAATTTCTCTCTTTCTTTCACAGAGCCATCTCCAAAGGCAAAATTGATGCTCCAGCCTGTTTCACTCGTCTTGTGTCTGTTTAAATTCATATTTTTTAAAAGTATTCAGCATTCTTTGGAAGAAGTCAGTATTTACATAGTGGAAAAACTAATAGCAAAAACAGCCCAATTATCAAAGAAAATTAAGGAATAGAATTCTATTAAAAATGCTAAAGAGACTGTAGAATATATATAAGATATCAATTTCACTAACCTCAGACAATTTTTAAGTCATCTAAATACTAACCGCTTCACGTGGTAAAACAATATGTCCATTAGGTCAATTTTAGTTCCGTGTTTTTCGAATCTTCCGTGTATTTGCTGATCTTCTGTCTGCCTCATCTGCCAATAACACAAATGAGTTAAAATCTTCATCAATGACTGTTGATGTGCTTGTTTCTCCTGGTAATCCTATCACTTTTTATTTTATATATTTGAGACTGTGTTATGGAGTACATTTTATTTTTTCAAAAATCTTTCTTAGGAACTGATATTCATGGTACATTTTTAAATTAAAGTCTGTTTTGTCCAATAATAGTATAGCTGTGGTAGGTTGCTTATTTTCCTCCCAAAATGTTTCATTTATGTTTTTGTTTTTGTTTTTGTTTCATTTTTTACCTCCAACTTTTCTGTATGGTTATTTATTTATTTATTTATTTAGAGTCTTGTTGTGTCACCCAGGCTGGAGTGCAGTGGTACAATCTCAGCTTTCTGTAACCTCTGTCTCCTGGTTTCAAGTAATTTTCATGCCTCAGCCTCCTGAGTAGCTGGGATTATAGGCATGTGCCACCATACCCGGCTACTTTTTTTTATTTTTAACAGAGATGGGGTTTCACTATCTTGGCCAGGCTCATCTTGAACTTCTGACCTCAGGTGATCCTTCTGTCTCAGCCTCCCAAAGTGCTGGGATTATAGGCATGAGCCACCATGCCTGGCCTTTTGTGTATGTTTTAATATGTCTATTAAAAACAATATATAGTTGTAGTCCATGTCTATTTTCTTAGTTTAGAATTTTCTTATTTTGTTTTATTATCTTATTTTGTATTTTATATTTGTATTTCCATATACATTCTACTTCTGTCTTAGCTTCTTTTGGATTAGTTGGTTATCCCATGTTTATTTTTCTCTACTACTACTCTGGAAGTTAAATGCCTTTTTTTCTTTCTTTTTGTTAATTACATATAAGTTATTCAAATTCTAAAATTAATATGTTTTCCTACTCCTGAATCATCCAAGACCTTGAAACATTTTAACTGCACATACTACCTACCAACTGCTGCTGCCATGATTTGTTTCTACTCATTTAATCCCACAAGTCATTACATACCAAGTCAATGTTTCTTTAGATTCACACACGTAGTTTTCACTCCCTGTGCCTTTTATTCCTTATCACATCTTTTTGTTGTTTGTTTGCTTTTTGTTTTGTTTTTGTCGTAAGTTCTGGGATACATGTCTGGGATGTGCAGGTTTGTTACATAGGTAAACATGTCATGGTGGTTTGCTGCACCTATCAACCCATCACCGAGGTATTAAGCCCGGCATGCATTAGCTATTTGTTTTTTATGCTCTCCCTGCCCCCACCCCCTGACAAGCCCTAGTGTGTGTTTTGTTTGTTTTTTGAGATGGAGTCTCGCTCTGTTGCCAGGCCAGAGGGCAGTGGCACCATCTCAGCTCACTGCAACCTCTGCCTCCCAGGTTCTAGCAATTCTCCTGCCTCAGCCTCCGAAGTAGCTGGGATTACAGGTGCATGCCACCGCGCTCAGCTAATTTTTGTATTTTTAGTGGAGATGGGGTTTCACCATGTTGGCCAGGATGCTCTCAATCTCTTGACCTCGTGATCCACCCACCTTGGCCTCCCAAAGGGCTGTGATTACAGGTGTGAGCCACTGCACCTGGGCTGTTTGTTTTACCAACAGTGTAAAAGTGTTTGTGTCTCTCCACAATCTCACCAGCATCTGTTGTTTCTTGACTTTTTAATAATTGCCATTCTGACTGGTATGAGATGGTATTTCATTTTTTGGTTTGCATTTCTTTAATGATTAGTGATGTTGAGCTTTTTTTCATATTTGTTGGTCACATGTGTGTCTTCTTTTGAGAAGTGTCTGTTCATGTCCTTTGCTATCTTTTTTTTTTTTTTTTTTGAGACGGAGTCTTGCTCTCTCGCCCAAGCTGGAGAGCAGCGGCGCGATCTCGGCTCACTGCAAGCTCCGCCTCCTGGGTTCACGCCATTCTCCTGCCTCAGCCTCCCGAGTAGCTGGGACTACAGGCGCCCGCCACCGCGCCCGGCTCATTTTTTGTATTTTTAGTAGAGACGGGGTTTCACCGTGGTCTCGATCGCTATCTTTTTAATGGGTTTCTTTTCTTGTAAATTTGCTTAAGTTCATTGTAGATTCTGGATATTAGCCCTTTGTCAGATGGATAGTTTGCAAAATTTTTTCTCCCACTCTGTAAGTTGTCTGTTTGCTCTGATCATTGTTTGTTTGCTGTACAGAAGCTCTTTAGTTTAATTAGATCCCATTTGTCAATTTTTTGCATTTGTTGCAATTGCTTTTGACGATTTCATCATAGAATCTTTGCCCATGCCTATGACCTGACCTTATCCCATCTTCATCTTTGACTTAAAAAATTTTTCATAATGTCCAAAGTATATCCTTTAGACTTTCCTTTAGTACTGCCCTGATGTTGGCAAGCTGTTTTTGGTTTTCACCTTTGTTCTTAAAATATTTTTCCCCCACTATCTGTTGAAGTGTATACTTTTAGTTACTTACTCTTAACATATTGCTGATTTTATTCTATGGGCTTCTCACTTCCATTGTTGATGATCAGCAGTCAGCCGTCCATCTGTTTCTCCTCTGAAGATACATTATATGCTTTTAAGGTCTTTTCTTTGTCTTTGCTGTTCTGAAATTTTATTATGAGGGGTTTAGATATGGATTTACTGTTACTTGTTCTACTTAGGATTTACTAGGCTCTATTAATCTGACTTCCATTACTTGTCTATTATTTTAAACACATCCTCTGCCTCATTCGCTTTCTTTCTCATCGTCTGGTACTCCAATTAAATGTATGTTAGAACTTATCCCTCTAAATCTTACTTAACCACTTTTTCACATTTTCTGTACTTTTGTCTTTCTGTACTATGCTTTGCATGAGTTATTCAGATAGACCTTCCAATTCACTAATTCTATCTTCACCTATTTCCAGTCTGCTCTTTAGCCTGTTCTTTGAGATTTTAGAATTCAATGTCTAAGGATATATTTAAAAATTCATAAATGTACTATTTATTTTTGATTATATTTTGATTTGCCCTTTCATGTTTCATAGTGAGTTATTTTTTCCTATGCTTTTTATTATTTCTTATATAGTGTTAATCATTTTGTATACATTCATATTTTGTATACATTCATATTCAGAATCTGTCCAGTTTTATTAGAAGTTCTAGAGGGTCTTAATACTCTGTTTATTGAGTTTTGCTGATTTTCTTTCAAGATAGTTTTTTTATGCTATATTTTGTCAATTGTGAGTTTATTTCCAGTGGGACATTTGTTACATGAATTGAATTGAGCATATCTATCTAGAAAGATTTTGTAGTGCATTAATTTCTGGGATTTGTCTTGCCTGTACAAGTATAACTTATTTTCTACCCAAATCCCAGGTAGCAATAAATTTCATTATTATCTCCCTGAGGAGAATGGCAACATTTCTTTGATGGTCCAAAATTATGTGGAGGTTATTTTAACTCCACAGCACACAGGACACACAATCTTATTTTCTATCTCTACCTAGTGATTAAAACTGGTATCTCCGGGTTCCTAAATTTGAAATGCATGCCCTATTCTTACTACACTATCCACAGTGTCAGCTCATGCGATTAACTCTCTGGTTTTCAGCCTGTTTTTTCCTTAGTACCACAGGTTTCCTTTCTTCTTTTGTAAGATTAATTGTGGATTCCAAAAACTTTTATTTAGATTTTCTAGCTTTGTTTCAAATGGGAGCATATTCATCTGGAATATTTTCCCTCTTTTCTTGGGAAAGAGGGATGTACAGGAATGGTAGCAGATGAAAAGGAAAGGAACCTGATTGGCCCAGATATTGTCACTGCAGGCTGAGTTTTTTGGAAGTATTTTCCAAGGCCATGTCAGGGTCCCCATAGCTGGGAAAGCTGTGGTATGTAGACACTTCCCACAACCCTGCAGTTTTAATTCTCCTACATCCTAAGACTTGTGCAAAAAAATGAATCTTATAGCCTTTTATGTTTGGATTAGTCAAATGCTACAGTTTAACTTAAATCAAGGCAGTACAACAATGACTGGAGCTTCGCAAGGTTGTTACTACTTGGAACAAATTCCCAAATCTGAGCATGTGGATTTTATCGGCTTCTTAAGGACTCGTGCTATGTATCATCTGATATAACTCCAGTGCAAGAGTTGGGTTCAGATGGGAAGTCTAGATAAAAAAATAGTTAATGGCCAGGCACAGTGGCTTATGCTTGTAATCCCAGCACTTTGAGAGGCCAAGGCGGGTGGATCACCTGAGGTCAAGAGTTGGAGACCAGCTTGGCCAACATGTGAAACCCTGTCTCTGCTAAAAAAAAATACAAAAAATTTGCTGAGTGTGGTGCTGGGCGCCTGTAATCCCAGCTACTCAGGAGGCTGAGGCAGGAGAATGACTTCAACCCAGGAGATGGAGGTTGTGTTGAGCCGAGATCACGCCATTGTACTCCTGCCTGGGTGACAAGAGTGAACCTCCATCTCAAAAATACAAATAAATAGTTAACATTAGATTTAGGCTTAATTTTTTTTTTCTATCTTCCTGTGTCCTAACTGTGAAGAATGTTAGAGGTATGTAGCAATGAGATGTTATTTGTCCATTTGGGGTTTTGTGGAAGTGAATGCATCACAACTTTAGGTTTATAAAGTTTAGACAACCTCATGGAAGATGAGTGAAAGCTAATGTGAAGAACATATTTACAAGGGTTCCCACTTCGCCATGGCAGACTTCTCCATAGCTCCTTTAGGGAAAATGCTCTTGCCTCTGGGGTGTTGTGCCACAGTTTTTCTCACTCTCATTTCTCCAGTAGGCTGAGACTCTGTTTGCTTTTTGTATTCCAGAATTTCTAGCCATTGTTTAGGTCTGTATCATCTATTGTAGTATAATTATGCTACCATTCTTTTGAAAAGCCATAATGTAGTTATTTCAGTGGAAACTTGAAAGGAAGGGGAAGCATATAAACGTACCCAGTTCACGACTTTGAATAGAAAATACGTTCTAAGGCTGGGTGTGGTGGCTCACGCCTGTAATCCCAGCACTTTGGGAGGCTGAGGTGGGTGGATCACGAAGTCAGGAGATCGAGACCATCCTGGCTAACATGGTGAAACCCCGTCTCTACTAAAAGTACAAAAAAATTAGCTGGGCCTAGTGGCACATGCCTGTAGTCCCAGCTACTTGGGAGACTGAGGCAGGAAAATTGGTTGAACCCAGGAGGCAGAGGTTGCTGTGAGCTGAGATTGTGCCACTGCACTCCAGCCTGGGTAACAGAGCAAGACTCCATCTCAAAAAAAAAAGGAAAAGAAAAGACGTTCTAAGTTTTATGCTTGACCAGTGACATGGATGGTAATGCAAATGTTAGCCATTTACAGTTCTCATAATAGAATTAATAACTATTTAAATATAATACTTCAAAAATCACTGCTGTACTTAAATTCTTCAGCTTGATTCTTAGGACCTATTTGAATGTAACAAGGGTCCATTAGTGTAAAACAATTTTTGTTCCTGTAAATGACAAATCTGATTTCAAATGTGAATAAAGGAGTCAGAACAATACCACTTATACAAACAGTATACGAAAGTAGAAATAATTAAGCTTTGTTTACAACTGCTGTAGTTGAAATTTTAATGTAGATAGGACTTTGGAAGGAATTAATATATTTCATGTGAAATCATATACATAAACGAAGGTGAACCGTTCTTTCATTAATGCCACTATTGTATTCTCTGTGTTGGTGGGTTTCTGCCTATATTATAATATAAAATTCTCCTCTCTTGAAAATACTTGGAGAAGGCCAGTAGTTTCACCATTGCTTAATTGAGAAAGTTAAAAAAATTGAGAAAATAAAGAACATTTTTCTAGAAAAGACAAGATGAGCATTTCCTAGATCTGTCCACTGAACAGGCCTAAAAGTAATGGCAACCCCAAAGTAATGAACACACCTTGTGTCTAGATTGTGATCTCTAAATACCATTCCCCACTGAAAGGAACTAAGGCTTCTTAAAAGGCTGGCTAGCTTCAGCCTGTGGCAAGAAATATATAAGGTCACAGCAAGATATCTTGTTATGCCAGGAAACAAAGAAACTATAAAGTCTAATGGGTCATGTCAAAAGAACACAAAAAACCATGAATGGGTTCCTATAGGCAATAAATGGGACACTGTGAGCATCAAAAAGAATAAGGAGTGGAAATACTTTAAGCCCAGTGACCTTCAAATAAAAGGCGGCAGGGGAGTGCTGACAGAGAGAGACAGAGAGCGATGGCAAACCAAAAGCAACCACAACCAATGCATCACTAATTGAATACCATTAGAATTAATTCTTTACCCTGAAAGATAGGCAACGAAAAGAAAAAAAAAAAAAAAAAAAAAAAAAAAATTTATTCTTTTTTTTTTATAATCACTGTTTTTTTACGTAAAAAAATAATGCCTGTAAAAAAAAGAAAATATTCTCTCTTTTTTTTTTTTTTTTTTTTTGAGATGGACTCTTGCTCTGTCACCAGGCTGGAGTGCAGTGGCATGATCTCAGCTCAGTGAAACCTCTGCCTCCCGGGTTCAAGAGATTCTCCTACCTCAGCCTCCTGAGCCGCTGGGACTACAGGCACGTGCCACCATGCCCAGCTAATTTTTGTATTTTTAGTAGAGACGGGGTTTCACCATGTTGGCCAGGATGGTCTTGACCTTGTGATCTGTCCACCTCGGCCTCCCAAAGTGGTGGGATTACCGGATTAAGCCACCACACCCAGCCAGTAAATTCTCTTATAAAGAAAAATTCCAGCTAACATGTAGAGAGGAAATTATAAAATTATATGATCACTATTTTAAGACACCTAATAGAATAATTATTTCTTCATAATACTAAAGACAGGATGCTTTCATTTAATATTTATAACAGGTAAATTTTTTATACATTTTCCAAGGATAATGTTTTATGTATTTATATATTTAAAATATTTATGTGTGTATTCTAATACATTATATAATATATTATGCATTATATTATACATCATAATACATTATACATTATATATACTTTATAATACATTATATATGTGTGTGTATATATAATATGTGTAATATATATTTGTGAACCCAAAAGTATTTGAGAATATTTTTTACATATACAGGAGAATATTTTTATAATTAAAATTTCTACACTTTGGGAGGCTGAGGTGGGTGGATCACAAGATCAGAAGATCAAGACCATCCTGGCTAACATGGTGAAACCCCGTTTCTACTAAAAATACAAAAAATTAGCTGGGCATGGTGGCGGGTGCCTGTTATCCCAGCTACTCAGGAGGCTGAGGCAGGAGAATGGCATGAACCTGGGAGGCGGAGCTTGCAGTGAACCGAGATCATGCCACTGCACTCTGGCCTGGGCGACAGAGTGAGACTCTGTCTTTAAATGTGTGTGTGTGTGTGTGTGTGTATTTATAATTATTTGTAATTTATATATTATACACATTTTATAATAATGTGTATGATATGTATTTGTGAACCTGAAAGTATTTGAGACAGGTCTCAATCAATTTAGAAAGTTAATTTTGTCAAAGGTTAAGGATGCACCCATGACACAGCCTCAGGAGGTCCTGATGACATGTGCCCAGGGTGGTCAGGGTACTGCTTGGGTTTATACATCTTAAAGAGACATAGGCATCAGTCAGTTCATGTTAAGATGCACATTGGTTAGGTCTGGAAAGCCAGGACAACTGGAAGTGAGAGGGCTTCCAAGTCATAGGTGGACTCAGAGATTTTCTGATTGGCAATTGGTTGAAAGAGTTATTATCAATAGAAAGCGACGTCTGGGTTACGAGAAGAGGTTGTGGAGACTTAAGGTTTTATCACACAGATGAAACTTCCAGGTGCAGGCTTCAGAGAGAATAGATTGTAAATGTTTCTTATCAGACATAAAGAGTCTGTTCCATCAGTAATTCCAACTGGGAAGAGGGTGTAACGAGGCATGTCCAGCTCTCCCTTCTCATCACGGCCTGAACTCGTTTTTCAGCTTAACTTTGGAATGCCCCTGGCCGAGAGGTACATTCAGATGGTTGGGAGCCTTAGAATTTTGTTTTTTGGTTTACATAGACATAAAATATAAAGCAAAAAGTAAAGCAAAATCTAGAGAATTATTGAATCTGAGTGATGAGGTTATAGATGTTGCTGTCTATTTTCACTACTTTTAAATACGTTTGAAAAGTTTCATAATAAAAAAAAAATAAACACATTTGCCTCAGTCAAAAGGAGTAGAGTGGGAATCTGGAGGCCTAGATTCTAGTTTAACTCCTTATAAGTGGGAGTATTTTAAATAAAACACACCACTTCCTTGGGTGTCTCTTTCCTTGTCTGTGAAATAGTTTGTATTACATCTTAGTGCTTGTGTTGACTATAAGCTTGGAAGAACCTGCATATTATATTCCCCTCTTTTAGAATCATAAAGCCTCTTAGCATTGTAAAGCCTCTGAGCAAACTAGGAACCAAACAACTGAATTTCTTTGCTCGAAGTTTCCCAAACATATTTAATGAAAATATCCTTCCCTTTTTTTTTTCATTTAACATCTACGAAACTTGAGCAAAAGCCCTAGACCATATATGATCTCTAAAGACATCTTTAGTGCTAAAATTCTATGTATCTATGATTCCATAAGTCTTTAAATGTGTGTAGAAAATCCAAATAACCAGTTAATACAGTGGGAAAAAAATCAATCTAATCAGTTGTCTGACAGAAGTACCTATTTAAGTCAGTCCAAATGTTTTATCAAGTAACCCCAGGTATACCAGCTTGAGTGTTTAAAAAAAAATAATCTTGGCAGCATCCTATGAATCTGAGCTGTGTTATATTTGCAAAATGCTGGGCTTGAGCAGAGCCACACATCCATTTGGTCTGTCGTAGTGATCAATGCTGATTGCTCAACAACCAGTTTGGCCGGAGTGATTGACATCAGTCAGCAAGCTCAACACTGGAAAAGTTTATAGTCTGCATGTTGCTGAGAATCAGTGAAATGACCACCGTAGCCTAATTTGGAATGGGTTTGATATTTGACCTGGAACGTGTTTGTGACTATGATGTTTCTTCCATACAAATTATTTTGCTACTCTTTACTGAGTTATTAAGGTTTGTAGGGTAAAAACTATAAAGCTATGGGGGAGCATAAGGAGAAAATAAGCTGACCATCATTTAAATCATTGATTTCTTCTAAAAAATTTAGATTTTTGCTTCTTTTATTGAAGATAAATTCAGAATTTTAAAAACAAAATTAGACCTTCAGTCCCCTAATCTTGGGGAAAGAGAAAGCTGTTGTCCACAGTCTCCTAGTGTTTGCTCTTTGAAGAATTTTTTGGGAGGTTGGGAAGTGGGGACTGGGGGACAGGCAGGTGAGCAGAAGTGATTAATTAGCAACATAAGAAATAGCCTGCTCAGTTCTGTGTCTATTCTATAGCTATACAATTTATGAGCTTTTAAATGTAACTTTATATATTTTGAGATAATTGTAGACTGCTATGCAGCTGTAAGAAATACTACAGAGAGGTATGATATACTCTTTAGTCAGTGTATTTTGTAAAACTCTGTAGTACAATATTAGAACCAGGACCATGTGCCATTTTAAAGGGTTCATAGGAGACACCAAAAGTAAAGAAGAAGGAAGTGGCTGAGATACCGTTTCTACCTGAACTTTATTTCAATTGCCTACCTGTCTCCCATATTTTAAGGGAAAAAATACAAAGTATTATTTTTTTTATCAGTAACAAGATGTCTTGATTCTTTCTCTGTCTGCATTTGTATAAGTAAATCATACATGTTTTTGCTGGTAGAGACCTGTTCACATACTCAGCAATCACACTTAGAAATAAGCAGAGCCAGTAAGATGTTGTGACTGCTCCCACACCCTCCTCCCCTACAAAATACATTGAGTTCCAAAGGGTCTCAAGGTGCAAACCAAAGTAAATTTATTAGAATCTAGATGTAACTAAAAGATCCCATGGATTGAATCTGCTGTCTTATGAGGTTTTAAACATGTCATTTATTTTGCACTGGGGCCTACTTGAGGATGGAGAGGGGGGAGGAGCGAGAGGAGCAGAGAAAAAAAAACTATTGGATACTAGGCTTAGTACCTGGGTGACGAAATAATCTGTACAACAAACCCCCATGACGTGAGTTTACCTGTATAACAAACCTACACTTGTACCCCTAAACCTAAAATTGAAGTTTTTTTTTTTTCTTTAATGTTGTTTAGTTTGAATGTTCTAAGGAGGATTACGAAGAACAGCTGTCTGCTCTTGGACATAGATGTTAAAACAGAACTGTCAGCAGGGTGTCGGCAGGTCCCCATCCGTTTACCTTTAAAAGACTTTTACTTCCGTGCGTGTCTATGATGACGGAAGAATCATTTCTCGTTTTTCCTCCCTTTGTAATAATTATCTGTCCACATGCTTGTGCCAGGTGAAACGTGCTGCAGCCATAGGTGCATTATCTATTCTTGACCATCACTCAGGTCCTTTGGTGATGCAGATGTGTGAGTGTGCCCAGGGTAAATATTTGACCACTGTTCCAGCTACCATTGCACAGCCCTCGAGTGACCTTGCATTAATTAGCTGAGAATTTCAGGGCTTTGAATCTGATTGAATCAAAATATTGTTTTTACAAGTTGATGAAGGCTCTTGATTGATGTGGGCCCTGCTGATTCTTTAAAGGATTAAATTGTATGTACAGATTACGGAGTCCTGGCTGTCACTGCTTAAATGGGGATCGTTTTTTAACAAAGGTTGAAAAAAAATAGTGCCATGAAGTGTTTTCTTCCCAATGGGTGCCATGCTCATTTTAGTGGGTGTGTATAAGTATTAAAGAGAATTAGAAAAATTGAGGGAAATGGTCAAGAAAAATATCAAGAGGCAGAAGAGAAAGACAAAAAGAAATGGATGAAGGAGAAAGATGGGACTTGGCTTCCATTCATCCTGAAAATATATTTTGTGTGTACATCTCCCACGGTAAAGCCTGCCATATTTCTCCCTGGGTACAAGAGAGAAACACAATCATTGCGGTATGAGCTGGTCAGGGCTTAGAGGAATTGAATGGCACAAAGCATCTCTAGTGAGATAGACTCACATGGCCCCAGGTCACACAACTCTCTGCCTGCTGAACCTAAGAGGCCCACGGCACGAGTGAGATGTGACAAGACCCAGAGTCAAGCCCTCGTCCAGAGAAAGGGCAAGACAAGCAAAGCTCAGGAGGGAAACTGACACAAATAGGGATGGAAGAAGAAGGAACACAGATTTTCTCCCCCTGAAAATTCTTCCATGTGAATGAGAAATATTCACATGCCCAAATAAGACAAGTCTTAATATGTTGCCCTGGATATTTCTCTCACTCCAGACCCCTTCTATAGGTCCTACGTTGATGTTTTTTTCCACCTGCACATTTACCAAAGTTTAATTTCATCCTGCACCTGTTAACTGGAAAAATGACCTGTTCTCATGGACCCTGTGTTGTATAATGAATCAAAACCAATCAGCATACAGAGGAAACAATAAAACAAAGGACAAAACATCACGTGCCCAGAGCAGGGAGATCGCGAAAGGTCCTAGCCAGCAACTCCTTACACAGCTTCAGAGAATTAACCTTTGGTTTTTAAATACTTTTGGGAGCCTGTCGCTTCCTGTAGGTGTCTTCTAGGACAAATTAGTTGGAATCCTGGATGCCTTTTGAAGTTCTATTCTCACGTATACTAGGAGCATGATTCAGAAAATTTAATGCATAATGTGTTATGGGGTGGGTAGGACACCTCAGTAGATAACTGTGATGTGTAACATGGCAAGAGGGCAGCTGTAAGAAGTCAAACTGTGCGCCACTGGCTTAGTTTTAAAAAACTAATCAAACACACAAAATGGCATGAGGACCATTTAAAAGAGCATGTGGATAAGTGCAAAGTGGTAGCTTGAAAGTTAAACACTTAAAGATGGAACAAAGGAGAGTGCTGAGTAGAACGTCGTCGGTGGGGAAGACCTTCAGGGGGCTGTGGGTCATTAGAGGTGCCTTGAAGGGCCGTGGTGGATGTAAAGGCAGTGAAACAGAGGGAACTGTCCTGCGTGGCAAATAAATCATGGCAGTTGGTGGTTGTTTGACTTAGTTGAAGCAGGAGAGTGATGTGGATGAAGGAGCAGAAAGATAGTTCAAGGAGGTGTCTCTTGACCAAGGACCTTGACTCTCAGACTAAGATGCAGAAAACAGAGGTGATGAAGACCCATCATAGAAATCCGTGCAGAGGCATGACAGGAGGAAAAACCCCTATGTTAGGAATCCCTTCACCCATTGTCACTGTTGCTGTAGAAACCACACAAGTCAAACCTTAACTGGGCACGTTTTCAATCTGGAGGGTTATCAGATCATCTGGGGAATTTTTTAAATATACGAGTACCCGGTCTCTACTCCCAAAGAATTTGATTTAGAAAATCTGAAGTACAATCCAGAGATGGGCAAATAAAAATTCCCTAGGCTACGGCTTCCAAACTAAGCTATATGAAAATGACCTGCGGATCTTGTTGAAAAGTAGGCTTTGATTCAGTGGGTGCTGGGTGGGGCCCGAGAAATGACGCAAAATTTCACCCGGGTCCGTTACAACGGAGGCATAGTCACCCACCAGATGAAATTTCGCACCATTTCTTTAAGCAATGAGAAATAAAGAGGTGATTTCTTTAGAGGGCTTCAAGCACATCCACAAAGTAATGAGACCATTTCATTTTGCATCAACAAATGAAATCAGTCTCATTGTACTTTAGCCTCACATTTAGGGGAAAGGGATAAGAAAACAGAAGTCTTAAAGTTTCCTTGGAGTCTATGAATAATGGATTACCCTTCTACATTATTCTTCCTGTTTTAAGGACCAAGCTGGTATTATTTCGAAAGAAAGGAAAAAAAGGAAAACAGAAAAGAAGGGAGGAGAGGGAAGGGAGGAAGAAAGAGAGGAGACAGGTAAGCAGGCTGGAGAGTCATGATAGGTATGGGTGGACCAGCGAAAAATGTAGCTGTGGTGAGAAAAAGGAGATATAAAGCTATACCTAAATTTTATGTAAATATGTACACACACATATACACATTTATATAGTGTAAGAGATCATGACATTGTGTAGTTTTCTATTCATATACACAGGCATAAGAGAAACAACCACACTGGTGGAAAATAAACCATTTGATTCTAACACGGTTGTTAGAAATATCATAGTTATATACAGCATCTGTATTAATATAGGTTAATATAATTTAATAGATTAAGTCATCGTCATAAAGTTAACCTTACTTGATACCTGCCAGTGGCAGCAGCATGGTAAGAACCAAGACTGTAACACACTTGACCGAAACATTTTGAGTCCAATGCAACTACAGCTAAGACCGTTGATCACTTTCATTCCCATCTTCTATTCTAAGTATATGCTAGTTCCATCCTCTTTTTTTGCAGGCAAAACTCCTGTTCTTTTCCTGTGAAGGGCTGGGGTTTTTTGTGCTGTGGTTTCTGTTGGTGCAGAACCTGCATCCCCTAGCCCAGAGCAGCGCGAGAGAAATGAGGTTTGACCATCACCAGGAAGTTCAGGTCTTCTTCAGGTTAACTTGCCATCCCTTCACACTGGGGAGGGTGGTGAGGGTCTTCAGTGTCAGAGCACGAGTGAGAGCATGGGAGTGAGGCATGGACTTCTGGGGGTGCCTGCAGCAGGTTAAATATCATTGCAGAATCACAGTGCATAAAATGCAATAAAATGCACCCTGTCCCCTCATTCACTATAACTCTCTTATTATCTTGGGCTCAGGTGTGTTGTATGAATATACAATAATGGAGCTAACAAGATGGTTTGGGGTCACGGAGGGATAAACCATGGCGTGATCCAGCTTCGAAAGCTGTTCCAATAATGAAAATTGTAGAGCGGTCTTGTGGCTAGTTTTGTAATAAAGATATACAAAGATGAATATAGGTTTCCAGGAATTAATCTGAGAGCATTTGATCCAATTTATACTGGAGTGGCCGCATTGAAGGCAGCTCAGTAGACAGGATTCCAATTTAGGTTGATAGAGTGCTTTGGGATCCCAGGGAGGAAGGGTTCCCTGTAATTGGGAGATGATTTTATTTTTGAAATGCCCATCTCTTGGCTTTGTCAAAGGCCACACATCTGTCTGCCTTGCCTGTGAATACAAGCCAGGCACAAGGCATCGAATCCCGTGGTGCGAGCTTCTGGTTCAGTATTCAGCATGACAGACAGGCTTCCAGTTTTATTCTTTCAGAGGGGACCCCAGGACACACTGCATTTTATTGTTGTGATTGTTCTGTGGACCAAGCAACATTAGACCTACGGAGAGGGGAGGCTCAAGACAGCTTTATGTTGCCTTCTCCTTCCTCCCTTTCTGTTTCTGACCTGCTAAAAAGTGCCCCGGTTTAAGTCTCCTAAGAGTTGTCGCTCTGAAGCCAGGAGCTTGGGTCTGAGAAGTGTGTGGAAAGCTGTTCTTACTTTGTCCTTCAAAGTGTGTCATTCTTTGGCAGATGGCCAGGTCGGGGACAGAACTGAAGACAGCTGAATGCAGGCCGTGACTCTTTAAGAACTGGAATTCCTAGCACACTCTTAATAAAACAGCCCCAAACCACCCGAAGAATGTTGACTATGCCTACCTTATTGTGATGTTATGTTATCTGTTTGATTCTCTGAGCTGCCAATTCAGAAAAAGGTTTTTTTGTTTTTTTTTTTTTTTTTTGAGAATATTTAGATTCAAAATCCATTTGATGCTTTCGGTTGACTTTTCTTTTTTAAGTGGCATTAGGGAATTATTCTCCTCAAATCCTGCCTGGGTAGCTGTTAAGAGAGGCTTGTGTTAAAACTCCTGTTCTGCTTAAGATGAATCAGAAAGCATTGTGACTTCTGGCATTTTCCCTTAGAACTTCTGGGCTGCTTATTTGTAATTGTATTTAGTCCTTCTCCCTGATTTAATTTATACCTATATGGGTGATCTTATATATTTTATCATATTAATATATGAATTGTATATTTATAGTTCACAAAAATTATGTATTTACAGTTCATACAAATGTATGAATTATGTATTTATAGTGGTTATTGGAAAGCCCTTCTACACTCAATTTGAGACACCCCTTTCACGACAACCAAAAAGCAGTTTGTGCAACACATTTTGATTTGTGCCATGAATTACGACTTAGTGTTTTCACACCAGTATTTAAGAAGTTGGCTATGTAACTATTTGTTGCAATGTGTGGGAATGAAATGTAATTATTGTAATTACTATTGAAGGCTTTTTAAAAAAATTTTAATTCTATTTTAATATTTCCCTAAATTATGTGTGTTGGCCTGTATACCATACACCCAAGGTGGTGTAAGATGTGAACCGTCTTTAATAACAAAAAAGCAGTTTGCATTCAGCCGAAAATAGCCCACAGCTAACATGAAGGATATAGTTCTGTAGCCAGTGAGCCCAGAGAGAGTTTAATCATTTAGCCTGAAGATTACCACTTAAGGCATTTTTAGAGGATTTAAAAAAATATATATCTTCATACTCTGGAATTTGCTTATTACTTACATAAATCACCTTTTTGTTTAGCACAAAAGAACTAAGCTTTTTAGTTCATTTTTACTTTAATACTATCTGAGCTTAGATTATCTTTGATGGGAGGTAGGAGCGGTATATCTAGATGCTGCAAATGAGGAAAAAAATGCATTTTCAATTGTCAGTAATATTTAATTTCTATCAACAATTTCTTAATTGTTCCCCTGAAAAGCAAAGCTTTAATGTGTCAGCCTAAATTATAATACAAAAGAAATAAAAAATTATGCTGTTACCATTTCCCAGTTTTAGAAATTACTGATTAGATTAGAGAAAATTATTCTTTATAATTTTACTATAGAAAAGCTATACGTCTAGTCATATCACTCCATCGAAACGAAATTAGGGAATGAATGATGTCTTAACACAGTGTTTGCAGACTTTTTTTTTTTTTTTTTTTAGAAGAAAAGGTTGCAGCATCTAATTTTAGTCATGATTTGTCTATTAAAAGCTCTTGTCAGGGAATTAAACTTTTTAGTTCTGGGCATTGCGTTAAAAATACTAAGCCTATCATGATGTTAGTCTTATAATAAAAATTAGACTGATTTTAATTTAAAGAGATTTATAAGTGATTCTCGCGGGAATTTGTTGTTTTATTCACCAAGTTAGTACACCAATAGAAACATACCAATGATGTTTAGCTTGCAAGTTAATGAAAAACAAATCCCCTATTGAAATAAACTAGATTTTTTTTCTTTTAATATAGAAAGATCAAGCTCATGCCCAAGAAACTTTTCAAAGAGAAAACTCAACTAAATTTCTTTCTCATGTTTTTAAGATCAAATGCTTTCCATATCATGAAAGTCGCCATTTATTTGGGAAAACCTGCCTGCTTAGGATTTATTAATGCTATTCATTTGATGAGATGGAATTTTTACAAGTGTGATATAAAGGTCTAAACTAGAAAAAACTAGGAAGGAATCAGAAAAGCATTTTAGTCTTAATTATTCACCAATAGACATCTTAAGAAACATGTTTATTGTGCATGAGAAAACCATCCCCATGTTGTAAAAGAATGCTAAATCAGTGTGTATTTAACTTCAGATAAAAGTTGCAAAGCAGAAACAAGCACCCATTAGGGACACATTATATGGGGTTGCATTTGTGATGGGAATCCTAAGGATTTTTCTGAATATGTTAACTTTTTTTGGATAACTCAGTGATGAAAGCTTACGGCAGAGCAAGTGTATTTCTTCACACAAATTTGTAAGGATGGCTTTGATATCTTTATCTTTAATGTTTCAAAGAAGCTTTGTTAAAGTCCAGTTCCTGTAAAATATATACCTGGGAAGTGTCAGATCACAGGAAAAGAAGACTTTTAATATTCAAGGAATAACTGTTTTTTAAGGAAAGCTTGGGAAACTGCCTGGGCAGCCTATTTTTAGGACTTCACACCCTCTGCCTCATGGCACACTCTGCCTTCTCATGCAGGGGGTGATTAAGGGAAACGGGTGGTTGCCCTTTACAGTAAATGATCAGTTTGTTCTTTTACTTTCCAAATATGCAGATTAAGATAATAAAGAAGCGCCAGTGGGTTCCTTGTGGGATTAACTGTTCTCAAGCTCCATCCGGGCATCTGTGTGCTCTTCCGGCCCTGCCCAGGAGCGCGCATGTGTGTACATCCAGGTTTCACTGGCAGACCTAATTTCAGAATACATAATGCATGATTTTGAAACCAATTTGTTATTATAATAAAATATTTTTTAGGAATGCATGGAAGTACTCGAGAGGAAAATGTTAAATTATACATGCATTGTGGCCGAGTGGATTCATTTAGCTCAGTCTGCAGGTGAATCTCCCTGTGACCTTGGCACTTGCTGGCTAGTATAGAATAACAATCAAAGCTTGGATTGGAAATCCGACCATTTCCAAATATTAACAACTTCTTTCAAAGGAAATGCTGATTTCAGCATTTATGTTAATGGGAACATCAGTATCTCTTTCAGAGTTTTTAGGGGAGGGCGGAGAAATTAAAAAAAAAAAAAAAAAGCAGCCATGATCTTAATAGGATTAAAAGCCAGGCTTTTTATTTTCAAAATGCTCATTTGTTTTCTGCATTCTGTTTTCGTATCCAGGGCTGTTATTCACTACTCTAGGATCCACAGGCCATGGAAGACTCACAGAATTGCATTGGTAACGACAGGAAGGTGACATAAAAGGTTTCTGTCTGAAAGGAATTCTATATTCCTTCCCAGCCCATTTTCTCCTTTCTTATAAGTCAGCTTGGGAAAGAGCGTTCCGAGTTAGAGGGTGGAGAGGACAGACATGCTCAGGTCCCTGGCTTGACTTCTCTCTATTCCCCTTCCACATTAGGGCGCACACTTGAATCATTAGAGAGGCATTAATTGAAACAGCCTGTGACCCATGCGAATCAGATGAACTGCCAGGGCTGGAGAAGTTTAGCTGTGAAGTTGAGTCGCCGGAGGCACATGACATTCTGTAATCTTCTTATCTCGGAGGCTTTCCACCGGCAGCTCACCCACCGCTGTCTGTCAGAGCCGGACAGCGGGGCATGGAGAGTGGCCCAGAATGGAGACAATAATTTACCATGTAATTTGTTTTGAGATTCCTTTGATAGATTTCACCACCAAAGAAATTTACAGGAGGATGAGACCCCAACCTCTGAAGCCAGCTCGATCCTGTGGCTAGCGCCGGGCTAGCTCCATGCTGCAGCCTCGCGGATGACGGTGGTGAATGGGACTCACGTGGACTTACCTGGTGGGAAGAGGGCTTTTCTCCCTTTTCTCTTTCCTTCCCCTTTTTTGTCCAACTGTGGGAGGAAGAGAGGATGTCGAAAATCAAGTTCCACATGGGTTGAGGAAATCTGGGGTGTAGCACTCCAAAAAGGCAGGTAATTTGGAAGCTCTGGTCTGTTTGGCAAATCACCTGTCCCATTTTGGGGGAATGCATGTTCCTGTTTTGGCATAGCAGGTGTGCTAAGGCAAGGCAGGTTTCCCCTAGCTGCCTTATTCAGGGGATGTTACAAATGGAAAGATGACGGAAATGCCCACAAAGACATTAACAAAAATATTCTCACCCTCAAAATTGTTTTCTGAAAAACCAGGGAAAAGAATATCAAAGGAAAAATACGCGCGCTTTGGGTTTTGCTCACTTGTGTTTTTAGTAGTTGCTTAATGACCTATGATGTCACTTTTCTAACAAAAGGAACGTAGAGGAATTTGGTAACTTAAAAAAAAAAAAAAAAGAGAGATGGGGGAGAAGGACATTTTCTTCCAGCCTCTGAAAGAAACCAAATTGACAACTTTCTGCGGTACTTTGAATGGTATTTGCAACATTCACCTTTCCTTCCTGACCGACTTTGTTGAAGAACGTAATTTGAGGCTGTTTCTTTTTCCTGCCAGAAGAGTTGGTTGGTTGGGGTGGTACTTTGTTTTCTGTTTGAAGGAATAGCAGATAAAAGGGGAGGCATCACTAGATTTTGCTTAGTAAATTGGTTTACATTCAATGTCCTTTTGAGAAAAAAAAAATCTTTCAATTAGCATTTTTCACTGAAACAGAGATTGTACTGTTCAAGGCTCGTTATTGAAAAATTTGAAGGCACATAATATTGTTGCTTATTGACATGAAGATGATCTGTGAGTCATGTCTTAATTAAAAGGGCTCTTAAGCTACAAGGGACGCAGGCAAATCCAGACTCGGAATGGGAACAAAATGAATGGATGAAGTCAGTCAACATCCTTTCCAACTCGAAAGGATATTCTCTGTCTTCACATGGAGGTTGAGTATGTACTGTGGGATCTAAGGAAAGAAAGACGCTGGATATTGGTTCCATGGAATGACCTTGGCCAACGAGAATGTTCTGTGTAGAGAAAAATGCAGGTGAAGAGGGCTGGTGTTATCCTGGTAGAGAAAGCACTGGCAGGATGGCCCAAGTAAGGGAGATAAGGAGCTCTTCTGGGGATGACAGTGACCATTGTTCTCCATCTTCTGTAAGTTCAGAGCAAGAGAACTTGGAGGATTAGTTCAAAGGAAGAAAAGTTGTGAATGCTTGAAATGGAATAGTGTTCCCCCAGAATTCATGTCTACCTAGAATCTTAGCATGTGATCTTATTTGGATATAGGGTCTTTGCAGATGTAATTAGTAAGGAGCTCCAGATGAAATCATCCTGGATTTAGGGCATTCGTGTCCAGTGATTAGTGTCCTTGTTAAAAAACAAACAAACAAAAACCAAGAGGGACCCATCCGTAATCCCAGCACTTTGGGAGGTTGAGGTGGGAGGATCTCCTGAGCCCAGGAGTTTGATAACAGCCTGAACAACAAAGGGAGACCACCCCCAATCTCTACAAAAAATTTTAAAAGTTAGCTCAGTGTTGGCTGGGTGCAGTGGCTCATGCCTGTAATCCCAACACTTTGGGAGGCCAAGGTGGACGGATCACCTGAGGTCAGCAGTTCGAGACCAGTCTGACCAACGTGGAGAAACCCTGTCTCTACTAAAAATACAAAAATGAGCTGGGTGTGGTGGCATGTGCCTATAATTCCAGCTACTCCGGAGGCAGAGGCAGGAGAATTGCTTCAACCCGGGAGGCAGAGGTTGCAGTGAGCCGAGATCGCGCCATCCATTGCGCTCCAGCCTGGGCAACAAGAGCAAAACTCCGTCTCCAAAAAAAAAAAAAAAGTTTGCTTGGCGTGATGGTGCACACCTCTAGTCCCAGCTACTCAGGAAGCTGAGGTGGGAGGATTGCTTGAGCCCAGGAGGTTGAGGCCACAGGAATATGTGTGACACACAGAGACACTGGGGAAAAGCCACATAAAAGCAAGAAGCGCAAAGGACGATGGAGCCACCAGAAGCTAGGAGCATGGCATGGAGTGAATTCTCCCTCGGAGCCTCCAGAAGGAATCAGCCCAGTTGATACCTTGATTTTAGACTTCTGCCTTCCAGAACTGTCAGACAACACATTTGTGTTGTCATAAGCCACTGAGTTAGTGGGAATTTGGTATGGCAGCTCTGGGAAACTCATACGGCCAGAAATGTACCACCCATTGTGGGTATTTTAGGTCTGTGAAGAGATCATCTCAACAGGAGAAGCCATCTGATTTTCACTTGCCATCTGCAGAGGCCTCTCAGTCTGGCTTATGTCTATGAGGGTATTGGTGGGACCAGGGCCCTCCCGCCCGCATACGGAGACAGACTTTCAGTCCTATCAGGAGAGAGATGAGGCTGCACCAGGACAGCGTGCTCTGGGAGCCTCAGGCTAGTGTTTCTACAGCATTGCCACAGTTCTGCATGAGCAGGAAGCTTAGACAAGGGGTCTTCTACCCAAGTAGATCTAAATCCAAGTATCTTCAGAACTCATCTTTTCTCCTTGGGAATCCCCCTGCCAAATTTTTATGTGTTAATTTTTAAATCCTAGAATTTGGCCAAGGATTCTTGAGAACACAAGAGAGTCACCAAGACCCCACTGGTCCCCTGACTAGCAACACAAGTGAGGCACAGGATGTAAGTTGCACCGGTGCATCGAGAACTCCCTAGCTTGGCAGATGTTGATGGAAACCCTACTGAGAATTTCTTACTTCGTATAAAAAAGGGACTAACCTGTGTAGGAAAGTAAAAAAGGTCACCAAACCTAGACTTAGATGGGAGATCTAGATTGGGCTAAGTTATCTTGGACAGGTCACACAACCTAAGGAGACTTTATTTTTCTCATTTATATATTTAGAACACGAGACTAGCTTATTCTTCCCTGAGTTCTGAGAAATAAACAGGACAATGTGTGTGAAAATATTTGTAAGCTATTAAGTGCCCCAAAAACCTTGAGTATTCGAGGTAACCTTTGGGGAAAAGGACCCACAGTTAATTTTTTACCCCTTAGCACCACCTTGTGTCCAAGTTACTACTCTTGAATTTTAGAAGTTCTACATTACAGTATGGACCAGAGGCCACTGAAGAATTCATCGGGGTTTTCTTCCTGATGCCATCGATACGAAACTAAAGGAGTAAAATTGAATAAACTTTGGAGGACCTCACTACTTCCTTAGAATTATCATCAGATGCAAATATTTGAGAGTAAAGTCTTTTTTTCTTTTTTTTGAGATGGGGTCTGGCTCTGTTGCTCAGGCCAGAGTGAAATGGCACTATCTCAGCTCACTGCAGCCTCCACCTCCTGGGTTTAAGCGATTCTCCTGTGTCAGCCTCCTGAATAGCTGGGACTACAGGCGTGTGCCCACGCCCAGCTACATTTTTGTATTTTTAGTAGAGATGGGGTTTTGCCATGTTGGCCATGCTGTTCTCGAACTCTTGACCTCAGGTGATCTGCCTACCTTGGCCTCCCAAAATGCTGGGATTATAGGCATGAGCCACCATGCCTGGCCCCATAATGTTTCTTACTACTCAGAAAGCATGATGACTGAGAGGTATCCCCAAAACCATTGATTCCAGTTTGCTTTTCCCTAAGAGAACAAAGAGACACCTCAATGTTAAATACATTGCATAGTTACCAGCATTTAAGACCATAACATGGAGATACAGAGTTTTGGAAAATTTACCATCTAATTTTTATAACCTGAACAGACTTGAACATTAGGTGTAGAGAGACTTCAGTGGTACAATTTTGAAGTATGGGGAGTAGGAGTGGGTCAGGCTGGAAAACAGAGCCTGTGGAAGTTCCAATGCCCAGGGTGGCCAGAGGGCCTGATTATAGAGTACAGGGGGCTGTTGGGTCTGAGCTATGCCCTTGTTTGTGCTGAGTTTGCTCTGGCTGGGGTAGGGATGAAGGAAGATGGGTGGAAGTGAGGCAGTCAAGGAGCCGGAGTCTTGGGATAATGGTGGCAATAACTGGAATCCTGTGTAGTGATGTTGGAACTCACATCTTAGGATGCTTGATATAATTTGAGGGTAGAGAAAGCAAGTTCCATCTTGAGGGGATGGAACCGAGGGATAATGGAGATGAAGCAGGGGCTAGCATTTTAGATGAGAACTGGAGTGTAAACCCCAGTGTGGGGTCAAAGCATGGAATCGGTGGAAGCTGTGGCTCAGCAAGCCTGCAGGCACCAAGCCCTTGGTCCAGGGCACCTGGGGTTATGCAAAGAGCGAGGATGATGCTGACCATGATACGTGGCCATCTATTTCCCACAAACTCAGGATAGGGAGAGGTTGAACAAAACCCAGAGGTCAAATGTCTTCTACACATCTAGATGGAGACTTGTGACAAGGTAGGAAGCAAACACTCACCTCACCTTTGCTACTCCTGGCTCTGACTGAGTGACAAAACCACAATTAGGCTGGGCCTATGGTCTATCCCTAGTGTGCATCCTGCTTTGGATTTCAATTGAAGCCATTTTTGAATTAACTCATTCACTTGCTTCTTTTATATAAATACATTTTAAAGAAATGCTTTGAGTCCCTTGAGAAGTTGATCTAGTAGTCTTCATCCAAGACGCTGTTATATCATTTTTCTTTGGGTGTTTTGTCTTCCCACCAAGATTATAAGCTCCTCAAGGATATTGTCTATACCTTAAATTTTTTTTCTCTCTTGAAAAAAAGAATCCTAGGACTCCAAAACAAAATGTTCTAAGAACGCAGGGCTAGGAGTATAACCTGTTCCAGGTGGTAATCAGTTTCCTTCTGCATTTTGACAGGTAGAAGGGCAGGGATGGGGGACGGCAGGATGTGGAGGGTTGGAGGATAGGAAGTGATATTGTACTTAGATTATTGCTGTTTCACACAACACAGAGCCAGGCAGGAACCAATGACATCCCCTAATACTGTAGATTATTACGTGTGATATTAATGTGTGTAAAAATTGGACCTTTAAGACTGCACTTTCAGGGAGGCTGAGGCAGGCGGATTACGAGGTCAGATCAAGACCATCCTGGCTAACACGGTGAAACCTCGTCTCTACTAAAAATGCATAAAAATTAGCCGGGAGGGTTGGCGGGCGCCTGTAGTCCCAGCTACTCAGGAGGCTGAGGCAGGAGAATGGTGTGAACCCGGGAGGCGGAGCTTGCAGTGAGCGGAGATCGGGCCACTGCACTCCAGCCTGGGCGACAGAGCGAGACTCAGTTTCAAAAAAAAAAAAAAAAAAAAAAGACTGCACTTTCAGAGGCTGACCACGTCCTTCAGCACCTCCTGCCTTGACAAAGTCTTAGTCTTGGCCTTTGTCTTCATCTGTAAAGATCCTGGGTACTGCTGGTTAACTAAAATTTTCCAGAGCAATATTTTGAATCACTGGCATTAAAACTGCCACTGAATGGTTTACACATATTTCAAGCAAAGGTTTCGTTTATGGGAGGCAAGGATTTTCTGCTTATCTTCCTGTAATGGTGCAGTAGCCTTGCTAGGGGGTGGATTCTGAAGTATCACTTAACAGCAATCCATTTCCTTAAGATTCTTGATAGCATGGTTTGTATTTCACCACTAATAAATAGGACCAGTTTTATAGAAAGGCTTTTAAAAACATGGGAACATTTGATTTGCCTGTACTCTTTTTTATTTCCAAATAGTTTTGTCTGATCTTTTTTTTTACCCTCTCAATGTCATTTTAAAGCCATCTTTGAAAAGGGAGACATCATCTCTGTCTTCTCTGGTGAGACAAGTGAATGAAGAGGCTTCTCATAGCCACTTTTTTTTTTCTTTTTTTTTGAGATGGAGTCTCGCTCTGTCCCCCAGGCTGGAGTGCAGGGGCGCCATCTTGGCTCACTACAAGCTCCGCCTCCCGGGTTCCCGCCATTCTCCTGCCGCAGCCTCCCGAGTAGCTGGGACTACAGGCGCCCGCCACCACGCCCGGCTAATTTTTAATGCATTTTTAGTAGAGACGGGCTTTCACCGTGTTAGCCAGGATGGTCTCGATCTCTTGACCTCATGATCTGCCTGCCTTGGCCTCCCAAAGTGCTGGGATTACAGGCGTGAGCCACCGCTCCGGGCCTCTCATAGCCACTTCTTAAGATGGGCACACCACCGTGGCCTTTGCAATTCAGAACTGCAGGGCACAGCCTTCACCCTAGAACATTTCAGTGATGACTTTGACAGACAGATTCCTAGGACAGGTGCTATCTTGGCAGAACCTAGGGAATATTCAGATCCAGAATGCATTGCCCAAATCCCAAATATTTTGCTGCAGCAGATACATTGGCCAGACTCTCTTTGAAGGAGGATGTTAATGACCATATCCCACTTGGATGTTTAAAAATGTATTCACTTGTCTCAAAAGAGTTGCCGTGTAGATTTTTAGAGCTCTTTCATTTTAAACAAAATCTATTTCAGCACTTTCTTCCCAAGTTAGGAATCTAGGTCCATTCAGGTTTTTCATTTTTCAAAGTTGAAATGCAAAACTGCTCCAGAGTGGAGAGGTGGCCCCCACAACATAGCCCAGTCATCCTGATGCCCACAGAGACAGATCCTGGAACAATTACAATGGACTTTCGATTAGTATTATCGTCATAGAACTCGGCAGTTTTGTTTCCTTTTGAGGAATAAGCCTATTTTAGGTAGCTGGATTTTTGTTGTCATCAGAAGGGAAAAGAGAAAGAAAGCGTCGGGAGAGAATTAGTTGTCTTCAGTAAAGTATAAGAATAATAAACCCTAGTTACTTTAAACTTGAAAAATTCCAAATTTATGATAAGTTGGCCTTGTTAAGAGAAAGTTTAGGTGTCTGTTATCTTTCCACTAATTTTCTAAATTTGGACTGTGACAAAATGCGGTGGAGCATTTTAAAACGAAAGTAACTAAACTGTTTTTAAGGGTTTGAGCTAATTAAATTTGATATGTAAGTATTTAACACTTGTTATCTGCATATCTTTTCTAAGGCCTTCTACTTAGAAATAGTTCTTTCATTTTTGGAGGCTTAGATAATTGTATATGCAGTAAAAGTGGTAAAACAATATTTTTATTGAAAAAATTCATAAATGAAGATATTTCATGAAGAATGACCTTAATGCATAGTTCCCATCTGCACACGGATGGAAACTTAACACGTTACCTACCTAATGTCCACTGTCAGTGGAAAATTCTAGAATTTAAGTCTCCTGTCTCTGAAAATCAGACTGGTTTGAATCTGGTATAGCGCTGTCAGATTTAGCAAATAAAAACACAGAACACCCAGTTAGGTTTCTGTTTCAGATAATCAACAAATAATTTCTTTTCAGTAGACACTTGTCCCAAATACAGAACATCTTTTGACTGAATATTTTAACATATTATTTCTTTATATAATACTTCCTGTATGTTATCTGATAGCCCTAATTAGGGATCAATTTAGATTATGTTTGTTCCTTTTCACTAATGATCTCATACTTTTTTGCCTGTTTGGTTAATTACATCTTCCAAGGTCTCTGTCTTTTAAATAAGGAACAGAATACCACCTCCTAGTCTGGTGGAGTGTTTTAACTCGGCCTGTCTTTACACTGAGGTGCTATGAAGTAGCACCGACTCACACAAGTGAGATTTTGGAGGCTCTGAACCAGAACACAGCTGTATCCCCTTCCCATCTTCTGGTTATGGAGCTCTTATCTTTAAATCAGAGATAGTACTCTCGTATGGCCCACGTTCTATTGATCAGGTAGTTCACAGCCTGCTGCCGAATCCCCAACCTGGGCTGCTCCTTTCACACCTGGGGATGCCCCAGGGATTTTATACTCTGGCCCTGGATTTACCCCAAACCTGCCTAGCAATTAAGATGATAGTGATGATGATTCAGGCTTTATGAAGTACCGACTTGATGGGGTAACATAAGAGAAGAATGACAGGGCCATATGTGTAGAAAACGATCATGAAATCTGTGTGAATCTTGGCATCAAAAGAGCATTTAAAAGTCAGCCCTGACCGTGTCTTTAGGATAAGATGGCATTGACTTCTGAAGGGAGTCGGTAGCCAGTCTGAACACAGATGGGCCTGAGAATGGGTCCTTTTTTGCTTCCTCCACTACCTGTATGTCAGCGGCGGAAGGAGGAAGATCTGGATTTTCAGTATGATCTTTACTTAGCAATAATAAACTGAGCATCTTTTGCACATTTGCGGTCTCCGAAATAGTCCTTGAAAAGATTCCTGTAATTGGGAAATCTTCAGCATCTTATGACTTTAACATTTGGTGCAAAAACCAGTCAATGGAAAACAAAGCAAAACAGAGAAGGAACTTGACAGACAAGCTCCTGATCATCAGGCACTGGGGTTTTTTTTCCCCCCTCAGGTCTTTAGTGGATGAAATGTCAAGTGAAACAAGCCCTTTTAATTCTTCTATTAAATCCAGCTTTTAATAACAAGCATCCTGGAAGAAGAACAGATAATATTTGTCTTATAAAATGTAACAGCCGGTTCCCTTCCTGAACACAAACCTGCTCACAGGACTTTGTCTTAGGCTCAGGCCTGACACGTTTGCAGATGCTCCAGCTAGTTAATTAATCAGGTCCAGATGCTGCTGCTTAACGATTTTCCCACTGTCCCTACCTCCCTTACCAGGGAGGGCACGATGGCAGAGAGGGAGACAGGGTAGAGCTAGAGTCCGCCAAATACCTCTTTATTCCAAGAAGTTCTGCCATGTTTTCTTCTATGTTTGACTCAAATGTAGAGCATTTACACTGGCCAGCAAGGAAGTGTGTGTGAAAGGGCAGACACCCATCAGAGACAGCGGCTTATGTCAGATGCAGCAACCGGACCTGAGAGGGGGATGTGCACCTTCATTTCCATTGTTTGCTCTTCTGACAGCTCATTAGGTGGCCCAGTGTCTTCTAAGCTGAACTTGGAAGGGATGAACAGGCCCGAGAAAAGATCTGAAAGAGGGTGCTTTCATCAAAGCCCAGTGTTGCACAGCTAATGCCATCACCTAAATGCAGTGTCCATCAGTGAGCTGCCAACGGAACCCTTGACTTGTACTTGGAAGTTGCGGGCAGACTGGGTGTGGTGGCTCATGCCCATAATCCTAGGACAGAGGCTGAAGCAGGAAGATCTCTTGAGGCCAGGAGTTTGAGACCAGCCTGGGAAACATAGTGAGACGCTGCCTCTATAAAAATAAAAAAATTAGCTGGGCATGGTGATATGTGTCTGTAGTCTTAGCTACTTGGGAGGCTGAGGTGGGAGGATAGCTTGAGCCCAGGAGTTCAAAGCTGCAGTGAGCTGTGATAGCGCCACTGCACTCTAGCTAGGTGACAGAGTGAGGCTCTGCCTCTAAACAAAAGAAGAAAAAAAAAAGAAAAAGGGAAATAGGGGTGTTTAAGGAGCAGAGAAGGGAGAGGAGAGGTGGCTTATGCCTGTAATCCTAGCATTTGGGAGGCCGAGGCAGGTGGATCACTTGAGGTCAGGAGTTCGAAACCAGCCTGGCCAACATGGTGAAACCTCGTCTCTACTAAAAATACAAAAATATGAGCTGGGCATGATGGCAGTTGCCTGTAATCCCAGCTACTCAGTAGGCTGAGGCAGGAGAATCACTTGAACCTGGGTGGCAGAGGTTGTAGTGAGCCGAGATCGTGCCACTGAACTCCATCCAGCCTGTGCAACAGAGCGAGACTCTATCTCAAAAAAAAAAAAAAAAAAAAAAAAAGTCCTTTTCTTCTGTGGATGTGCGTGGGGGGGGGAGGGGCTTTAGGTGAATGCAGAGCCCATCCTTGGAGGTTTAGGGTTCACCCTTCACCGTGGTCCCTCTAGCCGTCATTGCCACGCAGATACTGCGTAATAACAGCACTGAGCTTTCTGTGTTTAATCGACTGTCCCGCATCTGCTTTTGCTATGAGAAATAAGAGGCCTCGACAGTTACTCCAGGCGTGGTGGTAGAAACAGACCTCAAGCTTCAGTACCATTTGACAAGGCAAAGAATTGCCCTCCCACCACATTGTGCTGCTATTTGGAGGTGCTTTCCTTTAGAAAGTACCAGGTGCCTTTCCTCTCTGAGCATATGAACTGTTTATGAGTCAAAGTTGTCTTCATTTATAGGGGATCTGTTTTCTTTCTTTCTCTCTTGAAAAAACCTGTTATTCAGTGGGCTGTAAAATGGAGAATAAAGATCAGAGGTAGTGGAAATAATATAATGTACGTGGGCATACACATTAGAAATCTCCCATAAAATGTAGGCATTTAGAAATTTGCACTCTATTATTTTACTGTGGCCTGTTGGGAAGCCATTCTCCCTACTTGTACTTTCAGTCTTGTCCTGGAACATCTTCATAAACTGCTGTTCTCTCTTCCTTTAACTCTGCTAGCTTTCTGAAGGAGGGAAGGCCCATTCAGAACCACTGTAGATGATGGAATTTGGTTTTCTGAGTTATAATTGCTTTGATGCAGACTGAGATGTCGTGCTTCCACTGAAAGACTCCAGAATGGTGTGCTTTTGGGGGTTTTTGTTGAGCAGGTTGATTTCATTTTTTTGCCCATCCAAATGTCACAGGTATGTGAACCAGAGCAACTCCATCTTGAATAGGGGCTGGGTAAAATGAGGCTGAGACCTACTGGGCTGCATTTCCCAGACAGTGAAGACATTCTAAGTCACAGGATGAGACAGGAGGTCGGCACAAAATACAGGTCATAAAGACCTTGCTGATAAAACAGGTTCAGTAAAGAAGCCAGAAGCCGGCCAAAACCCACCCAAACCAGGATGACGACGCAAGTGACCTCTGGTCATCCTCACTGCTACACTCCCAACAGCACCATGACAGTTTGCAGATGCCATGGCAATGTCAGGAAGTTGCCCTATGTGATCTAAAAAGGGAGGCATGAATAATCCACCCCTTGTTTAGCATATCATCAAGAAATAACCATAAAAATAGGCAAGCAGCAGCCCTCAGGCTGCTCTGTCTGTGGAGTAGCCGTTCTTTTATTCCTTTACTTTCTTAATAAATTTGCTTTCACTTCACGAACTCACCCTGAATTCTTTCTTGTGTGAGATCCAAGAACCCTCTCTTGGGGTCTGGATCCAGACTCCTTTCCTGTAACACAAGGGTCTAATAGTACAGTACTAACAGATTGTTTGTTTTCCCAAAGTGCTACTCCCCTTGGCCTTTCGGTCTTGCTTCTTTGATTGTCCAATGCAGCCTTTGTTGGTCTCCCATGACAGAAGACCAGGCAAAAGGCCTGGCCACGCATGACCCCCATTCATCCTGCCCCTCCTGGGGTCCTCAGAAGCCTCAGCTCACTGAGGCCTTCTTAAAGCCAGTCTTATTTTAAACCACATCCTCTAGTGGAGGGCATTGAGTAAACAAGGCCAGGATGGGTAAGCCCCCCACTCCACTCTAGACATCACCTCAGCTTGAGCTAAGTCACCCCTCAGGACTCCTTCCTTTGGTCCTCCTGCAACATCTATCCTTTCTATCTTCTTTCCTAACCCTCCCCATGCTTTCCTGCCCCCACAAAAACCCCAGTAGATTTTTCTCCAGAGGACAATAAGCCTCCGTCTTTGGTGCCGTCCAGAGCTCGGAGGGAAAGTTGAGGTCAACGTGGCAGGCTGTACCGCTTTCTTTTGAAGCAAACAGATGGTGAAGGTTAAATGACAGCTCTCTGACTGCCTCTTTTGAAGTAATTGGAGATAATTTGTATTTTGAATCAGAACTTGACCATTGTCAGAAGGGAAGAAGGTTAATATGGAAACGATTTTACATTAGCCCCTGTTTCTTCTGCCACCCCCCTCCCCACTCCTTTCGTTCTCTCCTTCCGATCCTTGTCGCTTTAATCCTTGCTCCAGGCAATTGGTAAGATTGTCTCTGGGCTCAGTGTGCCTCGTTTTAGGCAGTGGCTGTTATGAAAGCCAACAACAGCTTATTAAGGCCAGTGATCATCTCTTCCACTGATGCATTGTTGCTTTCCAGAGGTCCAATTAAGGCCGCACATCGGAAACAAGATCTTGTAAACCTTACCTAGAACGGTTTGCAAACAAATGCTCCGGCTGCTTCCTCATCTCTGCTTAGAAACACAAACTGACTTCATATCACAGAAAACACTGTGTCTGCATTTAAGAAACGGACATGCTTGCCTTTCACTACCTGCCACCCTCCCTCGCCAGATACTTAAACAAAATGTAATTTAATTTCAAAGCCTGGCTTCGGACCCCCCTGCCATATGAAGTATGGTATTGTTTACCTCCTAACTGCATCCTTTTTTTTTTTCTTTTTCTTTTTCTTCTTTTTTTTTTTTTTTTTGAGACGGAGTTTTGCCCTTGTTGCCTAGGCTGGAGTGCAGTGGCACTATCTCAGCTCACTGCAACCTCCGCTTCCTGAGTTGAAGTGATTCTCCTGCCTCAGCCTGCTCAGTAACTGGGATTACAGGGGCCTGCCACCACGCCCAGCTAATATTTTATATTTTTAGTAGAGACGGGGTTTCACCATATTGGCTGGGCTGGTTTTGAACTCCTGGCCTCAAGCAATCCACCCATCTCAGACTCCCAAAGTGCTGGGATTACAGGTGTCAACCACCGCACCCGGCCAACTGCATCCTTTCAAAGAGTTTACAGTACTTCCTGAAATCCCACTGGGGAGGGAAAGGGAGGGACAGAGAGTCCCTTAAAAATACAAAATGCCAGCCGGGCATTGTGGCTCACACTTGTAATCCCAGCACTTTGGGAGGCCGAGGTGGGTGGATCACAAGGTCAGGAGATCGAGACCATCCTGGCTAACACTGTGAAACCCCGTCTCTGCTAAAAATACAAAAAATTACCCAGGTGTGGTGGCGGGCGCCTGTAGTCCCAGCTACTTGGGAGGCTGAGGCAGGAGAATCGCTTGAACCCGGGACGTGGAGGTTGCAGTGAGCCTGGGTGACAGAGTAAGACTCTGTCTCAAAAAAAAAAAAAAAAAAAAAAAATGAAATGCCTTGAATGTTCTAGAAGAGCCTTAAGAGAGTGGCACGTGGATTCCCCCGCCTCCTGCTCCCGTCATAAATTCTCCCAAGGCTAGCAGATTCTTAAAGATAAAAGGGAACAGGGAAAGAGGTTCTATGTGACCGTAAGTGTTCACTTAGCGGGCATTGGGTAGGAAAGATGCTGCCTTCTGGAGGTGGCCGTGATAGTCGTCTAGCTAACTCATACCTGTACCACCAGGGTATTGCCAGGTCCAGAGACACTGAGGAAGGTCAGGCCTATTTATAATATCCTGGCCTAGTGGACATTGGACCTAATGGAATCAGATGGTGAGAATAAGGGAGGCTGTACCTTCCTAGGTGAGCAGAGTCCCTGGGAGGCTGGCAACTGCAGGGACACTGAGTAGTACAAGCAGTCACCTTCCATCCCACGCCTCCCAAGTGTGTCAGCCACCAGAGGAAAATATGACCACCCATGGGTTGAAGATGAAACTCAGTCCTTCCCATTCTGAGGTCTGTGAAAGCAAGAAATTAGCCACAGTTTGCCATAAAAGAAATCTTAATAACTAATATTTTAAAATGAAAGTTTTATTCTATGCCACCCTGAAAAGTCTGAATCCGTAGAATGTAAAGAGAAGGTGGGAAAGTGAAGACTGAGGTCTGTCTACAGCATGTTTAAGTGCTATTTGCAACTGAAGTGCTGAAGGCAAGATGGTATTTTATTCATATACATCTGGTTTATTATGAAGCACTTTTTTTTTTTTCACTAACTTGGAGAAAGCAAAGAAGATATTGTCATGTTATTCCTGGCTTTTTCTTAACCATCCAAAGTAAAGAAATGGCTGCAAACCTTTAGAAGCAATTCGAGTACCTGGGTGGCTTTCATCAGATGTTCTCTGTACAAGGAAAAGAAAAAAAAAATCGTTCTATCTTTTTATTTTTACTTTGCTTTAATCTTATTTGATGATGTCTCAACAGGCTGGGACATGCTTTCTTGGATGGCAATTTCCCTGCACCATATGTGTCTCTCACAAGATAGCAGAGTGAGATGAATCTTGGCAGGAAGAGAACTAAACACATCGACGAAGAAAAGAAAAAATTTATTTACTTAACTCCCTGTTGCCTGCATACATTTCCCCCCTTGTACTGCGACTCCCGGTGCAGCAGTTCAGACTTAGTTTGTTATGAACAACCGTATGAAATACAGCCGCCATTTATCACTTTTTCTGATCATCTGCCCTACTTTTTCTGAAAGCTCACATTAAGCATTTCAGTGATCAGATGATGAAACATGATGAATGGAAAGAGAAAATCCAATTCTTCCATAGACCCCGTAGATGGGATAAACCCCAGGCCTGGCCCCTAGAAAAAGCCCCTTCTTCCCCACCGCACCCTACACTTGGTGACAGACCTGGAGTCTGTGGTGCTATCTAGCCAGGTGGGATCGCCATCATGTCCTCAAGTTGGCTTTGAATTTTGAGTTGCCATTAAGACATCATTAACAGATTAACATGACCAGTCTATGCTGTCGTTAAATATAAAGAGGTTGTGACCAGTGACATTGGAGGTGACTAGTGGTTTGGACTATATTGGAAAATGGCTCTGAGATACCAATGTTTCATCACATTCACCGCAGGGACCAAGGATTATTTCAAAGGACAGACCAGAGCCCTGGTCTGGACTCCGTGCTCACCTTTTAGATGAGGAAGGGAGATCGTTGGCTGTCATGCATTAGTGTCGTGGGGGTTAGAGTTCCTGATGACAATGTTGAAACTGTGGAATCTGTATGTTTTTATCTCATGTGATGCTTTCAGAGAATATCCTAGTGACCTTCTTGTGACCCCTAGAGAGCTAGAGCTCAGAGAATGAAGTTCAATGAGCCATTTCAAAATGTGCTGAGATTAAGGTGAAATCCAAAACTAAATAAAAAATACAAGGAATCTCTTTCATCAACCATTATTTTGAAAAAGAAAAAAAAGAAAAGGAGTTACAAGACTTCTTTTTCAGGTAGCAGTTTAAAACATTGGGAAACACTGGTTTATTGGGATAAAATGTCCATGTTTGATTTTTCTCATGGAACCAATGAGCAAATGGCATACATGGTGCTTGTCACCCCTTGGATCCAATTTACAGGCGATGTGATTAGGACAGTTAGCAGAGTCCGGCAGAATGTGACAAAAGGTGCTTGAAGGATAAAGTTTCCTTGGAATACTCAGGCTGTGGATGTGAATGAAAATCCTGAGAAGGAAAGTTAGGTCACAAGAAGAGAGAGTTAAATTCAGAATTAGCTGCCTTCAGAGGTGCATGTTAACTGGTATGTTATTTTCCAAGAATTTTACAGGTAGACGTATCAGTCTAGAGCAGGAAAATCTAAGGTTTTTTTAATACATAAAAAGCAATATAAATGCAGCACGACAAACAGGTATCTAATGTTCTTTTGCTACTGAACAAAATGCCTTTCTTCCCTCATTTATACTCATGTCCTCTGAGAACAGAGTTCAGAGAAAATTTCGTCTTCTAGTCCTCAGAAAAATATCTAAGATTTTGTGGTTGTATAGAACCCATCCCAAGTCTACTGATTTTTTATTTGGAATGCTAGTGGTGGTGAGAAAACGAGAGTGTGAATGTGGAAGTGCAGTTTCTAACTGTTTTAAAAGTCAAGGTGATTTTATTAATATCATAGATTCTATGTCTTACAATGTTTTAGCTTCTGCCCATTTGGATCAGGATGGAATGATCATTTTTGAATGAAACAGCATGATGTTAGTCAATATGGATTTTATGGCTAATTTTTCCAATTATTAATGGTATACTTTTTAGGTGCCAAAAAGATGTACAGGGCATAATAGGTACGCATTTCTCTTCATTGTGCTCTTGCTTGACTTTGCAAATTGAAAGGAAGAGGTGGGAAAAATTACCGAAAGCAGGGTGGAAAGAGAAGGTTACTGGCAATGATGTAATTTCCCTTTGGTATCTTGTCCCACTAAAAACTCAAGATCGCCCCATTATAAATACCAGATCAATGCAATTTATTTCTTGAGTTAGGGCTCTGGTTAGAAGGCTATTTCGATGAGATAAGTAAAGGATACATGACTGGGTGCTTTCTCTCTCTTCCTCTCTCTCTCTCTCACACACACACACACACACACTCATTCACTCACAGACGCATCTATGCTAGAATTATTTCTATCCTTTCAACATAAAACTTCAAGATGGAGTTAGTACATGTTGATGATACTTGTTTATATGCATGCATTATACACATAATATTAATAGCACATGGAAAGAAAATGATTACTCTAACACCTCTTCCAAAACCGTACCAAAATATAAACTCCCTGAAATCATTTGAAGTCTCTGAATCTGTAAGTCTTACTTTCAGGCTTCAGGGACAGGATGTAATGAAGTGGGGGGTGGGTACATGTTCTAATTTATCCAATTTCTCTAAAATGAAGCTATGTACAT
The DNA here is from genome assembly GCF_008728515.1 of Papio anubis. NCBI lineage: Eukaryota > Metazoa > Chordata > Mammalia > Primates > Cercopithecidae > Papio > Papio anubis. Next base: position 19,043,401 of record NC_044993.1, on the reverse strand, counting down.
TGATATGAAAATGAGATGTAATCTTTATGGTTTGATAAACGGACTCCTTTTAAGAGAAACAGTTCTGAAGTTTAGCCAGCTCTAAAGGTTCCAGACTGCATTAGGAAACAAAGAATATGAACTCTGGAAAAGTCTCTCAGGTTTGGATAATGGAAAGTAGACAATGAGAACCTGAGATTGAGTCCGCCTCCCTCACCCTTGGTTAAACATAACGCACAGCTGCTTCCTTATTTATCAGAAGGACAGTTAATAGTTTGGTAACTAGATTATCTTTTTAATTAGATTTTTACTTTTAAGACAAAACAGATGCATAATTTGGTCGTATTAGTTAGCTCATTTGTACTCACTTTTTTTTTCTTCATGCTAATTGTGTACTTAGTAACTGGTATTGTTTGAAGAAGGGAGGGTTGTTTCTGTTGGACTGAGTTTTTGAGTGTGGGGGCCATTTGAAAACCCCTCGCATTTTCCCTTCTCATGAAATATCAGTTAATTCTCAAGAGGAATTCAGACAAGGTGTTAAAACTAGGATAAAAGCATTTTAATACCAGAAAATCTGCTCTGTCAAACCAGAGGCCGTTTTGCTGGTGGGAAAGCAGCAAAAGTAAACAGTAGCGATCTCTCGTGTAACAGAAGATTTAGGTATAATTTGTTTAAATAGTAGCAATAATGATTATTAATTCACCCTTTGAATGTTAACAAAGACTTGGTTTTTGTTAGTTTGTACTTTAGATTCATTTCCAAGCTCAAGTTTGTTTTAGGCTAATGCTCCCATCAATGGGAAATGCAATTAGCTTTAGATTCCTATTCCCCTCTCTCCCCAAAATATATTTGATGTTTGGTAATACAAAATAAAATAATTCCCTTTCAGAAGACTGCCTTGGAAACCTTATGATCACAACAGAGTGAATTTTTGTTGAATTCTTCTCTACTTCCCTGGGAAACAATAAGGAATTCTTTTTGTTCTTTGCCACAGAAGGTATAACAAATGGATTTCAAAATACCTGCACTATATAAGCGGTGCTTAGAAGAAAGAGAAAAATCAAAGCAAGAAATAAAAATTACAAAATGGTAGAGCCAGACCACTTCATCCACAATTTGTATCTGACCTCATCGTCGAAAAACTTTGTGAAGGATCACGGTGGCTTGTTTTTCTCCCTTTGACGCTGGAACATTAAAACTAGTTTTAGTTCTGTTTTATCCTGTGCGGTGTAAAAGGGCCAGAGTCCCTAGAGGACCCGGCCACAGGGACGGCGGGCATTCTCCAAAGGCCAGCCCCACACTGGGCCTACTGTAAACATAGGCAGACTCAAGTGCAGGGCCCAGCTTGTCCCGTCAAGTTTATCGTCCACTCCATCAAAGGGTCTAATGGTCAGCAGAGGGGGCTAAATGTGTCCCCCGTGACCTGACATTAACGGAGTGGACTGGTTTAAGTGTTACTGAGGGTGTCTCAGAATGATTTGGACGCCAATACCCGTTTGCCTCAATGAGCCGTCATCTGGGTCATGACTCAATACAGCTTTGCCCTGACACAGCCCAGCCCCGAAGTACTCCTGGGGGACCTGGCCTCACCTCGGAGACCAGCAGACAGCAGGGCTGATCAATGCCCTCTGACGACAAGTGAAACAATCACCTTTTCCCTCACCCCTCCACCCTTCGCACCTCCCACCCCTCGCCCGTCTGACCAGCTTGAAAATGATAAAGATAAATTGTTTTATCTAAACATAGAGTCTGACACTGAGAAAAGACAGGAGTGAGGAGACCCACCCAGTTTGTCTAGAGTCTTAGATTCCAGCTTTTTGCTTCTCATGTAATTTTGATGGGGAAAAAAAAAAAAATCAGTCTGTATATCAAAGGTAGAGTTCGTCTGATCCAGAAAAAGAAAGCAAGAAAGCAAGAAAGAAAGAAAGAGAAAGAAAGAAAAGAAAGACCGAAAGAAAGAAAGCAAGAAAGCAAGCAAGCAAGCAAGAAAGAAAGAAAGAAAGAGAGAAAGAAAAGGAAAGCAAAGCCAGGAGTTGGTGAATATTTTCTGCTCAGATTTAGGCTGGCCTATAAACATTAGCTTTGGAGGTATTAAGGAGACCCGGGGCATTTTCTGTGTTTGGACTGGGATTTTGACAAAACCATATGCATAGGAAATACATTTAAATTATAAGGTTCTTTAAGAAGCAGAGTGTTTTTTAAAAGGAAACCAACAACATAATACTGATGTGAGAAATCTTTAGAAAAGGCTTGAAATACTTTTAAGGAGAAGATTCCCTGCAGAGTTCTAAAATAACCATTTAAACCATTTTTACATTCCTATTTATTTGGATTTGAAACCAAACTAAAGAAGATAGAAGAACGTAAATATTCTCTTCCTATCATGACTGTCGTTTTCTTCCTGACATTAAAGAAAAAAAAGAACCTGAATTAACACCCAAAAAGAATTGTGATGTGGATAAAAATATATATGAAAAATATTTTAAATATATTTGAAATACCTGAAAATAAGTGGATTAAAATGTTTAAGAATTACGTTCCATTTACTAATAATGCTATTTTTCATATTGATTTCCATGTAATATTTCTTCATAAAATAATTTAAAAATCATTTTCCTTTAGGCAGAAAAGGAAAAATACATTTCTATTAGATTGAGACAATCCTTACCTAAGAGGTGAATATTTTCAAAACTGTATATCTGAGTATTTTTAAAAGTGTATCAAAAGAAAATTTAATCTCAAAGCATCACCTTGTGAACAATTTATAAACGTCCCTTTTGTAATTTCTGAGAAGTAACTAAAATTGTATATACATGTTTTTTTTTAAACAAAAACAAGTGCTGTTTTCATATTTTAGCTGCTGAGAGCCATCTCCACTCATATTTTTTCATTTGCTGAAGTGAACTGGGAAAGTAAATCAATGGGAAAAGTCAAATAGTTTCATATTTCTTATAGAGAACTGTAATTTACTAACTGTGCTTTTTATCATTTGATGTCTAATTTGTTTACATAGCAATTCAAACGCACATTTTATTTACATAATTATTGATACAAGTTATCTTTCCTTCTTGACTTTATTAATTTTTTTATATTTTGTTTACACCTAGTGGAGTGGAGTAAATATGTTGTATATACAATGTTTCTGTGTGTTATTTCAAAATAGTTCATGCCATTGTTTAAAGATGATTTTTTAAAATGTACATATTTATGTGGGTTATTTCTAACAAAAGAGTGAAGTACATTTTATTCTTTGTATACGAGCATCAGTAACAGATGAATGTCTTCCTTTCTGGAAGCACAAATATTTATTATATAATTGCACTTTTTTAAAAAAAAAAGGCTAAACACCCAAAGTGTCAAAAGTCAAGCTTAACAAATTTAAAAGCAATGAAATGAAAACCCAGTTAAGCACAAAAGGTCTTTTTTGAATTTAGTGAAAAGCTGTTGCAAGAACTAAAGAAGACGAGATCTGTGCCTCCAGTGTTCGGTTTATTAGGTCCAATGCTCGTCTTCAAAGGAATATCACAGCCGTGTGGCATTTAAGGATTTAGAGGAATTCTGAGAATTTGAGTGCTTTTTGCCAAAATGGATTCCGTGTGCACTTTAGCCATGAAAACTGATTTAGGATCTTTTCCTCTGGCCATATTTGTCCATTTAGATAACTACCAAATTATCAGTCTGCAAAGACAGAAAAATCAAGGAGGGATGGAGCTAAACAGAAATCGTACATATTTGCAGAAGAAAAATCAGAGTCGTGTGTTTATAGCAAGGACTGTATAAGTGTGGTTATAGGGCAACCAAAATGGGGTTCTGCAAGTTTTCACATGCTAAAGCAGCATTTGGGTAAATCTTTATTTGCTCCAAGCATGTAAAAATGCTAGTAAATGTTTTTAAAGTAACATTGAGCATTGTGTCTGTGTTCACAAGTTCCAAAGTAATCAGGAAGACCATATTTTTCCTGCACTTTTGAAAGAGCAGTAGCTACAGGAATATGGTTTGGAAGGGTCCTGAATGTTTGAGGAAGGCGCACAGCTGGGAGGGAGCCAAGATGTGTCACCAGGGCAGACTGGGTTTGTGTCCATCAGGGACAGGTCCCTTTCTTGAGTCAGGTTTAAATAAGGCATTTTAGACTTAGTGTTCGGATAAAAAGGGCACAGAGTTGACCTTGTGGTATGAAAATCAAGCCCTACTCACTATCAAGATTTTTGTCAGTGAAGCTGTGTCTCCCCTCTTGACAAACCCCCCATCCATGGTTGAAACCTGGTTCTAGGATTAGCAAGGAAAGTGGCGAGGATCTTAAGAGACCTAATTTGGGGACAAGGGCTTCCTGTCCCTGGAACTAAAGGAAAAGTCAAAGAAAGGGAATGTTTCAGGAGAGAGGCTGAGATAAAGAAATTCTGAACTTTGAACAAAAGGAATGAAGTAGGATTTAATTTAAACCAGGGTATTACTTTCTTTTTATTAGCTTTGATTGTACAGGTTTTGTTTTTTTTTTCTTTCTTTCTTCCTTTCCTTCGTTCTCTTTATGTTTAATTTAAAGCCAATTTAGTAACGTGGGGCTTGCTCTGTAAATATAAAAATAGAATAGTACCATAGCCCATGTGCAGGAGGGGAGGAAATGGGGCATGTACCCTCGCTAGGAACATCACTGCATTTTTACACAAAGAACAAATCTCTCCGTCCTACATTGTCATTAGGATGGAGAGATTTCTTTTTCTTTTCTTTTTGTTTTTCTATCATTTCAGTGTAAGAAAAGGACCCCTCTCAAGATGAGGTTCCTGCTTTTGCAACGTTGGATATGTTATTATTACAAAATGTGGTTATATTCTCTGCCTCTTACATTAACAATGGGGACAGGGGTAGGGGGTGGGTCGGAGGGGCCTGAAATGACAGAATGAGGGACACACAATAGGATGGCCGTGACTCTGAACAAATAAATAAAACATGTGAATCACAGTCTCTGCTCTGCTCTGCCTCCCTCCCCCCCCCACCCCCCAACTGTGATTAAATTTGCTGTGGTCATTTCCCAAATGTCTGCCTGATTAAAAAAGGAGAAGAAGCCGAAGAAGAAGCAACAGCAGCAGTAGCAGCAGCATCAGCAGCACCCATAGCTTTTTCTCACACCGTGGCTTAAAGCGAGGACCCTTCCTGGGGCTGGCAATCTCTACTCCTGCCAATCAATCCTACGAGCACAGACACGCATGCCGCTTTCATTAGCGAAAATGCTCCACATCTGATTGCTGTCCTCTTCCTACCCGCCCCCCCCAAAAAAAGAAAACAAAACAAAACAACTACCAACCCTGTAATACCAACTCTGCCCCCTTAATAAACAGCTACCCAAACTACCTCCAGCATCACACTGAAACCCTAGCCGCCTGGGGCTCAGTAATGGGATTTCTCATACCCGGTCCTACAACCTCCAACGCAGCTTCCCAGAAACCTATTGGATGCACAGGGGGAGAAAAAGAATACATTTTAATAAATCGAGGGGAAAAATGATTTGGGTTCTGTAGCCCTGTTCTTTAGTAATAGAAAAAGGTGAGGTTGTAGTGGGGGAAAGGGAGGGGGAATTTAATATTGAAGAGATAATAGCAACTATGTTAATATCCGGAATTTTCAATGTACCATAAGTACATTTTGTTTTTCCTTTTAGCACGATTTATAATTAAAGATTTTAATCTGGCTTCACATTGAGTTAATAAGCCCTTTGATTGATTAGGATTCATAAAATTGCCATTTCCCGCTGATGCTTTGTGTTTCTGGGGATGTTCTTTTGAAAAGCTGGGTTAAGGTGAATAGGAAGCCGTCATTGTTTAGGCTGAGCTGTGCCAATTCTGGGAACTCGGAACTGCTTTATTCAGAGTTTGTCCCCTGCAATATCTTGTTGTTCAGCCAAATTAATGCAGATAGGATCTGCTGGGCTGCAGTTTACTCAGTTTTTAGGGGAAAACTTTTTTTTTTTTTTTTTCTCATTTCAGCAGGTGTTCCACCCAATTTCTGCCTCTGTTTCCTGACCTGTTCTTTGGCTGCACAAAACAAATAAATAACAACCAGGAGGAAACAGCATCAAATTGATAAATAGAATGTTATAAACTGTTTCAAAGATAAAGGCGAGAAGAAGAGCACAAACTAAAGACATGTGAATGCAGCAAACCGGGGGAAACTGGGCTCCGATTTTTCTTTTTAAAAATTCAACTTCAGACTGTGCGGCCAATAAATTATCCTTTTGCATGAATGGCCTATAGTGCAATATGTGGGAAGTATCCTCCTTCAGCTAAGGGGATGTCTTAGAAATGTAAACACAAATGAAAAAATAGGAGAGAGACACCGAAGCCAGGAGGCGGCCCAGCGCTGTGCTAATGCTGTTTATCAAGTTAAATAATATACCCTGCCACCCCCTCCCTCTAAAACCAAACCAAAATTAAAGGCAAAATCAAGAAACGACGATAAATTCTGAGAAGAAAAGGAAAGACAGAAAGAAAATGGGAGAAAGAGCCTGTGATTTGAAATGTCCTGCCAACGGGATAGGTTTATGATACCCTGGATGTCTGTATGGGGGTCTGAGAGAGAGTGCTCCCCACGCTTATTTTTAGCGGAGGTGGGGGTCGCGGGGAAGTGACTCTGTTTAGCTTCCCAAGGGCCTCACTGTGGAGACTGAACCAGAGCAAATTCCCTTTGTGTTTCTTGCTCTGAAGGGACCTGCTATTGTTGTATGAGGGGCCTCTTATAAGATCCAGTCGAGCTGGGGCTGTGGGTAAAACCTTTCCAGATAACAGTCAGCTTGTTTTGGAATGGATACTGACTCTCCTCTGCTCATCATCCTCCCCCATTTACTTGGCTCGACTAACACTTTAGTATCTTTTTATTCTCATTTGGATCCTCACCAAAGGCAAATGTTTTTAGGGCTAATGAGAAAAGCCAGAAGTCATATCCACGGCCGGGGAGCCCAGAAGTGTCCCCCAGGTGGACTGGGAGGTGACTGCCAGCCTCGCTTCTCTCCCGCACCTTTACCTGGCATTCTTCTGTGACCTGAAAACCCCGTCTCACTCCCTCCCACAAGCATCTTTGGTCCCTTTCTGGCTGGATCCCCATCAACATCCTCAACATCCCCTTGCACAGCCACAAGTCTCCTTTCCCCAGGCTCCCTTTCCCTGGAGGTTTCTGGGTTTTGCCCCAGAATAGCAAACACCAGCACACAGTAGATAGCAGCCAAACTCGTGGAGGAAAAACGAGTTTGGGTTTCCAGCCAGCCAGCCAGCAGTGCCCCCACCCTTCCCAACGAGTTGTTGCTTGGCCGTCGCTGACCTCCTGAATTCCGGACCCGGCAGGCCTGATTGGTGGGCTTTTAAACGTGACTAATGAAGAAAATTTACCCTAAGCGGGGAGGGGGCCCCTCCTTACAACCAAAGAGAATGTGCCTTGATGCATTCTGTTTTTAAAAAGAAGAGAAGAAAAAGAGAAACCCCGACACATGCATTTGTGGCGATGCGGAAATACATTTACAACAAACTCTCCCCTCCACCCCCCCTTTTTTTTTCTCTCCCTAACCCAGGTCCTAGGCAATGACAGCAGAGAACGAATAATTCCCGGTGCAGTGTCTTACAGCTAAAGGTACCTTTGAATGAATGTCAGCTCCTTTCTACCTTACTGCAGTCGATCGATGCTTCATTAGGGCCGAATTGTCTTTGCCCATGCAACCTTGAAAATAGTCCTTTTAATTACCTGTGAGGAAGTCGGGGACCCTCCTTTTCCCCTCTATCTCCCTCTCTCTCTTCCCTTCTCTCTCTTGTACCTTTTTCCCTCTGCCTCTCTCCCTCTCTCTCTCCCTCTCTCTCTCTCCCCCCTCCCCCACCCCCTTCTCAGCAGAAGGCTCTGGGAAGTGGGGGTGGGCAGATGGGGGTCACTCGCATTTATTCACAGTCTGAGTACATCATTCCTTGATAGAGAAGCGGGGAGGAGAAGAGAAGGTGGGGGCGGGGGACTTGGGCAGGGGAAAAAAATGGAAAAGAAAGAAATATCGGACCCTGAGGTGAGAGGGCAGGGTTCAAGTCCAGACTACAGATCTATTGAAGAGGTTTCAGCCAGGCAGGCCTCCACTTGACTTTCTCATCAACCAGCTTTATGGATTCCCAGCTGCTCCCTTTACACCACGGCTCTTACATCTCCCCGCTGCTAATTACCAGGGGTTTCTAAATAACACAGAGCCAGGCCCTGCCGGTGCCTCCAAAGGATTCCGGACAGGCTTCCTCCAGGTCACAAGGAAAGGGGGGACCTGTTGGCGAAATATTTCAGAGGGACCAGGCAGAGATGTACAGCTCAGATTAATCTCTCCCATTGAAACTGAAGGCGTTCCATATAATTGTAGGCCTGGCAAGTTGAGTACTGGAAGAAAGTGCATAAATAATCGTATTTGTTATGCACTATTAAAAATTCAGAAAGATTTTAAATTCAAGTGATAATCTGGTCATCCTGAGGGATAGGCTTGTATTTAATAGCCAGGTATTTTTTACCTATTCAGTTATGATGAGAAATATTCTAATGAAGTCATAAACCTCAGCAGAGGAATGTTAATCACCTGTGTGCGCTCTGTTAGAGCCGTGTTGAAAAACATACCTGCCCGAGCTGAGCCTCCTCCTCACGTGGTGATTCAGGATCGCTTGTGCAACCCTTCTCCTTCTCGTGGTCCCCAGGCACCTGGAAATATACAGCTAAAAACTACAAAGCTCATCTGATCTCTTCAGTGGCCATATTTCTATCCAAGCAAGGAGCCAGGGGTCAGGAATACATTTCCCCCAAAATTTACACAACAGAGTGAAGTTCCATTGCTCTAACCCCTTCCTAACACACACACACACACACACGCACTCTGAAGGTTTAGGGTTCCCAAATAAAATACAACATGCCAGTTAAATTTGAATTTCAGATACATGATAATATTTTTTAGTATGAGTATGCCCCAACTATTGCATGCGACATATTTATACTTTAAAAAAATTGTGCATTGTTTTTCTAAAATTCACATTTAACTGGGCATCTTTTTGTTTTAACTAGCTAAGTCTGGCAACCCCATGCAGATTCCTTTTAAATCCAGATATTTCCTGCTATATCAAATGAAGATAATGATATCAAGTCACTTACAAAAATGCCTTATCATGAAAAGATTTATTCAATATTTTAGGGTCTAGTTTGTGACACTGAAAAATGAGGGGTTACCCTGTAGACGAATACTCCTGTTAAGAGTCATCTCATTCCACCTGGACATATAAACTCCACCAATTCAAGTGGTCACAATGGACAGGTGTCTGTCCATTTAGCTCAGTTGTATAAAAATAAGGACGCTGGGGGAAAAAAAAAATCTGCATGTTTAGAAATGCTCAGGTCGCACTGTCATCACCATACTGTCATTGAAATATCTCAGCCCAGTCCTACCTTGTGCAGCCCCCGCCCCAGGCCCACCCGAATGTTCTGGTTCCACTGTGGGGAGGCAGCCTTCCCACAGGCTTCATTCGGTCGCTTGAAAGTGCATGGGAGAAAAACGCTTCCTGCATTCATGTGAGGGATTTGACCTCACTCAGGGAGCTGTGATGTCACCACATTAAGCTACAAGAACCACCAAACAGGGCCAGGCGCAGTGGCTCATGCCTGTAATCCCAGCACTTTGGGAGGCCGAGGAGGGCAGATAACGAGGTCAAGAGATCAGGACCATCCTGGCTAACATGGTGAAACCCTGTCTCTACTAAAAATACAAAAATTAGCCAGGCGTGGTGGCAGGTGCCTGTAGTCCTAAGTACTCGGGAGGCTGAGGCAGGAGAATTGCTTGAACCTGGGAGGTGGAGGTTGCAGTGAGCAGAGATCATGCCACTGCACTCCAGCCTGGGTGACAGAGTGAGACTCCGTTTCGGAAAAAAAAAAAAAAAAGAAAAAAAGAAAACAACAACAACGAAAAAGAAGAACAGGCGGGCAGGAGGACAGGGCTGCTGGGAGGGGAGACAGAAGGAGGAATGGCGACTGCGCTCCCGTATTTGCTTTGCAAGCCACCTCTCTCTCATCCAAGCGTCCCACGTAAGGAAAAGGGGGGATGGCAGGACCAGGGGTCCGTCTCTGCATGCAGAGACCAAGCACATGCAGGGACCAACACATGCAGGGACCAAGTGGGAAGGCATTTTTAGATCCTCTGTGTCATCTGCCAAATAAAAAGAATTGGCTTCCTAGTTTTGTGTGTTTGATAGCATGGTTTTTTCAGTTTTATTTTTATTTTTTTGAGGCCAGTCTTGTTCTGTCCCCCAGGCTGGAGTGTAGTGCTATGATCACAGCTCACTGTAGCCTCAACCTCCTGAGCTCAAGTGATCCTGCCACCTTAGCCTCTTGAGTAGCTGGGACCGCAGGTGTGCACCCCCAAGCCTTGCTAATTTTTTAAATTTGTCATAGAGATGAGGTCTCATTATGTTGCTCAGGCTGGTCTCAAACTCCTGGCCTTAAGTGATCCTCCCGCCTTGGCCTCCCAAAGTGCTGGGATGATAGCATGTTTTTAATACTTCATGGGGTCTGTGGAGAGGAGAGTAGGAAGGTCACATCAAATCTCACATGAATTTGCTGGGCCCAAAATAAATATTCATAAAGGTGGGGACATGCTCCAGGCTGCAGATGGGCAGGTAGAGAATGAGGCTCTCGGTCAGGCTGACCTGGTGCTTTGGGGTAACTCCTGCTGGGTAGGCAGGGCCAGGGCTGCTGTTTCTGGAAAGAGCTGGGGAAACCAGGTTTCTGAGATGACCCCTACCGTCTATTCCAAAAGAGCATCTCATTTTCCTGGGTCCGAAATCCCTGCATTTAGGAAGCATAGCTCACGCAGTACATGCCTGCATCTCTCTGTGTGCCTGGGCTCAGCCTGGCCCTCACTGATGTCCTCAGAGGCTTCTGACAGCCAGCAGGTTGATGGCTTTGCATGAGACTGACTCTGGAATTGGCAAATATGGCTTTCATGGTCTTGGTTGCCATTGAGGAGTATGTTCACCAAGCACAGTATCTGATCTAGAAAACGGTGAAGGTGATGCACAATGAGATTATTTTCAGATTGGTATTATTTAAAGAGCAAGTGGTTATAAATTACTTGAAAAACTCAAAGGAAACTGTGTACGCAACTTTTTAGGAGTCAGGGAATGGAATTTTCTGCATGGGAGAAAATAACTCTTGTTCTTCTTCCTGCTTTTACTTCTGGTCATATGCTTGATCTTTTTTCTCTGCTAAGGCTGGACAATAGACTAGATCCTCTGAGGAGATTCTAATGAGACTAAAAGTTAGGAGCTGGGATCTTTGGGGACCTGAAGGAAAAAGGGGTTATTTCCTTTGCAGTTTCTTATTGTGAGAGAAAACATACCTTCCCTGAAAACAGATGATTAAAGTAACTTTAACTATTTGGGAAAAAGAAAAAAAAGAGTTTCACATGAAAGCAGGAGCGTTCTGTTTCATTTCTACTCATCTAGGACTTCGCCTCGCCCATGTGGTTGTGGAAGCAGTTATTCCTAAGGGCTGCTAAAGATGTTTTCCTCTTGGGCCCATATCACATGCAAACCAGCAGCCACCTCAGGCCAAAGAAACATGCATTTTTGGCCGGGCGTGGTGGCTCACACCTGTAATCCCAGCACTTTGGGAGGCCAAGGCGGGCGGATCACGAGGTCAGGAGATCGAGACCATCCTGACTAACATGGTGAAACCCTGTGTCTAATAAAAAAAAAAAAAAAAAAATTAGCCAGACGCGGTAGCAGGTGCCTATAGTCCCAGCTACTCGGGAGGCTGAGGCAGGAGAATGGCGTGAACCTGGGAGGTGGAGCTTGCAGTGAGCCGAGATCGTGCCACTGCACTCCAGCCTGGGCGACAGAGCGAGACTCCATCTCAAAAAAAAAAAAAAAAATTTTCTTTCAGTATGATTTGTCTCCATGAAACATTATGACAATGAGCTCCAACATTCTCCTTCTAACACTAATCACCTAAATATATAGCTTATGGCAGTCTAAGTACTGCTGATTAACAGCGATCATATCTGGAAGACAGACTTCGGCTTTCATAGCACAGATGTCCTTAGCAGAGTCTAAATTCCTACCGATATTTGTATGTGTGAGTGTGGGGAGAAAAACAGTTTGTCTGTATATACTGGGTGTCAAAAAGCAATTTCTTGCTGCAGTGAGTTTAATGTATTCAGTAACCTTCTATTTATTTGGGTATTATTTGCTGAAAACATTTGGAAGGCTTTGGCATAGGAGTGTAAGAAAACCCAGACCAAGTGTTGATACCGAGCTTCCCTCTTCACACACCAGCGGCCCGGACCTACACGGGCAGGCGGTGGAAGAGCCGTCTCTCTTTACTGAACAGCATCAAATAAGGTCAGTAATGCTGCTTGTGCGCCCTTCTTCTTTTATTGTCCATGTTATCGAGGAAACCTATAAAAGTTCCCTCTTTTGATATCTTGACCCACGGTGTTGCTCGCATGCTGCTTTGTGGTTTAGAGATTTAAAGAAACAGAGAGGGAAAAGGAGTGAGAGAGAGAGTTTGCCTTAGGTAATAAACAGCGGTGTAAGGCCAGAGGCCTTATAAAAAAAAAAAAAAAAAAAAAAAAAGAAGAAGGGGAAAAAAATTTTAAAAAGAGGAGAAGCAGCCGTAGCAATGAGGAAGTTTAGAAATGTTCAGGGGGCTGGAGGCTTGCAGGATTGGCGGGTGGGCGCACAAAATCAATTTCACCTGATAACAATGTGGAATCGAATTCTGGACATTCCCAAACTCACCTACACCCTGACTTGAATGCAGGGATAGGTGTACGATGCATGTGTCTACCAGGCCACACAGTCGCAGAAGAAATACTTGGAAGCCCACAGATACCCTTGTTCAATTCTCCTAGTTTTCAAAGACAAAAAAAAAAAAGAAAAAAGAAAAAAAGAAGTTGTTTGGTAACATAGGGTATTAGTTTCTGGTTTTAGTGGAAATTTAAAATTCAGTGCTGTCGTTTCCCCCTGCACACAGTCTTCCCTCTGGATCATACCTGCTTAGGGGATACATCGCATGTACCTCCTGCCTCATGTGTTACAGGTGTTGTTTCTGCCAGTAAGGTATCTCAGAGACTTTGGATTTGACTAATGCTTTTAGGTTAGTCCACTGTACACTCTGTATGGTTTGCACGGACCTATCTAAGACATGTTTATTGAAAAGATGGCAGAAAATGGTGCTTTGTTGTCGTCGTGAGTTTGTCCGATGACTATGGAGGGCAGATCTGTTTACTTTTTCTGACTGCTTGCATGTGAGGTGTCAAGCTTGCGAAGGTGGGATTTCTAAACTCTCATGTCTCCGCGGTGTTAGCCAATGGGCGTGTGGCAGATATGAGGAATTAGGGGCTGTGCAAGAAACAAGGCCTCTTGCCTGGGAGATGGGGACATTTGTGTGTTACTTTCCCAGATCTTTTGTCCAAATGTCTCCTCTCATCCTTGCTTCGGTGGGAGATAAGATTATTTCCTTGGCGAGGAAAGAAAACTTACATGACTTTTTTAGGGAGGTGTCATTTTAGAAATAAATATTGAAGCTTTTGTTTCTAAAATGCAATTAATGATGTACTTCATGCAATTAATGATGATACCTTCAGAGCTGAAATTGAGGTTGATTACTCAAGTAGAAGATGACTTTCTTTTATTTTTCATGAACTTTTTATTATATTTTATTTCAGTAGCCTTTGGTGAAATTTTTTTCCCCAAACTCTGTGTAGCAGAGGAAACAGAAGAGGGCATAAGATGAAAAACTGGTGACATGAAGTCTTTTCCATTTTTTATTTTAGGCTGACTAGTGTTAAAAAACACACACAATGATACAGCAGTCATTGACGTGATATGTACATGCACTGCGTGATGACGTGCTGCTCACATTCATTGCTCGAAATGCTCTTATATGATCACTTGGACACTCCACCTGTTTATTTGTACAGTTTACTCAGAAAAAAAAATCAGAATGCAAAAATGAGCAGTCAGCATGACTCTAGAAAACATTTAAAGCAGTGAGCCCCGTATATGAAGAATGAAGGCAAGGGTAAGAGTTACTTTTAGCAATGGCCTTTTCAAGATTGTATCGATAAGTCAAATTCCAAGATACTATTTCATGGCTTGCAAGTCCATAGGATTTCGAAAATGCCACGACCCTAAATGGCCAGCTTTTGTCTCTTCGCCACATGTCATATCTTCCTGGTTAGGTATAAAAGCAGCCTGACTTGTGGCACGAACATCTTTTCACGGGACTCCTGAAGAATGAACTGCTTCAGGTATGGAGAGGGACTTGGGCTACTGACTCATCTTTGGATCCTCAGACTTTGCCTTCCCATTAAGCACAATTGTAGCCTCTATATTTGCTGATCTTACAGGCTACTTGTTTAAGTCATTAAGCTGTGATCTGTAATCCCAGCACTTTGGGAGGCCGAGGAGGGCGAATCACGAGGTCAGAAGATCAAGACCATCCTGGCCAACATGGTGAAACCCCGTCTCTACTAAAAATACAAAAAATTAGCCAGGAGTGGCAGCACGTACCTGTAGTCCCAGCTACTCAGGAGGCTGAGGCAGGAGAATCGCTTGAACGCAGGAGGCAGAGGGTGCAGTGAGCCAAGATTGCGCCATTGTACTCCAGCCTGGGCAACAGAGTGAGACTCAAAAAAAAAAAAAAAAAAAAAAAAAAGAAGTGACTTTAGAGCTGGAATCGGAACACAAGAAAACATTCCTGAGGTTTTTCTTTTAGGGCTGAAAGTTGTATTGCTGATGCTGAACTGTGAGCTGCTGAAGTTTTGAAGATAAGCATCAGCCCAAAGCATCATGTCTACTTAAGGCTTGGATACTCTGCGTTGAGAGAATAAATTCAATTGGTCATAACTGAGACAGGTCTCTTATTTGCCCAGCATGTGATGAAATAGATACCTTATTGCTGGTATCTCTTGGATGCTCAGGTCAGATAAACCCTAAGGCAAATTAACATGAAGTTGAAAGGTAGGATTGGCCGCTGTTCACTGTGTAAGTTTCTTTCTTTCTTTTTTTTAATAAAGAATGTCATTGAATTAACCTATGCAAATACATCTTCCCAAATAATAAAACACAGATCCCTTAGTTAAATGTATGCCTACCATGTATTGCTCTCATTTTAATAACAGCAGATTAGTTCCTCCTGTCCCGGAGCCTGGAAACGTAGTCCTCTGACAAATCCAGACTCTTGTGGGCTGTGCAGGAGTGAGGCAGAGAAAACCTCATGTGTCAGGAGCAGCTTTAGAGAATCAAGCCTAACTGGTGTGATGTTTTCCTGGGTGTGTCCTGGGTATCATTTTAGGTGGCACACACAGCAGCACTGCTTAAAAGTAGCTTATTTAATCGAAAGTGTATTAAAATATGATTAACATATTAAATCCATGATTTTATAGATACTTTGGCTTAGGTTACAATTAAATGAGGTTACACTTTATGCAGATGGAAGAAATTGCATTTCTTTTCTGCAGTGCGTTGACTTTGGTGGCACACCATTACAGCAAGAATCATGAAAGTGATGTCTAAATTTAGTGTATGATGACTTTTTGGGTAACACTCGCCAATGTAAGCTGAGGCTGTAGCTTCCAAAATTTTCACTACCAAGAACCTGTTTTATTATTTTTTTCCTCGTGTGAACTTCATATTTTGAATGATTTTTTAAATTTTATTTTTCTGATATAAACTTTATATTTTGAAAATATTTTAGGCTTACATAAATGCACTTATTATGTAGTAATTCACTTTCTGTTTAAATATATTATACCTGTAGACAAGCATAAAGTTATCAGTGTGCCTGACTGCACTGGTATAACCCCAATCAACTAAGCATAATATATGCTGAGAACACTTGTTTATAAGTATCTAAAACCATCTCCAGCTTACACAATGTTAGAAAATTTGTATTAAAAGACGAGGGGCTCGGCCAGGAGTAGTGGCTCACACCTGTAATCTCAGCACTTTGGGAGGCTGAGGTGGGCGGATCCCAAGGTCAGGAGATCAAGACCATCCTGACTAATATGGTGAAATCCCATCTCTACTAAAAGTTTAAAAAATTAGCCAGGCCTGGTGGTGGGCGCCTGTAGTCCCAGCTGCTCGGGAGGCTGAGACAGGAGAATCGCTTGAGCCCAGGAGGCAGAAGTTGCAGTGAGCCAAGATCGTACCATTGCACTCCAGCGTGGGTGACAGAGGGAGACTCTGTCTAAGAAAAGAAAAAAAAAAAAGATAGGGGGCACATAGAACCCAAGGGCCAACCCTCTGAAATAGCTGGAGTCAGAAATTGAAAGATGATGGGCACCACAGGCAAAATTTTTTCTTGGTCTCTTATTGCTGGTTCTCTTTGCAGATTGTTGTTCTCTCTCAGTAGACTGTCTTTTCCTGCTACCCTATCCTCACGGGAAAGGGAGGGTATCTATCCACAGTTCCCAACTTCATCCTCCAGCAATATGGAAAACTGGTTCTCGCAGGTTTAACTCCCTGTGTGTAGGGGAGACTCTGATTGATCCCATTTGGGTCAGATAGCTGCTCAGATCTCACCAGTGGTGCACTGAACTCTCCTCATACCAGCTCCCGAGAGTTGATTGTTAAATTCCTAGGAATTTTGATAAGCAGGTTGTTAACACAACCTTTATTAAAAATGAAATTAAACTTACAATTAAATAACAATTACTGAAAACTGACCACTTCCTAATTATTTTCAGACATTTTACTCTTATTTGTGCTCTTGAAGTTATATATGCCCATTGTATCTCTGGTGAAATTAGGCTATTATGGGGTACTACTTATTTTACATTTTTTCAACTCTCTCCATTCGGGGACATAGTGTTCGAAGGTTGAAATCAACCACAGTGGGAGAATTTACACCAGGGAAATCGGCTAACACTACAAATCAAAACTTTTTTCTTTTTTTTTTTTTTCTTCTTTTTTTTCTTTGAGAGCTGGTTGTCAGACATTTACCAGCACATGACTTAATCAAATCCCCTCTAGGTGGCTATGGGGCCTGGTTCCTCTGCCTGTGGAAAGGGCACTGAGAGCATCCCACTCCATGCATGGGTCATGATAGTGAGATGATTGGGGAGTCCCTGTGATATGGATTATACCCACCAAAATCTAAAGGCTTTCCTTGTGTACAAAGAAAATATCCTGGTGATTATTCATTTGTCTTTACATTTTAAGTTCCAAAATGCCCCAAGAAAGACTCAGACACACAATTTGGCAACTGTGACAATTACAATGATGCTGGCAGTGGTGGTGGTGGCAGCTAGCATTTATTGTGCATTATTTTGAGAGCTTTACGTATATGAAGTTTATTTCATCCTCAGAACACCTATCATTCAAACCAAATTCAATTTAATTCAGCAAATATTTATCAAGTACCTAATATCTGCCAGGTACTGTTCTAAACGTGTGAGATCTATCAGTGAGCAAAATAGAGATCCCTTGGTGGTTACATTCATTCTGGGGCAGACAAACAATAAATGCCATAAAGTTACACATTATAGCGTGTAGTAGAAGGTGATGCATGCGATGGAATCAAGCTGAGCGAGACAGAAGGGTAAGAGAAACTGAAAGGTCTGGAGTTGGTGGCAGGTTGCAATTTTAAATGGGATGGTCAGGGTAGAACTCATTGAGAAGATATTTGGGCAACGAGTTGAAGGAGATGAGAGAGTTGCCTTTGTGGATATTTAAGGAGAAGAGCATTCCAGAGAGAGAGAACTGCAAGTACAAAGGCCCTAAAGTGATAGTATACTTTGTGTGTTGAAGAAACATCGAGGAAATCACCGTGACTGGAGCCGAATGGGCAAGGGGAAGAGAAGTAGGAGGTCATAGAGGTAAGGGAGGTAGGTGTTAGATCACCTTGCAGGCCCTTGTAAGAACATGGGCTTTTACCTTGAATGAAAGGAGGAGCCATCTGAGGACCTTGAGCAGAGGAGTAACATGATCTCACCTGGGTTTCGGGTGTGATCCGAAGGATCTCTCTGGCTTTTGGGTTGAGAATAGACAGCACAGAAGCAAGGGCAGATCAAGGGCTATAGCCATGATCTAGGTGAGAAATGCTGTTAGCACTGACCAGGGTGGCAGCAATGGGGAGACAAGAAGTGGTTGGGGTTGCATTCTGTGTACATTTAGGAGGAAGCACCAAGAAAATTTCCTGATGGGTTAGATGAAGGCTGTAAAAGAGAGGGAGTTCAAGATGACCTCCCAGTACTTTTTTCTTGAGCAAATAGAGGGATGATGTTGCCATTAACTGAGATGCCTAAGGCTGAAGGATGAGCAGATTTAGAGGAGAAAAACAATTTGACTTAATTGATTTTCAGATGTCTATTAAAAATTCAAGTGAAGATGCTGATTAGCCCACTGGATATTCAAGTTTGGATTTGGAAGGGACGTCTGAGCTAGACATACAAATCTGGGACTCCCTGGGACATAGATGGTATTTAAAGCTATGAAACTGGATCTGGTTACCAAGAGAATGAGGATAATGACCCCGTAGGAGAGAGAATTATTGATGATGCAAGAGAGGAAGGGAGAATAGCTGGAGAGAGAGCCTTCTGTTGGCACAAGTAGGATCTAGTATGAAGTAAAGCGTTTCACTTCAGATAAGAGCATGAGTGGTTTATGCATGGTAACTAGAAGGCAGAATATTAAAATGCAGATGCTGGTTGATGGGTACAAGTGATAGGCAGGAGTCCTTGGAAGTTCACTTCTGAATCCTTCACTTTTCTTGGTGAAGTAGGAAGCAAAGCCCTCAGCAAAAAGTGAGAATGGGGAAGAAACACTGATGGTTTGAGATGAAATGAGAAAATGTCGTAGTCATCTTGGAGTGTGAGACAGTACATGGATAGATACGTACATTGATGGCCAGGCAGCATAACAGAGTATTTGGGGTCCTTGATCATGAGGTGGTGCATTAGTCCATTTTCACGCTGCTATGAAGAAATACCCAAGACTGGGTAATTTATAAAGAACAGAGGTTTAATTGACTCACAGTTCCACATGGCTGGAGTGACCTCGTGAAACTTACAATCATGGCGGAAGGCACCCCTTTACAGGGTGGCAGGAGAGAGAATGAGTCCTGAGCGAAGGGGGAAGCCCCTTATAAAACCATCGGATCTGGTGAGAACTCACTCACTATCATGGGAACAGCATGAGGGAAACTGCCCCATGATTCCGTTATCTCCACCTGGTCTCACTCTTGACATGTGAAGATTATAACAATTGAAGGTGAGATTTGAGTGGGGACACAGAGCTAAACAACGTCAGGTGAGTACAATTATTATTCCTATTACAATAAGGAAACACAGGCACAAAGAGATTAGGTTAGTTGCCTAAGGCTACACTCGTAGAAAGTGGGGAGTCAGGATTCAGATTCAGGCAGCCTGGTTCCCATCCGTCCTCTTAGGCACCATGAGATATGCTTTTAGAGTTAACTAATGAATGGCTGATTTCTGCTTCTCGTGATGACTACTATATTAGTCCATTTTCACACTGCTGATAAAGACATACCTGAGGCTGGGTAATTTATAAAGAAAAAGAGGTTTAGTGGACTCACAGTTCCACATAGCTAGGGAGACCTCACAATCATGGTGGAAGAGAAAGAGCAAAGGAAGGTCTTACATGGCTGCAGGCAAAGACAGAGAATGAGAGCCAAACAAAAGGGGTCTCCCCTTATAAAACCATCAGGTTTCATAAGTCGTATTCACTACAATGAGAACAGTATGGGGGAAACCACCCCATGATTCAATTATCTCTCCTCAGGTCCCTCCCACAACAAATGAGAATTATGGGAGCTACAATTCAAGACGAGATTTGGGTGGGGACACAGACAAACCATATCGACTACTAAAATAACAATATTCTGTCTTTTTTAAAAATATTTTTTAGAGACAGGGTCTCACTCTGTCACCCAGGCTGGAATGCAGTGGCACAATCATAGCTCACTGTAACCTCCAACTCATGGGCTCAGGCCATTCTCCTACTTCAGCCTTCCAAGTAGCTGGGATTAAAGATGCATGCCACACACCTAGTCAGTTTTTAAGTTTTTTACAGAGTCAGGGTCTCACTCTGTTGCCCAGGCTGGTCTCAAACTCCTGGTCTCAAGCAATCCTCCTGCCTTAGCCTCCAAAAATGCTGGGATTACAGGTATGAACCACTGTATACAGCCTAAAAATAACAATATTCTATCAGTAGGACATAACAAATCTGCAGTTCACATTCATCAAAGGAAATATTTTTTTTTTTTTGATATAGGGTCTTATTCTGTCACCCAGGCTGGAGTGCAGTGGCATGATCATAGCTTACTATAACCTCTAACTCATGGGCTCAAGCTATCCTCCTGCCTCAGCCTCCTGAGTAACTAGGACAATAGGTGTGTGCTGCCATACCCATCTAACTTTTGAATTTTTTGTAGATATGGGGTTTCGCTACATTGCCCAGGCTGGTCTTGAACTCCTGGGCTCAGGCAGTCTCCCCACCTTATCCTCCTAAAGTGCTGGGATTACAGGAGTGAGCCACCACACCTGGCCAGGAAATATTCTTAATTTAAAAAACTAGACAAGTCCTGCATAAAAATCATCACATAAGAAAGGCAGAGAAGTAAGTTCTGGATTAGTGTTTTTTGAAGGGGAAGTTATTATTGAAAGGTTTTCAAAAGCATATAAATAGTAAAAGACGTTGACCTGAAAGGTTAGAAGAGAATCATCTGGACATACCGAGCACTGGGGATATATTTAGCAGCACTGAGGGTGAAGAAGGGTGGCCAAGGCTGTGCCAAGACTGAGCCCAAAACCAATTAGACTGGCAACAAAGATTTATATCAGGAAAGGCAAGACATCTTGAATCTCTAAAAAGCCATGCAACTGGTAAATTTCCCAACAAATAATGACAGCTTGGAAGAAAAATGCTATTTGGCATGTTTGACCAAAAATAATGTATACCCCTGTTTCATCTCTCCTGTTAGGAGCATAAAAACAACTTTCAGGTTTTCAGCATGTTGGCGTGTTTCTCCTGTGCAGAACTGTCCCAGCTGGCAACTGAATGTGTAGCCTTAACCAAGGGGCAGAATTCAATTCAAATCCACACCTGGTTGTTAAGCATTTTCTGGGCAGACACTGGGGTTATGAAGACAAATAAAATGCAGGCATGACCTCATAAAGATTGTAATATAAAGATAATATAGATAAGCACACAGACAATCATGGTGCAGTGTGAAAAGTGCATGGACAGCAAAATATATAAAAGACAGCCCCTCAGAAGGGATAATGAGCTTTTCTTAATCAATGAAAGCCTGCAGAAAATTGAGGAATGTTGATAGGGTTAAAATCATAGTGTAGAATCTTGCTCCTTGAAAGGGGTCCCAAAAGGGGTCCACAGACCCCACTGGCATCATTTTGGGAGCTTTGTGTGTATATTACAGTCTCTGAGCTCTGATTTAGAAACCTAAAAAGCCTATTGTAACTTTTGTAACTATTGTAACTTTTGGAATGGGAGAAGTAGTTTTCCAGACATGGAAACACATCTCTGGAAGTTCTGGTCACACCTGAGCTGCTTAGAGGAGGTAATTAACTCCTGTTTGGCTGTGTCCCCACCCCAATCTCATCTTGAACTATAGCTCCTATAATTCCCATGTGTTGTGGGACAGACCCAGTGGGAGATAATTAGGGGGGCGATTTCCCCTATACTGTTCTGGTGGTAGTGAATAAGTCTCACGAGATCTGATGATTTTATAAGAGGAAAGTCACTTGGTTCTCATTCTCTCTCTTGCCTGCTGCCATGTAACACGTGCCTTTTGCCTTCCGCCATGCTTGTGAGGTCTTTCCAGCCACGTGGAACCGTGAGACCATTAAACCTCTTTTTGTCTGTAATTTACCCAGTCTCAGGTATGTCTTTATCAGCAGCGTGAAAACAGGTTAATACGTTAACCAAGGACACAAGCCATACATTTCAACTATCAAATACAATGGAGTGGTTCCACCCCAACACGCACCCACCCAAAATACTTCCTCATAGAGCTGAATTTTGCATATGTGGGGAATTACTTTCTAAGAAATTTCTGCTGCCCAGATGCTACGCATCATCACACAGCCTATGATCCCCTAATGAAGCCACTGAGAAAAGGTGCATCAACTGGGATACCTGCAAATGACACAATTATTTCTAGCACTCCGAATCAGGAATTTAGAGGGGGGTGAACATCATTTTCCACCAAATTACTATCTAGGTGAAGGCGTAAAGTTACAGTGCCATTGACTTCCTCAGAGGTATGACTCTTTCTGGAATTATTCTTTAGATTCTGATAGGTATTTTCCCCTTTGTCCCCTGGACACCGGGCACTGGCCAGAGAGCAGTTTCATCAAGTCTACTAGCTGACCTCAGCAGGCTCCCAGGAGGTAGGAGCCAAGCAGGTCTTTGCTGTCTCTGAGTGTCACCGCTGCCGGGGACCTGCCAGCAATCTCCCTGCCTGGGTGGGTGCCATGCTAAGTTTCTGTCTGTGGGAGGCTGTTTGAATACATCACATGAGTGAAACCTGCTGAATTGGCTTCTCTAGAATGGACAGAATATTTTTTATTAATCCTGTTCCTTGGCGCCAAACCCTTTGATTTCTTCTCCTTTCTTATAGAGGCATTTTTAAGAGTGTATCTGAAATTAATAGCAAATCCTTTGACCAGGGCAGCTTTTCCCTCAGCAGCCACTTTGTCCAGTGGGCAAAATTATCACACACATGCATGGGGTCTAACCGGCGGAATGAAATACAGGACTGACCAATGTCCAGATAATTTAGACCCTCAATATATTTCACTCCGTTTTCAAAGTAGAGGAAAAACTGCCCACCTCTAGCCTCATCACGAGTATTGTTTTCCTGGAATGTATTTATGTCGTGTGACCTCTTTCTTGGCAAACTCATATTTTATTCTTTGTTGTCCTCAAGGAAACCCCTAGCTTATTAATTGTTAAACATGTTATGGAACTGGGGATTCATTACAGGCTGTTCTCAATTCAGAAGGTTGGACAGCCAGATGCCTGTCCTGCATCCAGGAGGTTGATGTTCTGTAATGTATCATTATAATGTAGCCGGTGTCATGAAGCTGCAGTTCTGTGTGTGATTCCCATGGTGCCAGTTACCTTGGTTCTCTGGCTACAGACTGTAACTCCATCCTGATGCTGTGCTTCAAATGTTTGGTGTTGGTCAAAGTAAGACTGAACAAGAGGCCATGGCCAACACATCATCACTACTTCAGGAACAAGAGTTCATAGCACATTCCTTAGCATTCATGTATATTTCCAGGCTTTCTTCAAGCCTTCCCCAGTCAGCTGAATTCTCCCCCATCTGACTCCCTCCTGCACTTTTCTACTCTCATGATTGCTTATCCCATGCTACTTTAGATTCCAGTAATTAGTGTCCATGCATTAATTTCCCTGCTGGGATTGTAAACTCCTTGAAGACATAGACCATATTGAATACATTTTTCTACCTCTTACGGTGTTTTCACATCCTCAATAAATAGTTGTTGAAAGCATAGATAGAAGGATGGATGGTTGGAGAAATGGATGGATGAATATGTGTGTAAGTTATCTTTTCACATTTGTTGGCTAGTACTGCTGTTGATATCCATCAAGGACAGATAACTCAGAGATGTAAAATATAGTGTAATAATCATGCCTGATAATGATGCTACATCTTCCACAAAACTCATAAATCTGATAAGGTAGTGTACATTAAATACCCATAATACAGTGATAATGTATTGAATTTCCCTTCCCACGAACAGAACCAAATCCTTGCGGATGTTTCCCACATGTCAAAGCTCTCCGGGAGGCTGCTCCCATTTTAGAGAAAAGGATAGTAAGATGTAGAGCAGTTGAATAGTTCTGCATCACACAGTACATCATAGGATCAGTGGAATTAGTGGGTGTATTCGTTGTCTATTGATACATAACAAATTCCTCCAAGATTTAGCAGCAACAACAACAAGCATCTATTATGTCAGTTTCCCTGGGTCAGGAGTTTGGATTTATGTAGGTTCGCTGGGTACCTCTGACTCAAGTCTCTCTTTAGGCTGCTATCAAGAGGTTGGCTGCGGTGGTCATCGTTTCAAGGCTTGAGTAGGGATGATTCATTTCCAAGTTCACACACGTGACTGGTGGCAGATCTTCAGTCCTCACTGACTGTTGGCTGGAGCCATGCATTCCTGATCTCGTGGGCCTTTCCATAGGGGCAGTTGTCTGCTTGCACACATGTCTGCTTGCTTCCTCCAGAATGAGGGCCCTGACAGAGTGAAAGAGAGAAAGGAAGACAGAAGCCACAGTCTTTTTGTAGCCTAGCCTCAGAAGTGACAACCCATAACGTTTGCTATATTCTATTCGACTGAAGTGAGCCCCTAGGTCCCTCCCACGCTCGAGGGGAGGGAGTGACATAAGTGCCCAATACCAGGAGACCAGACTCACTGGAGAAGTTCTCAGACATTGTCAACCACAGTGGGTCCCCAAGGCTCTCAGAGGGACCGTCTGTGACCTGCCTCTTGCCTGTCTGTACGTACAGTATTTAGTCAGAAGGTGGTGCCAAATAGGAGTTCATAGACACAACCTGTCTCAGAAGTGCAACGTCTTTTCTCCTTTTTGACAGAATGCAAGGTAAATGGGGCTTCTTGCTGGGAAGTTCTGCCAACAACCCGTCACATCCTGAGTGTCACCTAAGCCTCCTACCTTCACCACCTGAACTCTTTTTAATAGACATTGATGAATTTCTGGGAAATCCAAAAAACTGTATAGTCTAGCCTTGCTCTGCATCCACAATGAGCACCCAGGCTGGAGCTGCCTGAGATGGTAAGATTGCTTTCCCAATGGGATCAGTGGTCAAAATGGTGAATGTGTGAGTAGAGAAAGGAAAAAGCCCTTCTTGATGGTTGGTGGAAGTGAAACCCCATCCTCAAGCTAGTTGTCTCTTATATTGGGAAGGAATGCTTCGAATTCACTGAATTCCCTAGGAGTTTATTCTTTTGTGTCCCTTAAAGTGAGGATTGTATAATAAATGTAATCAAAGCGATCCCGAATACTAGATAAGAAGCAGAGGGTATATTTAAGCCCCTTTTGCTTCGAATGGTCATTTGCCCTGCAAGTCCACTGTTATTGCCAAATCTCCTTAACTCCTTAAGCAAGATAATGACATTTTATTAAAGAGCAATTGCTAGATTATTAGCCACTGGGCTTAAAACACTGGAGGTGTCATCATTCTCCTGCTTCCCTTGGCTCGGATCAACATGGTTTAAGCTGCTTCTGAGATGTGAAGTTCACAGCCAGCAGTTCTCCTCATCCCCGCTCAGAATTAACCAATAAATTAGAATAACTAAGTGAGAAAGGGTGAGACAAAGCCAGTGTCAAAACTGGAGGCCAGGGCCTGGGTCATTTTGAATATGAAACGAAGCATGGTTTATGTTTTGTATTTTATAGGTTTTAAAACTAAGCTAAAGGATAACATTAAGGATCAAGGTCAGGGTGTTATCTTTTGTGGGGTGAACAGGGTGGGGGTGGCGAGGTCACAGCTTATGCTCAAGACCTGGCCCCTCCTTTCTCTGTAACATTTATTTTCTGGAGCTTCTGTCTAATTAATATAAGGCCTTGCTAGAGCACACTGGCCCTCATTGGGCCTGTCACTCGTTAATCAAGCGACCCTTCTAGCCTTGGGTAATGACCTTGAAAGAATATATCAGCCCATGATGGCGGAAGTGAGGAATTAAATTGTTTCTCTGAGTGCTTATGGTCATTGCTGACAATTTATATCTCACAGCTGCCCTGGGCTGGCCACGCTGGCCATTGTGCAGCAATCATTTTCCTGGCTGGGAATGGATTGTGTGCCGGACAGGGACCGAGCTGGCTTCCTGCAGGTCCTCATCTTTATGTTATTTCCTCCCCCCTCCACAACCACCTTCTTTTAATCATGTCTTTGTTTGAGAGGCAGGGATTGTACAAAGTTAAAAGCTTTGTCATTAAGGCCACCAAGAGTCAGAAGCTTGGGGTAAACCATGCGTCTGGCTCTCACCTGCTTTGTCTCCAAACACACTGCTTTCGCCTCTGCTGATGTAAGGCTTAAAAGGGAAGTGTCTTGAGAATTATGTTAGCTCAAAACTCATAAGAGAAAAATTACTAGAAATATTAAAAGGTTGCAAGGGGTGTATTGTGTACAAGTGATTAAGCCTGAACCCTTCCTGGGTCTCTCTAGGAGGTCAGGGAGATATTGGCTGCTGGTCCTGAGGGGAACAGGCAACGAAGGGGACTTCCATCCTTTTACCTTTTATGGTGGTATATTTGGACTTAGTGGTAACTTGGGGTACGCTGGTGTGCAGCCAAAATTGTACCCTTGTACCAAGATAAATGTTATCTGTACCTGAAATTAAGCACTGTATGTCCACGCAGAGTTCGTGTACCCCTTCTCTTCTGTTTATTCTTGAAACTAAGTAAGTGAATTTTAAGAGCTCTTTTCCATGAGATCCTCTTTTTCATCATTTTATTAGATAGGGTTGGGTTTGCACAAGAATTAAGAGGGAGGGTCTTCACATTAGCTAAACTCCAGCAAACAAATTGTGTCCCTTCCCATATCTACTTTCAAGCTACACATTACTGGATTTTGTGTGCAAAGCTTTATAAATACAGTGGCATGACTTTGGCTTGTCCTGAGTTTTGTCTTGTATGTAGACATGACACAGTGATCACTAAATGTATGTGCTAAAATCTCAAAGAAGAAAAATCACCAACAGAAATCTCCCCAGGTCAGGAGAGAATTACATGTACGTAAAACCGAAGCTTGACTTGTAACACCCTCATGTCTCTGGGTCCCTGTTTGCCCTAGGTCTCTTTCTCCTTATTGAGCAATGCCTTCCATAGGCAGGGAATTTTTTTTTTCCTTGGGTCTATATGGCATGGGGGTTTCTACCAGTCACAGCTCCCCCTCGAACCCGGAGACAGTCCTTCTTACGTGACCGTGTTGTGTAGAGTGTTTAGCTGAAGGAAATGGACAGTGAGAAGAGCTTCTGTTTAATTGCTCAAGTGTACTGGCCCTCTGTGAAAACAGAACAAATATTCATTCTGCCCACAGCCCACCTGGGGAAAGACTGTGTACAAACATGGAAAACGAAGATCTCTGACCATACAGATGACTCTGAAGGCAGAAGAGCAGAATACCAGCTGACCACTTGCACACTAACCCTAATAAGGGTCGCATCTAGGTGTTTGCTCTTTAAGCAGAGAGCTCATGGAAGGCCAGGGCTACATCAGTTTGATCTTTGAATTTTTTACCACGGCAAGTCTAGAGGCTTCCATAGAGTAGGACACTCAAGAAAAATGAGCTGCATTGAGTGATGGAATTAGTTCATTCATTCCATAATGAGAACATGAGAATCAAGCTGTTTTCACAGCTCTTTGGGAAATGGTAGGGACAGAAGGGCCACAAAGATGATTTCTGCCCCTGTGCCTTTCTGTTTTCATCCCATGCATATATTCTCATGCAAAGGTCACAAGACTTCAGTTGATGTTTTGCCATGCCTCCCTCAAACTCCAACTTTGCAAGAATCACCTGTTCAATGAAGGGGTTGGACTTGCTATTCTGTATGGTTCTTCCTAGCATGGCATTTCTGTAATTCTAGTGGACTGCCTGTCACTTTCTGAGGGAGAAAGCGAAGTAATAGGAAAAGAATGTGTTTATGTATAAAAAATGGCCAGTGTTGCCTGTATGCCTTGCACATGGTAGGTGACCGGAGAGATGGCTTGGACTGGCTGGTGGAAGGAATTAGCTGACAGATGAGAAATTACTCTATTTAAATCACCCAGCCTTCTGTCCTTCCCTCATGCGGACATTCACGCCAACCCCTTACCATGGTTCCTAGCACAGCAGAGCTGCCAGGATGTTATTTTTTTAATATATACTTCTAATGATAAGGCTACTATTTACTGGAAGAGTTTACAAACTGAAATGACAGAGATTTTGAAAGTTTCATTTGCTTTTCTACTGAAGTTTTCAAAATCAGTTGATCATCCCCTTTTGCACAGTGAGGTGGCTGGAATATTTTTAACCACCTCTGCTTCTATATTTTCAATGGTGGATGTCTGAATTGCCACATCTAAATATTGTAAGTTTGTTTGTTTTAATAAAGGATAGAGTTTCTTCAAAGCAGAAATGAGGTACATGCAAGAGACAAAACAAAATCAAGGAGGGGAAATTCAGAATTCAGGAAGAAGTGAAAGACAGAAGACTTTATCCATCTCCTTTATTTTCTTTATTTGCCTTTCTTTCCTTCAAAATACACACATAAAACAAAAACAAAAACAAACAAACAAACAAACAAAACAGCTTCCATCCCCTGCCCCCTACCCCCAGCACTGTGTAAATTGCAGTGAAACATGCCAAGCATCCAAGGTGAGGGGCCATTTGCAAGGTTGATTTTGCCATCTGGGCATGTGGGAAAATGCCACAGGGTGTAAAGCATACCCCCATGTATGTCAGTGAACTCAGCACATGGGACAGGGCCACCCTGCATGGGAAGACAGCACCAACCCCGCCTCTAGGGTGGCACATCACATGCTGTCAGCAGAGCATATAAAATCCAGGGAGGTCACATCTGGTCATGAGTTCAGAAACCATGTAGTAACTGTGTCAGTGCTGAAATTGGAGTGGGAAGAGATCTCATTGTACCAAGCAGGTGCTGTATTCCAAAAGTTCTTTGCTGAAGAACTTTCATGTCTTTATTTGCTGGTTTAGCCTGAATTAAAAAAATGATAAATTATAATAAATCCCAAATCATTTCAGAAGAAGTCTTGTGTTATGTTCCCATATTATGGGAGAGAGGAGGAGAAATAAAAGAACAGTGAAACTCCCTTTCCTTGTGATATGGTTTAGCTGTGTCCCTACCCAAATCTTATCTTGAATTGTAGTTCCCGTAATTGCCACCGTGTTGTGGGAGGGACCCGGTGGGAGGTAATGGAATCATGGGGGCAGTTACCTGTGTGCTATTCTCCTGATAGTGAGTGAATTCTCATGAGACCTGATGGTTTTATAAGGGGCTTCCCTATGCCCCGCTTCACTCATTCTTCTCCTTGCTGCCACCACATGTAGAAGGATGTGTTTGCTTCCCCTTCCACCATGATTGTAAGTTTCCTGAGGCCTCCCCAGCCCAGTAGAACTGTGAGTCAATTAAATATCTTTCCATTATAAATTACCCAGTCTTGGGTATGTCTTCATTAGCAGTGTGAGAACAGACTAATACACCTTGGCACAGAGTAGACACGAGGCACAGCTTGATAGTAAGGGAGGTGGTCTTTAGGGCACCCTCTCCTCAGGATCCCCAGGCCCACTTGACCTAGATTTCCTGGCCTGTTTCCTGCTCTGGAATTGGACCTGGTCCAGGCTGCTTAGTCGACTAAGCCCTCTGCCAAGTAACCTCCTCCCTCACTGCCCCAGATCATTAACCATTTTTTCAAATCCTAGTTCTGTACCAGATCCTGGGGTATGGATATGGCATATGGGATACACAAAATGCCTCGGAACTCCTCTTATTCCTTAGCAGACCCGATTTCAAGTTAGACAAAGAGAAACCTTTGTGGAAATCAGAATCCAATTGAGCAAGTGTTTCCTGAACAAGAAGACCAAAACGTATTTCATCTTCACAATAATGCTTCAAAGGAAGTTCATTACGTCTGTGTTATGTCTTTGCTTTTTCCAACCATGGTTGTAATATTTTAAAGATGCTTTTAAATTCAAATGAATTTCTGATTTATCAGTTCCCAATTTTTCACAATTAATTTTTTAAAATCTGGTATTTGTTATGCCCCAAATCAATGGACATCCATGCTGTGATGTCAAACTTCATTGATGGAATAATAATGAATTCTCTTTCCTATATTCATTAAGTAAAGGCATATATAACTGACAATCAGAGCTTCTGTGCATCATTAGATAACCAAGGCTGCCATGCAAACTTGCTATTTTTTTGGCAAAAGGGAACGGAAGTTGACATTTTCATCAAGGCTTGTGAAATATTTCTTATTATGGGTAAATAAATACTACTTCAGCAGAGTTAGAATTCTAAGAACCCAGGTCTGGAAATCGCTACTTTCTTTGGTGGAATTTTAGGTATTATAATAGGCAAAAGTGAAAAAATGTGGTGATTATGAGTATCTGCCATTTTGAGCAGGGTTCCAAATTTGTCATTAACTAAAATTCATTTTAATAAAATTTAAAATGCTATTATTTAAATTTTTAAATGTAAATTATTTTTATTTTTTTATTTTAAATTATTTAAAAATTCTTTTTAAAATTCTTGGAGTTTGCCCAGATTTCCACTTCTTTCTACTTTCACTGCATTTTCTCACAATGGCCTCTATGAGAGCCACCGGGGGGACAGGAGAGTGATGTGGGGCTTGGGGACAGAACAAGTATGGGAGTCAGTGTGAGACAGAGACATCGCCACCCTACCTCCCTCCCCGCCCACCCTGTCTGTAGGGTTTATCTGTTTATACAAGTAAGAGATGACCAGTACTATTGTGGTAGGTTCAGAGTTAGTGGCACAGTGACTACATGGAAAAAATGATTATTACTATCATTATTATTCTTGCTATTATCAATGGCAGCTCACATTCGTCAAGCTTATCATGTGCCAAACTCCATTCTAAACTCTTTACAACAATCCTTTAAGGTAGATATGATTGTCTGCATCTTGTGGATGAGGTTGCTCCACAAGAAAGTGGCAGAACCTTTTGAACATCTGAGCTCTAAATCTGCTACATAGGGGTAACCAACCAACTAACCAACCAGCCACAACAAGACATAGTTTAAGCTTGATAACTGAAGGCCGGGATTCCTTAACTGCCTTAAAAATCAGGTGGCTATCTGAGATTTTTTCGTTCATTTGTTTTGATTTTGTTCTTTGTGTGATGATGTTCTGAAGTGTTGAATCCAGGAATCTGGAATTCTGAAGGGTCCGAGGATTGTTTTGCACACTGTGTTTTGTGATAGTTTTCCTGGTCTCTCTGACTTGATTGAGAGTTTATATCTTCCCTCTCTTCAGAACTATTAGCTGTGCCAACATATTATCAGTATCACTTTGGTATAGAATGATCTCTGTGCTTCTTTTATCTGTATTATTTTATAAACTCTTCAAAGGCAGAATCTATGTCTTCATAATCATCTTTTATTTTTCCATTGTAAATAGTAAGTGCTAAATAAATATTTGTTAATTAAATTGATTTTGTCTAAATTTGCATTTAACACCATAGGTGACTTGGTTTTTTCATTCAATTAACATTTATTTCAGGTATGTCTATTACATATGCTTACTAGACATCAGATGTTTGTAGAAAGAATGCGTGAAACAGTAGACTTCTTCCCGAGCAGACAGGGCTTGGTGGTGAGAGAGCCAGATGGAGAATTTGAAGGTGCATCAGCTGTTCCTCTAAGTCCACTGAAAGAAGCCCAACTACCAAGACAATTATTTCATAATTACCTAATTTTTCTAAAATATCCTCATCTGATAAAAGCTTACAGTTAATTTTTACTTAATACACGAATTTAGAAAAACTTAACACAAGTTTGCTAGGCTATGCCTTTGTAATTTTAGTTTTCATCTTAGATGAAGACAAAGGATTCTATAATTCCAATTTTAATTTATAGAATTTGGTACAATTTATGGAAAGTTTTAGAAAATGAGACTTCAAGGATTAGACATAGTCATAAAACATCACAATTGTAGAAACACCCAAGTATATTCCATTAAATCTTTTTAAGAGTGAGATTTGAAGCAACACTTTGAAAATGGGTTCATTATCTAAAAGAAGACCTCATTTTTCTATTTCAAACTTGAGTTTGTGAAAAAGTGCCTGGTGTGAAATTAAATCAAGTTTACAATGAGTCTATTTAAACCAATCTCAAATGGCAGCAGTTTCCATACATTCTTTTATCTTTAAATATGTGTTGTACCTAAAATATCATCATTTTAATTTCTGCCTTGTACCTAAAATACCATAATTTTAATTTCTAAAAAAAAAAAAAAACAAAAAAACAAAAAAAAACAGGCATAAGTTTTTTCACTCCAATTACACTGCTGGTAAACATACTTCATTTCCTAGAAATTTTTGTTTTGAAAAATGAAATGGTCTTAATTCCTAGTCATTTGTGAGCAATACCACTTCCATATCTGAGTATGGTTTGCTAATCACATGGTGTCTTGGAGGCGAGTAGCCCCTGGTAAAGGAAGTAGAAGTCGATGGACTGGTAACACTTCAACCCCTCTAGTGGGAGTACTCCTAACAGGAGTATTGTGGCTGACTTCTGGAACCTTCACCCTTTGAAGTCCCTAGGAATACAGACTCCAATGAAGCAAGAATAAAAAGACAAGACAGGTGGCATGTGACCAGGGAGAACCAGGGACAGAGAATGGTGGTCTCCTTTGGGAGGTAGAAAATGGGAAGGAAAGAAATTTCAATCAACCGAGGTACAAAGCTCAAAGGTACATCATTCTGAAAGTAGGACAACTTATGAATGAGAATGAATCATGGGCCCAAGATAGGGAAGAATGGGAAGAAGTTAATAAGGAAGGATTTTTTTAAAAAACGCAGATAATAATTGAGAAATAAATAGGTATTTTAGAGATGTAGAAAAATATTTTTAAAATTTATAGAATAATCCTAAAAAGAGACTGATCAAATGTTGAACGTTTAATCCTAAATAAGTGAGGAAGAAATGGGTTTATAAGCAATAATTCAGAAAACATCTTTTTTTTCCAATGGCAATTTTCTGTCTCCTGATTTACTGGTGGTTTAACTGTTTGTCATAAATAACTATCAATTAGAAATACTGGAGAAAATTCCTAGGCTTCAGATCAAGAAGGATGGGTGATTTTCAATCCTGGAATTCAGCAGATCTCCCTTTTATCCCCGAGAAGTTGATGAGCTTGGAAATGTTTATATCTATCTGCTTACTTAAATGACTTGGGAAATTCACATTTTCCATTAGCAGACAGTGAACACCACTTAGTGCCTTTGAGACATTTCTGGACTTTGCAAAATCTCCTTGCCTTCGCTGCTTTGCCTCTTATGTGCCACGAATCTCTCTTGGTGCTTCTCGTTCCGTGGCATAATAGCCACTGTTCTGTTTAGCTGGGAAGACGTGTTAACCTTTTAATGGCAAACTGGTCACCAAGTGCCCATCCAATGCTTTTCAAAGACTTTGTTGGACTCAGAAATGAATGCGAGCAATAGGGCAGAACAGGGGGAAGAAAATAGCTGAAGGATAATTTAGGTTAGATAGATGGTTTTTTTTGTTTGTTTGTTTGTTTTCTTTCAGCAAAACCTGAAAGCATTTGTTCAAATTGTTATTAGAGGAGTTTGCTGTATCTCCCTCTTTGGAGGTCTTTAAAATTCCCGTTTCTGCATAGTGGTTAAATATGTCTTGCTGGGGGCAGGGTCTTCCCTCTGTCAGACCAGGAGCTAACTGTCCCACTCTGCTGAGGTTTGGGCTGACACATCTCCTCTCTGTCCCCTGAATGGGAAATTAATGGTGATTTCTCTCACAAAAGGTTAGGGACCTGTGGATAAAGTGACTTCCCAGAATCTGCCATTTGGCAAAGGCTAATTGAACCAGGCAATAAAAAAGGAACTAATAGGAAAATAACAAAAGGAAATCCTAGTTGTATATGTCCTTATTCAGGGAAATAAGACCTAACTACATGAAAAAGTAGATAACATTTCTAAACACTGTATGCTGAGTCTTAGATCAGCACTTTAAATAGTCCAGCGAAAGAAGGCGATGATCTCAGTGACTAGCAATGATCCATGTTTAAGTGACCTGCCTGTGTCCCTGAGACCTGTCCAATATGGTAGACCATAGTCTCTGTAGCTAACGAGCACCTGAAATGTGATTAGTCGTAACTGAGATATGTGGAGTATAAAATATATTGCAGGTTTCAAAAACTTAGTACCAAAAAAAAGTTAGTATCTCAATAATTTATGTTGATTACATGTTGAAATAATAGTAACCTGGGTAATATACTAGGCTGAATAAAATGAATAACAATAATTAATAATAAAATACATTATTGAAGTTAATTTCACTTTTTAAATCTTTTTTAATGTGACTACTAGAAAAAATTATATATGCAGGTTGCTTTTGGGACTCACATGATAAAAACACTGCTTTAGACCTGAACAACTGAGGATCTACATCTCTGTACCTGAGGGCTACTTCTGGTGTTACACCAGATCAAAGTGATTGGGAATTTATATTCTCTCCTTTTTCCCTCTACCAATAACTTTTAGGAGTTGGTGTATAAATACCCCAGCTCCCTCGCCTCATAGGTGGGATAGTTGTAAGATACTATGTTTGCTACATTCATGATATTTTTCCTACAGTTACTCATTGTGGTTTCACTCTTTGCTGCCCCTCCCTACTCTTCCCAAATAAACTTGATGCTCTCAGATTTCTTGCCTGGCGACTGAAACAACTAACTCAAACTGGGGCAGTGAGGGAAGAAAGCTGTAGTGTTAGAGATGGCATTTGAAAGGTAGATGGGATTTGCAAAGGTCAATGAGAAGGGTCATTCATCTGTACATTTATTCATCCATGAATTTTGTAGATGGATATGCAGAAAAATATCATGAAGGTAGAAATGGCCAAGTCTGTTGGGGGAGCACGAGATGATAAATATTTCTAGTGCAAAGGAAATGAGTGAGCCATGGAGGTAGAAAAGTGCAGAGATCCCCGAACAGGGATGACCTGGATTGCTTTGGAATTTAGTAGTCCACAGGAAGCTTCTTGTTGAAGGTGATGGATGGCAGAACAATACAGTCACCATGGCGCTTTAGTGGGTATCACTTTAATGGGAATATGGGAATGAAATAAAATGAGACTGAAGGAAAACAGACCGGTTCAGCCTGATGGATTTGTTATGGGAGGATGAAGACTTCCACGAGGGTGCTGGCAGGCAGAAGTTGAAAGGAATAATTACCCTAAATGTGCATGGTGTTGATCATGCATTTTTCTGTACTTGATCTCATGTATCAACACAGTAAGGGAAACAAATGCAAATACACCTCTTGAAGAAAGAAATGACAGAGATTGGTGTATAACTAGAAAGGAAAGTATTCAAGATGAACCCCATGGTGGAGAAAACAGTTACTTCAGTGTCCATCCACCCAAACCATTCAGCACCTATTCTCTGCACACCTACTGTGTGTCAGACACTGCTCTGGGCCTTTGGAATACAGACAGAGCTCCTGCCCTCCTGAGTTCATGTGATAAAAATCAATGGAGAACAAAGAAAGAAGAAATTGATTTGGGGAGAAAGGGATGATTTTGGTTTGGGGTATATTGGTTTTGAGGTTCAATTTTCACATGAAAATACCTAGTTGCCTACATGTTATTCCAGATAAGGGGCTGAGCTGGAGGTATGTCTAAGCCTTACATCCAATGAGGCGATACTGGAAGCTTCTAATCACCACCCTATTGCAGCCACATGCCATGTGTCACAATATAGAACATTTAAACAATCAAATTTGCATACAATGTAAAGTTGATAAACTTTGGGTACTTGAATATATTTTTATGTGTATGTGAGTTTGTGTGTCTCTTGTGTGTCTCTTGTGTGCGGTTAACGTACACGTGTATGCATGCACACACACACTCGTATTTTCTTTTCTAACTCTACAGTTTTATGGACATCAGCCACGGTAGGAAGTAAGCCCTGGTTACAAAGAACACGCTGCTCTAAGTCCCGCTGTGCAGCCCCAGCTCTAAGAGGCAATTTAGCGTGGTTCTCTTTTTCTCGCAGTGATTATACTTAGCGTTAGCATTTCGTGTGACTTGTGTAGCTTTTCAAAATGCATTTGTATAGCTCATGGAATGGTATTCTTAAAAGAACCCATGGGTCAGTGTTCAGTGATGATGGTGAAGAGTTAGTGACAGAGGTGCTGACATGGTTTCCCCT
Source organism: Papio anubis (assembly GCF_008728515.1). Lineage (NCBI taxonomy): Eukaryota > Metazoa > Chordata > Mammalia > Primates > Cercopithecidae > Papio > Papio anubis. Next base: position 19,007,430 of record NC_044993.1, on the reverse strand, counting down.
GCTCTCTGTCTTTGAATGTAAATGTATTTCATAGGGATTACTTAGTTTCATGTTATATTCCATGAATGGCAATGACCAATGGAAACAATGTGCTTACATTTGCACAGAGAATGTAATATTTTGACTGACTCTACATCATCTTCCAGATGGGCTTGTTTGACTGATTTAGCCCATCAGTCCAGCCACATAATCGTTTCGTTTAAACAGCTGGTCAGATGATCAAAATGGTGAGATACAGATATGGCTCCAAGAAACTTCTCCTAAATAGAGTCCCAGATTCCTCCATGACAGATTTTAAATGATCCCAGATTCCCTCTAGCCATAAATCATTTCAAGGAATTATTTTCTAGCCTCTTCGATATTACGTACTTCTAAAGAAACTATATCCATAGGTTCTTGAATTTGTTCTCCTTCAACTCTTTCTCTCCCTCTCTTCCTCTCTCTCTCTCTCCCTCTTTCTCTCTGTCTCTTCCTCTCCTCTCTGTTTCTTCTTTTTCCTCTCTTTTATCTCTCTCTTTCTCTTGTCTCTTCTCTCTGCTCTTCTCCCTTCCATCTGCTTCTCCATCCTAGTTTAAGCCCTACCACATTGGCACCATCTTTGTGACTCAGGGATTCCTTTACGTATTTGACTTGGTCATCCTTAACCAGTACATCCTGCTTGTATTGAAGGTGGTGTGTCTTGCACATCCCCCAGTGCACAGAATTGGTAATTGGCAACTGAGGAAGTTTAACAGAAAGACAAGAAGACTTGTTAAGTTTCCATTGGGCTGCCCTTCTGCACACACAAATACAATTTAGGTCAATGAAAGTTACGCAGATAAAAGTGTGGACAGGGGCCTTCAGGAAGCACATTTCCTGGCCTATGCAAGACTCTAAACATTCTGGGAAGGAGTATTCATACTTTGTAATGAATATGCTAGAATTCTTTTTATTTCTTTATTTCTAAAACTTAAACACTTTTGTTTCATGAGAAGAAAGAAATGGAAATATCAAGATTGTAAAAATGGCCAAGGCCAGCTCAGTTGTCTATCACTGCTTATGTGGCAGAGAGAGAGGAAAAGATGGGAGGAGGAAGGCTGGGACAGCGATCCTGGTAATTTAAGTCAGGCACATTGAAAGTTCATGTCAGTTCATTCATTCGTAACAACCTTACCAAGCTCAGCAGCCCACCCTCCCCTCACCAGCCTTCCTCCTTGGACTTTTAGGAAGGGAATAGGACAGACATAGAGTGCTTTAGCAGGAGGTAGTCTCAAGGAGACCTTGGTCACTAAGGCAGAGGTTCAGCTTCTTTGAGCTTCAGCTCAGCACTTGCAAAATGAATAATAATACGTATCTCAAAGAGTTATGACGGTTACGTGAGATGATAGGGCGCAGTTTCTTTTTAACCAATAGTAACTAATATCAGTGTTGGAATTATAGAATGAGAATTGTAAAAATAGTGGTTCAGAATATTCAGCTTCCTTATATATAAAGTAATAATAATGAGACCTAATTCATAGTTATTGTGAAGAATAAATTTGAAAATGGTATAAAATGCTTAGCATAGTGTTGGCATATCACATAACCATGAATAAATGAAAGCCACTATTATTAATAGTAGCAGCAGCAGCAGTAGCATTAGTAATAGTATTCACTTACCAAATACAGACTTGTCCTTCACTGTGGCTCCTGCAGCTCCAATATTACTTTTTTTTTTTTTTTTTTTTGAGATGGAGTCTCACTCTTTCACTGAGGCTGGGGTGCAGTGGTGCAGTCTTGGCTCACTGCAACCTCTGCCTCCCGGGTTCAACAGATTCTCCTGCCTCAGGCTCCCGAGTAGCTAGGACTATAGGTGCGTGCCACCACGCTTGGCTAATTTTTTGTATTTTTAGTAGAGACAGGGTTTCACGGTGTTTGCCAGGATGGTCTTGATCTCCCAACCTCGGGATCTGACCTCCTTGACCTCCCAAAGTGCTGGGATTACAGCCACTGCGCCTGGCCTCCAATATCACTTTCTTTGTGCAGCCTTCTTCTGCATTACCAACCCTTCCTGCCTCTCTGAAACTAATCATCTGGCATAGCCAAGAAGCAAAGAAAGCTGACAGTCCATGGGCTGCATCCTTCTGGTTGCTCAGTGTCTTCTCTGTGTTGGGCATGAGACAAAGAACCCCACAGGCTTTGTGCTCATTCCCGTAAGTCCATCAGTAAGTCTCTTTCTCAAACCTCCTGCTTTTCCATCTTCCAATCTTCCTCCTTCCAGGCTCCCGACCAATGAAGCATTTGCCACTGCTCAGGAGTCTTTGTCAATCTTTGTCTCAGACCATTTTATCCTCACCCCAAATTGGGGACCAAGTGCACAATTCAGAGCTCTACGTTACGAAAGATTTACCCATCACCATTGTCTTGGGGGCTGCCCTTCAGGGAGGCTATTAGATCATGTATAGTTCACATCAATATATTGCCAATGTGTCTGTAAACCAGCCCCAAGGTCCTTTCTCCTCCATCAGTTGGTCATAGAAAAATGCTCCTACCTTGGGGAGATTCGTGTGGATTGAGAGAGGTGTCTGTACAACAGATTCAGTTAATGTAAAGATCTGGGCCGCCTGTTCTGGACCTTCTCAGGCCTAATCCTGAATATTCCTACATATCCATTATATGACCATATGTTGGTATGTCCATTCAACTTTATGACTCAATGGATCTAATAATATCCAGCTACTGCGTAGTAACTCCAGTCACATTGTCACCTAGAGCCCCATGGTCACGGTTCAGTTTCACGCCAGGGACTGCTTTTCAAAGAGCTGTCCATCTGTCTCACCTATCAGAACATGCCTCTCATCTATGTGCAGAGATCTCTGGTTGGCAGCTGAGCCTTGCCAGCCATTACAGTAATGATAACCACTCTGCCTTGAGTTATGTACCAAGTGGTTATGTACCACTGTCTGGCCTGTGCTATTCTAGAATTCTATCATCCTCATTGAAACTAGGGAACCCTGTTCTATGATAGCATTTCCTTTTGTCCACCCTGATCTACAGAGGTCAGCCACCGACGGGTTTCACAGAGATGTTAGTGCCTGCCTGCTTCACTAGTGTGTTCCTTACTGACTTAGCGAAGGGAGTGTCCTCTGGGCCCTCCCAGGCAGCATAGTCAGGTGGTGGGTTTTACGTTCTCAAACAAGACATTTATTCTAACTTTCCCCCCTACTGACCCTCTGACTTTTCCTGAATGCAATGCCAGAGCAGTTCTTGTTCTCTTGCCTGTTTACTTCAGACCATCGCCGCGGCCAAGCTTTTAAGATCTAGCCCAGGCAGGTACTAAGACTGGCTCCAGGTATCTTTGCCAGACCATCAGATCCTGAGTCATAATGGAATCTTATTATTCCATTAAATTCTTTGCCCATCTGCCTCCTTTTCCAACCGTTCTGTTCCAATACCCTTTAGATCTACTCTTTAACACATTTTTTTGGCCAGGCGCGGTGGCTCACGCCTGTGATCCCAGCACTTTGGGAAGCCAAGGTGGGCGGATCAGGAGGTCAGAAGATCGAGACCATCCTGGCTAACACAGTGAAACCCCATCTCTACTAAAAATTCAAAAAATTAGCCAGGCGTAGTGGTAGGCGCCTGTAGTCCAGCTACTCAGGAGGCTGAGGTCTTATTTTATTTTATTAAAGAAAATAAAATTTATTTTAATTAAATAAATAAATAATTTTTTTTTTTTTATTTTTTTGAGACGGAGTCTTACTCTGTCGCCAGGCTGGAGTGCAGTGGCGCAATCTCAGCTCACTGCAACTTCTGCCTCCCGGGTTCAAATGATTTCCCTGCCTCAGCCTCCAGAGTAGATGGGACTACAGGCACGCACCACCATGCCCAGCTAATTTTTTGTATGTATATTTTAGTGGAGACGGGGTTTCACCATGTGGGCTAGGATTGTCTCCATCTCCTGACCTGGTGATCTGCCGGTCTCGGCCTCCAAAAGTGCTGGGATTACAGACATGAGCCACCACGCCCGGCTGATCCATTCTTATGGAAGTCTCACATTCTGCATTTCCCATGTCCTGCCATTCCTGCAGCGTGTAAGCTGTTTCTTCCCAGGACAGATACTTGATTTCTCCACTTGAGTCCTCCTGAGATCTAACCCTGGTATTGGGCTGCAGGCAGTGAGAGGTTGTGGGATGAGCCTTGAGGACCACAAGCATGATCTTACGGGAACCTGGCTCATGCTGGGTCTTTGCAGGTGAGTCTATGTGAGGGGAGGTTGCTTTTGCCAGCTTTAAAGTTTCAGGGAAGTCCAGAAATTCAAGATTCTTAGAATCATCTACCCAGATTATTGAATTTCAGGTTTCAAAGTCTCATTCTTTTTCTTTCAGAATCCTGGCTCGGGCATAGGATCCCTGCTAAGACTGTGCATTTCATCTCCTTTGCCACCCTTGTACCCTCAAAATGAAATCCTTGGCCTGGTTTTGTGCTCTATCTGCCATGTTGGAAATGAAGGCCTCCTCAAATGCTGCCCTAGAGAGCCCCTGGTTTTCATAGCTACCTTGGATTGATAGTTATCCAATCTGAGTTTATCATTTTTTGAAGGTTTTCAAAAACAGTTAACAGAAGTCATTCAACTCCATAAATTTGCAATGACCCTTTCCTAAGACCAAGGACATTTCACAGAGAGCACAGAATTTCATAGTCCACCTTCTGCTCATGCTTTATCACTTTCCAAGACAGGTGAGGGTCTTAAGACTTGGATGCTACTGCATGTCAGGGTTTTCACCGTGCCTGGCACCAGCTGCCTTGGCCTAGGTTTCCCTAGAAACAAGAGCAGGGGGGTGATGTGGGAATTGACCTCAGACAGTAGGAGTGAGGTCATGGTGGGAAAGAGACATAGAACAGAGGAAGACCAGTGCCAGGGTGGATTGTTGAGTTGGCCACTGCCATGAGGGATTGGTACTGAATCTTACCTGGAACTTCCGAGGAACTTTTCAAAATCAGTCTCAGAGCTCTTTACCCAGGTAATGAAAGGTAGAAGCAACTTTTAATTAACTTCCATTCTCAGTCGGCCAACTTCTAGGTGACCATGCCTGAATGTGGAACAGGTTCCTACAGGTACCTCATCTGACAACATCAAAGAAGCACAAGGCACAAAGCCAGAGGTACGAGGCACATCCAAAGGCAAAGCCCTGTCTGGTTGTACCTGCAAAAATCTGGTCAAAGCCTGTGCATAATTGGCCATCACATTAATTGCTGGAATAGACAGTAGGGTGGAGGAGATGTGCCACAGCACGTGTGAGTTGCCCTGTACAAGAGCCCACTGAGGTCTACCTCTAATGACCTTTGTTATCCTAAGGACTTAGGGAGAAGTTGGCCAGAGCAAGGACATGGAACACTGAGTTTCTTCCTAGAAGAAGAGGTGAAAGAAAAAAGTCTTCCTGATTTATCTCCTTGATAAAGAGAAATCTGAGCTGCTGTATGGTTGCTCAGGTTGGATACTGCACAACACCATGTGCTGCTATTCACATCACAAAGATATAGATTGCTCCCCTTTGGAGTTGTCCAGTGTATCACCTGCGTATCACTACATGGTGACCCTAAGTAATTTTCCTAACTTTGTAGTAAATAGTTCAAAGTAAACAAAATGCAGTCTCTATCCTTCAGATTTCATGGTTTAGTTGAAGCCTCAGATAAAAAATTAGGATATGTGATATGACTGATGTTATAATTATGGTCCACATGAAATGTCATAGACAATGAATAGCAAGTAATAAAGTATGCTGGCATTAGGGTTAGGGCACTCATTCAACACAAATGTATTAAGCACTTATATCTAGGTGCCAGGGACACAGTGGCAAACAAGATAGACAAGGTTTCTGCTCTGATGGAGAAATGTAAGATTCTAGTGAGGCAAAAGACAACAAGAAAATAAATAAACAAGCAAGTGTCAGGTCATGAAAAATGCTATGGGCAGAATTAGAAGAGAGTGGTATAATTGCAAGTGGCTAGATGATGCCTTTGGATTTGCTGATCAGGGATGTCTTCTCAGAAAAGGTGACATAGCCAAGATGAGAATGACAAGAGGGAGCCAACCATGCCAAGCTCATAGGAAAACAGCATTTGAGGGAGAGGGAATAACTCGTGCAACTGCCCTAATGGACGATGCCGAGCATGTTTGAGACAGGGAAAGGTCAGGCGTGGTGGCTCATGCCTGTAATTCCAACACTTTGGGAGGCTGAGACCGGTGGATCACTTGAAGTCAGGAGTTCGAGACAAGCCTGGCCAACATGGTGAAAACTCGTCTCTACTAAAAATACAAAAATCAGCCGGGCATGGTGGCAGGCGCCTATAATCCCAGCTACTCAGGAGGCTGAGGCAGGAGAATCGCTTGAACCCAGCGGGCAGAGGTTGCAGTGAGCCAAGATTGCGCCACTGCACTCCAGCCTGGGTGACAGAGTAAAACTCGTCTCAAAAAAAAAAAAAAAAAAGAGAGAGAGAGACAGGGAAAGAAAGCAAAACTGTCTGGATCAAGGTGGGAGTGGTAAGAAGGGAAGTGGGAGATGTAGTCAGAGCCCACATCACGCAGAACTGTGCAGTGTGACTTTTATTCGAAAAGACCAGGAGACATTGAAGGGCCTGGCTGATGGATTGTTTCAGGGGTGAAGGGGGAGAAAGGAAGTTGGTAGAGAAACAGAGTGAAGAAGAGATGAGAACCGGGTACATGGTAGTGAGGTGGTGCCATTTTCAAAACAGAGGGATCTGAGTTTTAATGGCTGTAGGTGGCAGAGGAGAAAGGGCATTTTAAAACAAGGAACATAATCAACAAAGCCAAAATATGAAAGCATTCCATTCCAGTAGTCACCGTTGTGACCAACTTGCTTCTATGAGAATCAAGGCCAAAGACAAAGTAGCTATTCCAGAGGAGGGAAGACCTTGGAAATTTCTCATTAACTGCTATCAACTTTGTGCACACGCATTTCTCTATGACACTGCATTTGGGATGGGTTTGGTCCATTGCCATTGAATCTCTCTAGCCATCAAAGAGTCTAAAAGTTGCCGTAAGTATTATTATTTGAGGCTTTGTAGATTCAGTACAGGGCTATCTTTTTCCTGAGATTGATTCAAAAGACATCACAGACACTCGGCAAAGTTCTTACATTGGTTGAAGTGTCAAAGACACAGCCTCCTTTGACAAAGGAGAAGGACACACTGCTTCTATTTTTGCCTTTTAGGGCCTGTGTCTCACTAAGTCACAGTATTCATTCATGTCTAGACAATAATATGTACCACTGCATCTGCGCATATTTCCAATGTGTACTATTCTCTCTGGGCTGTGTTTTGCCTGTTTTTGATGATGGCTTGTTGGATGATGGAGAATCAATTGAGTATGATTCAGAGTCATCCAAAGTTCAGCTCCCACTCTTTCCCCTAACTGGTTCCATGTGATCACATACAAGCTTTGTTTTCATGCTCTGCTCCTCCTAAGTCACACGTGTGTAATGACAGTGCTGAAGAGCTGCATGTCTGTGCTTGAAGTGTAATATCCTGTCCCTGGCATGGAGTATTCCATGGTGGTATACCCAAATCTTTTTTCTGGAACATGCTTTTTGCTGTTGCTCCTGCTGCTGCTGCTCCTCCTCCTTCTTTTAAGATGTGTAAAGAGGAACAGCAACAAAAAAGGCAGTCAGTACTGGATCTAACTTTATTTCATAAAAGTTAAACATTTTCCCCAGAAGCATGTTAATTACCCCACATCTTATTGCTTGCACGTGGGTTATCATCTCACCCCTTTCACAGATGGTGTTGAGGCCTAGGAAAAATAATTCAGCATCCTAGGGGCAGAACAAATTCACTAACCTCTCTGTGAGCCTTGATTCGATATTCCTGGAGTGCCAGGTGGATTGCAATGGATTTGGTTTGCTAATAGGATCAATGAGCATTTGAGGGAAATCATCTTATATCAATACCATGTATCAACTGTAAGCATTTTCAAGAGGATCACACATGTTGTCCTTGCCCCGCTGCCTTGGTCCTAACATTTGTTAAGCATCTTTTACGTCTAGGTACTAATCGAATCTAATCTCACAAAAATTGTGCAAACTCATTATGATTATTCTGTTTTATTGATGGGGTGTCCAAGGATTAGAAAGGTTAAAAGTTTGTCTGTAATCTCTCAGGTAAAAAGTGGCAGAGGCCAGGCACAGTAGCTCTTGCCTATAATCTCAGCACTTTGGGAGGCCAAGGTGGGAGGATTGCTTGAAGTCACGAGTTCAAGACCAGCCTGGGCAACAAAATGAAAACCTATCTCTACAAAAACTTTAAAAGAAAAGTCAGCCAGGCATGGTGGCATGTACCTGTAGTTCCAGCTACTTGGGAGGCTGAGGTGGGAGGATCACTTGAGCCCAGACACATGAAGCTGTGGTGAGCCATGATCGCACCACTGTACTCCAGCCTGGGAAACAGTGAGACCCTGTCTCAAAAAAAAAAAAAAAAAAAAAGTGGCAGAGCTGAATTTCACGCATTTTCTGATACAGCCTCCAGTGCACTTTCCACTGTGTCCATCCTAGGGGGAACACAAAGTACCTGGTTTAAACGGTTCTTCTAGGAGTCACTGTGGGGTGGGAGGTATTTTGTATTGAACTTAAAGGAATCTGGCCTTCAGCCCATTAAACTCAGGATCTATTCTATGCGTATACAGTAAGCACAGTCTATTCTGGATGTCTATATTGCCTCGTTTTTCTATTTTATTCCCTCTTCCTCTTTACTGATACAGTTTCACTCTTCTCCCCACAAAAATAAAACACCTGAACCAGGTTGTACCTGTCTAAAGGAATCAGAAAAGCTGTAGGCAGACATTAGGACAAAAAGCCTTGCTAAAACTGGACTGGGTATTGAATATGTCCCAAGAGTGTCAGTAGAAAACAGGAGAACCCAGAGACAAAGGAGGCTGTGCGAAGGAAGACGCATTCCACTTATGCGTCGGTGGAAGAGACCAGATGAGAAGGGTCAGATTGGAGCCCTTGAGGTAATACCGTCTATTACACGCCGCACCGTTTAGAATGGATTTCTAGACACAAAATACGCATTATCGCCTTGGTTCAGCCAGGAAGAGGGCTCTCTCAAGCAGTATGCATATTAAAGTGTGTAATCTTGCCGTTACTATGGGGAAATAATTTACAGGATCATACAACCTGCTGTCTCCTGTCATCTGCTGGGACCCTGTGGTTGCCGTGGCTGCACATGGGGACTCAGCTACCGAGTTAATGTCACCTACTGTGTAAAATTGCACCTAAGCAGAAGGAGAAGGCTGATTGGTCGCGGTCAGGGCTACATGTGGTGAAGGCTTAACTAAGAGAAAAGCCATCTGCACCCCTGTGGTTCTTGGCCAGGGGGTGTCAGAGCCAGGCTTGACACGAGACCTGCTTTGGTCTTACAGAGTAGGATCATTCTGGCTAATACACATGCACCTTGTGTTAGGTCTGTGCTCAACTTTTTCTTTGGGACTCTGTGTTAACCTAAGAATGTGATTATTCAATAGGGGAAGGAGATCTGGAAGCCAAGACAATATTTCCCACCATGCGCTGTTTATCTTAGCGGGGACAGAGTTAGGGAAGGAATGGGAAGTAGAGGAAGGTGAGGCAGAAAAATGGGGAAGAGCTCAACTGTTAGATTTCTTAGGCATTTCTACATACTGGGTCCGGGCCAGGTGGCACTGTGGGAGTTTTGAAACTAGTAGCATTTCCTGGAAAGATAGACAAACTTGCTGTTAAAAACCTAGACATCTTAGATCTGACCAGGCCTATGGCTTAGGAGACCGCAAGATCTAGTCTGTAGTGAAACAGCTGCAGACCTTAAGCAAATCATTGATCCACTCTGGGTTTCTATTATCTTAGTCTGCAAAATGGTGAAGTTTGAGCGAGGTGAATCTCATGGTCCCTCTCTCTCTGACCCCCACATCCCGCTGTCGTGTGAGCCCCTGAGTCTCTCAGTATCCCAAACCCACTGTTTAGAAGGGTGCCTTGCACACAGTAGGGACTCAAGAAATACTGAATGGATGGAAAGAGAATGTCCAAGGGCAAGTTACCAGTCTTCGCGCACGGAACGGGAAGGATTCTGCCGTCGTGAGCCTATTCATGCTCATGTGTCTCTGCTCCTTGGCTGTGCTCTGCAAAGCCTCAAGTTTTTCCTGGGAACAGTGACAGTACATTTCAAGGCAGGCAGGACAGTCTTACAGTGTCAGCTGCTGGGAGTAAAGTGAGAGGCAAAATCTGGGATCCTGAGACTGAGAGCCGGTGAAAGAAGGCAAGTTTTAAGCCTGCGGAGTAATTAAGTGTTGGATCCTTTAGACCAGAATTGTTTCATTCTTACCCTGACTTTGCTGGGCTTCTGATTTTATTAATACGTAATTTTTGCCTTTTTTTTTTTTTTTTTTTTTTTTATCTCCAGTGCGTTTCAGCTTTGGTCATTGCCTAAGAGTGACTGTCTAAGTAGTTAATGGACAGATTTCTTAGGAATAAGGAGACGAATTGCCCCTTTACTTTGCAATCAAACCGGGCAGGATGGGTCATCACTGAATAGGGTAGGAGGAAAGAGAACAGCTAAAGAGAAAGTGAGCAAGTGGTCAGCCCCACTGTTCATGTCCTGCTTCTTGTAAGTGACGTAAGCTTTCTCAGGGAGGTGAGCATTTTGTTATTATTATTTGTTTATCTCCACTATCAGGTGGTGCACTGACTGACGTTCTGAATTCAGACAGCAGAGCAGGCAGGATATACATATATATTTATATTTATTGTAGTTTATCAAGCACATTCATCTGAAAAGGCTTGGGTTGATTAATATTTTCCGCTGTCCGGTAACCATGGCAATAGGGTCAGCAGATATAATACTTAATTTAATCTTCCAGCTGCCTCAGTGTGCTTCACCAGTGTCCCGAATCATAGAAAGCTTTTTGCCTCTCTCTCTTTTTCTCTCTCCCTTTCTCTTTCCCCGCTCATCTTTGCCAGTGGCTCTCTCACATGACCCAAAAGGAATACACTGGGTTTTTTTTTTCCTCATTTCATTTTGTTTATGCACTTAAAATAAATTCCTGTGTGATTCCGCTTCCCACCAGAGCCAGTCTCCCCTCAACAACCCAACCATCCTCTTCCCCTACAACCTCCACTCCCCACCGCCCCCCCCAACCCAGCACTCCAGCAGCCAATCTCCTCGGAATGACAAGAAACGTGGGAAGATCCTGATAGCTTTCATAGCTGCACCGTAAGGTTTATGAAACACACTCCTCAGCCAAATGAACCCATGCGGACTCTCCTCCCCGCCGCAGACCCAGGCGATTGGCTGAGAGCGCCTTGCTGGTCCGATGTGCTCTCCAGGTGGGTTAAGTGCATTGCTTTGTCTTTATCTGGTCCAGTTCCCTGTGTCATCTCTCTTTATTTCCCTTCTCTTTCCTTCCTCCCCCTTCTTTGATAATTATCTTCTTCTTCTTCTTCTTCTTTTAAGCTACCATGTTTTTGCACACACTCCATATTTGGCTGGTTCTAGGAAAATGGAAAATTGGTTTTGAAACCTAGGCAGACTCTGATGCAGAAATAAACCAAAAAGAAAAACAGTTTGGGAAAGAGGAAGGGGGTTGAGGCTTGCAATTGACATTTTTGGTTTTCCGCTTTCAAAAAAGCTGATGTGAATTCTTTGATTTGAGTTCACTTGTTTCTTTCCTTCTTTGGTTTATCATCTTCCAGCCACTGTTTATTCTATAGCTATTTAAAAAAAGAAAACATTAAGATTTTTAAAAAGACATTCTTTCCAAAGCTGGGGAGTGGGATAGGAGGTGGGGGGCATTTAAAAGAGAGAGATGGGGGAGAAAAAGAGAGAAATGGCTGGAGTATGGATTATAAAAAAAACTGTAGCAATTTTTCCATTTCTGTTTACTTATTAATCAGACTTTTATTAATCCTGTCATTGACTCAAACAGTAGGCGTATTTTTCCATTTATGCCCCTCTTCCACCTTTTGTTGTTGTTTTTGGAATAAAAAACTATTTCTAGAGCAAAACAGTATTTTTTAAAGATGAGGTAATGAGTAACTATCACCCCAATTTCTTCCTCGGAAGAACACAAACCTCAGTTCATTCCTTCCGGATTTCTTATTTTACTTTTGGAAGAAACAGGTCAAAACTGTTACCGAAAAATGCCAATTGTGGATCCGTTGACATTGGTCTAAAATTGACCCAGTTCGGTTGATTACATTTAACCAACATGGAGGAAGCCTCCCCCATGCTTCTCTGAGGATGTGTTTTGCATAGATATGCATTTGATATCTTTGCTCTTCCAGGGCCATCCTGCGTTCCTTCCCCCATTGCCCTATTCAGGAAATCATGCCTCCAGGTAAATCAAAACACTGTAACTAACACAATGGTAATTGAAGGCATAGGAGCCAGGTCAGGAAGTGGAGGAGAATGGATGTGCAGCTGTCATTCTCCTCCAGGAGAGTAGGTGCCGCCATGGAGTACCACCCGCAAGAGCAGACATGTGTGGTCAACTCCTTTTGCAGGCAGGTCTCATGTTAAGCCATGTGACATTTCTCAGACAGATCCCTTCTATGTGAACAGTTATGACTGAAAGCAAAAGGAAGCCCCTAGTTGTCAGTGTGCCCAACACCACAGACACCCTCGGAGACAGATACCTGAGGATTTACCCTGGGCTGCAAATGCTATTTACCTAAGTGGCCATGACATATAGATGCTGCAATGTGACACATGCATACAGCTAAGTATGGATATTTAGATAAGTGCCTCCAGCTCATCACCATGGCTACAAACACCTCGGAGATGAAATTGTGGATATCCACAGGCCACCGATCCTGTGGTGTGAATGCTGACTACCATTTTAGGGATGCATCATCCAGTTCTGATTAGAGCAGCCCCTGAGAGAGCTGGAAAGGGGGCCTGCCATTCTGAGTGAACACAACATAATGGGATTGATCATCCTGTCACGAAGCCATGTGGCACACCAGTGAAAGCACCACGAACAGGGATTGCCATCGTGGTTAGCGTTATCATGTTGGTGAATCAGGGAGGCACTTTTAGGTTACAAGGAGCCAAGACTGAGCTTGCCTCAGTTAATAGACGCTGTTTTAATAATACCCAGGGAAGTGAGAAGTCCTTCAGCACACAGCTAGGGATCAGAAACTGGAATATTTGGGAACGTTCAGTAGCTCTAGTGGGTGTGCAGCCTGTGTTCATTGCATGGGGATACCAGGTCATCTTCTCACTCTTTCAGCAGCTGATATCCATGGCTTCTACCCCAGCACATCCACTGAGTCCAAGACTGGGTGTCTGAGAGATTGACTGATCTCTTTCTCTGTTTCCTTTGGTGTGCTTCTCAGCTCCGTACTGTCTACCATCTTTGGAATCCCTCGGCAGATCTGAAGGCCACATTCTCCACAAGTGAGAATTGGAGTGGTTAGACACCATGCAGGCAGGACAGCTTTTTGGGCCAGACCACTTCTTGGGCCACTGTCCCCAGTACCTATGATTGACTTGGGATCAGAGGCCCATTTCTGACCCTATTAATGGTGGTCAACTACTGGGGCAAGGAGTTACAAGGACAGCATGGCAACCTCATCAAAAAGAGAATGTAGGCAATGGCGGGCTTTCTGAGTTTCTTAAGGAATACCTTTAATCATTAAAGTTTCCATGGTCCTCGATCTGACACTGCCTGGCAGGTCGTGTTGGCACAGGTCATCAGATTTTGTCAAAGAACACCAAGGGGAAAAAAAAAATGCATTTCCCAAGCTGTGTTCCTTAACCTTCTTTTAGAAGCTCCCGTTTACATCCAAGATGGCCTAAACACATGTTTCTTGATCTATGGGCTTTCCCCTACCCCCCCATTAGTGACTTTTAATGCTGCACCTTTAACGACTTTCCAGTGGGTTTACCTCCTGGTGGAGAAAAACAGAAAAAAAAAGAGATAACCCGCTGCGATGGGAGACACAGATTATCAAAGTAAACAAATAGTTCTTTGTTTAAAAAAAAAAAAAAAAAAATCCTATATAACAGTAGTCAAACCTTTCCTCTGCAAAGTCCTTCCCCAGGGAGGTAAGGAGGCTACTTTCGGCTCCTTGTGCCCTTGCAGAGGAGACATTGGGTACGACCTGTCATGCCAGGAACAGCTTCCAGTGGTGGGGAACGAGCTGCCTCACGGAGCTTCCATCTTCTCCACACAGCAGCTTTTCTTTCAGGGTTCTTTTAATTTTTCTAATTAATTTTGAGAGCTCTTTGAGACATTTTCCATTTTGTTCACAGTTTGAGTCCTGCTCTGAGGTGTTCTCAATAAATGTCATGGTGTCTTCAGCGGAATTCTTCCCGTGTAATGGATCCTTCGAAAGAGACTCATATTCCTGTTTAATTTAGATGCCTGATCTGATTGTCAGTTTCAATCCAGCAACAGCTTTGATTATTGACGGTGACCCATAAATCATAAGGACTCAAAACACATTCAGAGCAGGGAGGGAGGCTGCTGGTTAAAAGTTCCAGAATAAGGGAGCACCTGTAGGGTACGATTTTTTCTTGAGATTTTCTGGGGTAGCTTTTCTTCTGAAACAGTTGGCTTATTTAATATCGACGTCCCAGAGTCTCAAATGGTCTGTATGTGAGTGTGTGTACAACCGTGTATCACTTAACAATGAAGACATGTTCTAAGAAATGCATCATTCGTCAATTTGGTCATTGTGTGAACATCGTAGAGTGTATTTACACAAACCTAGATGGTATAGCCTACTACACACCTGGGCTATATGGTTTAGCCTATTACTCCTAGGTTATAAGCCTGTACAGCATGCTACTGTAATGAATACTATAGGCATTTGTAACACAATGGTCAACATTTGCGTATCTAAACATATCTAAATATAGAAAAGGTATATACAAAATGTGGTTTAAAAGATTAAAAATGGGTACCGCTGTATAGGACACTTACTATAAATGGAGCTTGCAGGACTAGAAGTGGCTGTAGGTATGCCAGTGAGTGTGAAGGCCTAGGCCATTACTGCACACTACTGTGGACTGTAAGCACTGTACACTCAGTCTATGTTAGATTTATTACAATATTTAATAAATATTTAATTTCAATATTCTTTCTTCAATCATATATTCACTTTAGCTTACTATAACTTTTTTACTTTATAAACTTACTATCTAAAAAAATTTGGAGTAACAGCTTAAAACACACATTGTGTGGCTATACAGAAGTATTTTCTTTATATCCTTATTCTGTAAGGTTTTTTTTTTTTTGTATTTTAAAATTTTTTATTTTGTTTACTCTTTAAACTTTTTAAATTAAAAACGAAGGCACAGGCTGGGCGCAGTGGCTCACACTTGTAATACTAGCACTTTGGGAGATCAAGGTAGGCTGATTACTTGAGCCCAGGAATTTGAGACCAGCCTGGGCAGCGTGGTGAAATCCCGTCTCTACACAAGTAGAAAAATAGGCTGGGCATGGTGGAATGTGCCTGTAGTCCCAGCTACTCCGGAGGCTGAGGTGGGAGGATTGTTTGAGCCCAGGAGGTCAAGGCTGCAGTGAGCCGAGATCACACCACTGCACTCTAGCCTGGAAAACAGAGTGAGCCCCTCTCTCAAAAAACAAACAAACAAACAAAAAACCAAAAGCCCAAGTAGGGCACAAACACACACATAAGCCTAGGCCTACATGGATCAGGATCATCAATATCACTGTGTTTCACCTGCACATCTTGTCCCACTGGAAGGTCTTCAGGGGCAATACCATGCATGGAGCTGTCATCTCCTATGATAACAATGCCTTCTTCTGAAATGCCACCTAAAGGGCCTGCTTGGGGCTGTTTTACAGTTAAATTTTGTATTTTGTAAGTAGAGGGAGCACACTCTAAAATAATGACACAAGTTATAGTAAATATGTAAATCAGTAACATAGTCACTATTACCATTATCAAGTATTAAGTACTGTATGTAATTGTATGTGCTATACTTCTATACGACTTTCAGCGCAGTAGATCTGTCGGCACCAGCAACATCACAGACACATGAGTAGTGCCTTGCACTGTGATGTTATAATAGCTATGATGTCACTGGGCCATAGGAAATTTTCAGCACCATTGTAATCTTACAGGACCGTTGCCATGTATGCGGCCCCTCCTTGATTGAAACGTTGTCATGTGGCACAGGACTATATTTTTAAAAAGACAAAACTTTGCAATTTGATTTAATGTAGCGTTTTGTGACAGTTGGAGATTTTTCCTGTTTACATATTTTCTTCTTTTAATTATTAAGATCCCCTCATATATCTGTAGTCTCCATTCCTGAAGAGTTGGGTTTTCTCAGATTTGCTTTCATTGGTTCTAGTGTAAAGCTGCGTCTCTCATGTTTGCACATCAGGTGGGTATTTGTACCGTAACAGGAGGAACTTGAAGGCAATTCAGCTGTCTTCCCAAATGTGGAAGATCCAATCTTGGAAAGATCCAGTGTTCCGCAATATGGAAAACACAGATGTCCTCCACTTTAGAGAAAGCCTGTCAGTCAGTTGCCACCTGTTCAGAAAAGGAACCACCAAACGCAGAGTGGCAGCTTGTTACCAACCTCTCAAACCCAAGTGCACTAATTGACTCACGTCCCCATCAAGCAGACTCATTTGCAACCTGTGGGAAGTTGCTGCTCTCTCTGGCATGGTGGTACTGAAGGAAATGCCCCTTCGGTGGCTGAATCTGCAGCTTCCATTCTTTGTTGTCTGTGACCCAACAGAGGAGGCAAAGGACATGAGGGACTGAGAGCATGCCTCTCAGTTTCTCCCATAGGCCATCCAGCTCTCTTTAGATGCATGGTATTTGCAGGCTGCATATCCTTGCTACCTGGGATGCTAAATGAAATCTTTATTTGGATAAAGTTATTCTGTAGTTTTGCCCATGACTCCAACCCCCCTTCAGGTCTCATAAACATTTTGGGGAAGGGGTTATGGGTGAGAGTGGCACCTGTTCCTTACTTCTTACCTTGTGGAATCTTCCAGCACCATCCAGGTCCATCTCCCACATCAGAACTGAAGCACTTACTCCTTGCCCCCCCAGTTACTGGAAATATTGGAGGCTGACTACTTTCAATAAGGTCCTCTTTTCAGTAGTTACCCCAGGTTAAACCCCCTTCCCTAGGGGACAGCCTGCATTTCAGCTTGAGAGCTCCCCTCTCAATTGAGGCCTTAGTTTTGTCTGTACCATAATTCAACTTCTTCTGCTACCCAATCCTGCTCCCTTTACCCCAGCCCAGGAAGTGTCGATGAACTTGGCTCTCTGCTAGCCAATAATTACTCCTTGAGTTCACTGTGTGTCCACAATGATTGCTAAATTCCATAAAAATGCTCTTTCTTTAAAAAGATGCTATTGCTATCACTTTTCCATAAAGAAATTCCTTCTTCAACTCTTCAGGGTCCAAGGTTCCAGGTCTTTTGAAAAATGATTATTTTGACATTTTTCATTGATATGTGTAAACATATAATAAACAGTGCAGGTCTTGAGTGTACAGCTTACAGGTTAATTTTTACATATACACATATGTGCACACTCACGGAACCAACCCATACCAAGATGTCAAACATGTCCATCATTCCAGAAAGCTCCCTCATGTCCCCCAATGTTTCCCTGCCAAAAGCCAATACCATTCTAACCTCTATCCATGTGAATTACTTTGGAGCGATTATTTTGCATATTTTAGGTTTCCATCTTTCATCTGTGGTCTTCAAAATTTGGTGAGTGTTGATGGGGGGAGTCACCATTTCTGTTATGCTTTTACAAGGAGATAAAAACATTTAGAAGGCAGCATGCCTAAGAAAGGAACTCACAACTCAATATTTACATGAAGCACCAAAAAATATAAGCAATGGCCATTGTTAATATTGCACAGATGTATTATTTTACAGGCATTTATAGTTTGCAGAGAAGTGGCTGTAAAATGCTACACCACCAAGTTGTCAAATTATTTACAACTTAGGTTGAAAGAGTGATTAGGCTGGGATTTTGAAGTTGAATTAGGATAAGCAATTTAAGCTCTGGATCTATTCAACTTTTTGTTTTCTAAAAGAGTGATAACATATTACAAGGCATCACCTTGTAATCCTTATAATCCTTTCTCCTTTCCCCAGCACCACTGAAGGTCTCCACCTTTTTCTACCCATATCTTTGGGAGTGTTTCAACCTTTGGTCCCATTCCTTCTTCTGGTGTTGCCAGGATTCCCAGGGAGTTTCCAGTTCTTTTTTGTTTTCTCTTTTTTAAGACAGGGACTTGCTCTGTTGCCCAGGCTGTAGTGCAGTGGCATCAACATGGTCCACAACAGCCTCAACCCCCTGGGCTCAAGTGATCCTACTGCCTCAGCCTCCTGAGTGGCTGGGACTACAGGCATATGCTTCTACACCCGTCTAATTTTTTTTAAATTTTTTGTAGAGATTGGGTCTCACTTTGTTGCCCAGGCTGGTCTCAAACTCCTGGGCTCAAGCAGTCCTCTTGCCTCATCCTCCCAAAGTGCTGGATTACATGCATGAGCCACTGCACCTGATCTCAAGTAGCATTTCATGAGATCCACAACTGAGTCTTTCTCTAGGAGGAAGAGAAAATCAAGCTATTGTGTAATCTTTGGTGGTTGCAGTGATTT
Source organism: Papio anubis (assembly GCF_008728515.1). Lineage (NCBI taxonomy): Eukaryota > Metazoa > Chordata > Mammalia > Primates > Cercopithecidae > Papio > Papio anubis. The sequence continues at coordinate 18,988,808 of NC_044993.1, read as the reverse complement.
TGTCGTACAGTTTTTGAGTGGCTGAGGACTGGTTAAAGCTGGAAGCAAATTTATATTTGGCTCCTTGTCCATATACTTGTCAGTTGGAGATGATGGAATAGGCTCCAGGGACCCCCGAATTAGTCAGGTCCTGGCCAGGAAGACAGAACCTATGTATAACACTTTCCATAGGAAAGTTAATGTGGAGTCTAGTTTAAAAGGGTTAAGCACTGGATGGGCATGGTGTGTTGTGGCGGGGGAGGAGACACTGGAGAGACTAGTAACAGCAGGAAGCTCACCACCCTCAGCCTGAAGGAACAAAAGGAGGAGATGGTAGGACACAGCCCAGAAACCAGGGCTACCTGTTGGAAAGTGGAATCACAAGAAGGCTGTCTGACAAAGCTGGGGTCATGGAGGAGAAGCAGCAACTTCTGGTGAGGTCGCCCAAGGCAGAGGGAGGAGGAGAGGGGAAGCCTCCTACCTGACTCCTCCCTCACTCTCACCCTCCAGACTCCTCCTAGTGCCTCCCATTTGGCAAATCCCAAGCAGAAGTCATTTGGCAAGAGAACTTTCGGGAAACGTAGTTTGCACAGGGAAGCCCCGCCCCACAGAATATGGAGGACAGCAGAAGACTAGGGAGGGTTGAATCTGAGAGCAGAGAGTCCAACCACCAACCAACTTCGTTTCCCATCCTTCGTTAATCGGTGAAGAGCAAACCTTCCCACCACTTTGGTACAGAGCTAATTTTTAAAAATGTGTTTCTTTTTTGTTTGTTTGTTTGAGATGGAGTCTCGCTCTGTTGCCCAGGCTGGAGTGCGGTGGCATGATCTTGGCTCACTGCAAGCTCCGCCTCCCCAGTTCAAGTGATTCTCCTGCCTCCTCCTCCCGAGTAGCTGGGATTACAGGCACGTACCACCAGAACTGGCTAAATCTTTTTTGTATTTTTTCTAGAGATGGGGTTTCACCATATTGGCCAGGCTGGTCTCAAACTCCTGACCTCAAGTGATCTGCCTGCCTCGGCCTCCCCAAGTGCTGGGATTACAGACGTGAGCCACCGTGCCGGCCAAGATGTGTTCCTAAGAAAAGCAAAAGGCCAAGCACTGGGCGCGTCTTTGTTTTCAGGGCCTAGGGGCTTCCAACTGGAGTCTGTGCTAAGGGGCTCTGTCTCTTGCTCCTTGGGAGTTTATGGATGCAGTGCCTTACTTTAGGATTTATAGGCTATCTCAGTTTCATAAATCAGCCATGTGTGCTCCGTGTGTGCGAGTCTGCAAATTCTAAACTAATATGTCGCTCTCTTTCTGTCTAGCATCATATTTATGTTAAGGCTCCATAAATCGTGCTCTACGTTTCTGCAGCACGGCCGTGATGAAAGTGATGTAACCCACAATAGGAAAGAATGGAAATTAAAATGCAAGAAAACAAAATGAAATAAAAATTCACGTGAACTGCAATTTAAAGTTGTTTATTTCAGAAATGTGCACTGATGAGGGGAAGGATATCAAGTGTTCTGTCTGCATTTAGCCGCTTGGCCACTAAGCCATTCGGTCCATCTTTGCCATGCCAAATGGGCCTCTTGTCAAGGTCCTAAGATTTGTTTCTGGGTCAGAGGTGATGGTGGTAAGCTTCTGAGCCTTAACGTCTTTTCAGGGGCAATATTTCCAGAGGGATGTTAGGGATCAGTGTGTTGAGGTGAGATTGTGAGGGCAAAACTGCCTTTTTCAAGGGCCAGATCTCCAGCCAGCAGGTGAAGGCAGAAGCGATACCTGAGGAAACACTTTCTCAGGTTTGAGCCTGGAATTTTGCTATTTCCTGGCTGGCTTAGCAGACCAGAACAAGGAGGATTTCAGCTGTTCCATTTTAGCCAAAGCATTTTTTTTTCAGACAGATTTTAGTGTATTTCATGTGCACCAATTTCTTTCCTTTGCATCCAACTCCTAGACAGCTTGACTGGATCAGAGCTAAAGAACAACCCTGCTAAGGAGTTCACTTGACTGGCAGAGGGCATGATTTACAATGGAATTCACCTCCGATACAGAGCATCTTCCTTTTCTTTAGGGTTATTCGCTTTTCAAATTGTTTATTACATTTGAAAACTGACTGAAACATCAGGTTATGCATTAGATCAGGGAATAAAAGGTAATATTTTAACATGCTAAAGGAATTCTGCCAGCCAGTCATAAGTATCAATCCATCACAATTATTAGAAACAATGTACTCTGCGGTAGTAAAGAGATACAGCCAATATGCAGACACACACTAAATAAATCCCCTGTTATGCTGTTTCCTCCCCTGCCCGGGCAAATGCAGGAACTATTGATACAAAAGAGAAACAAGGCGAGTGGAACTCAACACCACTCATTTTTTTCTTTCTGGTTTCAATCATTCCTGTAAGAAAGACTCTTGAGTGGAATTTGTATCAGCGCCCCAGCTTCCCTCTTAAGATGGTAGTTTTGCTGGGCACAGTGGCTCACACCTGTAATCCCGCACTTTGGCAGGCCAAGGTGGGCAGATCACCTGAGGTTGGGAGTTCAAAACCAGCCTGACCAACATGGAGAAACCCCGTCTCTACTAAAAAAAAAAAAAAAAAATTAGCTGGGTGTGGTGGTGCGTGCCTGTAATCCCAGCCACTCAGGAGGCTGAAGCAGGAGAATTGCTTGAACCCGTGGGTAGAGGTTGCAGTGAGCTGAGATCGCGCCATTACACTCCAACTTTGGCAACAAGAGCAAAAAATTCTGTCAAAAAAAACCCAAACAAACCCAAAAACATAGTTTGTCCCTGGGTTGGGGAGTTTTAATATACACAGAACAAGATTATAATACTAATGATTATGTCTGTGCATCAACAAGGAAAGAAGGCCAATGGGGAGGAAGAAACAAGGGGGTAAATGGAAGAGGCAAATTGATTCAACCTAGAAAATAGACCTCGCCTGAGTGTTTATGCACAAATGGATGCCCACTTTTGTTTCCACTCGCTTTCCTTTCTTTTCCAGCCAGATCTTCATTAGCAGAGAGAATGCTGGAGGCCGCCCCCTCTTTCGTGCAGTCATTTGCTTTACGTAAACCAGCTAGCAAACCGCTCCGTCCGTATTGATGTAGACATTACCACAAATCGCCACTTAGGGACCTGAACGAATTGACTAACTGGTTTCAGATCCAATACACATAACTTGATCAGACACAAAGTTTAAGTACACTTGCAGTCGTGCCAACTGCACCTACCGGGAAGCGACTCTTTGGCTGCCAGCTTCAAGAGGCCCTGAGGGAGACCCGGGAGGAAGGCATGCAGACCTAGGCAGGGCCAGTCTGGAGGCTTCAAGGAGAAGGTGGAAAGAAATAAGCCACTCTGGGCAGGAAGCGAGGCCATTTCAAAAGCCACATGGCTGCTTCAGTCTAGGGTGCACTTGATACAACTTTTAATTTGGCTTTTTATCATGCATTCTAGCAGCTGTGAGGTCTGGGGACAGAGTGTCAGATGACATGGGAGATGGGGAACTCAGATCCAAAAAACCTTGGCTGGCTGAGGGTCAACCATGTGTGCATGTGTCCACCCATGAGCCTGCCACACCCAGGAACAATGGCTTTTGAGTTCACCATCTTCTCAACAGCTAGGAAACTACCTGAGTAGATCCAGGGAAAGACCTTGGAAGGAATGAACAGGTTGACTCTAGCAGCTCAGGACTGCTCTGCTCTGTGACTGGAGGCAAGCACCATGCAAGCCTGTCCTTCCCAGGTGCAGTGGGCCAGCCTGGCCCTGCCCGTACTGGAGGCAGCCATTCACATCAGACCTAATCCAGCTATTACTGAGTTGACTTCACCTCACTCCTTTGGGTTATAAATGTTTGTCTTCCTCCAGTCAGCTTGGGGATAGGAATGCTGTCTTTGTGTGACGTGAAGCTTTCCTTCAGTGTATGATGTGATAGAACTTACAAGCCTGGATGTATCACCTCTGGGCTGAAACAGGTAAAAGCCGGGTCCTTTTCCATCTCTCTGCCCCTGACAAAATAACAGCCAAGGCCATATTCCAGATGACTCAGCTTCAAGAGGAAAGAGGACTTCCTAAACCATGTCAGCTTTTGTGTGGATGTGATATGTCAAGCCACTGAGATTCAGGGGTTTATTTGTTACCACAGCAGAGCTTAACTTTATCCGGACTAATAGAAATCTCGTTAGTGTAAAAAGCAGGGTGAGCAAGAATATTTTGATGACATTTTGTCAAAGGTATATCCACTTTATAGGAACATGACAACCATATATAAAAACTGCACCCAACAGAGTAATGAGATAAATATTAGTCACAGGAGAAATCTGACATTATATTATATATTCGTTCAAAGAAATACCAGTTAGCTGTCACCTCTGCAGTTTCTTAGTTTTCACTGGAGAGGTGGTGTTTTATTTTATTTATTTTTTGTGAGACAGGGTCTCATTTCTGTTGTCCAGGCTGGGATGCAATGGCACCATCAGGGCTCACTGCAGCCTCGACCTCCCGGTTCAAGTGATCCTCCCACCTCAACCTCCTGAGTAGATGGGACTATATAGCACGTGCCACCATGCTTGGCTAATTTTTGTATATTTTGTAGAGATGGGGTTTTTCCGTATTTCCCAGGCTGGTCTCAAACTCCTGGGCTCGAGCTATCTGCCTGCTTCAACCTCCCAGAGTGCTGGGATTATAAGCATGAGCCACTGTGTCTGACCTATTTTATTGTTTTAACACAAAGGGATTTGTTAAATGGTGTTGTGTCAGTGCAAGGCGGAATTATGTAACATAGCAATTCAATTTTTATTTCAGACATATCAGGTCCACCTTGAAACTAATTTCCACATTGGTTAAACCAAAATAAAATTTTCAGTAGCGTGAACAGTAAGAGAATATTTTTATGCCATTAAAAAGGTTTCAATGGGAATTGGGCAAAAATTTACAAACCTGCCTTGGAAACATTATGGAAAGCTTCCCATCTTTGGGAATATGTTAGTGGAAATACTGGAGTTAGTGTGACCATCCTTGAACTGGGTATCTCAATAGATGTAGCAGCTGATGTGATTCCTCCATTCTGAGCTGCAGCGGAATTCTTGATAAAACTGTCAATGTGTCTACTCATAGTATTTCCATTAAGTTAACTTTAAGGCGTGAAATGTAAAGGTTTTAAGATACTCTTCCACAAGTATTTGAATCGCTGCAATGGAATTTTGTAGAAATTGGTTGTACAACAGAAATTTGTAACAATTATATAAATGGCACATCTCATGTTTTTCCACTTGATATGATGTTTTTCATATTTATATAGCATGAATGGAGACACTGTTATCATTTTGTGATTTTATTGAAGTGCAGTTCAGACAAATTTTGACATTGTAGAACACAAGATTTCAGTGACTAATCTCCACTCTTGAAAGAATGCTAATGTTGTTACAATTACTATGAGCTTTGTTTTATTCAGTCAGAAAAAAAAAAACCTATCAGAGAAAAATCGTTTTAAGTGTTCTGAGTCAGAATTTTGTTTCTTTTTATAAAGTGATGTTACTGTTTTGTTTTTTTTTTCTACCTAATTCTACTCTTTAAAAAAAGTAAGGAGAGATTATTTTGAAATAAATTATTTGTGAATATTTTTTCTTAGAACTGAATTTAAGAAGAAAGATTTCCAAGATAATGCTGCTTAAAGTAAGCAAGTTATAGGGGGAAAAAATTGCTAGCATTGGTATTTGTTGCAATTTGGATCTAATGCGTCAGGTAACAAGGGTGTATGATGTTAATTGCTGAATTATTCCAGACCTTTGAAAGGCAAATCTTAGTGCTTCTATGAATTATGCTGGATTCAGCTGGAAAAAAGCCCTAAATGGAATGATCTAGAGAAGCAATGGAATCATTTCTACGTTGCTCATCTCACTTTGTCATGAAATGATCTTTTTAATGAACTTTCAGTTCTTAAATCATATCTTAATGAGAACTTGCTAGTCAGATGGGATAAAAATAAAGATCCAATACAGTTGAATGTGCATCAAGATTTTCATCAGGAATGCATTAGAATGCCAAACGTAAGGGAGGTATAGAATTATCTTGTCTCCCTCCCAGATTCAAATGCTGGGATCAAGAGGGCATTTTCCCTAATTAATATATTTTAGGTATCACAGAAGTTACTGATGATGTTCAGATGATGAAATTTTTCTTGATAATCCATATGAATTGCTCAGAAAATCTGGAGTTCTAAATAGCTATCGAAAATAATCATACAACTCTTAGAGTTTGCTATGCATCTGATACTATGCTAAACACTTCGTATAATTTCATTTAATCTTCAAAACAGCCATATGAGATAGAAACTATTATTAGTTCCATTTTACAGATAAAGAAAACTAAGGTTAAATAAATCGCCGGGGTCGTTAAATAGTGGGTGGTTAAGCTGGCATTTGGTTCTTTCTAGAACAAACGCTCTTAATCTCCAGTCTGTCTTGACATCGTAACAACTGGGTATATATTGGGCATCAACTTCAATAGCAATGGGGTGATGAAAATAGAACAGTAATGTCTGGGGTGACAGACAACTTTTGCTGGATTTTGTACATCTTGTCCTACAGCTTTATTTTCCAGGGATCCTATGGCTTCCTAAGTCGCAGACAACTACCTGGAATGGGGGAAACTTGATAAGTGAAGCTTTTCCCAGTGGAATCAAAACATCACCCCCATCCCCAATGTTTCTTTGCCCAGGATCCCAGGAGGCAGCCATTGAGATTTGCCAGTTGTTTCCATCCATGTCAATATCAACACTTATTTTCATACCCCTGTGGTTCCTCCAGATGGGCTGACAGTGCCATGGCCTGCCACTGGGCCATGAGGTCCCTGCTGATGTGGGCTCTGCTATTCTTTCCATCACTCTGGCCTCCCCTTACCCCTACCCCACCCTGTGCAGGCCCATGTTGCTCTTTTCATCACACTATAGTAGGCTGTCCCTCCTTCCTTTGCCACCCGTATGGCTGCTGCCCTCAACCTGCCATGGTATTGCAGCACTTCTGATCAGCCAGCCCTAAAGGATGGCGCAATTCCTTTAGCTTTCTTCAGTGTTTGCAGCTCTTACATTAGTTCCCAAAGGAGCAAATTTGTTCTCTCAAATTCTTCTAGGCTCCTTTCGTGAGGACCTTGTACCAGTTATTTATTGCCAAGTGAATAAATCACCCCCCAAATTAGAAGCTTAAAACAAAAGTGATACAGTTGCTCACTACTCTGCAGGTAGACCATTTGTGCTAGACATAGTTGGGTGGGTGCATTTCTGTTCTACATCATGTTGGCTGGGCTTGCTTAGAGGTCTGGGACCTCTCTTTCCATGTGGGTTCTCATCTACAAACAGGCTAGCCTCAGCTTTTTGCATATGGTACTAGAATGAGTCCCAGCAAAGAGCCAGAGAAGACAAACTCCTATGAATGAGCACTTTTCAAAGTTCTGCTTGCATCACATTTGCTCAAGTCCCATCAACCAAAACAACTCACAAAGCCAAGCCCTGAGTTAGTGCTGGAGGAGGCTAAGAAATCACATGAACTAGGCGCAGTGGCTCACGCCTGTAATTCCATCACTTTGGGAGGCTAAGGTGGGTATCACTTGAGCCCAGGAGTTCAAGACTAACCTGGGCAACATAGTGAGAACCTGTGTCTGCAAAATAATAAAACATTAGCTGGACATGGTGGCATGTGCCTGTGGTCCCAGCTACTCAGGAGGCTGAGGTGGAAAGATCACTTGAGCCCAGCCCAGGACATTGAGGCTGCAAGGAGCCATAATCATGCTGGCACTCCAGCCTGGGCAACAGAGCAAGACCCTGTCTAAAAAAATAAAAATAAAAATAAATAAAAAATAAAAAAAAAGAATCACATAGATACAGAAAGATGTGATTTATTGGACCTTTGCTATAACAGACCTTAATAAGAGTCCTCCTGGGATGGGTTCAGAAGACATTTGAGTAACGGCACCCTACAGCACCACACCCCAGCTGTCCACCATTAACTGAACTCTTTCGTTTGTTATTAAAGTCTCTCACCTATGTGGTCCCTATCCAAACTGTTTTTTTTACAAACCTCCACTCAGGAATCCTCTGATCTAGCACTGCCTCTATTGATAGTCTTTTGCCATTTCCTCCAGGTCAAAAACCCTTGCTTTTTTCTAAATAGCAAGCTATTTCAGCATAAGGAACACTATTCTTCTACCTAACTCCAATCTCTCATACCATTTTCCCTCATTTTAGTTCTGTTATTGCTGTCCATTTATAAGTCTTATTTTTCCAAGCAGGTTTTATGCCATAACACATATATACCTAAGATATAAATACCCAGTAACCCGAATTGCCTTGGCCTTACAGTGGAAAGAATTTGTCTCAGTGTTACCTGTGAATTTCTTGTAAGAGTTGAAGTGGTCTTGCTCCAGGTTCTGGGTAAAGCCTGAGATCCTGAAGTGCAGAGTGGACCACAGCACATTGAACAATGGATTCTTTCTTAGCAACATTTGCAGATGAAAGCAAACTTCATTCCTGAAGAGAAAAAGAAAATGAGTAAGAGAGACCCTAGATTTAGCAGGAAACCAGGAAAGTCCTGGGCTAGAATAAAAACTGCATCACACCTGTAATCCCAGCACTATCCAGTTAATTTTGGTGTTTGGAATCCTTGCAGGTCTATCTTTATGTGGGGGACCCTCTGGGATTCTGGAATTGATAGGTATTCCTCAAAGGCAGAATTCCTCAATGCAAAAGCCGAGTGTTAGAGACACGTTATCAAGTGATACTGTTACTGGTGGAGGGTGTCCAGGTTCTTGGCATCTTGAACAAAGAATTGAACAAAACACACAAACAAAGCAAGGAAAGAATGAAGCAACAAAGCAGAGATGTATTGAAAATGAAAGTACACTCCACAGGGTGGGAGTGGGCCGAGCACAGGGGCTCAAGAGCCCCGTTACAGAATGTTCTGGGGTTTCAATACCCTCTGGAGGTTTCCATTGGTTACTTGGTGTATGTCCTAGGTAAATGAAGAAGATGAAGTAAAGTTACAAAGTCATTCACTCCATGTATGCCCTATGTAAATGGAGAGGGTATGTCCTGTCACAGCTGAATCAAATCCATTTGATTTAGTTCTAGGATGTCAGCATGAATCAGCCTTACCTTCCCTGCATTCAGACCCTATTCTCCTGCCTCAACCCTTTAGGCCCGCAATTAAGCTTTTGAATAATCAGATGTCATTCACTCAACATGTTTATGGCTCAACTGCTATGTGCCAGGCACTGGGCTAGGAACTTGGGACACATTGATGAATGAGAGAGGTGGCGCCTGCTCTCCTGTTGCTCACAGCCTTGGAAAAGTGATTAGACAGGAAACTGTGTCATAAGTTCTGGCACTAGGCGCTTGAGAGCAGATAGTAGGAGGGGATTTCACCCAGACTTAGGAAGTCAGATAAGGCTGGAAGGCTGCCTGGGGGAAGCAGTGTCTAAGCAGTGACCTGAGGAAAAGGATGAGGATGAGCCAGCCAGAGGGATGTGTGCATACCTGTGTCACTTGGTAGGGCGGTACACAGGGACATCCAGTGGGCCGAGGGAGTAGCTTGTGTGAAAATAAGAGATAAGAAAAAGCATATTGGGTTCAACACACAGAAAGACACTTAGTGTGGCTGGAACTCTGAGAAGGGAAGAGAGAGAAGTTGAGCAGGATACTGGACACTGCAGCCCTTATCAGCATGTCAACGAGTGGACCTAGAACAAAACCTAAACACAGTCCCAACATGGTAGAGTATTTTCATCAAAGAAGATTTTTTTCTTAAGAAAAAAAATCATTGTAAATGCTAGAAAGTTTTTTTTCTGCCTCACTCTCAAGTTTACCTTCAAAGAGACTTGAAACCTGAACTGTATCTAAACAACTGAATGTTCTTCATTTAAAACCAGCAAGGAACGGGGGCCAGTAATTCACTTGTCTACCAAAATGGGATTTGGACATTACACAAAGGAAAGAAAGCAGTATCATGGTTGGCTATTTTCCTACTCACTCCATTCCTGAGGTCACCCATTGGTCCCTTCTGCACTGACATTGTGCAAGTGAGTTGTCATTTCCTCTTACTCATTTTTCAACCCTCTATTTGACTTTGCTATGACCTGATCTATTTTCAGTCCTCCTCCTATTTTTGTTAATTTCCCAAATGCATGCAACTAGCCATTAGTTCTTTCTTTACCCTTTGGAGGACAAAATTGGCGGGATCCTTTTATAGTCATGTCTCTGAGGACATTTCAAAGCTTATGAAAATTCCATTTTTTTTTTCCTTATGGGAAATGCTGTCTGGTTCTAAAGGCAAGTATGTGGCAGTATCTTTCCAGTTATCTAAGCAGAAGATTTCTATTCCTTTCTGTGTTTTAACATTGTACATTTTTATGAAATACTACGTAAAAATAAAATGCGAACCAATGCATGAGATGTTCCTATGTAACTGGAGGAACATAGAAGAAAGACATCGTTATTTCCAGAAAGCCCTTCCTCATTGAAGGTGTTCCTCTGGCCGAACCAACAGATCCTTAAACACAGGAAATTGGAAGTTGTTTTAAAGAAAAACGCTTTGGGAAGTATTTGTCCTTTGCTCCTCATGTGGGTATGCATTGTAGCTTTGGCATCACAGTTCTCTGCCACCCTGGTGATACCGTGCCTCTCATCTGGGGCAAACTTGGCCCCGAACAGACCATTCCCCCTCATTTACTCATGCCCTACAAAGGGCTGAGCTCATCATGGCGTCATCTGATATTCCGGTGGCCCATCTGGTCACCAGGCACCCAGCTCCCAGGGACATGGAATTAGGCCATCTCAAGGGAATGCCAAGGGCGAGAGTCTGCAAACCTCTTCGGCATGAGTTCGGGCCTTAATGCATCATGACTGGAGGTTTTTCAAGCCCATGTCTGAATTGTTAAGAGATTAGAGTCTCAATCAAGCCAGAACTTTAGACTATTTGGGAGTGAGGTGGAGGATAAAGCTATGCTCCAGGAAGAGATGTTCTCTGCACCCTTACAATACGGAGAGGATGCCTCATGGAAAGAGCGTTTTCTTTGGGACATCGGTTTTTAGGCTTCTCTCTTCACCCAGGACTCTGGGCGGGAAGTATTTACTGTTGCACAACCGCGCCTTTCCTACCTGCAGCTCGTGGGCTCAGGCAACAGAAAGCAGCTCTTCCCCCTGGACCCTCCTGCAAACTTGACATTCTTGCAATCAAGTCCGTGCACTGTCTAGTGGGGGATTTCAGACTGTTTTCTTATTACTAAATGGAGAGGTATTAACAACACAATGCAGAAATTAAAAAAAAAAATAATAAAGGCAGAGGGTGGGGAACGGGAGGAAGAAAAGAAAAGACAGCCGCCTGCTCTTTTCTTCTTGGTATTATTATTTGTGACAAAGCCCTCGGTCCATTTTTCTTCATAATTTGCAGGACTCCTAATGGGAACAGCACCTCCCAATTACCATGGCTGCCAAAGGCTAATTTGGTTACCCTCCGGATCCACAATAGCGAAACTGTGTCGAGCCTTTGTCGATATTTGCATACTATACATACCAGGAATGTAAAACAGCTGCCTGGCCCCTCGCCACTATCATGGCAATTATGGGTCATTAGCTCCCCCGCCCCCCACTCTCCCTTTTCCTTGTTCTCTTCTTCCAGGGTCTGGTAGGCCCTTGTAGGCAGCTGACGGATTTGCAGAGACAAGAAATGAGAACGCAGAGCTGCGTGGCCTATTTGTTCAGCGTCGAGGCTGACGGAACTGCCATTTGAATTGGCAGAGCACAGCCCCCATGCTTTTATTTCTTGATTACCTCCTTCTCATCTTTTCTTCCAGCCTCTTTGGTCCCCACACTGGCTCTCAGCTCTCTTGAGGAAGCCTCTCTCTCTCTCTCTCTGTCTGTCTGTCCTCTCTCTCTCTCTCTCTCTCTCTCTCTCTCTCTCTCTCTCTCTCAGGCTCTGTGCACGTGTCTATGTGTACGTATTTGTCCTGGCAGCCCGATGGACCTCCGGGCCAGGCGTGTGCTGACACCTGGAGCCGGGGCCCACGTGTTCTCTTCCTCCCGGGTCAGCGTCGGAGAGATCCGGCCTCAGATGTGCACAGCCAGCCCCCAGACCCTAAGCTGATCCACATTCAGAGGAGGGGATGTTTCACTTTCAAGTTTGTTCATTGAATTCTAACCCCATGGAGGGGGAAGAGGGGGCGGAGGAAAAGAAAAGAACAAGAAAGGATTTAGTATGAAGCTCTCTCTCTTTGGCAACGATGTGTTGTGTCTTGCAGTAGTTAATGGGAAGTTATGGTTTTGAATATAATTTTTTCCCTTCAAGCTGCTAATTTTATTGACAATATGGATAGATTGAAAGACCCAAAGCTTTTGTGTTGTTTTGTTAAAGCAAATAAGTGAGGCACAAATGTAAATTACATCTCCAGGTTCACATTAGAGGTTTGCAAATAATACTGAGCTAATGGTTATTGCAAAGGAAAATAGCACTGGGATCAATATTCTATACAGTGGAAGGCGATACCTCTCTCTCTTTTAATCACCTCATTGCAGAAATGGCATTGAAATTTGAAATCTCATTTTCTCCATTTGTACAAATTGAACATAAATCACTATGAGTGAGGGGAGGCGGCAGGCAGCTTCGCTCTTTGCGGGATTGCATTACTAATTAGTGTTGGGCTAAAGCCCTACACAGCCTGGAGAGGCTTCTCGAGACCTCTGGCCAAATGCAAGATGCTTTGGAGAGTCTGGATGTGTGCAGGGAGGGGCCGGGCCCCTCTAGCGGGGAGTGGGTGAGGCTGAGGTCAGCCCTGCAAAAGAAGGGAGATGAAGGGCAGATCCTCACACATGATGCCATTTTCTGGGCTAGGACAGCAGATCTCCACCAATTAATTCTCTTAGATTTCAGTGGAATAAGAATGGATAGGACCTTACTATTCCCAGGAAGGGGCAAGGTAGATGTTGGCTTGCAAAATTTGCCTTTCATCTGTGGCTGCAGGAGTAGGGAGCAGGGAACCAAAGGATGAACAGCCCGGCTTAACACAGGCACTGCTATATCAGCTCCCAGTGTCTCAGCACCAGTCTCCACTCCCTTCCCTCTGCCCTTCCCTTTCCTTCATTTTTCCACTCGTATACACTTGCACTGAGTGGCTCTCACGGCTCTAAGCTGGGTGATAGATATTATTTACAAAGGATATTCAGAGATGTCAAAGGGCCTCTGATATGTACCCACTTCAGTTCCATTTTCTCAAGTTGCTCAAATGTTACTTACACTGGACTTGATTTATTGGCTATGGGGTCATCATGACAACAGGACTCAAGACCTTTCTCACCCTCCCTAGGCTGACATAACCCATGACCGTGCATTTCCGGGCTGGGCAGATATGGGAGAGTATGCCGTATTTTAAACAAAAGGGTGAGGAAATTGACATCTAAACTGTGGTAGGCAACCTGGGCACATTGATTCATGCCTGTAATCCCAGGACTTCGAGAGGCAGAGGTGGGAGGATCACTTGAGGCCAAGAGTTTGAGACCAGCTTGGGCAGCATAGCGAGACCCTATCTCTAAAAAATAAAAAAAATAAAAAATTAACTGGGCATGGTGGCATGCACCTGTGGTCCCAGCTACTCTGGAGTTTGAGGTGGGAGGATCGCTTGAGACCAAGAGTTTGAGACTGCAGTAAGCCGTGATCATAGCGCTGCACTCCACCCTGAGCAATAGAGTGAGACCCTGTCTCTTTAATTAATTAATTAAAAAATAATACTAAAATTTGGTAAGGGAAGAGGAGAGGATAGGAAAGCAATGTGTCAACTCGGCTGGCAGAACATCTGGATTTAGGACTTCGTTCTTTTTTTTTTTTTTTTTTTGAGGTGGAGTCTCACTCTGTTGCCCAGGCTGGAGTGCAGTGGCATGATCTCAGCTCACTGCAACCTCCACCTCCCAGGTTCAAGCGATTCTCCTGCCTCAGCCTCCCGAGTAGCTGGGATTATAGGTGCGCACCACCACGCCTAGCTAATTTCTGTATTTTTAGTAGTCGGAATTTCTCTGTGTTGGCCAGGCAGGTCCCAAAGTTCTGACCTCAGGTGATCCACCCGCCTCAGCCTCCCAAACTGCTGGGATTACAGGCCTGAGCCACTGCACCCAGCTCCGGATTTAGGACTTTGCTCTTCAAGAGTTGGGAAGACAGCACAGGGAAGAGTAGCCGAGACCGAATCCTTGATGTGTCTGTGCAGTGGCCACTTACCCTTTCCCTTGAAGTAAATAACATTCAGTTGGGTGATTAATGGAGGATGTTTAGTTCATTAAACTTGATACCCTGAGGGCAGGATTAACTGGAAAAATTTGTATATATTTATATGTGAGGCTGCTCCCATAACGGCCAATGTGTATAGATGAGCCAAAAATGGAACAAGCTAGTGTCCGGTAATGTGGGCCTCAGCAACAGCCACTGACACTCGCATCCCCCCATGGCGTTTAGGGGTCCCGGTAAGATTGGAGGAAGATGCCTCTTCACTGCAGCCAGAGTGGCCATTTAGAAGGCCACCGTGCATCCTGCTGCACGGAAACAGGACGGTCAGGCAGTTGCAAAGCCAACAGCACTGCAGACATTCCAGGCACGTTCTGCCCTCCATTGCCTGTCACTCCATCCCCACACTGGGGGGGAAAGGCAGAGTGACTCCTGGAGACTTACCACCCAGGGAACTTTCCGTCTTTTGCCTCATCCTCAGCAGTGGCAGGAGGAGTTAAAAATAGGGGAAGTGAGGGGGAAAACTGGAAACAAGGTTCATTACCTAAGGTTCCTCTCATCCATTTCAATAGATGAAAGCAAAGAAAATAAAGCAAAACCCATCCAAACAGTAAGCAGGTGGTGGCCGCTAATAGAGAAGAAATAAAAACCTTTTAGAAATCAGAGCCGACTACCAAACACACTGACAAAGTGGAATGAAAGTTCTGAACAATCAGTTCAAAGAAAAGGGTGTTTGAAATAAACCCTTAAAAACATTTCAAATGCTGAAGGAAAAAAAAAAAAAAAAAAGCTGCTTTAGATATTTGAAGCCAGGATGATTTAATCCGGAGAGGGGACTTTTTGGATATTACTGGAGGAAAAAAGAAAAAAAAGAAAGAGATTGAGAGAATGAACTGAGGAGTCCTTGAAAGTAGTGAGGTTCAGAGAACAAAACCCACATCGGGTCCCCACGACTGCCAATCACAGCAGGTTCACCACCAACTCCTGGGTTGACCCGGGGCTTTTAACCTCCCCATGCCTCCATTTGCCCAGCCATAAACGGGGGTTACTAATAGGCATGTCCTCTCACCCTCCAGGTCCCCAAGGAGGTTTAATAGGATAATGGACCTGATCCTATTGATGGAGAATGTGTAACTGCCG
Organism: Papio anubis; assembly: GCF_008728515.1. Taxonomy (NCBI): domain Eukaryota; kingdom Metazoa; phylum Chordata; class Mammalia; order Primates; family Cercopithecidae; genus Papio; species Papio anubis. Next base: position 18,973,452 of record NC_044993.1, on the reverse strand, counting down.
CATTGTGACCCCTACCTTTAGAGGCCAATCAGGTATCCTCCTCCCAGAGCCTTTCCAGGACCCTCCCCTATTTGGTGAGTTTCAACATTCATTCAATCATTTCCCATTACGTATGCCTGTGATGTCGCTATATAGCAGGCATGGTGGCACAGGATGACAGAATGAGGAAGAAAGAGCACACGGTGCCCTCCCTCAGGCTGATCACAGGTTGAAGGAGGCAGGTGTATTAACAGGTGATCATATAACAGGGTGCAGGAGCATGCCTGGGATGTCCCAGGAGTGCAGCCCAGAGAGGCTTCCAGGAGCAGGTGATGACTAAGTTTGTTTCTGGCAGAAGGGCAGAAATAGCTGGATGTCAAGGCTGAGAAAGGTATCTCCAGCCAAGGTAACAGCGTGGATGAAGGATGAGTGGAATGAGTTTTGTGACTCGTATGGCAGCGTTTTGGGGTGCAAGGACAGAGTGAAGGCAGAAGAGCCTGGAATGGGAAGCAAGAACTTCAGCCACGTGTAATTGTTTAGTTCAAGAATTGCAATCGGCTGCTGGGTCTGGAGGTTGGTAATGAATAAATATGGCAGCTCCCCAGTCATTAGCAACTCTTATTTTTCTGAACGACTCTCTTGAACAGGTGGTTTCCATCTTCAAGCTCATGTCATTGGTAAGGAATGGAGGGTGGATAGGGCAGAACCACTTTGCAGGCTCTAGCACAGTCTTTTAGGACAAGGGAGGGGCGAGTCTGGTTTTGTTTTGTTTTGTTTTTTATTTATTTATTTATTTATTTTTGAGATGGAGTCTTGCTCTCTTGCCCAGGCTGGAGTGCAGTGGCATGATCTCAGCTCACTGCAACCTCTGCCTCCCAGGTTCAAGCAATTTCCCTGCTTTAGCCTCCCAAGTAGCTGGGATTACAGGTGTGCACCACCATGCCCGGCTAATTTGTTGTAATTTTAGTAGAGACAGGGTTTCACCATGCTGGTCAGGCTGGTCTCAAACTCCTGACCTCGTGATCCTCCCGCCTTGGCCTCCCAAAGTGCTGGGATTACAGGTATGAGCCACCGCACCCGGCCTAAGTCTGGGTTTTATCTGGGGAGTGGTCTGTGACCTTAATCATGATGGGATTTGCAGTCATCCTGTACCACATCCTATCAGATATTTGCGCCTCACTTATCTGTTTATGCAAGAGCTGGAAGGATGGGCACATAGGAAAACACTTTGAAGAGAAAAGGATAAGAAACTTTGGACATTTGCTCGAGTGAAAACAAAACCCAAGACTCTTAATACATAGGGTACCAACAGGTCCCAGTCTACCCCGGGGAGTCCTGGCGGATACCTATTATCTCTTCATCCTGTCCACTTTGGATTTGTCCCAGATGATTCCTTTATTAGTTTTAGCAAAGTGCTGTTATTTATTATTGCATTAAAATAAATCAGCAAGGAGGGAGCCTGGGTAGCTCAGTTGGTAGAGCATCAGACTTTTAATCTGAGGGTCCAGGGTTCAAGTCCCTGTTCAGGCACGTCTTGTGGCTTTTGGCACCTAATTCTGACTCAATTTTTTTTTTTTTTTTTTTTTTTGAGACAGTCTCGCTCTGTCGCCATTGCAGTGGTGCAGTCTCGGCTCACTGCAACCTCCGCCTCCTGGGCTCAAGCCATTCTCCTGCACCAGCCTCCCGAGTAGCTGGGACTGCAGGACCACCACACCCAGCTGGTTATTTTAAGAAGACTTTCCTATAGATGAATTCGCATGTGAATCTGTAGCAGGTGGACTTACAGATTCTTCTGCAAAGCACGATTTTTCATTGATATCAGATGACTGTTTCTTTGCTAAATTTCTAAAATTTTTTTCTTCCAAGTTTTTATGATGCATGTACAAATATGTAGTGCCTGCACTTAATATATTGGCACTTGAGACAGAAGAAACATTGCAAACAGTTCAAAGGCTATTTTATCAGTGCTATTAGAGGCTTCACAAAGAAAATGCGTAAGTTCTAATAATTGGTTCAAATTTTCACTTCCCATTCAGGAAATCAAATTATTAAAGTTTCTGGAAGTTCATTCTAAAGAAGGTGAAATATCTGATCTTATTGTTAATACTAGTAATACTCCAGTTTTTTAATGAACTTGTTAATTTAACAGTGAAGATGAAGTACTAAATTTTGTGGCGATAACACCCACTCAAAATTTGGTGAAGCACAAATTCATGGTAAAAAGCAATGTCAATATAAAATTAAGAAACTTATGGGACACAAATAGGTTTGAAATTTGTTTTGATGTTCATATAATTCACAGCTTCCTCCCACTCACTGCAATGTTAAATCAGTTAAAAATTGTAGTGGTTTAAATTTACAAATATTTGTGTATACTCCGTTAGAGCAATCAAACCACAATATTTTTGCGATGAAGTTGATGATGAATATTACAAAATAGTGTGGCAGTATGGACTTTTTATCTTTTTGCTGCTTGCCATCAATGGAGTTTTTCAAGTTTGCACCTTTAAAGAGTTACTTTGTAAATCAAACTACATGTTATGCAGTGGTTTTAAACTTCTTTTATACATAAGTCTGTAAATTGTGGTTATATTTTATTCAACACCAGTTGGATATATTTAATCAAAATCTTGAAAGAATAGAGTGCTCAAAAAAACTTTGTCTTTTTTTTTTTTTTGCCAGGACTCTGACTATTACAGGGACCCCTGGATAAAGCTGTATCCCTATTTTAAACATTTAAAATTGTAAAAAGTATTTAGTTAGTTGCAATTGTTGAAAATGAAGCTTGCAAACAGGAAAACAATGAATTTTATCCCTATAACAGAAAGAAAATAACTGAACAAATTAAAAGTTGAGGGCTCAAAAATTATGCAAGATTTCCTGTTCAAAATTACGATTTCTTTTTGTAATACCTTGACCTACGGGAAGAATTTTTTGATATTTCCGTTTTTATGTGGATAAATTTATATTTTTATTCAATGGAATGAAATGGAAAAACCTATGATTTGGAATCATAAGTTGAGACAACTTACCTGAAGGGTTTTTCCCTTTAAAAATACCTGCCAAAGTGCTTGGGAGGTAAAAAGACAGTATATAAGAAAATATTTGGGCTAAAGTATTTATATATTTTAATCTGAAAAAATAGAAAATTGCAATATACTCTAGCAGTTTACTCTGAATTTATAAGACAGCTCAGTAACTTTGGAGAAAATATTTTCTTAATTAGAAATGTTATAATCTTCAGTAACATTCAATTGAGGAAGTTAACAGTTTCAAATTTATTACCAACAAAATGCAACTTTAGTATTTTTTCTATGTAATACTTCACAAAGCATTAAAGTACAACTTTGGGGAAGAGTATATGATACGCAACTTTATGAAAAAAAGATTAAAAAATAAATCCATGTCTAAAATATACATTCCTTAGGCAAATACCATGATATAATAATATTAGAAATAGATGTGGCAAAAAAATAAAATATATGCTAAACAGTATTGTTCTGCTAATGGTATTGTTTAGCATTCAAATAAGAGATTCAATAAGATAAATTATTTTCATTTTGCTTTCATGGAAACAGATAGATGTTACATTTATTTGGTAGAAGGAATTTTATTTTTGAAACTATGTTTTAAATAAAATTATTTTGTAAGTCCACAAATATCAAGTCAATGTATTGGTGAATATGTTAATATTTTAAATTACATAATTTTGATTATTCCCAGCACTATCTGTTACTCTAAAAAATGTGAGAGTGGCCTCCCTATAATAGAAATAAAAACTGAAGAACTACTCAGTCAAAAGAGTTAAGAAATGGATCGAAGAGTCAGAGAACAGAGGAAGACAGAGGGAGGGAGACAGGGTCAGGAGTCCCAAGAGACAATAGTGAATCCCTGAAAATGGCCCAGGGACCTCATCATACAGGGTGCCTCTGGTGGCAGTTGCCCACCCACTCTTCCCAGCCCCATTTGGAAAGAAATAATATATCAACTAAAGAGACAGCACCGTCAATGGTTGATTCTTTCCTTTACCCATTCATCTCCTACCCACTGGCTCCATCATTCATAGGTTCATTGACATAACCAACCACAAAGCATTTGTTGAGCATTTACTATGTGCCAGGCACTGGTGATGTGCAAAATGGAATGAGACTAAAGTCAGGGTGTGCATAGTCTAGTTCCAGAGCAGGACCAGGAAGCTACCAACTGGGATGGAGGCCTGGAGGGGACCCAGAGGAGCATCTGCTTGTAAGAGGGGACTGAAGAAAACTTCTCAGGGGGCTAATGCCAGGTTCTCCAGTTGAGTCAAGCTGCTGCCTCCACTGCCACCCCCACCGCTGCTTCCTCCTCCTCCTCTAGGAATGCTAGTTCACCTGTTAGAGTTTTATATAAAAATGCAAGCCAATGCTCTCTGCTTTTGATATTTTTTAATAGTAAAAGAAGAGGCTGGGCATGGTAGCTCATGCCTGTAATCCCAGCACTTTGGGAGGCCAAGGTGGGTGGATCACCTGAGGTCAGGAGTTGGAGACCAGCCTGGCCAATATGGTGAAACCCCCATCACTACTAGAAATACAAAAATTAGCTGGGCGTGGTGGCACGCACCTGTAATCCCAGCTACTCAGGAGGCTGAGACATGAGAATCACTTGAGCCCAGGAGGCAGAGGTTGCAGTGAGCTGAGATCATGCCACTGCACGCCAGCCTTGGTGACAGAGTGAGAGAGAGCGAGAATCTGTCTCAAAAAATAAATCCATCCATCCATACATATATACATCCATACATAAAAGAAGAGGGAGAATCCAGACCCCAAAGAATTTCCTTTGGTGTGGTTTCCAACTCCTGTTTCATTCCTGTCTCGTCTCAGACAGTGTCCTGGGAAGACTTTTAGGACCCAGTAGCCATTTCCTATTTCAGGTTCCTTGTGTGTTGTTTCTGGGCACAGAAACAAATCCAATTCAAGCAAATAATGCTGTCATCGGGATCTTGTGCAGGCATCAGAGGGGAGCAGGCCTGGCCAATGGAGTGCTCTGTTTGAAATATCTTGCGATCTTCAGAAACATTTGTTTTTATTCAGAAGCGTTCATTTGATGCTTCCCTGACCCACACAGTTAGTTTCCCTATGGGCTTAAGCTCCCATTTGTTGAAGAAACAGACGGGAAAACCCGTTGAATTTGTGTTTGTTTTAGCATTTAAGACAGCTTACCATGAGATGGTAGAGTTTGGATATTGCAGGTAGCAACATGTTCTTTTCAGCAGGCGTGCAAGGGAACAGAATCGTACAGTTGCTTTAGAGAGGTGGAAGCAGGAACCCAGCCAGTTCCACGGAATGAATCAGTGGGTGGCACAGAAGTGGAGCCCTGTGATTCTATTCTGGTCTCATATAATTCCAATGAGTCAATCTAACATAGGCCAGGACACTCAAGCGTTGGGCAGATTTTGCCAACTGCTGTTGGTTTTCTTATATGTCTCCTACCTTATTTTCGCCTCCCCTCCCATTCAAATGGAAATGATTCCATACACAAGTCAGCTCCCATAACTTATTATTTTGTTTTGTTTTGCTTTGAGACAGAGTCTCACTCTGTCCCCCAGGCTGGAGTGCCGTGTCACAACCAAAGCTCACTGCAGCCTCAGTCTCCTCGGCTCAATTGATCCTCTCACCTCAGCATCCTGAGTAGCTGGAATCACAGACAGACACCATCATGGCTGACTAGTTTTTGTATTTTTTGTAGAGATAGGGTCTTGCTATGTTGCCCAGGCTGGTCTCAAGCTCCTAAGCCCAAGCGATCCTCCTACCTCAGCCTCCCAAAGTGGTGGGATTACAGGCATGAGCCACTGTGCCCAGCCCATCTTATACCTGATACAGCTTCATCCAGGGGCCCCTGTACTAATCATGGTCCTGGCAAAAAAAAAAAAAGACAGCACACTCAGTGTGTTAATTTAACAAAGACAGTTTAATAATGGGACAATTTATGGAGGTGAAATGGTAATGGGAGTTGACAAGAGATGATGAAATTCCTCAGTGGACCAAGGTGGCAAGAGGAAGAACCGTGTTCCTGGGCTGGGTGAGACCTGCAGCTGTGGGAGAAGGGTGCTCTGCCAGGAGCTGTGACCACAGGTAAAGGGACACAGCCATGGCCCAAACCATGGTGAGGCAGGAAGGAGCCAGACTAACCAATCCCCTCACCGCTGACCTCCTTCTGGGCCTTCCCATTGGCCAAACCCAGCTAAAGACAAGAAAATCTAGGTGATGCAGTCTGGAGAGGCCAGTCTCATGGCACAGAGGGTAGGAGGGAGAAGGAGGGAAAATGAAGGGTAAGTTTGGAGGGGTAAATAGAGTAATACCCTCCTGACTCAGGCACTCATGATCCATCCAAAACTCAAGAGGCTATTTCTCCCACTGGTGGCAGAAGCAGAAAATGCTCTCTTCCAATGTGGTGGAGCTTTTTGGCAGGGAACTTGAAGCTTTGTAGCTTCATCAAAATCCAGCGTGGGCAACAGCCTGCCAGTACTGAATTTCTTAGTTTTACCAAGCCAGCTAAGTGTGACTTCACATCGTGCCACCATAGGCAAGAGAATCCAAGAGTTATGTCTTGGGGGCGTTAGATTTGCTTTTTTTTTTTTTTTAAAGAGATTTAAAAAGTAGAATCCTGCCCTGAGAGTCTGAAAACATGGGCTCATGTTCCAGGCGGCTGTGGGACTTTTGATAATTCTCTCTGGGTGTTTTCTCATCTGTAAAATGAGGAACTTGGGGGTAGAAGTTGGTTTAAGCCCCTTTTGGTTCTAACATTCAGTAGATCTTTAAATCAAAACCAAAAGACTATTAGGAGGAATGATAGGCTTCTCCAGGTGAATGTCTGAACCAGCCTCAGAAATGAGTCCGTGGGGAGGAAGAGGAGGTTCTGAAGTGCTCAGGGCACTGGATCAATTGAGCATCACCTTGTCAGGATCAGAAGGTGGGGAGGAGGATTATCACCATGCAGCGGGCTTGCTCCCGTTTGAAATGCTAGCTCTTCTCAGATGTCTCAGAATGCTGCAGGGTTTTTTCCAGGCTAAGACTAACCCTAAAGATTCAGGCAGCATCCTCATTTTCTCCTTTTCCAGCAAGAGGAAGAGACATACTTGAGTCTCCTTTATGTGAGTTCTTGTCAAGGGAGATGGTCAATAAAATTCTTTTCCTGTAATTCCTTTTGACCTAGTCCTTGAGGGTATCTTGACCCCTAAAGGGTCCCCTGAGCCCTCCTTTTACACCTATCACCCAAGTCAGTTGGGTGTGCAACGAAGGGTAGAACTGAAGATGAATGATGTTTAGAAAAGAAAGAGATTCATGGCCAGGTGCGGTGGCTCACGCCTGTAATCCCAACTACTTGGGAGGCTGAGGCAGGAGAATCGCTTGAACCTGGGAGGCAGAGGTTGCAGTGAACCGAGATTGTGCCATTGCACGCCAACCTGGGCGACAAGAGCGAAACTCCGTCTGAAAAAAAAAAAAAAGAAAGAAAAGAAAAAGAAAGAGATTCACAAACTAGAGGTCTCTCTTGCCCACGTGTAACCAGTGGAGGGCATGAATAGCCTACTTTGGCTAATCTCTTCACCTGTGACTTGCAGTGGCACAGCGGTCAATCACTGTGGTCAGTCAGCTCGGAAAGGTGCATCTGTGCTCCACTTGCCCTTTTGTAAAAACAGCCCCAAAAGCAAAAGCTGTGCCAGTTACACATCCTAAGAGCAATCAAGATTCCTACACAGCACCGTTAATTGTTGACTATGATAACACATCTTGTTATCAGCTTTTCCTTAATGAATTCCTGAATAGATGTCATTAGACATTAAGTGCTACATTACTTCCTCTAAAGAGAAATATTTAAAGAAAAAAAAAATCATGTCCTGAATCAGCCCTCCATGCCATCCTTAACAATCTCAAACCACACTGTAGGATCCTGTTCTTCTTAGCGAGATGCTCACATTCACTTCTTTGCCTTCTGAGAATATGGATCTTTGAGGATAGAAATGAAGAGTAGAAGCTCACCCCAAAAAGGGGCAAGAGAGTTTATAGTCTTAAGAAATTGACTGGATCCCCCAGGAAACAGGTAGCCGTGATGAGGTATAGATAAACAATCTCAGTGTGTCAGCACCCTGTGTGGGGAATTAAACTCACAACTTCCATGTTAATGATACTTTCACATTTAATTTCCTGTGTGCCACACTGAAAATGTATCTGTTGAAAGTGGAATTTCACTCCATAGAACTGTCTTATTAAGTGAATGCGTGCAAGGTTGTACCTGTCACAACAAGATTCTGGAAGCTCATTTAGAACTATAATTTGGGGCGTGGGGGAGGAAGCAGAAAGGTTTGTGCCTTGTAGGACTATCACTGTTTTCTCGATAACATTATTACCATTGGTAATTGGTTACTCATTAGCACTAAGCATTAATTATTAATATTAATAAAAGCTGTGTTAAGCACCAGTGGTGTGCTTTCTGCTGTGCTCAACATGGGACACTCTAGATCATCAGTTTAACAGACAACACGCTAAACGTGAAGGCAGATACAGTTCATGACTGTCTGGATTTCTGTCTGGGATGGTCTTACTTATTATAGGACATTGCCTGGATTTCTGTCCGGGACGGGCTTACTTATTACAGGACGAGACAGCTTTGCATAAGTAGACGATGCATTGAAGCCCTCGTGGATATAGGAAAAGTGTACATTAGCAGGAGGAGTGAAAGTGTCAAACTCACTATTCAAAGTGTGTTCCCAAGATGGGCGGCATTGTCATCCCCTGGGAAGTTATTAAAATGCAGAGCCTTAGGTCCCATCCTGGACCTCATGAGTAAGAATCTGCATTTCTGTGCCCTCCCAAGGTGATGAATATCCACGTTAGAGTTGGAAGACCATCATTCTGGAGCAGTGATTCTCCAGCTTTTCTGCATGTTAGAATCATGTTGGGAGTTCTGAAAAATCCCAGTGCCCAAGCTTCACCCCAGACCAATAAAGTAAAAATCTTGAGGCTGGGTGCGGTGGCTTATGCCTGTAATCCGAGCACTTTGGGAGGCCAAGGCGGGTGCATCACAAGGTCAGGAGTTCAAGACCAGGATGACCAAGATGGTGAAACCCCGTCTCTACTAAAAATACAAAAGTTAGCCGGGAGTGGCGGCAGGAGCCTGTAATCCTAGCTACTTGGGAGGCTGAGGTGGAAGAATCACTTAAACCCAGGAGGCAGAGGTTGCAGTGAGCTGAGATCACACCACTGCACTCCAGCCTGGGTGACAGAGCGAGACTCTTTCTCAAAAAATAAATAAAAAAAAATTCTTGGAGGCTGGGACTAGGAATCAGGATGTTTTCAAAAGACCCAGGTGATTTCAATGGACATCAACTTTGAGAACTTCTGTTCAAGAAGACAGTGGCACTAGGTTAACATAGAATTTTTTGAGAACCTGCAGAACTCATATTCTAATCCTTAGAGTAGATCCAAGATGGCAGTACATATACAGGTGCTCTGTTCTGCCCTGCACACCTCCCTTTGACAATGCTCCCCTCTCCCCTCCGCACCCCTGCTCATCATCCTCCAAGAGCCCCCAGCTGTTCAAGGAACCTTGGCTGGCCCTTCTTAGCCCTATGTTCGCTTGCTGCTTCCCTGAAGTTCTCTTGGACCAGTGTTCTCTTGCTGTCTTCCAGCTTTTGTTGCTTGTTCTCCCCTCCAGGTAAGATCCCTTGTCTAGGATTTCCTGGCTCTCCAGCAGCCTCTGTCCTTTCCAAGGTTCAGATTATCTATCAAGGTAGAGGGGCTGGGTGGTGGGAAAGACTGGGGAGCCCCACTCTGCATTCTCCTGCACTTTAACAGTGGCCTCTACAGATAAGGACCTTACCAGTCTTTTGAATTGAGGGAAGCCTCCATTTCTTACCTCTAACATGATGATGCTAATACCTACCTTACAACTTTCCTTGTTAAATTCTAAAGCACTTATCACACAGCTTCTTATTTCCTTCTCCTCCTCATTATGCAATGAATGCAGAAAGGAGACCATTGTTGTGGAGGCCAGTTGATAAAGTCAGAGCTGACCCTACAGGAAGATAAAGTAGAAAACTGTGCAGTTGTGATTGGAGCATTCTAGGGAGATACTCTCCTGACTTCTGAGAAAAACTCAAATCTTTTCTCCTCCCAAATCTTTTCTCCCTTTTTTCATAGCAGTATAATTTTTTTCTTTGTGCAGTGGTGCAATCTCAGCTCACTGAAACCTCTGCCTCCAGGGCTCAAATGATTCTCATACTTCAGCCTTCCGAGAAGCTGGGATTGCAGGCATGTCCCATCACACCTGGCTAATATTTTGTATTTTTAGGAGAGATGGGGTTTCGCCATGTTGGCCAGGCTGGTCTCAAACTCTTGACCTCAGGTGATCCACCTGTCTTGGCTTCCCAAAGTGCTGGGACTACAGGTGTGAGCCACCACGCCCAGCTAATTTTTTTTTATTCCTAGGCACGTTATTGCAAAGAATAAGGACTATATATTCCAGCCTCCCTTGCAGCTGGGTATGAAGATGTGACTAAGCCCGTATGTCAGTTTCCAGGAACCGTCCTTGAGGGGTGGCTTGTGCATGCTGTTGCCCTCTTCTTTGTTCCTTCCATCATCCTGCAGCCTGGAAAATGAGGACAGTCATCCCAGGCCAGGAAGCTGAGGACTGTCCTTAGAGGTGTGGTCAATGAGCAGGAAAGGACCAGAGTTCTTGAGATGTTTGAGTGGACTTGGTTGATGTGAGCATGAAATGAGCTTCAATCTTGTTTAAGTCAGTTGTTTGGGCCTGTCTGACATTTGTAACCAAATCTAATCCCAACTGATATACCACCTAAAGTTTCTTCTCCACTGGCCAAAATTCCACTTCTGAAGATCTATTTCTTTGGGCATTAAAGACTTTCATCAGCCTTTAGGAAAGCTCTGATAAATTACACATTCCACAGGATGGGTTCGTAGTTTAAATCCTTATAAGCATTGTTCTTAGCAGGTTGCCCAGCCCCAGAAAGGTAGACAGACAGCATTAAGGAGCTGAAAGGCAGGGGGAAGAGCAGACAAATATCTATCCCTTTATCATTCTGCCAGCTGCTCTTTCAGAATAACTTGTCTCAGGGCCCATGAGGACAAGGGTTGATGATCTTAAATCTGTTTCCTTTTTTTCAATTTTCTAGTATGAACACTTTCATACGTATAGAAAAGTTAAAACAAAACAAAACTTTTCAGTGAATTCCCATATACTCACCACCTATGTTCAGTTGGTAACAATGGAATATTCCTGATTTATCACAATCTGCCCATCTATTTGTCCCTCTGCCTATCCATCAATCCAACTTTTATTTTTATTGTATTTCAGTGTAAATTGTGCCTGTCAGTGCACTACCCCCTGAATACTTCCCTGCTACCTACATCTTGTTCATTTTTACACTTTCTTCTCTGTTTCTGTTAAACTCCCATTTCCTTGCAAGTAAGGGGAGCAGGAGCTGTGGAGCCAAGAATTGTGACCTAGAGTCCACATAGGTAGGGCTTGTCTTGTCTATTCCAAAGCCTGAAGTTATTGGGCAGTTAACAGAAGTGGCAACCAAAGTAAGACAGATACATTGTTCTTTTGGAGCTATCTTGCTTCCATTTTCTCTCTCCTCTTCAGGATGTGGCAAGGCTGTTCTCTACATTTCCTTGAGCTCCATAGGTCTCCCCATCTTTTCCTGACTCCTGATTCATCCCATTTTATGACTTCTTGAGATGCAAAGATCATTCACTCCCCTGTAGCCAGAATCTTTATAACAACTCCATCTTTCTCTTCAACTAGCTCTTCCTCTATAAAGCTCTGCAGTGTAGCCTTCCTCCCTTTGTCCCATCCTTAGGGCAGCTGGCCAGACATGCCAGGTCTGTCACGCTCAACCTTTGTTACCCTAAAAAAATCAGTTTGCCTCCTCTTTGCTCAAAGCTCATGCTTTGCTCTGTGTCATCTTTCTTAGTGTTCCCTATGGTTGCAACTCAGCCCTCATCAAAGCCCCAGTCTCCTGAACATCCTCCTTCCCACACTCTGAAATTTTCAGAATATGAGACCTCCTAGCTCTGAAGAAGAAATGAGATCCCTACTCAGGATTAGGTCCCGAGCTTTCTAGCAACAACATAGGTGCTTATTGGGGTTTGATGAACGCTGCCATGGTTTGAGAATGGAGAATGTGCCAGGAATTGCCATGGGTTGAGAACGGAGAATGTGCCAGGAATCATCTAAGTACTGTGCACACATGCATGCTACATCATTTTATCCCCGCAACCACCCTTCTAGGTCAGCTATTTTTTCCCCCCTTTTTCAGGTAAGAAAACTGAGGCATAGAGAAATTAAGTAACTAATTCAAGCTTGCCTAGGTAATAAAAGTCTTCTAGATGTGGGGTTTTGTTGTTGCTGTTGTTGGTTTTGAAACAGGATTTCACACTGTTACCCAAGCTGGAGTGCAGTGGTGCAATCACAGCTTACTGCAACCCCATCTCCTGGCCTCAAGCAATCCTCCCACCTCAGTCTCCCAAGTGGCTGGGACCACAGGTGTGTACCATCATGCCCAGATAATTTTTGTACTTTTTTGTAGAGACGGGGTTTTCCCGTGTTGCCCATGCTGGTACCAAACTCCTGGGCTCAATGGATCCAACTGCCTTGGCCTCCCAAAGTGCTGGGATTACAGGCATGAGCCACCGTGCCTGGCCTAGGTGCATTTTTTTTTTTTTTCATCCGATTGGAAAGAATGATTTCTGTGCAGAATGTGGGCCTCATGCTTTGTAGAGTTATAATTAAGTTTATGTTTTCATGTTGCGGGTTTTTGTTTGTTTCCTATGACAATGTTTTTCATACTGGAATCTTCAGACCCCAAGGGTTCACGGGCATTCTTGTGTTTTACCACATTTTCTTTGTAAAGAGCTCTGCGCATTCTTCCAGTTTGAGAAACCGTGGCTTAGAGGTGAGGGGGTGGGGTGGGAGTGGGGGCTGTCCCTCACAGCCTGTCATCTCCTCACTGTCATGACCTCCTAGACTATAACCTGGGCTGTTTAGATAGCTCTGCCCCTGGAACTTAGTCTCACAGTCCAGAGTAATTCATTTTCTTATCCACCTGATCTGCATTTCGAGTTAGAAGCGGAGCCAAGAAAGGAGAGAAGAACTCAGGGGAAAAGGAGAAAAGGAAGCAGTTGTATTCCGGGTAGGGGGAAGACATAAGCAAAGACCCAGAGCTGAGAATTTGCTGTTCTGAAACAGCAGAGGGGCTCCTCATCTGGGGTGCAGGACTGGGCAGGGCAGCTTACCTGCAGAGCCTTGACTGCCGAGCCAGGGAATGTGGACAACACTGTAGGCGATGGGGAACTGGAGAAGGAGCAGGTAAGGAGGACCCCATCGGGGTTCCAGTCTCCAGTGAGACCTCAGAGGTACCAAGAGGAGACAGGCGAGGCAGCTTCTGAGGTGGCAGGATGTGAGATGAGGGGTGGACACGTCCCTCCTGCCCGGCCCACCGAGGAAGTGATGCAGGAGAAGAGATTCCGCTAGTCTATCCCTCAGCCATGAGAAGGAAAACACACACCCTGATGACTTGGCTTAGCCCTCAGACCCTCCGTCTAGATTTTAGCCATTCTGCCTCTGAAGCAAACATGTTTAATTCTGTGTTTTGAGCTGTCCTCTGCTTTGGCGCAGCACGGGCTAGAGTGAGGGATAATATCTATGAACTCCAAGCTTTGAAATCAGGGAAGTGTGCTGGAGGGTTTGCTGTGTCTCTCTCAAGCACCGAGACTATTTCTGACCTCATGCGTGAGCCGAGGAGACACAGATGAGCAAGAACAGCTGGCCAGTGTGCCGGGTCCTCTCAAATAATGATCGTACCAGCCTGCTTAGGGCACGTGCACATCCAGCCTGCCTGCCCGTGTGAAGGCGAGGCTCTCCCCTCCCGCCCAGCCTTGGTGGGCCCCTGTGATGTCACCACCATGTGTCTGGGCCTTCCAAGGAACCCGTACAACATCAACCACACTATAGCCTTCGATGGCCAGTGGACATACTAGGAAAATGAACTTTCCCATTTGACAAAGGAAAGATAAAGAGAGAAGGACCCAAAGGCGGGTCTGGGACTAAGTTGGACCCCAAGCCCCTTGGCGTGACCAAGCCCCAGCACAGCTGTGACATTGGCAGCCGGCATTTCAGGCACAATAATAATTCTTCAGATCAAAGCAGCTCCGTCTTTAGACAATTATAGTAAAATTGAAGCTCTCCTCTAAAAGAAACACATGCTCGTGTTGTGTTTTCCCCTCTCCCCCCTCCTTATTTTATTCTTTATGAACAAATTGGTTTTCAGGGCTATAGAAAGAACCGATTGGAAGCTTAAATTCTCACTGTCTACCCAGGGGTGGATTCACAGGGGTGAACATGTAACATCTGAAAGCTGACTTTTTTTTTTTTCCTTAAATTGATATCCAAGAATAAAAGAGAGAATGGTTGGAGAAGCTGATCAGGAATGAATAAAAGTCTCCTTTTAAGCTGAAATAACCCCCTCCCCCATCTTCCCTCCAGAAGAGCCGGACTGTAATTGCTTGCAATCACTCGGCACAAATTGTCTCCTCGTATTTGCTTTTTAATTTTGTATAATCTGGTCCATTTCGCTCTCTCTGCCTTTGAGCTTAACCTCTCTCTCTCTCTCTCTTTCTCTCTTTCTTCCACTTACTCATTCCCTTTTTCTCTTTCCCCCTTTAACTCTTCAGGACTGTGTAAAAATTAGTAATAATTCCCAGTGATATTTGATGGCTTTTACTAAGCAAAGGCACTTAGGAGAAAAAAAAATACAGAAATACACACACACTCAAAATGGAAAGGATCTGGTTTGCATCCACTTAAATGTTCATTTCTGCATCCAAAGTATTGTTTATTTTAATGCATTAATACTGTTTCTTAAGGCATGGTAGACGTTTTAATAAATAAGTAGACTGACCCCAAAGTGAGCAAGAAAAGGAGTCAGAACAAGAAAGGTAATTTCTCAGAGTCACTGCGGACCATTTTTTTCTGGTTTCCAGCAGGTGTGTGTCTGCTGCACTTGCTCTTGCTGTAACGAACGCCCCTTCTGTTTAGCGCACCGCACCTCCAACAGCCACCTCCCCAGCCAGGGCTTGCCCTTGTTCTTACGCTGGTGCTTCATGATATGAGGGCCAGTGAATCTGGAATAACACACACCTGTGGGTCTGACTCACTTTCCAATAGTACAAAAGGTGATAGGAAGGTGGGGGGCGGGGTTCGATGGGGCAAAATGTCCAGAGGAAACATCCTCAATGGGCAGAGAAAAGAAGAGAAAACGAAAAGAAGGGGAACGGCAGGAGGGTATAAAGGGAAGCAAACAAAATGAAAAGCACAGGTTATACCAGAAACGATGAATGGGATCTAGGCTCAAATCTCTGCCTTCTATCATATCAGCACCATAGGCTCTGGTCTTCTGAGAGAAATTAGAGGTCAAGAGAAAGAATGTTAGTAGACAGCCTGGCTAAGAGTTTGATTTCTGTCCTGCTTCTGATCCTTACTGTGTGACTGTTCACAGCTTACTTAACTTCTCTGTACTTTAGTTTTCTTTTCTGTAAAGTTGAGGGGACAATATCACCTTCTTTATGGGATTACTTACATGAAATAACAATTGTAAAGTGCTTGGCATGGTTTAAGCACTCAGTAAATGTTAACTATTATTCCACTGTAATAGCAAATGATTTAAGGTACCAGGGTTCAATCAGGGAAGCAGAAACTATGAGTATTATGGACTAAGAAATTTATTATAGGCATTAGACCTTGCATAATTATGGGAGGAGTTGGGGCAGTAAGATCTGGAAGGGGAGTTGGAGTATCAGAAAAGTCACTGGAGAATTCTAACAAACATCTAAAGAAACATTAACACCAATTCTACACAATTTCAATATCATCCAGAAAAGAAGCACTTTCCAATTCATTTTATGACGATAACACTATACTGATACCAAACCCAGACTAAAATAGTACAAAAGAAAACTACAGACCAGTATCTCCCATGAACATAGAGGCAAAAATCTTTAACAAAGTATTTGCAAATAGAATTCAACATTATATAATGAGAATGATACACCATGACCCAGTGGCATTTATTATAGGGATGTAAGACTGGTTAGATATTGGAAAATCAATCAATAAAATCCACCACATTAACAGGCTAAAGAAGAGGAATGTATAATCACATGATTATATCAATTGATGCAGAAAAGTATTTGACAAAATTGAATACTTATTCATGATAAAAACTCTTAGAAACAAAGAAATAGTAACTTCATCAACTTTATAAAGAGCATCTACAAAAACCTACAGCTAGTGTTATACTTAATGGTAAAAGACTGAACCCTTTTCCCCTATCACCAGGAACAAGGCAAAGATGTCCACTCTTAACACTCTCATTCCATGTAGTACTGGAAGTTCTAGTCAATGTGTTAAGGTCATAAAAGGAAATCAAAGGTACATAAATGAGAAAGGAAGAAAAAGAAGTATTTTTATTTGCAAAAGACATGATTGTCAGCATAGAAAATCTCAAGGCATAAGGAAATTTAGGATTAGAATAAAAATGTTTGTAATCCCAAGGAATCTACAAAAAATAATAATGACAAAGCTTTTAGAATGAAAAAGTTACTTCAACGAAGTCACAGGGCATAAGATAAACTTACACAAAAGCAATTGTATTTCTGTATACTAACAATGAGCACATGGAAACCAAAATTAAAAATACATCATGTATCATACCTAAAAAATATGCAGGTGTAAATCTATCAAAACATGTACAGGACTTGTATATTGAGAACTGTAAAGTGCTGATGAAAGAAATCAAGGAAGACCTGAATAAATGGAGAGACATTCAATGTTGATGATTTGGAAGACTCAACATAGGAAAGATGTCAGTTTTCCTCAAAATTGATATATAGGCTTAGTCTAATTCCTATCCAAATTCCAGCAAGTTTTTTAATATAGGAAAATTATTCAAAAATACTTATGGAAGGACAAAGGAACTAGAATAGCTAAAGCAGTTTTGAAAAAGAAGAATAAAGTGAGAGGAATTATCTAGCCAGTTTAAAGACTAATTAAATAGGTATAGAAATCAATGCTGTGTGGTATTGTTACATGGATAATGAAGAGGAATAGAGAACCCAGAAATAGACCCGTGCAAATACTTACACATGATTTTTGACAAAGGTATAAAAGCAGTTCAGTGGAGAAAAGATAGCCTTTCAGTGACTGCTGCTTGTATACGTGAACTTTCATGGGTAAACAAAAGTGAACCTCAATCTTGATTTATACCGTATATGAAAATGAACCCAAAGTGGATCACAGAATTCAATGCAAAACATAAAACTATAAAACTTTTGGAAAAAAAGAAGAGAAAATCTTCAGCATCTAGGACTACAAAAGATTTCTTAGGCTTGACACTAAAAGCATGATCCATAAAAGCAAAACTGATAACTTAGACTCCAAAATATTTAAAACCTTTTACTCTATGAAAGGCCTTAATAGGAAAACAAAAAGATAAGCAACAGACTGGGAGAAGATATCTGGAAACCACATATCCAACAAAGGACTAGTATTTAGACTATATAAAGAACTCTTAAAACTCAACAGTAAGAACATAAACAATCCAATTAGAAAATGGGCAAATGTCATGAGACATTTCAGCAAAGATGGTATATGAATGGCAAATGAGCACATGGAAAAATGTTCAACATCATTAGCTATTTGGGAAATACAAATTAAAAGGGTGATGAAATATCATTACAAACCTATTATAATAAATAATTTAAAAATAGTGGCCGGGCGCGGTGGCTCAAGCCTGTAATCCCAGCACTTTGGGAGGCCGAGATGGGCGGATCACGAGGTCAGGAGATCGAGACCATCCTGGCTAACACGGTGAAACCCCGTCTCTACTAAAAATACAAAAAACTAGCCGGGCGAGGTGGCAGGCGCCTGTAGTCCCAGCTACTCGGGAGGCTGAGGCAGGAGAATGGCGTGAACCCGGGAGGCGGAGCTTGCAGTGAGCTGAGATCCGGCCACTGTACTCCAGCCTGGGCGGCAGAGCAAGACTCCGTCTCAAAAAAAAATAATAAATAAATAAATAAATAAAATAAAAAAATAAAAATAGTGACTGCCAAATTCTGGCAAGGATGCTGTATTAGTTTGTTCTTGCGTTGCTGTAAAGAAATACCTGAGACTGGGTAATTTATAAAGAGAAGAGATTTAACTGGCTCACAGTTCTGCAGGCTATACAGGAAGCATGATGCTGGCATCTGCTGGGCTTCTAGAGAGGCCTCAGGAAACTTACAATAATGTTGGAAGGCGAAGGGAGAGAAGGTGTATCACATAGCCAGAACGGGAGCGAGAAAGAGGCAGAGAGGTACCACCCACTTTTAAATTGCCAGATCTCACAAGAACTCACTGTTGTGAGGACAGCACAAAGTGGATGGTGCTAAAGCATTCGTGAGAAACTGCCTTCGTGATCCAATTAGCTGCAACCCAGGCCCCACCTCCATTGGGAATTACACTTCAACATGAGATTTGGTCAAGGACACACATCCAAACTATATCAGATGCAGAAAAATCAAGTGACTTATACATTGCTAGTGGGAATGTACAATGATACAGCTACTCCAGAAAATAATTTGGAGGTTTCTTAAAAACAACAACAACAAGCAATTATACCACCCTACAATTGCACTCCTGGATATTTATACCACAAAGATCACTTATGGAAACTGGTATTCACACAAACATTATACATGACTATTTATAACAACTTTATTTGTAATAGCCCCAAACTAGAAACAATCCAGTTGTCCTCCAGTGGGTAGATGGTTAAGCAAACTGTAGTATATCTATAACATGGAATACTACTCAACAATAAAAAGAACAAACAATTGATATAGGCAACCACTTAGATGAATCATGTAAGAATTATGCTGAGTGAAAAAAGCCAATCTCAAAAGTTTACAGACTGTAGGATTCTATTTACATAACATTCTTGAACTGACAAAATTATAGATATGGAGAACAGAGGAGTAGTTGCCAAGGGTTAAGGAGAGCGTGGGAATGGAAGGGAAGGGGGTGTGGCCCAAAGGAGAGCTCCTTGCGGTGATGGAACCATTATGTATCTTGACAGTATCAAGGTCACTATCCTGATTGTCATATTGTACTGTGGTTTTGGAAATGTTATCATTGGAGGTGATATGGTTAGGCTTTGTGTCCCCACCCAAATCTCATCTTGAATTGTAATCCCCACGATCACCATGTGTCCAGTGACCAGGTGGAGGTAACTGAATCATGGCGGTGGTTTCCCCCATGCTGTTCTTGTGATAGTGAGTGAGTTCTCAGGAGCTCTGATGGTTTTGTGAGGGGCTTTTTCCCCTTCACTCAGCACCTCTCCTTCCTGCCACCTGGTGAAGAAGGTGCCTTGCTTCCCCTTTATCTCCTGCCATGATTGTAAGTTTCCTCAGGCCTACCCAGCCATGCTGAACTGTAAGCCAATGAAACCACTTTCCTGGCCAGGTGTGGTGGCTCACACCTGTAATCCCAGCACTTTGCAAGGCCAAGGCAGGCAGATCACTTGAGACCAGGAGTTCAAGACCAGTCTGGTCAACATGGTGAAACCCCATCTCTACTAAAAAAATTTACAAAAATTAGCTGGTATGTTGGCATGTGCCTGTAATCCCAGCTACTTAGGAGGCTGAGGCAGGAGAGTTGCTTGAACCCAGGAGGTGGAGGTTGCAGTCAGCCAAGATCGTGCCACTGTACTCCAGCCTGGGCGACATAGTGAGACTTCATCTCAGAAAAACAAAACAAAACAAAAAACAACCTCTTTCCTTTATAAATTACCTAGTCTCAGGCTGTTCTTTATCGCAGTATGAAAGTGGACTAATACAGAGGAAACAACAAATGATACATATACATTTACCTCTGTATTATGTCTTCATGTGAATCAATAATTAAAAAGATTAGTTTTTATAAAAGGGAACTCACCACATCCAGTGACTCTATGAACTTTTCCATTATTGAAAATTAACTTTTTGTGTTTTTTCTGGTCTGTTTGGAGGAATTATTCAGTATGTCTCACATACGTGTCTACTCTTTCCTATTTCCTCATCTTACTGATACCCACCAACAGGGCAGATAGGTGTGACTGAAAGCAGATGGAAGAGTTTCATTAACTCCAGTAATTAGGCAAATGAGCTTCTTGGGTAAGTCACTCAAAATGCTATAGACGGGGATGTTTATTCTCCATGTCATCGTAGGGAGGTTTCAGTTGTTACTAATATGAAGACTTACTGATACGTTAAAATGATATCAATTCCTTAATTATTTAAAACAGGGAAAAGAGTTTACAGAGCAGGCAATCAGAAATCATTTTGTTTTCACTAAGAAAGAAAAATATCACACAAAAGCATAAGAAAATGAGATAAAGGTTGGGGGTGACCTGGGGTAAGGGGAGGTGACTGAGGGCACCAACCCGCATTGGGATAAAAAGCAGGGGTCCAAGGAGGAGTTCAAAGATCAGGTGTAAGCTGAGTTGGGTGGATCACCTGAGGTCAGGAGTTGAAATACAAAAATTAGCAGGGCATGGTGGCAGGTGCCTGCAATTCCAGTTACTCAGGAGGCTGAAGCACGAGAATTGCTTGAACCCGGGAGGTGGAAGTTGTAGTGAGCCGAGATTGCACTACTGCCCTCCAGCCTGGGCAATTGAGCAAGACTCGGTGTCAAAAAAAAAAAAAAAAAAAAAAAAAAAAAAAAAAAGAAAAGAAAGAAAAGAAAAAATAGAAAAAAGAATTCTACTTGGGTGTCTTAGCAGGTAACCACTGTGGGGCTGAAAATGTGTATAGAAAAGGAAGAAAGAAAAAGAGAGGCATAATAAGAGAGAGAAGGGTGTTTGAGAGCAATTTCTATAAAGATAGTTGTTTCTGTTGACTAACCAGGAAATAGAGAAATGAAAACCAACAGTCATTTCGAGAACAGGTGCCTATTGTGGGATGGTGCAGGACAAAATGGTCAAGCGCCTTCCTGTGAAGCCAGCACCTATAAAGTGCTGGAGAATCTGTTAAACACCTGAGCTTAAGTGCCCCTTATTTAGCTAGCTAGTGTCTCCATCTTCCCGGGAAGAAAGTTGGGATGGAAAAGAACTCCAAGCTTTTTGGAGCTACGCTGTGTGCCGAGAACTTCCCATGCATTCCCTCTCTAAGTCATCACCCTGAAGTAGGTATGACTCTTTCACTTTTATTTTTTGAGACGGAGTCTTGCTCTGTCGCCCAGGCTGGAGTGCAGTGGTGCAATCTCTGCTCGCTGCAATCTCCGCCTCCCAGGCTCAAGTGATTCTCATGACTTAGCCTGCCCAGCAGAGTTGGGAATACAGGCGTGCACCACTACGCCTGGCTAATTTTTGTATTTTTAGTAGAGACAGAGTTTCACCATGTTGGTCAGGCTGGTCTTCAACTCCTGGCCTCAAGTGATCCACCCACGTCGGCCTCCTAGAGTGCTGGGATTACAGGAGTGAGCCACCGCGCCCGGCCGACTCTCTCATTTTGTATCTGAATGTGGTTCAGAGAGGTTCAGCAGCTTCTTCAAGGCCCTTCTAATAATGCAGATGTGCATAGAAGGAAACTTTCCAGCTCACGTGATGCAGTCAAAGCTAGGAGCTCTGGGGCTACCACCGATGGGCGAAACAGCCCTTGAAAGACCAGACCTCAAGGTCTCCATTCCTGATGCCAGCATTTTCTCTTTCATGGGGGCCTCGCATCACTACCGCTTTGTCCACCAGGCTGGTTTCCAGAGAGATGCCACCTCTTGGAGGAAAACTGTCGCTTTCCTCTGTAACAATCCTCCAAAATAGGAAGAGGGTTATGCCGGTTGGTTGGGGGAGGTGGTGCAGGAAAGGGAAGAGAGTGGTTCTTCCAGTTTGCTCAGAAGCACAAGGCTCCGCTACCCTCTACACGTGGTGGTTCCACCTCCATTTCTAACGAAAGTAATGAGTAGATTTCCTTCCACCTGAATGTTATCTCCAGCCTGTCCCTTTCAACAGCCCCAGACCTTTCTATTACGCCTCGCTGAAGCGGAGTTATGGGGCAACCCTCTGACTTGGCTGTTCAAGTATTTTGCCTGGAATATAATTGCAAGATGTAAAGGGGAGGCCAGCAGAGAATTATCAGTTTTTAAAGGGCATGCATATGGTTTTCAGTAGTTGATGCTTAGTAAGTCTGTGTTCAATAAATAGTGCAGCTTGATTAAATCTTTTCCATCCCGATAGAAGGTACATCTGGATCCCATTCTCCAGGCCTTGGAGCGGCACTCTATTAATTTGGAGGTTGTAATTTTCATTTTGACGTTGGAGCAGCTACTCTTTAGAACTGAAACAGAAGAGAGAGAAGCTTGTGGTTCTGAGTGGCACCTTCTTTCTGCCAAAGCTGGCTGTGGTCTTGCCTATCAGAACATAGTGTCCTATCTTTTGACGGTCGTTAGTGGTAAGCGTTCTGTAATACTCACCAAGGAGGCCCAATTGCTGTGGATGTTTTCCTGTGAATATGGCTGCTGTGATACTTTGTCTTTTTGCTTTGGGTAGTATGGAAGGTGATCTATGTGACCACATGGGTCTTCTGTGCTGCAGAAGAAGATAAAGGAGGAAGGAAGGGAGGGAGGGAGAAAGCAGGGAGGAATGTATCTCTTCTATTTGAAAATTAATCTCAGTTTAAGATTTTTACAAATTGAGAAATCTATTTCTTTTCTTTCCAGGGACTTGGAGAACAAGGAACAAGGAAAATATCCCTATCTCATGACCCTGTCAAGTTCTCAGGGAGATGAACATATGACAGACTGCGGGACATCCTCGCAAAAGAGGCGAAAGGCTCCTGACTCCTGAGGAGGACTCTGCTGCCCGCTGGCCCTGTTAGACGGAGGGCTCCCCTGGCGTCCTATTCTTACTTGGAGCTTTTCAGAGACCACATATGGTCTCCAGGACTGGAGGAGTCTGAATCACAGTTCTTCCCAGGTAAGGGATATTTCTGCTTCGGGTTCTAAGAAATCTGAAGAACAACAACAACAAAATAAATAACACAATGTGGTTTGTCAAGGAACAACCAGCACCTGGGTAGTGGCGCATGTGCCATGAGTAGGTATAATGCTGGGAGCGCGTACCAACCCAGGTGAAAGGATTGCTCCGATTGGGCCCCCTCACACCAACCAAAATCAGATTCCCTCTGTAGAAATAAATTGGTAACTGCTTCTTAACAAACAAAGCTTTGAAGTTAAAAAAAAAAAAAAAGCAATATTTTTAAAAAAGGAAGAAAATTACAAGTGTATTTCTCCTGACACAGTTTTAAAAGCTGTTTGTAGCTGATTTACAATCCTCATAGTATTCAGCTTTTCATTTGAAATTCTAATAAGTCCTTTGAATGGGTTGGAGCTTGTTAGAAAGTAAAAGGAATGAAATGACTTCATTGAATTATGAGCTTTTGCTGGCTTCCACATACACATCCTGGGTCTCTCTTCAGCGTCACCTTTCTTTTCATGGAATGTTCTTGAGTTGAGACAGGCAACAAAAGGACCTCTGGGGTGGGAAGAATGTAGAACCATCATGTATGTTCCGTTTTATTTAGCCCCCCTGGGTCTTTATTTTCCCTCTTTAGTTTGCATGTTCCTATGATGCACTAAGGAACTGGGTGAATGATCTCTATTCTCGCAATCAATTTTCCACTTTTTCCAAACTCTAAGAATGCAAATGTCAAGTTCCTGGGAAGCCTTTGGACCTCTTGGATAAGAGGTGCTATTTTTATGAACTGAATGCATTCACCTTTGCTCCAAAAGCAGGTGTGGCTGGTGTGAAAACCAGGTCTGTGTAGGTCTTCGTTTCTATCAAGGGGTCATTCTAATTTTATGAGCTACTCCATCTGTGATGGACACCCGACAACGTCATGATGGTTCAAAAAAGAGTCACATTGGGATTTGTAATGACAAGCTTCCATTTGTAAATCGTGTGAAAAATAAGTAGCATGTTCTTGGCAAAAAGGTCTTTATTCTCATTTGGTGTGACCTTGGAGAAGATAAATCAAAGCCAAGTTAGTTTTCTATTGTAGTTTTTTTTTTAACTGTCTTATACTTGAAAATTCTAGCTTTCCCAACACTGTTATCATAAATGATGGAAAAGTCTTGAATATTTGCATAACATTATAGAAGATTTGTGACTGAAAGGACAGGATGTAACTTATGCAAAGCAGATACATCTTTTCTTTTGTGTTTGTAGTCTCGCTCTGCTCCCTGAGCCACACACACTCTTTATTGGGTGGAGTGGGCGGCAGGCGGTGGGGGGGTGATACCCTTCTAACTGGGAAAAGGAAGCAGTAATTGTGGAAACTTAGAATGGACTGGGGAATTAATAGAAAAATAAAGAAATTGAGATGTGTGTAAACGGCTTTTTTTTTTTTTTTTTTAATTTGGCTGTGAGAGTGAGGAGACAGAGTCTCATTTTTGCTAGCGTAAGTCAAATTTCTGAGGAAATTGCTGAATTGAGTAGCTCGAATGGTCCCATTACTGTATTAGGGAATTCAAAGAACAGGAATAAACTCCTCTTGAGATATTTATTCCTTTGGGATCAGCATCACTAAGTCTGTCGCATCTACTTCAAAGAACCTACCATCTTTGTATCATCTGTAAAAGAGATTCAGGTGGAACATGGTTCTGTCTGGATTTTCTCTCTAGAATAAAAAGTCATGGGTACCCAAGATTGAGACAAAGACATGGTGTATACTGTAGACTCTTAGAATGCTTCTCTTATCTATTGTTGCCATGCACACCATCCCAGAACACAACGGTGTGAAACAGCTGTGATTGTATTATGCTCATGGATTCTGAGCATAATAAAGAATCAAGAATTTGGGTAGGGTGCAGTGGGAATGCCCTACCTCTGCTCCCTGATGTCTAGGGCTGAGCTGGGATGCCTCAGGGTGACAGCAAGATGGGCAGCTCACTGCAGAGCCTCACTGATACGGTTTGGCTGTTTCATCACCCAAATCTCATCTTGAATTATAGCTCCCACAGTTCCCACATGTTGTAGGAAGGACCTGGCGGGAGGTAATTGGATCATAAGGATGGGTCTTTCCTGTGCTGTTCTGGTGATAGTGAATAAGTCTCACAAGACCTGATGGTTTTATAAAGAGGTGTTTCCCTGTACGAATTCTCTCTCGTCTGCCGCCATGTAAGATATGCCTTTCACCTTCCACCATGATGGTGAAGCCTCCACAGCCATGTGGAACTGTGAGTCCTTTAAGAAATTGAGATATGTGTAAACAGCTTTGTTTTTCTTTATAACGTCTTTTCCTTTATAAATTGCACAGTGTCAGGTGTGTCTTTATCAGCAGCATAAAAACAGCCTAATACACTCGCCTTTCCATATGGAATCTGTGGGGCTGGACTGTCTGAAATGTTTGAGATGGTTCCTTCACTTGCATGGCTGGCTCCTGGGCCAGGACGGTTAAAACAGCTGAAGGTGGCTGGTGTTACTCTGTTTTCTGACACAGTCTCTTTGGGTGACCAGCTTGAGTGTCCTTCCAGCATGGAAGTCTCAGGGTAGTGAGACTTCTCACAAGGCAGTTAACATTCTCCGGAGCAAATGTTCCAGGTTGAGGGAAGAGGAACCTGCTGGTTCTCTTAAAAGCAGGGCCCAATCTGGCACAGTCACCTCTTCCACATCCAATTACACAAAGCAGTCACAGGCCAGTGCAGATTCAGGGGGGATGGAACAGTAGACTCTACCTCTCAATGGGGAATCAACTAGTGACAACTTTTTGGGAAACAACCAGTCACATTGGATTTCATGCCCAGAGGGCCAACCGACAACCCGATAATTCAATCAGTCAACACATATTTATTGTACCTATTACAAATGGCCAGTTACAGTGATAAGTAACTCGGATGTGGGACTGTCCTCTTAGAGTTTATAATTTAGCATGAAAGACACACATTAAGTGAATGGATGGATGGGTGGCTGGGTGGGTGGGTAGGTAGGTAGGTGAGTAGACAGACAGATACCTCATGTTCAGTCCAACCATGAGAGAAGGACTGCATATGATCTGATGCTTGCAGCAAAGTGGACCAAAGGTAACCTCTTTGAGAAAGAGAGACTTAGGCCACATCTTAAGGAGTAATAAGAGGCTTAATGACTTAACATCTGGTGCGTTAATAGAAATGGTAATAATTGGTTGGAAGGCAGCACTTTGTAATAACTTCAGTACCAAATGAAAATTTCTTGCTCCCAGTTCCTCACTTTATTTGAAATCCTGTTGATCTACCTTGAAACTTTAGACAGGCATGAGCCTCTCCCTTAAGGAAAGTAAATCCAACAAATGGAAGGCCCACCCAGATTTTGGTCTTCACAAATGGCTTAGTTTGGGAGTAGGAATGGTTTTCCTAGGGTCACCATTTGCGAGACATTCTTACCTATCAAAATGTACTGATTAATTGAGAAGAGATTCTTGGCTGAGTTGAACTAAACCATTACCTCTTCATGATGAGGCAATATTTTTGGCTCCTGAACAAGATGGAAAATCATTTAACTACCTAGGACTACTTGCCTGCCTCAGATTTTTTAGTGTCTTTCTGCCAGCTAGAAGAGTTCATTATATTTTTAATGTGATTAAAAAATTAAAATAAAATGGTGATTTTTATATACAGACGTTGATGAAAGATGTGTTTTTAAAGCAGTAAATTAAAATCTCATTAATATTTCAGTGAGAATATTTTGTGCTTATCTGTTTCATCTCTATTTTTGACCTATGGCTTAGAGTTCACAGCATGAAGGAGGTGGTGAAATCTGTTCACCATAAAATGTTAATTATAAGTAAATTACAGCACAAACGTTCAATCAGACACATTAATTCTACATAAAGTGAATTATTGTAGCAGAAAATTTTGAAATGTGACTGAATTTTGTAATCTTTAGTCTCCTTTTTCTACCTCTCCCACTGATTCCCATGTGTTTATCTCAGAAACTCTCAGCTCTTTGTGTACTGCTGAGCTCAGTCTACTTACTGTGTTTTGAAAGTTAAATACAGTATATAGCCCTCATCTCTCCAAATGATTCTGAATTGTCTATAAGTCTGTTTGTCCATGGCAACTTAAGTGAAATCTTCGATATTTTTCAGGCAGAAAGTTGGGCTCAAAATGAAGGTGTTGTGTTTATCGCATGGAACAGTTCTCCCCTAAAATATGTTCAAAATATGCACATGTGTGTGTTATTGTTATAGTCATTTCTTCCTGTATTTAATTCCTTTTTTTAAAACATTCTTTTATGCCCAAAAGCTTATGGATCTCCCATCTGGGATCATTTCCCAGTTAATACAAATACTAAAAGAGTCAAAAATCTCAGAATAGTAATAATCAAAATAATAATTTAGAAAAATGCTTAAAACACCCAGAGTGCAGGTGGCTCACTCCATCAACATGTTAATTGTTCAGTAGTAGGAAAAATACCGAGGCTTTCTTGAACAAGAATGCCCTCATATTCATTTGGTAATTAGAAATAAGGATGCTTATCAATGTTAACAGGATATTTAATGTATTGATTAGATGCCTTCAGGTACTGGCTATAGGAGAAGCCACAGATTTTACGAAATACTAGGGAGAAAAAATTTTCATTACTTGGTGCCACTAACAGTCACCTCAATTCAAGTAACAAGTAGTCTAAAGGAATTGCATCCTAGGGGTTCTCGACTCTTAGTTGCCCTCCATTGTAAAGCATTTTTTGATGGATCTGGCCTGTGTCCTTCCACTTACCAAGTCTAGTATATCCCCTAGTGTAAGCTGAAAGCTTGGGTCACATTTTGGAAACACCCCAGTTCAGATCAGGTGCCTGTCGTTTTCAAATCAGAAGCTGCAGGCCCTTGACTGGCCTCATCTCACCTACTGAGGCAGCATCATTACTCTGGACATGTATTCTGTGGCCTAATGGGAGCCTTATGACTTAGTGGAACAGAATGTACTGTTTGCCTACCGGTGTCTCGCTTCTGTATTAAGGATCCATCCTCCCATTAGTTGAAGGTAGAGTTTTTGCTTTGCTTTGTTCCCTCAGATAAGCCATTCCATTTAATATGCATGAAACTCAACAGAAGGCTAAAGCAGCCAAGAAAAATAAAAATGCTCTATATACTGCATTAATAAGAAAATGCAGAAATGGGAATCATAGTACTATTAGGAGAAAAAGACTCCACCTGTAAGAGAGATGGGGGAAGGAATTTCCAATTTGCTAATGGCAGAAGCTGTTAATCTGCAAATGCATGCAAGCATTGGTGAGTTCTCCTTCAACACGTTCAGGAAAACTTGAGGATTAAAATATCAAAGAGTGTGAGTTAGGGATCTGGCAGCATCAAGAGAAAAGAAGCATCAGTTTCCTAAGAGGCTAGATCTTCTAAAGAAAATAGCAGAGTTTTAAAAAATGTAGTAAAGTCAAGTGATTGCTACTTTCATTTGATACCACAGGCAAAATTATGAAAAACATGAAGATGAAAACCACAAACACATTCACAACAAGGTGTTAAAAGCCTATATTTTTTCTTTATAGAATGACTATTTTTTTTTTTATAAAAATGACACAAGTCTACTACATAAAATTAAAAGTGGTAGAATACAAATAAAGCAAAATTTCATCAAAACTTCTACCACCTAAAAAAGTCTTTCAAATCTAGTGAATGTGTTTCTAAGCATTTGTTTACCATGAATATATGAAAGAAAAGAGAACAGTGAGACGGATACAGAGAATAAAAGATTCAAAGAGGTTAAGAACAACAGGTTTTAAAAAAGGGATTGTGATGACTGTAATTAACAATACTGTGTTGTTTACTTGATGTTTGATAAGAGTGGATTTAAGGTACCTTCACCCCCAACAAATACACACAGTAATAGTAACGATAGGTGGTGATAGATGTGTTAATTAATTTGGCTGTGGTAATCAGTAAACAATCTATATGTACATCAAATAATCACACTATACACGTTGAATATGTACAATTTTATTTAAATATTTTAAAATAGGGTTATGCATGGCAAAGATCAGAAATATTGCTTTAATGGTTAGACGTTGTTAGGTTAGAATTTAACAAAAAATAAATATAGAGGTGAAACTGAAGAATTTCTGAACCTCAGAAGAAAACATTTTTTTGCCAGAATATAGTTCTGAACATTCTATGATTAAGAGAAAAAATGGAAAAAACCTTTTTCTAGATCAATTACTTTAACTTCATGCTTCAGTATTAAACAATATTGACTGACTTCTTGCTTAAAAGATGAGAAAGTTAGCGCACAGCTACTCAATTTCCTTCCCTTGCCTCCTTTTATTATTTTACTTCATCAAGATTTGTAATATTTGTCATCTTCTTCTCAAGCCATATTCATTTTGTCATATTTTATACTTCTATATTAATTACTAAGTGCTCAAGTTTTTTAGATCCATGTTCTTCATTGTTCTGTTTTTTATTTACCTTTAGTTGGATGAATTTTATTTTTAAGAAGACTTTATATTGTTGTTGTTGTTGTTGTTATTTGAGATGGGGTCTTGCTGTGTTGCCCAGGCTGATCTCTAACTTCTGGCTTCAAGCAATCATTCTGCCTCAGCCTTCTCAGTAGCTGGGACTCCAGCCGCAAACCACTGTGCCCAGCTTGTTTTTAAGAAGACTTTTAGAAGATCGTTAGATGCTCTATTCTAATTTCTTGCATGTCTAAGAATGTCTATTACCTTTATATTCAAGGTACACTGTGAAGGCATAGAAAATAAAATAAAAGTAAACACACAAGAATAAATGAATAAATGAAAGGACGCATTAGCTGGGTATAAAATTTGAGGAATCACACTTTGTTTCCCTCAAATTTATTAGACCTTTGTCCATTGTCTCACAGTAGTGAATACTGTCCTTTTATCTACACAGTTGTTACATTTTGTTTGATTAATACATGGGCTCATGGGTGTCATACTCTGAGAATGTTTCACTGTTGCGATTATATTTAAACATCAACTTGACTAGACATTATATTTTATGAAACGTACTTCCTTGTTCTTTAGAACCTTGTAAATACGGCTTTCTTGTGTTTTGGATGTTATGGAAAAGACTGAGGCTTATCTAAATTTCCTGTTTCTAGAGTACTTGAGTTTTCTTTCTGAATAAATACAGAATTTTTTTATTTGTTCTTTAAGATGTACTCAGGATCAAACAATTCATATCAGTTTCTCATAGAATATACTGTGAGTAGAGAATACAACAGACAGAAAAAAAAATCGTATATAGGGAAAAAAATGAATGTGCCTTAAAAGAGGAAGATACACACACACACACACACACACACACATATATATATGTATATACACCTTCCCCTTTTAAGGCACATTCATTTTTCTCCTATATATGATTTTTTTTCTGTCTGTTGGAGTCTCTACTCCAGAAACATCTATTATTTTCTTTTACTATTACCTTATTTTTTCTTTTCCTTTTCATTCACTAAAGATTTTCTCAAGCCTTTGCCCTATACCCATTTTTCTATTTTCAGTCACGTCTACTCTGTACTGTCTGCACTAATTTATTAGTTCTATAATGATGTTTTAGCCCCAAATTTGTTTCCTAAGCTCCATAGTCTTTTTTTAAAAAATCACTATGTTACTTTAATAGCTTACCACTTCGTTTCTATTTTGGTAAATGTGTGCCATATTTAACTATTCTACAGCATAGTACTGAGAAAGATAGTTGTTTTCCCTGGGGTTGCATTTTCTCCCAGATGGGTGTGTCATCTCTTTTGTATACCGCATTCCCTTTTTAAAGTTATTATCCTCAACCTTAATGTATAATCTTTTGGCATCCTGGCTTAATGTGAAGGTTTCTTACAGATGCTTTACCCTGGATGGGCTCTGAGCATTAATATCTGCCCCTGCCCCCTGCCTCACAAACACACAGCAAGGCTGTCAAAACCAACATCCAAATGTGCTGTTTTGGCAAATGTCCTTATTGGCAACAGATTGTGGATAAATAATGTTTCCCATATTCTTTTCTTTCAGGGTTCTAGCAGGCCCTTCAGTATGAACAACTCCTTTATCTCACATCAACTCCTCAATGTTTTTAAGGTGTATTTACTATTTTTTTTTTTTTTTTTTTTTTTTTTTACAGCACAATGAAGTTGTTTTCAGCTGAAGCTTTAGTCTGAGAGGGCAAGTTTGCCATTATTAAAAACAGAGTTCCCTTCATGCTGTTATTTATTTTGTTCTTGCGTAATACGTGGAGCTCCATGTAGACCTCTTTGTACTAATAGATATTGAATAAATTCTTCTTGACCGGCTTCCTACTTTACCTGAGACCCTTCTTTCCTCCTAGCAGCAGTTTAATGTGTTCCACCTGTTGTCTATATTGGGTCTTTAGTGGGAAGAGGTGCTCTGATGGGCTGTGTCTCAGAGAACCAGGGACTCTGTTCCTTTTCGTGAAATTCTGTTAAATGTCCTTATAGAGGCAATGTTCCTGCCTCTAGCAAGAGGTAGAGAGCTTCTGATCTTGAAATTATGTTCCTAACTTAACCCAAGATGCCCATATACCCCTTGGCTTGCTTTTCTCCAAACTGTGGGGTATTCAGGGAACATTCTAAGTATTTTCTTTACTACTTTCTATTCATTCTGGGATTCAGGGTACAATTAAAAGCAGCATTGTGGTACATCAGAATCATTGTCCCACTCTTCCTAAGCTCTGACTTTTTTCAAGATTATGGCTTGAAGTTTTATCATTTTCTTTGTTTGAAGGTTGCTGGTGTTTTCCTGATTTTTTTCTACTACTTCATGTTCCTTTTATTATATGTTGGATCAGAGAGATTCTTTTTTGTTTTACTTTTAAGTTTAGGGGTACATGTGCAGGTTAATTATATAGGTAAACTTGTATCATAGGGATTTGTTATACAGATTATTTCATCACCTGGGTATTAAGCCTAGTACCCATTGTTTATTTTTTCCTGATTCTCTACCTCCTTTCACCCTCTACTCTCTGGTAGGCCCCAGTATATGTTGTTCCCCTCTATGTGTTCATGTGTTCTCATCATTTAGCTCCCACTTACAAGTGAGAACATGCAGCATTTGGTTTTCTATTCCTGTGTTAGTTTGCTAAGGATAATGACTGATATGGTTTGGGTCTCTGTTCCCACCCAAATCTCATCTTGAATTGTAATCCAGACTGTAATCCCCACATGTTAGGGGAGGGACCTTGTAGTAGACAATTAGATCGTAGCGGAGGTTTCCCCATGCCGTTCTCATGACAGTCAGTGGGTTCTTTTATGAGATCTGATGGTTTTATAAGGGTCTTTCCCCAGCTTCACTCTGCTCTTCTCCCTCCTGCCACCATGTGAAGAAGGACATGTTTGCTTCCTCTTCCACTATGATTGTAAGTTTCCTGAGGCCTCCCCAGTCGTGAGGAACTGTGAGTCAATTAAGCTTCTTTTCTTATAGATTACCCTGTCTTGGGTACTTCTTCATATCAGCATGAGAAGGGACTAATACAATGGCCTCCAGCTCCATCCATGTTCTAGAGCAGGAAGATTCCATGATCCAAATGTACTCCACCATTTCCCCCTCAAATTTAAGATTCCACACCTTAATAGATGATAACTTTGTGATACTGAGGCTATGCAAAATGAATGATTGCATTGTCTTCATTTCAGAAACAGATCCTCAGAAAAGTATTCAAGTAAAATTCATTTATTTGTAAGGTGATCCCAGGAACTGGGAGAAGCATGAGGAACCAACAAGAAAAGGGTAGGATGATAATAAAGAGAACATTATCCAGCAAGTTTCAACTGTGGGCAACAGGAACTTCATTTCAAGACAAAACTCGTGGAAGAGTGTAGAACTCATACCTCAGTTATTCCACCTCAGGGGAAAGGGAACTGGTGTATTTTATTTACATACTAACCCTGCTGTGCATTTGGACACGTGCTCCCAGGTGTTAATTCCCTCTCACTTCCTGCCTACCACAGGCACAGGCAGTGCAGCAGCCTCAGAAGGTCAAAGCTCTCAATAAGTGAGACTCCGGAAGTTGGAAGTTGGGTTTCCATGCCCTGAAATGATCAAATCCAGAGGAAGATTTTACCGTGTCTTCCCCTATGCTGCGGCACACTATTTGATTGTAAATTTCAGGGATCTTGCATCTGGGTAGAGCAGGCCTGGGAGGAAGGAAGATCTTCTCAGAGCTGCTCAGATAGTTCCATTTGGCTGGTTTCCTGCTTGATAACAAGTAGAGACCTTGACCATTGATCCCTTCTAGTTGATATGGTCATAAAATCTCTTTAAATCCAATGAAAAAGTCAGGGGAAATATCTTGGGAGGCCTGAAAAATGGTGAAGGGGTGCTATTTTGGTCAATAAAACTGGAAAAATCATGGATGTTCTCTGTGTGTGTGTGTGTGTGTGTGTATATATACATAGATATATACATATATACACGTAGATATATACATGTATATACACACACGCATGAATTAGATATTAGAATTATGTATATACACATATAGAACTATATATACACATCTATATTCATTATATATGAAAAGATTTTTTTTTAAATTTTTCAGACAGAGTCTCGCCCTGTCACCTGGGCTGGAGTGCAATGATGCGATCTCAGCTCACTGCAACCTCTGCCTCCCAGGTTCAAGTGATTCTCCTGCCTCAGCCTCCCAAGTAGCTGTGAATACAGGCGCCTGCCACCACGCCTGGTTAACTTTTTGACTTTTTGTGTTTTTTTCTTTTCTTTTTTTTTTTTTTTTTTTTTTAATAAAGATGGGATTTCACTATATTAGCCAGGATGGTCTTAATCTCCTGACCTCATGATCCACCTGCCTCTGCCTCCCAAAATACTGGGATTACAGGCGTGGGCCACCGCATCCGGCTATAAAAAGATTTTTCTAAGAGGTGAGCACAGGTCAGGTGGCGCATACAGAATAAATGTGCATGGTGTTGCGTGCTGCACGGGTGCTGCACTTCACTTGAGAGCTTTAAGAGTATTGCTCAGTTGCACCCTCATCAGTTGCTATCTGATGTTCACCAAACAGAGCACATGTTTTTTGGAGGCCACTCACATAAATGTGCTCCCTTGGAATTCAACTTTCAAGAAATACCCTTTTATAAAGATACTATACTGATTTTAATATTAGAAGGAGCATAACTTTTGGCTGCTGGACATGTCATATATCTGAATGGAGTCTTACAAATACATCCCATTTATGCTATGTGACCTATCTGACCTTGTGGTTAAAAAATGGCAAATTACATTAAATCTAAGGGAAAAAACTTAAAAGATTTCCAGACTCATTGAATAAGGTAGAGAGAAACGGTAGAAAAAATGGTCATTTTAGATACAATACAGTCAAGGGATTCTAATCAGCTGTTTTGCACAATAAAGTGTATATACAGAAAATTATATTTTAAAAGGCAAGTATACTTCAGAAGTCCTACCCAAGGGGATCATATCTGTATGTATATTCATGGTAGAGGGAATAGCAGCTTGTTTACTTCCTGGTACTTGACAAAATTATCCATACTAGAAATCATTATTTTAAAATGTCTGAGTATTTTGTCTAATATTTTATTGAGGAAAAGCTGAATCTAGGATGTCAGGTGGCAGTGGTGGGCGAATGTGTAATATTTATTGACTAAGAGAAAGTGAAGGACTTGGCGTGGTGGCTCAAGCCTGTAATCCCAGCACTTTAGGAGGCCAAGCTGGGAGGGACGCTTGGCCCAGGAATTCAAAAACGGCCTGGGCAGCATAAAGAATATAATTATTTTATTTTACAGAAAATAAAAAAATTAGCTGGGCATGGTGGCACACACCTGTAGTCTCAGCAACTTCTGAGGCTCAGGTGGGAGGATCGCTTGAGCCCAGCAAGTAGAGGCTGCAGTGAGCTATGATCATACCACTGCGCTCCAGTCTGGGCAATAGAGCTAGACTGTCTCCAAAAAAAAGAAAAAAGTCAAGGAGTAACTTAACTGGATAAATATACGGTGGAATTTTATGTGGATAGTTTTGAATCATTACTCTCCATGTCCATAGAGTAAGAAAAGGAGGGAAGGAGGAAAATAGATTTGCAGGGAGTGGGAAAGAGAAGGAATGCACCAAAGTCACAAGGCTCAAAATGCTGACCTTTAGCTTCCATTAGCAAGAGATTTGGGTCAGACATAAGGAATAACTTTGTTAGGCAAAGTGATAAATGATCACCATGGGTCTTCAAGGGATCTTGTGGTATGTCCATTGGAGGAGCCTTTTAGAGAAGAAACGCCCATCTTTTACAAAAAGTTTGCATGAAAGAGCCAGGCAATAGGTTGTACATCATTATCATGTCCAGGAACTCTGATTGTTCTCTGAGTGGGGATTGTCTATTTTTTAAGAAAAATGTACACACAGGCACACATCTCCGTAACTTCCATCCACCAAGCCATTTTCTTACTCTT
Organism: Papio anubis; assembly: GCF_008728515.1. Classification (NCBI taxonomy): domain Eukaryota; kingdom Metazoa; phylum Chordata; class Mammalia; order Primates; family Cercopithecidae; genus Papio; species Papio anubis. The sequence goes on along the minus strand of NC_044993.1, from coordinate 18,937,977 downwards.
CAAATCTTTACAAGTATGTCATAAACACTTGGGCTGCTTCCCATGCTTGCAAATTTGTTTCTTTCCCTTCTTTGTGTTATTGTCACATAAAGAAAGCTTCAGATCCAGCCATGAACTTACACGTTGTTCTAGACTGAATTCTGCCCTCTGAAAATTCACGTGTTGAAATTCTAATCCCCACCCCTCAGAACATGACTGGATTCAGAGACAGGATCTTTAAATAGATAATAAAGTTAAAATGAAGTTGTTAGGGTGGGCCCTAATCTACTATCACTGGTGTCCTTAGAAGAAGAGGAAATTGGACAGCTTGGGCAATGTGGCGAGACCCCATCTCTACCAAAAAAAATAGGAAAATTTAGCCAGGTGAGGTGGCACATATCTGCAGTTCCAGCTGCTCAGGAGGCTGAGGTGGGAGCTCACTGCAGCCTCAAATTCCTTGAGCCTAGGAATTTCCCAAACATCTATTGCCAAAGCTCAATAGACTGCAGCCCTTATGCCTGGATCCTGCGCTCATGGTGCTCCCCTTTATTCAAATCTGGGCCTTTTGGCAAAAAAATAAGGCGATGGGGAAAGAGAAGAGTGGGCATGACCCTGAGGTGGGTCAGCTACTCACCTGAAGGAACAGTTCTCTTTTAAGATTACCATGTACTGGAAATTCTATCCAGAATTCAATACTGAGACACTAGTTGCTTTTCCACTTTTCTATTATAATCGCCTATATCATCTCATGAGTTTTTTTTTTTATTTACATGGTTATCTATGCACACAAAAAAGTTATACTAAAGATATTGTTCACTTATTTTTTAATTTAAAAAAGATTCCTTGAGCCTAGGAATTTAAGGCTGCAGTGAGCTATGATCTTGCAATAGCACTGCAGCCTGGGCAGCAGAGCAAGACCCCGTCTCAAAAAAAAAAAAAAAAAAAGGAAATTGGATACTAATATGGACAAAGGAAAGACAATAAAAAGTTGCAAGGAGAAAAGGGTCATCCATATATGGAGAGAGGCCTCAGAAGAGACCAACCCTGCCAACACCTTGATCTCAGACTTCTAGCCTCCAGATTATGATAAAGTAAATTTCTCTGGTTCTTTAACCCATTTATGCCTAGTGTTCCATTATTGGAATGCTAAGCGTATGGGAGTTATTTATATCCTACTGCTCAAGGTCATTGCTAAGGTCTGATTGCAGAATTTCAAAAAAATTGCAACCTCAGGCATGAATGGGTTTAATCCACCCAGCCTGTAGCCCTGTAGCTATAGCAGCCCTGCAAACTAATATGCATGTCCCTTCCCTTCCACGCTCTTCCTTGCCTTTGCCTTCTCTCGGGAGAAACTTGTCTCAGCTCCCTAACATTTCTTTGATTCTAGTCATCTGTAAACACACCCACCCTCCCTTCTTCAGGTTTTGGTACTCAGAGCCATCATTGCCTGCCTGCCTGACCCAGGTCTCTCTGGAGAAGGCGAGAGACCTACAGTCCTGTTAAGAGTGAATCCTGGCCGGGCGCGGTGGCTCAAGCCTGTAATCCCAGCACTTTGGGAGGCCAAGACGGGCGAATCACGAGGTCAGGAGATCGAGACCATCCTGGCTAACACAGTGAAACCCCGTCTCTACTAAAAAATACAAAAACTTAGCTGGGCGAGGTGGCGGGCGCCTGTAGTCCCAGCTACTCGGGAGGCTGAGGCAGGAGAATGGCGTAAGCCCGGGAGGCGGAGCTTGCAGTGAGCTGAGATCCGGCCACTGCACTCCAGCCTGGGCGACAGAGCGAGACTCCGTCTCAAAAAAAAAAAAAAAAAAAAAAGAGTGAATCCTAAGACCCTAACTGTTGAGAAAGTTTCCATCCACACATGATGTTGAATTCCACCATTTTCATTTTTCACAAAAAGTACATGTTCCAGGGAGGCTTTTTGCATTTGTGCTTCTGTAGCGCATTTCAGTTTACAAAGTATTTTTGCAGATTTGACTTTGCTGAATCTTCCCCACATTTCAAGTCAATGGCTTTTCAAGACACTGAGACTCAGAAGGGTAAGTAACTTAATGGAAATTACTCAGCTAGGAAATGACAGAGCTGGAATTTGAACCACGGAGAAGATACATGTTGTCACTGACTCCCAGCTCAGGGTGGTTGGCAATGGCTGCTTTATAGGGTAGCTGATTTCTCTGTCCTCTGACCGGACTTGCGTGAACTTCCTATTGGCATGAGTCGTTACCTCTGGCTTGGAGTTTGCTTGTGAATCATTATTGCCCCAACTAAATTGGAAGCTATGGGGAGGCAGGTTTTGGGCTGTGCTTGCTGTTTAGTTATGGGGTTTAGGGAACATCTGTTGATTGGTTGGCTGGATGGGCTCTTTCACGAAAGGACACAGCACATCTCTTGGCATCTGGTTTTCCAAAGACACACGCAAAAATGACAGAGCGTTCAGGATGATGATCTGGTCTTTTAGACAAAGGTTAGGAGGGGGAATGTATAAGAATAACGCCGTGGATTGACATTATATTACAATAATTATAATTATTAGACCCTGAATTTATATAGCATCTCTCTCCCTCTCTCTAAGGGGCTCATAGTCCATTTGTAAGCAGTGGGACTTATCCTGCTGCTAAATAGAAAATAAATTGCTTATCTCTTGGAAGAGAATTAACTCTTTCAGGGCACTGGGGTACCATTTAGTAAATTAGTAATCCTCTAAATGGCACTCTAGATATGTAACATCCCCTATATAAACCTGGAAAATGAACGTGTTCCCAGTGCTTAAAAGAAATCAGGGCATGCCAAACAGAAATCAGACAGCAAGCTTAAAATACAAATAATGTGCTTATCTCTCTTCCCTAATAACTTTGTGTTCATTCTCATGGAAATCTGTTTGTGACTAAAGATGAATCTATTTGCTAAAAGCTGGCACTTCTGATCTTTTAATCTACTAATATGAGAGCAATAAAGAGGAAGGGGCAGATGATAGGAAAAGCAGAGTGGTGGTGTTTATACACATGGGAGCTGCGGGAATTTGTTCAGCTAAACAGATTTTGAGAGACTGATGGATTTTTTCAAAGCCATTTGAAAGGCTGGCCACGATGGTTCCCTTAGGTCCTGAAAATGTTCATCTACTTCCAAAATAGTGACTGGTGAATGGGAACTAGCCACATAGATCTTGTTGGAACCATTACTAAGGTAGGTAGAGGCAGGCACCGCTATGAATCAATAATAGCTATTTCTGACTTAGAAATCCAACTCTCAATTTGTTAGAAATGAAGTTGATGAAATTAACACAAACTCGGAGCTTCCAGAGACTTTCCATGATGGGCATGGAGAAATGGGAATGGTTACTTGGTGCCAAATGGGTCCATTTTTTAAAAAAAAAAGTACATTGACTACCCTTTTTCTGTCTTGTGTTCGTTTTCTGTCTCCCAAATTGATGGTCTGGTCACTTCATCCCATGTAAAATTTTTGGAGTTCACCCATGGACTCAAATGCCTCTGGGACACACTGGTTTGTCTGAGTGTTGCTCCACTGAATTCCGATTGTAGTTCAGTAACGCAGTATTGATGTCTGAGTGTTTTTCCACTGCATTCTGATTGTAGTTCAGTAACGCAGTATTGATGTCTGGGTGTTGCTCCACTGAATTCCAATTGTAGTTCAGTAATGCGGTATTGATATCTGGGTGTTTTTCCACTGCATTCTGGTTGTAGTTCAGTATCATGGTATTGATGTCTGGGTGTTGCTCCACTGCATTCTGATTGTAGTTCAGCAACGCAGTATTGATGTCTGGGTGTTGCTCCACTGAATTCTGATTATAGTTTAGTAATGCGGTATTGATGTCTGAGTGTTGCTCCACTGAATTCTGATTGTAGTTCAGTATCGCGGTATTGATGTCTGGGTGTTGCTCCACTGAATTCTGATTGTAGTTCAGTAACGTGGTATTGATATCTGGGTGTTTTTCCACTGCATTCTGGTTGTAGTTCAGTATCACGGTATTGATGTCTGGGTGTTGCTCCACTGAATTCTGATTGTAGTTCAGTAACACGGTATTGATCGTTGAGACTTTCGATTTATGTGCAATGAGATAGAATTTGGAAACTGGCGGTGTTTATTGACTTTCTGATTTGTGCTTCTGGGAAAGTCATCGGATGGTCAGATAGGGTGCTGCCAGGCAGTTTGGCAGTTCAGTAAACACTCTGTGTTTATTCCTCCAAATTCTGTACTGTTCCCATCGATGAACCCTCACTTAGTTTCCATGTACTTATGAACAACGCACTTGAATGCTAACAGCCATGCGTGTTCCTCCATCTCAACCCCTTGCCTACACCGTAACCTCTTTTGAAGTCTTGGTCCTCCTCCTCTTTTTTTTTTTTTTTTTTGTCCCTCTCCCCTTCCTGCCCCAATGACAGTCAGCTGCCGGGGGCCTCTTTATACAAGCCTCAGCCTTTCAAGGCAAATATGCCACGTAAGTCCAATTTCAGCAATCCACACACCTCTGAGCCCCTCAAACTCCAAGGAGCACCCTTCAAGAGAAGAATCCGCAGGCTGCTAAAAAGAAATCAAAGGAGATCAGCAAAACATCTTGAAAGGGGGAAGGAGGGGTGAGCCACGCAGACTAACAGCCTCTATTTTCCAGGAGGCAACCTGACTGGCAACAAAAATAAACACTAATGAGAAAAATGTACCTTCAGTCTAATTATATAATTGTAGTCTGCTTTTCATACATCACACAGGGACTGAAACAGTGTAGCATCGGGAAGTAGCTCAGTCATTTCCCTCACGCATAGTATGCATTTTGCATTTAGTTGCTCTTTGGCACAAGTAGAGGTCCAAATAAACTGGGCTGGAGGATTCCATGCCCGTGATTCCTAAACGCGCACTTCATCTCAAGATGAAGGTCAGTTGCAATAGCACTCTGAGCTCAAAGGTAGCAAAATCAGATGAACAAAGCTGGCATGAAAAAACAGAGCCACTAATCCATCTCCCAGGTGGCTCTTTTAATATTCCAAACTGCGTTTCATCATTTAGCAGCCTGTTCAACTAAGGAGCCCGGTCAGCATCGCCCTTCTGCTGGCTGACTCTTCTAACTTTCTAGCAAGTAACACAGCTGATAGATTTCTCACCCCGCCTCTATTGCTGACACTAGACCCTCAGAGAGTTTTCCAGGAAAGAGAAAGCTAGATTCTATTAATTTGCTTTGGTTTGGGGAGGAAGGCAAGAACCCCCAAGGTTGTATCCTGTGATGGTCAGAGACAGATAAGCTGCTCTTGTCCAAATCTCCATCCTTTCCTTTTTCGTATTCTATCACTCACAGGTTTGCACTCTCAGTGCAGTGGGAGCTGCTGGCTTCACTGCTTTGAGCCTCTGTGACCTTTGTCTCTGGTTCTGGCTGTCACTTCTCTTGTGTTTTGTGAGTCTGATTTTCTCTCCAGTGGAAAACACCATCACTCTCTGGATAGGAAGTTTCCATAAAGGAAATTGTTGGGGCAATTACCACACATTTTATTCTCAAATTGTTAAGAGGATGCTGAAAATATGGAAAGAGCTTAAAGGTTCTGAAATAACACAAATCTAGTAATAATAATTAAGGGTTTTCATTAATGTGATTATTCCTCCACTTCATCACTGTATCAAGAATTTTGCTTCATTCTTGAGCTTTGTACAATCCAGAGGCAATGCGCAGATACGTAATATAACTTGCATTTGACGTTTATTGTTTTTCTCTGTCAACATGGAAAAGTATGAATGCATTCCAGTTTAAAATACATTTGGATGATTATTTCTTTTATCTAGTTATGTACATGTTGTAACTTGCTTCACATGTTCTCTTTTTCTGATTTTTGTGGCTTTGGTTCAAACGCCCAAGATTGTATTTGAGCCATTATGAGTTCATCGTGATTGATGGACTTATCCCAGTGACTGCATTATCAGCATCCACCCTGCTGCAGAGAAACACCTTTACCAGGGAAGAGCCCATTTTTGTTTTCTCCATTTGCTGTTAATCTGACTTTGTGACAATGTCATCAAGCCTTATTCTGTACTTTTTCTTGATGAGCTGAAATTCTCCGGAGCTACGAGTTGCAGGCATGGGAGAGAGTGATAAACTGGAACCACAGAATTAGGCAAATACACTTTTGACATTCCTCTGCCTTGGACATAAAATTGATGGACCTACATTTGCCATTTCTTTTAGGTTTAGAGCAATCCCAGAAGCACCTGACATTCAAATCAAACTCTATTAGAACACCCAACTCAAGAAAAAGGAGCCAAGTAAAAAGTTGAACATTGATGTTGAAAGAGAATATCGTCCTTATTATATTTGGTGTCCAGTGGTTTCAGAAAGTAGCATGATGATAAGAAAGACTACAAAAGAATTTGCAAGGACCATTTTGGTTTGCAAATATTTTGAAAAATTAAAATGCATTCATGCTTAATGGGGAAACTTTGCAAATAGGGCAGACCTGGGAAATAGTAAGATTTGACTTTCTTTTGATTAAATTTCCCACTTGGAAACAGTTTTAGCCTCCACATACTAGTAAACATCGACTTGTTGGTGAAAATACCAATAATAATTATTATGTCATTTATGTAGAAATTATATATAGTAATTTTGACTATTTGGAACAAAATTTAAATGTCAAAAATAATGGGGGGAAATGTCTTCTATAGGAACACAAGGATGTAACACAAAATGCACACACTAATACTGATGAGGAAAAATATTTGGGGGAGTCTCATTTAATGTATCTTAGGAATATTTCATCAAAAATTTTTAAAATAAAAATAATGCTTTGGGGTATGATGGGATACACTTCAATTTCCCACCACAATGACATATGAAACCCCTTATTCCAACATCAGATAAAAAGGCATGTTATACAAAATCCCTTTCCTGAAAATAGTTAATTGGTATAATACTTTTTGTAGTTTGCTAGTTAAAGATAGACACCAGAAAGGGAACTGAGCATTTGTCCTTGCCTTTGTTACTAGTTAGTTGTGTGACCTTGAACCAGTCATTTAATCTCTCTGGCCCTAAGTTTTTTCATCTGCAAAATAAGGTATTGGGTTGGTGCAAAAGTAATTGAGGTTTTTGCCATTATTTTCCATGGCAAAAACCTCAATTACTTTTGCACCAACCTAATATTACTCCAAAATTAAGTTTCTACTATTTGTAAGAAGTCATGTGCTTCCTACGCATCAGAGCTTCCAGATTCGGGTATCAGACAGACTGCTGAGCTCCAGGCCTCCCCAGAGCCTGTCCAGCCATACAACTGAAGAAGTTTGAATCTAAGAGAAGCAAGACCGGCTTGAATCAGTTCAAGGCATCCCTGGAGGGAGAAAGGTGTGATTTAGAATTCAGGGGAATCTGTGTCACTGGAGGGTCCTGGGAAGCTCTATGCCTCATCCAGGGAGAAGACAGGATTGCTTTGGTGTCCAGCTAGTAGAGCATGGAAACAAACAAACAGTGGGGAAGCCATTTCCCACACCACCCTCCCCTGACTTCAGCCAGGATGTCACCTGGCTTCCTTGCATCAAACTCACAAAGAACAGTGCAGCCAAAGCAAGGGAAAGTCCTGGTGAGTTGGTGGTAGCAGAAGTCACAGCTTCTTGTTAACCCTGGTAGCGGTGGCAGTGGATGGGTAGCTGATACAGTTTGGCTGTGTCCACATCTAAATCTCAACTTGAATTGTAGCTCCCATAATTCTCACATGTTGTGGGAGGGACCTGGTGGGAGATAACTGAGTCGTGGGAGTGGTTTCTCCCATACTGTTCTCGTGGTAGTGAATAAGTCTCATGAGATCTGATGGTTTTATAAAGGGAAACCCCTTTCACTTGGTTCTCATTCTCTCTTGTCTGCCACCATGTAAGACATGACTTTCACCTTCCGTCATGATTGTGAGGTCTCCCCAGCCATGTGGAACTGTGAGTCCCTTAAATCTCTTTTCTGTTGAGACGGAGTTTCACTCCTGTTGCCCAGGCTGAAGTGCAATGGCATGATCTTGGCTCACCGCAGCCTCCACCCCCGGGCTCAAGCGATTCTCCTGCCTCAGCCTCCCGAGTAGCTGGGATTACAGGCATGTGCCACCATGCTCAACTAACTTTGTATTTTTACTAGAGACAGGGTTTCTCTCTGTTGGTCAGGCTGGTCTCAAACTCCCAACCTCAGGTGATTCGCCCACCTCGGCCTCCCAACGTGTTGGGATTACAGGAGTGAGCCACCGTGCCTGGCCACCTCTTTTTCTTTATAAATTACCCAGTCTCAGATGTGTCTTTATCAGCAGTGTGAAACGAACTAATACAGCAGCCATCTCCAGTGCACTGGGCTATGGGAGCACTCGCCACCCTTTCAGGGAGCCTCAGCAGGTAACAGGGCTCTGGTGCAGACACTGGTGCTGGGAGGATGCCCTTGAGGTCTACAGAGGCCACCCAGGCTTCAGCAGCAGATACCCCTGACCACAAATGGTAGATTCCTAAGGTCCTGAGGGTGACTCATTGGTGAGTACCTGTGAGCTCCAACCCAGAACAGGGGAGAGCTTGAGTGGAGGCCTTGGTTCTAGGATAGCAGGTGAGACACGAAATGGGAACTATGACTCATGACCACGGCTTTATCCCAGAGCTTCTCACCCCGGGCAATTTTGCCCTTCAGGGGACGTTTGACAGTGCCTGGTGGGGGGTAATTTTGTTTGTCACAAATGAGGGGAGAGAAGTGCTAATGGCATCTAAGGACACAAGTTGCTACCGAGTACAGTACAGCCCCACCACAAAGAATGAATTGGGCCGGGCACAGTGGCTCATGCCTGTAATCCCAGCACTTTGGGAGGCCGAGGTGGGCAGATCACCTGAGGTCAGGAGTTTGAGACCAGCCTGCCCAACATGGCGAAACCCCATCTTTACTAAAAATACCAAAAATTAGCCGGGCCTGGTGGCGGGTGCCTACAGTCCCAGCTACTCAGGTGGCTGAGGCAGGACAATCACTTGAACCTGGGAGGTGGAGGTTGCAGTGAGCTGCGATTGCATCACTGCACTCCAGCCTGGGCAACAAGAGTGAAACTCTGTCTCAAAAAAGAATGAATTGGTTCAAAATATCAAGAGTCCCAAGCCTGAGAAACCTACTTTACCTCCTTTGTGCCAATCCATCATGCAGGTATGACCTGGGAAAACTCTGCCTCGGTGCACCTGAAAGCTGAACACAATGCCAGCCAGCCAGCCAGTTCAAACAATAATGAGGATGATTCCACGATCCTAATAACATCATAATATCACTAATAACAGCTAACATGCATTGAGTCCTATTTACTTCCTGCCAAGCACTATGGATGCATTTCAGAGGTATTCATTCATTTAATCCACCCCATGACTCTACTAGGCAGGTGTGACTCTTACCTGCAATGCCCTGTGTAAATAGCCATGCCACCCCTGACTGGAAAGCATCAGCCAAGCTGCTTGTTTTCCCAGTTTGAGTGGGCACCTCAGGCAAACCCACCCAGAGGACTGTTGAAGTCACTGACCTTCCTCACCTCCACCATTGTCCCAGCAACTGGAGAACAGAAGGCCAGCCCGGCACTCCCAGCCCCCTGTTCCCCATCTTGAGATCAAACCCAATTAGGTTATCTGAGCACCTCCAAAAACACATTATTGTTTTCTGCAGAACAACAACAACAACAAACACACCATCCGTAGATGAGTCCACACAGCACAAAGTCAAGTGGAAAGGGGTAGGGAGAGAAGCCAGGAACTTGACATTTCTATTAAAATAGATCGTTAAAGTCTCCAAAGTCTGTTTTTGCCTCAGTTATTCAAGCAGATGCAGATTGTTTTTAAATTACGCAGATAATTGGGGCAGGGTAGCCCTAACCCGGTTCCATGGGACCTTAGTAGATAAACTTAATGAGATGGACTAATTAGTCCTCAGCCCCTGCTTCAGGGGCTTTGGTTTCCTTAGAGGAACACCACAGACCTCCCGTTCACCTTTCATCTCAATCAATCCTCTTGTATTTACTAAGGGCCCCAGGAGTGGGACACGGGAGGTGTAGATCATTCAATTTGTCGCAGCACATATTTTCAATATTATGATAAGAAAGACAAGGGACCCTGCATTTTGTCAACTTTCGAGTCCAAGATCGATCCGCAAATAGATGGGCCTCCCTGCATTCTGAATTACAGTGTGTTTGGGCGGTTTATTGACAGTGGATAACTACTGACCACTAGTCCTGATAGAGTTACAAAGGTCAGGTCAAGGGAGGTCAGAGCCACAAAGGACGCCTCCTTCTCTTCCAGCTCGCCCCCTCCCAGAAGGGACATGCAGGTCAATAACTGAGCCACCTGTGGGGTCTGAAGGCTCTTCCAGTCTTTCTCCCTCTGGCTGTGCCATGACATAACCCCCGTGCAGCCGCGTCCTCTCCAGCCACTGCCCTGGGAGTTACACAGGTGGCCAGGAAGCCACGGCTCACCCAGTAGGCACCGTGCAGCCACAGAGCGGGCTCAACTCTGTCTCCCGCTGCAGGCTCACTCCCCAGACCCTTCCAGAAGCATCATTGCCAGCACAGGCTGGGCTTCTGCCTTGTAACCTCAGAGAGTTAAGACACACAGAGGCAAAGGAAGTGGCAGGCTTCATGGCTCCCCTAGGAGTGTGGTCCCCCTGTGTGTATGCAAACCGCTCTTGGCAAGCAAAAGTTTAATTAAAAGCCTCTCAGAACGCCTCTCCAGCTGGGCTGGGCCTCAGTTGCCAGGAGGGGCCTTATCAAGTGGATTTGAAAACTTATAAACGATAGTCCTTGTTCCCAGGAAATGTCATCTGGTCTGCCTCATTGGGTGCCTTGCTGAGGAAGAGAGGAGTGGGGACTCTGTGTGTTTTTGATGTGGTATCCATTGTCTACCTGCAAGATGCAAATGATATTCAAATTTGGTTCCAGTGTACAGGCTGCGTGCGTATACCCCACAGCAGCCCTCAAGCAAGTGACTAATGGGAACATGTGTTCTTTCTATTTTTATAAGTCTGGGAGAACAAGGGGGTGGAGGGCTGAGCTTGTGGAGTTTCAAATCTCTTTTTGCAGGGGACATGCCACTGTCTGGAGTGATGGTAATACTCAGTGGCGGCTCCATGGCAGCAGGCCCTGACCTGCCTAGATGCCCTGCTCCACGGAGGACCTTGAGCTGAATAAATGGTCCTGCCTGTCCCTTCTAGCCACCCAGCCAGAGAGAAACCCAGGGACACAGCAGGGCTCTTAGGACAGTGGGGAGGCCCCAGCCTCTCCCTCCTGTGGCTTGGCCAGATGTTAGTCTCAGCAGGACCTCATTGGGAGCTAGTGGAGTGATCATCTCAATATGAGTCTAGTTGGTACTGCAATAATCTGTGTTTTTAATTAGATGATTCTTAACTGTCTCTGTTAGGTCAGCTGTGGGGAGGCGGGGGAGCTTGAAAGTGACTTCAATAAAACCTGTCTATCCGGAGCCTTGTGTAGCCTCTCGCAGCCCAAGGTAGAAGAAACAAACCAAAACAAAAAACCACAGAACGATTCTAAGATGCTCTTAGGATCACAAACAGTTTCTGCTGCTCAGGCCCCGTTGCTGACATTGCTGTGGGTGCAGCAGCGGGTCTTTCTGTATCTTAATGTCTTCTACTTACACCTCGATCCAGTGGACAGGAATTACATGGCAAAGAGGCGTGAGGTGACAAGAGCTCTTGCATAAGGGAAACATTCTCTTCATATGTGAATAACAGAATGCATGAATCTTGAAGTGCTGGGATTTGAAGGGATCAGAACAGATCGACTAGATCAGTGGATCCCATAGGATTCTCAAGAGTCTTTTCGGGGGGAAGGAAATGGGTTGGGCTCTGGACTCCTCACCCCTTTGTCAAAGAGTCTAGCTCCAGTTGATCTGCTTTATATTGTCTTTCAATATCCAGTCTACCGAATGGGGTTATGCTAACTCCAGCCACCTAATAGGGGCTGCCTAGATTGCTGTGTGGAAGACCCCAAGGCCGAGTCTCAAATGTATGAGAGAGAGCATTGTAATCAGTAGGTACAGGATGGGAGAATAATGGCCTAGAAACCATGCATTTGCTATCCCTAATATCAAATTTCTTTTGAAAAAAGGGCTCTGAGATTGTGAAAAGTTTGAAGACCACAAAACTCTATTTCTTGTACTTAGACAGAAATCTTCGTGCAGATGTAGGTGGAGACACATTTTGATTTTAAAGATGGAACTTCACGTGTGCTCAGGGTAACCTCGAAACTCAGAACTCACCAGTTCTGAAGAACCTCTTGGTGTAAGAAAGCAACACGCTGCCTTCATAAACTCAAACCCAAACATTCCCCTTGCCAAATGGAGGAGAATCTTGGGGATGAAACTAGAGTCCCAAGGTCTAGTTGCTTCTCCAGACACAGAGACTCACCTCCAATGACACTATTGGTAGACCCCAGCTTGTCCCATGAAGGTCATCACCTGCCTCCTTGCATTTGGTTTGAGGATTCCTGGGGTCCAGGTACTTAATACATTTCCAGTATTGTAATCAAAGTGCATCCCTTTGACCAAATTTCTCGGCTTTTCTCTCCCAAGGAAATAAATCATGGAATTGTATATAAAAGATAATTCATTACATCATTATTCTAAATAATAAAAACTGGGACTAACCGCGTGTTTAACAATCTAATTAAATTTATAAATAATGACACATTTATGGAATATATATGTACTTTTATAATTGGGAGGCTTTTTCTTTTATTCTTTTTTTTTTTTTTTTTTTGAGACAGGTTCTCCCTCTGTCACCCAGATGGGAGTGCAGTGGTGCGATCTTGGCTCAGTGCAGTGTACACCTCCTGGGTTCAAGTGATTCTCCCACCTCAGCCTCCTGAGTAGCTGAGATCACAGATGCATGCCACCACAGCCTGGCTAATTTTTGTATTTTTAGTAAAGACGGGGTTTCACCATATTGGTCAGGCTGGTCTTGAACTCCCGACCTCAGGTGATCCTCCTGCCTTGGCATCCCAAAGTGCTGGGATTACAGGTGTGAGCCACTGTGTCCGGCTGACATTTAAAAACAAAAACAAAAACAAACAAACCAGATTCCAGTAAAAATCAGAGTGCTTTATTTTTAAGAGTATCCGTAGAAACAGACTACCTTAGCATCTATAAAGGAAAAGCAAGGTGAATTTTCTGTTAATATCCGTTTAGGGTCCATAGACAAATTGCATAATTCAGGCTAAAAAGAAATCCACTCTTTTAGATGTTTGTCCTTCTTTATCACAAAACTTACTTCAAATTTCCATTTCTCTTTGCTTCTATCAAGACAGTGAAAATCCACACCTTATGTTCTAGAGCAGCCACAATTGTGACCCACTAGCTGACCCATTTTGTCCCCACCATGTGCCAACAACCTTTTGAGCACTGGAAGCACAAGGTAATTAGTGCAACATCCCTTCCTCTGAGGGACTTTTGGGGGTAAGGGGGGCACAGAAATGGAAACAAGAAACAGTGCCATGTGTCACCTGGTTCAATGCACCGGCCACTTACTTCATGCCAGACATTGTCCTAAGTATGTATGTGTCACCTCTGGTTCATGACCTGCAGCAAAGGCACTGTTGCCCCATTTCAGTGATGGGCTCGTTAATGGCCCACAGGCTCAGCAGCACAACTGACAGGTGGTAGAGCCAGGGCTCTGACCCAGCGATACTCGTCCTTACTCCTGTTATAAACCCTTGAGCCAAAATGATGTTGGAATAGAAGAGGAAACTTCCTCTCTTCTGCCTGCAGCACAGAAGCACCATGTGCAAAGGGATTTTCTTCTGATCTGTTTTATTCTTGCTGTATCCCCAGCACCTAGAACAGTGTCCGGAAAGAATGCAAGGTGGATGTGGTGTAGCTGAGGTAGGTTTGCCAGATTTAGCAGAGGAAATAAAGGACACCCACTTACATTTAAATTTTAGATAAACAATGCGTCATTTTTCGTCTAAGGATGTCTGATGCAATATTTAGGGCATACTTTAATTAAATGGATTCATTGTTGACTGAAATTCAGATGGCACTGGGCATTCTAGGATATCTGGCAACCCCAAGTCAAGGCAGTGGATGGCAGGTTGTACTGAGTTGAGTGGAGGAGGGCCAGCAGGGTGACCCGTGCCTGTAATCCCAGTGCTTTGAGAGGCCAAAGAGGGAGGATCACTTGAGGCCAGGAGTTGGAGACCAGCCTGGGCAACATAGCAAGACCCTGTCTCTAAAAAAAAAAATTAAAAAATTAGCCAAGTGTGGTGGTGCATGCTGTATCCCGGCTACTTGGGAGGCTGAGGCGGGAGGATTGCTTGAGCCCAGCAGGTCAAGGCTGCAGTGAGCAGAGATCACACTACTGTGCTCCAGCCTGGGTGGCAGAGCAAGGCCCTGTCTCAAACAAAAAAGAGTAGAAGAGAAGGCTCTCATGAATTACACAAGTCATGGAAGGCACAGCCCCAAGCCAGCTGTGGAGGGGTGAGGACGCTCGGTTTTCCCAGGAAGCTGTGAGCAGCCTGCTACGGGCAACCAGACTAGAGAGCAGAGCTCCCACTGGGGGCCTGTGGGTCGACATGTTTTGTTCCATCTTCAAATTTTAATTAGTTCTCAATGCTTAAAATCTGGCAATTCTACATTTTTAAAATTTGGCTTAAAAAAATCTGAAGGTCTTGGCCAGGCGCAGTGGCTCATGCCTGTAATCCTAGCACTTTGGGAGGCCAGGAGTTCGAGACGAGTCTGGCCAACGTGGTGAAATCCTGTCTCTACTAAAAATCCAAAACTTAGCTGGTCATGGTGGTGGGCATCTGTAATCCCAGCTACTCAGGAGGCTAAGGCAGGAGAATTGCCTGAACCCTGGAGGCAGAGGTTGCAGTGAGTCGAGATTGCACCATTTCACTCCAGCCTGGGCAGCAAAGGGAGCCTCCAACTCATTAAAAAAAAAAAAAAAAAAAAAATTCTGAAGGTCTTTATTTCCAAATGACATTTGATGGGAGGTAAGTAGCAGCCATCCCCTTGGGTGTGGGGGGAGGCTGGACTCTATTGGCTTCACTCTCCTATAACTTACTTTACCTACTTTGTTCTCTTGAACCATAGAACTTCTGTGCTGTTATCCCAGAGTAGGGTGATTGGGAGAGTTGCTAGATATGGTCTATAAAATTGACAAAAGATGAAAAAGAAAGGAAGGCCCTGCCATGGGTGTGAAGAGCCCGTAAACCATGCTAAGGGTTTTCCTCTAGACATGGAGGGATCCACAGGGAGTTGTGTAAACCAGGCCAGTGGCATACCCGGATGTCCTTTAGAATATGACTCTGGTGGCCTCATGAAAGACGGATGGGAGCAGGCAGTGACTAGAGTCTGTTGGAGGCCCCCCAGTATTCACTGGATATTTAACATGGTGAGGCTGACAGGGAGAACGCAATGGAGAAGACAGTTCCCGTAACTACTGTCTTCAGATCCTTGTAGAAGGGCCTCAGAGCCTCTGGAATCCAGAGGATTGGATTCTACTCCTGAGCAGGTTGTAAATGTGTGAATTTCAATGGGGAGCATGGTAGGTTTAAGGGATAATGACATGTAGTGATCCATACTTATTCTATCTCTCTGTCTATTAATTTATTTATGATGGGGAGGGAGGAGGGAGGCAACAGATGGAGTTAGAAATGGACATGACCTTGCATTTGCTCTGCTAACTCCCCTTGGTTTAAGGAAACGTGGCTATTCCTCGGCCTTGCATGCCTGGCTGACCCAGGCTATCCTCACTGGTGGCTGGGGGCAGATGCATTCGTAATGGAAGAGGTGAACTCACTGTTGGGGGTTCGAGGGAGTGCGGGGAGGTGTTTTCTTCTGTGGTAATAAGATTGTCAGGGCGCCTTCCTGGCCCGTGCATTGCAGGGACCGATGCAGGCTGCCAGCATGGGAAGCTCACTCTTCTTAATTAGTCCTAATGCAGTCGAGGCTGTTTTCTTAGCCTGACCAAAGGGAATGGTAATTAATATGGTGGGAGAGACAGACGGAGAGTTCAAGGCCGGCATGTGTGCCCCCGACCCTGGGGTCACTGGGGAAGGGGAACCTAGAAGACAATAGCCTGGCTCCCGCAGGCCTGGACAAAGGCTGACTCTAGTTCTCAAACCTCAGCTCACTGTGGCCTTCCCATTAACGAGAAATTCTGTCCTTTCACTCCTGGCAAAGGGACCCGGCTTAGTAGACCTCCCAAATAATATGTGTGTGTCTATGTTTGTGCATGCTTGTGTGTGTGTGTGTGTTTTAAGGGGTAATTTTTCTCCCACTTAAATAAATTCACGAGGCCTAGGGGAGTACCTGTTTCTTTTCTTTTTTTTTTTTTTTCAAGACAGAGTCTCGCTTTGTCGCCCAAGCGGGAGTGTAGTGGCACAATCTCGGCTCACTGCAACCTCCACCTCCCAGGTTCCAGTGATTCTTCTGCCTCAGCCTCCCAAGTAGCTGGGACTCCAGGCATGCGCCACCATGCCCAGCTAATTTTTATATTTTTTAGTAGAGATGGGGTTTCACCATATTGGCCAGGCTGGTCTTGAACTCGTGACCTCGTGATCCGCCCACCGCGACCTCCCAAAGTGCTAGGATTATAGGCATGAGCCACTTTGCCCAGCCAAGTACCTATTTTAATGCTAGTCAGTGGCTACTGTTGCTGCTGATAGGGCTGGATTTGTACCACCAACACGCAGGGCACAGGACTCATTTTACCCCAGGTCTTGCACAGCATCCTGGTGCTAGGAGCTTGGAAATGAGCGTGGCCTTTTGCAAGCTGGGAAGAGGCCATCCGGGTGGGAGCAGGTAGCTGGTGCCCAGGTACTGCTGCCATTAGCAAGCTGGGTGGCAGGCAGGCCAACAATACACAGTGAGGACAGAAGCCAGAGGCAGTGACAGCTCCATCTCCCAGCGAATCCCCACAGAGAGAGGGAATGAGAGCCCCAGAATGATGGTGAATGGGATGCAAGCAACTGTCTCACTCATTATGGATGACCTTACCACTCACAAATGACAGGTAGACACAGAGCCCCAAATAAGTGACACTACATTGCATTTGCAGTGCCTTTTCCTTGTTTGGAGATGCTGATCTTTCCAGCAACAAAATTTAGTTCTTTTTAGGTTTTGCCCTCTACTTTCCTTTGGCTTGTTCTTCTTCTCTCTTTTTTTGCTTTAATTAAATATTGCTGCCTAACTCTTTCAGGTCAGCAGCAATGTCACCAGCATCAGCCATGAATCATGGCCGAGCTGACATTTTTAAAATGGCATCGTCAGGGTAGCAAGTGCAGGCCAGACACCCAGGCACAATGACTGGACCCCGTAAATTACACTAAAAGTCTAATCAGAATAATCAACACGCTGACATCTTTATGCATGTGGGCAGAACTCGGGGAAGGAAAAGGCGCTGACTTGGATTGCTCCGAGATTTTGCTTACAGCAGATTCTGGCACTTTCTGAGGATGCAAACAGAATCTTCAAGGTGTATCTTTTGAGTATGCAGTGACTGCTTTCCCCACGTTTACATGTTGTGATTAAAAACAGATATAATGAGTATCTCTCAATAGCATGTTGGTTTATATGCAGCTCATGCAGCCGTCATATTTTTTCCTGCAAACCTCCCATATACACATAGTTCTTCATCAGTGCACGTACACATGAATGGCTGTCTCTCTCTCTCTCTCTCTCTCTCTCACACACACACACACACACACATGCACACACACACCCTATGATTATAAATTTGAATACATTCTTGGGTACTCTGGCTACAGAACTGCATTCAAACTCTGTCATTATTAGAATGGTTTTCCTAATTCTGACCAGTTCTGTATTAATCCCCATGAATGTGATTTCCTGAGGCCAGACAGGATAGGCACCCTTCAGCCCAGGCCATTTATCACCTTTCTTGCTCTATTTCAGTTTTTGACCTTTTCTTTTTCTTTCTCAAACCTCCCCCTACCCCTGCAACCTCCTTTTTGTCCCTCTAGTTTACAAACAAACAAACAAACAAACAAGCCCTCCTAAAGCTTTGTCCTCCCTGACTCCAAGGGGTGCTCTTGGCCATATATAATGCAGAAAGAGCACCTCCCAGTGATTAATTGGCCCCACCAGGTCACAGGCACAGAGAGCCCATTTGTCACCAGTGAGCTCTGGCCATCACAACCAGGCTGTCCAGGGCTCATGGGCGGCCCAGTGCACACCAGCTGGGACTCACCAGTTAGTACCCACTGAGGTGTGGCCAGCCGGGGCCCAAGGGTGAGTGCTATTGGTTGGCTGGAAGGAAGAAGGGGGACGCAAAGGGAAGAAAAAGTGAAAAAAAAAGGATCACGGTTGACGGATGAGAAGCCAAAGCATTTTTTTTTTTATGGTAAGAAAATAGACTTTGTTTTGCTTTCATGGGTTTCTCATGTATTGAGCACCTACTGTGTTCGAAGAGTGAACAAGATATCGTCCCTTAATCTGGTAGTGGTTTGATAGATTTGACCCATCTGATTTTTGCAATGCTCTCAAGAGAAGGATATGGCTGATATCTGTATGCTGATTTTTCAGATGGATAAACAGTGCCAGGATCTCTGTGATTTGCCCATGGCCAGGTGATTATACCTCCTCCCCTAGAGCTTCTTTTGTTCCATCACACACGAGAGGGGTCCATCAGACTGACCCACCTGCCATCCCCTTGAGTCCTCCTGCAGTGCCCTGACTACAGAACAGCCATGAAACCCATTAACTCCTGGATGTAAACACCTAGGCTCTGGTTTCACTTTTTGCTTTTTTGACACACCAGCCATAAGGCCTTGGACAAGTCACTTTAGCGCTTGGATCCTTAGTGTTTTCATCTATAAAATAGGTTTCATGCCCTTAGAATTGTGACGGTTATACGAGATTATAAAACCTGCGGTATTATGCTTGGCATAGATTAAGCAATTCGTAAATTGCTAGGTGTGTAAGGTACCTACGTATGTATTTCTGTAATCATTCTGTAAGGGCCAGGCTGTCTGGGCACCCGCAAGTGGCCCCAGCATCAGCACGCATCCCAAGGCACAAGACTGGGGAGAGAGATAACCAAAGAGATAGATGTCTCCAAAGTACTTCCCAGGAATATACTTCCCCAGCTTCTCCCTCTCCATCCTCCTGCTACAGTGGTTCCTACAGCCAAGCATTTGCTCAAGAAGAACTTGCTGATCATTCCATTGGAAAGCACTGTATCAGGTGTTATGCACTGGTCAGGGCAGAGAGGGCAGGAGGTGGGACAAGGGCAGTGACAGAAACACAGCAGAAGAGAGGGTGGGGACAGTCAAGACACACTCCCGCTGCTGGTCTTTGGCCCAGTTATGAGACCCCCTCGTGGACATGTCCTGCTTTAGAAAGCTCCAGATAAGAAAGTCCAACCCAGTGAACAATTTCAGGAAAGGGAGATTTCTATAGAATAGCGAACTCTTTTTGCTTTAAAAAAAAAAAGGTGGTGAAAGATGGTGATTACTTTTAAGTCAGTAGTTCATACTAGTTCTGTTTTTTTGGGGGGTTTTTTTGGTTTTTTTTGTTTTTTTCTTTTTTTTGAGACAGAGTATCACTCTGTCTCCCAGACTCAAGTGCAGTGGTGCAATCATGGCTCACTGCAACCTCAACCTCCTGGACTCCAGTGCTCCTCCCATCTCAGCCTCCCAAGTAGCTGAGACTGTAAGCATGCACCGCCATGCCCCGCTAATTTTTCATTTTTTATACAGACAGGGTCTCGCTATGTTGCCCAGGCCAGTCTCAAACTCCTGGACTCAAATGAACCTCCCACCTGGGCCTCCCAAAGTGCTGTGAACAAAACGATCAGTAGCCCAAATTGTTGAGCTGCTCTGCAAAGTTGCATACGCAGGAGGTGCAAGGAGAGCCACGTTCAAGCTACCAGAAGCCCCTGGAAGAGCAAAAGCTAGAAATGGCCTCTGTGTATCAGACTCTTCCTCCTTATGAGGCACTGAGTTGGGCACCTTGCATGACAGATTTCACTCAAGCTACACAGTGATGCCACAGAGTGTCATTACCTCTGTTTTACAAATGGGACAACTGAGTCGGGAAGCATGACTGGTGGGTGACTACTAAGAAGTGGTCTGAAGCCTTTCTATTTGTTAGTATGCTTTTGGGGTGAAAGTAGTAAACATCTGTTTCAAAGTGGCTTAAATAATATGAAACAGTTTTGTCTCACCAAACAACAAACGTAGTGGTAGCGTGGGCTCTCAGATGGGTGGATTCAGTGGCTCATTGGTGTCATCAAGAAATTTTTCCATTTCTTGCGGATAATGCTCCTCTTGATGTGTTAGCTGGCCCTTCCTTCAGGTCCCCTTTGAATGGTAATATTGGCACAGAAATTAACATCTCACAGAGACCCAATATTGTCCAGAGATACAAAGGAAGCATCAATTTCTAGATCTCTCTCACCATTTTTTTTTTTTTTTTTTTTTTTTTTTTGAGGTGGAGTCTCGCTCTGTCTCCCAGGCTAGAGTGCAGTGGTGTGATCTCAGCTCACTGCAACCTCCGCCTCCAGGTTCAAGCAATTCTCCTGCCTCAGCGCCCCCAAGTAGCTGGGATTACAGGTGTGCACCACCACGCCTGGCTAATTTTTGTATTCTTAGTAGAGACAGGATTTTCCCATGTTGGCCAGGCTGGTCTTGAACTCCGGACCTCAGGTGATCTACCTGCCTCAGCCTCCCAAAGTGCTGGGATTACAAGCATGAGCCACTGTGCCCAGCCAATTTCTAAACCTCTTAACAGCAAACTTTTCCCCAGAATCCTTCAGCAGGCCTTCCTTCCATTGGGACATATGACCAGACCTAAACACATCACTGACAAATGGATGAGATCACAGTTTACTCAGTCTCACCAGCACCCAGTGTGGTGGAAGGTGGAGGATAAGACTTGGGTAAGTTGAAAAAGGATGAAGGAGAACTGGAAGTTGAGGCAGTAGTTGCCATTGTCAGCCATAGCCAAGACTCCAACACTCTCTGATAGGAAAAGAGGAAATGTTAGTCTTCTAGCTATAAAACTATGTCTATCCAATACTCAGCAAAATTGAAGGAATTCTGATTTTTTTTCCCCTAATAGCTCTTGAATAACAACAAAGGGTGGTGTTATGGGATGAATTTTGTCCCACCCCAGCCCCTGCAAAAAATCCTGTGTTGAAGTCCTAACCCTCAGTATCTCAGAATGGGACTGGATTTGGGGATAGAGTCTTTGAAGAGGTAATTAAGTTAAAATGGTGAGCCCTAATCCAGTTTGACTGGGATTCCTATAAGAAAGAAGGGGAGAGTAGGACTCAGAGGGAAGACCATTTGAAGACACAATGAGAAGACAGCCAAGGAGAGAGGCCTCACACAAAACCAACCCTGCCAACACCCAGATCTCGATGTCTACCCTCCCAGAGCCTGGGAGGCTTCCTCACAGAGCAAATGTAACTCAGGCTACTTTGTTATGGAAACCCAAGCAAACGAACCCAGGAGGATTGTCTGTTTCACAGTTTCCTTCAAATCCATAATACTCACTGGAGATTGGGAATGACAGAGATGGTAGAGGGAGTTGGGAGGATGACTGCACATTATCAAGAGGAAGGAATACAGCAAAGAGGCAGAGGAAAGAGGGCACATGAGTATTGGAGAGGAAATGTGAATGCCTTTGGAAATCTGGCCCATTGGACTGTAAATCTGGACATAAATCTGGGTGCCAGGAAGTCATGAGGCCGCTGACCTCTGGGAAGTTGAAAGGGAAAGTTGCTTTGGGCAGAAAAATGACTTTGATTTGGGGAAAATTCTTTTTATTCTCTGTTAACTATGAAATCAATAATTTATGTGTTTTCTGTGTGCCAGTCACTGTGCTTGGGCTGTGAAATGGATAGACGGGGCGGTCCCTGACTTCAGGGAATTGGTATTTACTAAAAGAGAGTAAGTTTAGCATGAGTGGTGGGAGGAAGGTTAGTTTCAGACATTTGATTGCCAACCTCCAAAGCTCTGTTGTCGGGAAGTTTAGGATGTGCTGGAGCCATTGATTTGTAAAGACAAATGATCCCATCCAAGGGTTGAGTAGAGGAAAGTATCTGCAGAGGTGGCCTCCCAAATAGAAAAAAAAAAAAATGTTCTGAAAACATCCTGTTTGATTTCCACGGATTATCTTCTTGGGCTTCTTAAATGGCAGAAGAAAATAAAAAGATGCTTAGATTTAAGTAAAGATAGGTAGAAAGCAAGAACATCCAGAAGATAAACTATGCTGCCTGTTTGTCCCTGAAGCGTGGTAGAGGAAATGTACCTTTCTGATGAGGAAGCTCCAAGCAGGTGCCAAGTCTTATTGTATGTTGTGATTTGTCCTGGAATCTTATAGGCCTTACCAGGAAACATCAGGAGGTTGCTCAGATGGAGGAATGTAGATGGGTTTCATGCAGGCTTTTCTGAAGTTCTATGAAATCTAGGGCTTTATTCCCTCATTATAAGTCAAGATAGGGCTTTGCCTCAGGTTTTGCCCTGAGCATGTGTGCTCCTGAAGAGAGAACAAAATCCTGACCAACAAACCTGTCCCCACCCAGACAGAAGCCCTGGAGAGATGAAACCAGGGTGGCCCATCCATCAACAAGCCTAGGTTCCACCACAAGTGCAGATTCTATATCAGTCAAATGATACAGGGAGTTGATGCAGATCCACAGAGATGACTATTTAAGTTCTCCTGCCTAGAATTTCTTGTCTTTTTTTCTGTTGATTTTTACTGGCATAAAATGTTGTACATTTTGTACATTTATCACTATGGCATGATGTTTCGAGGATGACTGTAAATGAAATATGGATGTATCCTAAAGATATTTATGTAATTTAGCAAAATTATTTTGCAAATTCATTCAAAAGAATCTGCTCAGTTCACATCTTGCTAGCATCACAAAACATTTCACAAATCACACCTTAATGTGGGAACAAGTACACATTACTTCAACATACCAAATATGTGAATGCACAAATAGTGTTTAAAATATTTTATACAATCAATTGTGACCACTCTGTTAAAATACCAGTTTCTAGAGAAAATTGATTTACGAAAAATAGCTAATCACAGTACCCCGTGAAAGCTGCATTTTTTCAGTATCATTTAATGTTTCAAGCCAAGAGATTTGGATGGTTGTCTCATTTTGTTTTCCTCTTTTCTCCCCCCATTCATTTGCTGAACAATCATCTTCTGAAACATCCCACTTCTGCCATGGTATCAACTGGCACGTTACCAAAAAGATGTAAATGATTTAATTGAATTAGTTTAATTAGGTAAATTAACAGTTAAGCATATCACACACAAGCTTGTTCTGTTTCTACCACGTTATGGAGATAATTTAGTACAGAAGGAGAACGGGCATGACCAAAATTCCAATGAAATGAGCCAGACTAGCTGGCAGAGGGGAAAAAAACACAAAGATAACAGTTGCTGGAATTAAATCTGGGTAAATAATTTATGTGCTGGATTCATTATGTAATTTGAGTCGTAGACAACCAGTTGATAGTCAATGAATGTGCAAAAACATTGCTACTGAGTGGAAGCGTGAAGACGACCGAAGTGTTTCTGACCTTTCCCGAAACATATTCCCGGGAAAATTCCAGCGGTCCTTGGTAATTTAGACAAACTGAGGCAATGCCAGCCAGCTTGGCTAATCAAAAATCTGAATTAAAACAAAAAAACAAATGAACTGTGGTTTGACGGCCTTCAAGTATATGCCATGCCATTAAATCAAACAAAGCAGGGGTATTCAATCTCGGCAATATGGGCATTGTTTGGGAGGACAGGCATTGGAGGGAGTTTCCAGGGCACTGCAGGATGCTTAGCAGCACCCCTGGCATCTACCTGATAATGCCAGTGAGCCCACCTTCCCTGCGGTGGTGATAATCCAGATGTCTCAAGACATTGCCAGATGTCCCCTGGGCGGGGGTGTCAAAATAACCCTGGTTCAGAACCTCTGAGATAAAACCATTGAATACTATCTAATATGAATCGTGAGGAATTCAGCTTTAGTAAATTATTCACAGTGAGTTGTAACATTCATAGCACCTACATAGAATCTTACATAAAATTTGAAAATATTTATTACCTCAAGTATTTGAAACATTTCCGGGCTGGGCATAGTGGCTCATGCCTGTAATGTCAGCACTTTAGGAGGTTGAGGCAGGCAGATGGCTCGAGCCCCAGGAGTTTGAAACAAGCCTGGACAACACAGCAAAACCCTGTCCCTATATACAGTACAAAAAATTAGCCAGGAGTACCTTTAGTCCCAGGTACTTGGGAGACTGAGGGTGGGAGGATTACTTGAGCTCAGGAGGTTGAGACTTCAGTCAGCTGTGATCATGCCTCTGGACTCCAGCCTGGGTGGAGACCCTGTCTCCAGAAAAAAAAGAAAAAAAATTATATATTTATATATTAATTCTCATTCATTCATTTGGCAAGAAGCAGGTATTAACCACTAAGCACACAGTATCGTTAGATTCAAAAAGTATCAACACCCTCATGGACAAGGAGTTCCAGGCAGACTTGTGGATGAGGAAATCACATAGCCAAAGCTGAGCACAGAGGGGCACAGCTATGATCCCAGCTATTTGGGAGGCTGAGGTGGGAGGGAGGATGGCTTGAGCTCAGCAGTTCAAGTCCAGCCTGGGCAACATAGCAAGACCCCATCTCAAAACAAAAAAAAAATCACATGGCATATAGTAAATGCTGGCAAAGGTGGGAAGACCGAGGGAGCCACATTTTTAAGAGAGCCCCAGCCTTAGGTAAATAGCTTTTAGTTCTGTGTGGCAGCAGGGGTCACCACCAAGGCATCAAAGCCTGAGCTAAGACGTTCACTGATCTAGTGGCAATGAGAGAAATTGGGAGGCTTTAAGCAAAGGAATGTTACATACAGTCAGTGTTGACTTCTGGAAATAGCAAAGGTTTTAAAGTCATACTCACATGAGTTAAATACTGATGTTGTCACTTGCCAAGTGAGGCAAATTGCAGATTTCTGAGCCTCATGTCCGTATCAATAAATAATAGCTACCTCACTGCACACGGTGAGTGAGACAGTGTCCATGGAGCATTTAGCATACTCTCTGCCCCATAAAAGTCACTCAACAATTATCAGTGCTTCTTTCCTTCATTAGCCGGTCTGTCCCACTCAACATCTTGCTCGTACAGAACACAATGGAAAGCCTGTGTTTCCAAGGTTTGCACTCCCCAACATCTGGGTTGTGTTGTCAAACGTCACTGAAGTTGTCCAAAACTTTGCCACTGGATTTTGTTTACTCTAGAGCTGAGTGTTTAAATCCCTTAAATTGGTAACGTCAGTTTGACGTCCATGTTAATCTTCCACGAGATTTTAGGATCTGCAATCTGGAGGTGGCTTTCTCTACCGCATACCCAGGTTTGGAGCCAAATGTGGTCATTATTACCACAGAAATCAGGGAGGACGTGGAAAAGTACCCGTTGGAAGAAGTGATTTTTTTTTAATATACAAAGGAATGTAAATGTTTTGCCAAGCAAGTTTCTGGCAAGAGTGCCTCCAATGCCGGTATTTTCGTGCTGTAAGGAAACAGCGACAAGCAAACAGAGGGGATGGGAGACCTGCTTTACATTTGGAAATACCAACAAAGCCACATTCCCACCCCTTCTGCAAATGTATCACTAACGTACACAATGCTTTGTATATATAATGGAATGAAGGGCTAAGCTGTTTTGTGTGGGATTCTGACATGTCTCTTTCTTTTTCTCACACACACTCTGCAGTGATACATCTATAAATGAAGGGGACATTTCCAAGAACACATTTCATTGTCAGAAATATATACACATCATGTAGAACAAACACAGCCTGAACAAAGATGTCCTCTTCCCCCAACCACTCCTTCCCTGGGTACCCACTTCTCATCCTTTACTGTGACAGTGGGACTCCCCATTCCAGGTAATCGGGCCAGGTAGCTTCTGGGAGTTGAGCCTGTAGGGTGGCTGCCCTGAAGTCACTCAACAGCAGTCCTGTTACCACCGTCTACCAGCTGCAACTGATGAGGAAATCGGACTCTTCCTTAATCCCTTCCACACCCTGGGGTTAATTCTCAGAAGTTTATCTAACTTGTGAATGTAATGGCTATAATAATGTACAAGTTCAGATTAACCCAAAAGGGAAATGGCGAATTCCCAGTGGCCTCTGTCCATCTTTTAGGATTTAGACGGTTCTAGAAGGAATGGTCAGCTGCTGTGCTTTATAGCTCCATCCCATGACCTACTGTCTTTCCTTGCATCACATAGCCTTTTCTTTTTTCCTTTTTTTTTTTTTTTTTTTTTTTTTGGAGACGGAGTCTTGCTGTGTTGCCCAGGCTGGAGTGTAGTGGCACCATCTCAGCTCACTGCAAGCTCTGCCTCCCGGGTTCACGCCATTCTTCTGCCTCAGCCTCCTGAGGAGCTGGTACTACAGGCACCCGCCACCACACCTGGCTAATTTTTTTTTTTTTTTTTTGTATTTTTAGTTGAGACAGGGTTTCACCGTGTTAGCCAGGATGGTCTCCATCTCCTGACCTCGTGATCCACCTGCCTTGTCCTCCAAAAGTACTGGGATTACAGGCGTGAGCCACCGCACCTCTTTTTCCTTTTTAAAAAATTATTTTGAAATTATTTTAGACAACAAAGTTGGCAAAAATTGTTCAGAGAGTTTCTGCGTATTCCTCACCCAACTTCCCCAATGGTAACAATCCTAGATAACTGTGGTGCAACTATCAAAATTAAGAAATCAGCTGGGCATGGTGGTGCATGCTTGTAATCTCAGGTACTCAGGAGGCTGAGGCAGGAGGATCACTTGAGACCAGGAGTTTGAAGACAAACTGGGCAACATAGCAAGACCCTGTCTCCAAAAAAAAAAAAGAAAAAGAAATTGCTTTTCTTAATTAATGGGTACAGTACTAATGCCAAAGTACAGATTGTATTTGGATTTCACCAGTGTTTTCACTCACGTCCTATTTCTTGGATCCTATCCACAATCCTAAATGCAGGACAGCTCTTAGCTGTGCTTCCTTCCTCTCCCTCAATCTTTGACAGGCTCTCAGTCTTCTCTTGTTTTTCATACCTGGACACTTTTGAAAAGTATTGTTCCATGGCTGGATAGAATGTGTCTGAAGCTTCTCATGATTTGATTGAAGACATGCATGTGTTTTGGGCAGGAATACCAGAGGTGACATGCCCTTCTCAGGGTGTTATATGGGGGGTGCGTGATGTCAGTGTGGCTTATAACTGATAGTCACTTTGTAAGGTGGTGTCTGCCAGGTTTTCATGCTGTAAAGTTACTGTTTTTCCCTTTGTAACTGTTAAATATGTTTTGGGAGATACATTGAGATGATGATAATATCCTACTTCCCAAACTTTCGTCTGCTACATTGAGTACCCTTGGCAGCACTGGTCTTGCCTATGACATTTATGACGGTGGTATCCTCACAGGGACTTTTCCACGTTCTCCCTAAAGTTAAGAAATAAATTTTCTTAATGAATGAGTCCAATACTGGTTTTCCAGTCCTCCCATTCCATCTATGTTTATTCATCAGCCTCCCACAACCTTTGGGCTGACTGTACACAACATTTTTATTTTCACCTTGTAGAATTTCTCCTAATCTCCCACCGTGGTCCCTATAAAGGATTCTGTAAATATTTTCAGAAGTGGAAAAGAAGAGGAGAAAAGCAAAGTAATAAAAGTGCCTACAGTGATCCCAATTTGTGCTCACTGTGTAACTTTGAACAAGTCACTGTCCTGTGAGCTTCTGTTTTCTCTTTTTTTTTTTTTTTTTTGAGATGGATTCTCGCTCTTGTTGCCTAGGCTAGAGTGCAATGGCACGATTTCTCAGCTCACTGCAACCTCCACCTCCCAGGTTCAAGCAATTCTCCTGCCTCAGCCTCCCGAGTAGCTGGGATTACAGGTGCCCATCACCTCGCCTAACTAATTTTTGTATTTTTAGTGGAGATAGAGTTTCACCATGTCGGCCAGGCTGGTCTTGAACTCCTGACCTCAGGTGATCCACCCACCTTGGCCTCCCGAAGTGCTGGGATTACAGGCATGAGCCACCATGCCCAGCCTCATTTTCACTTCTGAAAATGCCATCTCTAAGCCCCTTCCAGCTCTAAAATGCTGTGATCCTATGACAGGCAGCTGGGTTGTGATGGAATCTGCAGCTGGCGTCACCAAACTGCCCAACAGTGAGATGAACGAACATGGGGCGGCGACAGGACAGACAGGGGAATTCAGGAAGGGGAGGAAATGGTCTATGAATCTTTTACAAGCACTAGGGATACTGACATTAATAATACTTTCCACACGGAGAAATACGTTGGAGGGAATGCTAAGGTTTGAGGAGGAAGCAGCTCCGTTTGGGATGAGGTCTTTTATCTTTGCCTGGCCCTTGAAACATACGAATCAGCCCTTTTCTCCCCAGATTGAAGAATCCATAGTGTGTGTTTTCACCATCTGTTTCATTACTTTGAATCAGGCTTAATACCCATTTAAGGCTTAATGATTGCAGAATTATACTGGATGTAAATATAGTTTTTAACAGTGTGGCTTAAAAGCTGAAGTTTCACTTTTATCCTCTTTATAAAGCTCACAAAACATGCAGACCTCAAGACTAAAAATTTTCTTAATGTCTTATAAGCCAAGTCTGTTTTTTCTGGTTTGCAGCTCAGAGCCAATTTGTATTGATATTTTAAATATACAATTAGAAATTACCGATTATTTTGCCTATCTTGCTAGCTGATTTTAGAACATCAGTCATTATTTAAAAAAAAAAAAAACTGGGAGAGAAACATTTGGAACTATAAAAGGGAGGGAAGTTTGGCTCCCAGGGGTGAGCTGTGAATGGTGGACTGGGCTGAACACCCAGGAGTTGATCATGGATACAGGTCTTTGTCAAAGAGAGGTCTTTGGTCTTCCATCTCTTCCTCAGAGATGAGGAAAATTACAATTTGTCCCCAGCTGGGGTTATTTAAGCCAGTTCTTGTGAAACTCCTTTCCTAGCTAGTCTGTTCTCACATCTGCTGGCTAATAGAGGAATGTACTGGTTTGGGATCCAGCCTCTTGTTTGGTTTGGTTTTGTTTGAGATGGGATCTCACTCTGTCACCCAGGCTAAAATGCAGTGGCACAGTCACAGCTCACTGCAGCCTCGACCTCCCAGGCTCAAGTTCTTCCCACCTCAGCCTCCCAAGCAGCTGGGACCACGGGCACGTGCCCCCATGCCTGGTGGATCTTTTTAAATTTTTGTAGAGATGGGGGTCTCCCTATATTGCCCAGGCTGGTCTCAAACTTCTGGACTCAAGCACTTCTCTCATCTTGGCCTCCCACTTCCCCCAGTGGGATCCTACCTCTTAATGATCCTTTTTAAATAGAGAACTTTTGAAATATCACTGTCATAAAACTGCTTTGGTAAATATAAGTTGGAGAATCACAGGGAAAGTGAGGGTAGGAGAACGAGTGGCCAGTTTGTCACAACTTGTAGTGAAGATTGTGTTATTGATTAAACTGTAAGTTTAGTTCTTTGCAGACAAGGACGTCCATCTCTCAGTGACTGCTGTACTGTGAATTCCATATATAGTGCCTGGCACATAGTAGGTAATCAATAATCCGTGATGCATCAATAAATGGTTAAAGGTAGAAATTATCTCTGTGTGGGTTAGACCCTGAATTATGGTCCCTCTCATTTACCTTTCAGATAATGGTTGGAGCTAGAGGTAACCTAAAAGGAGTATCTACACTCAAAGGTCTGTGCCTTAAATTCATATACTACTTTGTAACAATATTTTTTCATAATGTGTTTATTGGAAGGTTAGTAGATACTATTCAGTAACAGAGTCCTGTGGTCAAAGTGTGAACTCCGAAAGGTTAAACAGTTTTTTGTTTACTTTTGTTTTTAACTGCAGGACTTGTCAGGGCCTTTGATCATTTGCATGGGTGTTGGGATTTACCGAGGGAGGTAAAAACACTTTGAATATTGATTCTTTGTTTTCTTAAAGTATCCTTCATTCTAATAATCCGATGATCACAATTTGGGAAACATTGTTTATAATATGCAGATCATTTTTACTTGGTAAGTCATCCTAGAACATTTGGTTTCTCCAGTCTTTGACCTTGAACTCATTATATACGTGTAGAAAAATTTCCAAATCAAATGCATAATGTGAACAATGCCCCTAGGTACACAAATACTTGTTCAGTGGTTGGATAGATGGATGGATGGTTTAGTGACTCTAGCAGAGTAATATTGTTAGATAAATGACATCATCAGCACCAAGATCTGGGAGAGTTGTTGAGATTTCTCCAAAACCACAGTGTTCTCACTTCGATTGCCTCTCTCCTCCACCCCAGCCCCCGGCCTAGAGCTACTCATTGCCTTTTGCTAATTGCAGGAGCTTCTAAGTGCTGTTTCCACATCTGGTCTAACTGCCTTCAAATCTGTCCACACCCAGGCTTGCTATGTCTCGGGGTCATTTACATGGCAGTCTTTCCACAGGGTGCCCAGAGCCCTCTCCAACACAGTCCCATCTCATTCTTCCAGCCTCATCCTCCTTTACTCCCTTATGTACAGGTCACGTTTCACCCAAACCAACCTCCCCTCTGTTTCTCAAGTTTCCTGTGAACTTTCTCACTCCTGTGCTGTTCCTTGCTCTGTTTTCTGTCTGGAATACCTGGGGAATCCTGCGTCATTGATGGCAAGGGCCTCTTGAACTATTACCTATTTTTTTCACTTTCGTTCCAAACCATCTTCTTCATAAGAATGTCTCCAGTCCTGCTATTTTCTGAATCTCTGTGGCCTTCTCTGATATCACTCATAATCGCCAGTAATCCATCTGTTTGCCCCGTTTCCACCTTCCTGCCCACCACGGACACTGTATTGTGAACTCCTGCAAGGCAGCATTCTCTACTTTTTTCCCCAGTACTTTGCACACCGTGGGCCCTCGGCTAATAGTTGGTGAGCTGAGCACTCCTGTTAAGATCCATAAATGCATCTGTATTATTGCTCTTCAATAGCATAGCACAGAGAGACAGACATAGATCTTGCCCTAAGAAAACACGTTGCAAATAAGAAAGCCCAATTATCTTCTAGAATTTGGAAGAGTCAAATGTACTAATAGGCTACGATGTTGCAGAAGTTCATTTTAAGTCTGTTGTTCGGCACCTGGGTGAAATACTCCTCTAGAAACAGCATCACACGTGCTGGTTGTGCCTCCCGCCAGCCCACAAAAGCCTATTTAACTTGTAATGTGTCTAAAGTCCAATACTAATAGCAGCCCCAGGGGTTCATCAGCCTCTTCTCTCAGGCCATCAGCAGTCTTAACACTACAGACCTTGCCCTGAGGCAAAGTACGAGGCCGGGATGGAAGAGGAAAAGGTGGATGATGGCGGGAAAGGAAGGGGAGGGGAGGGAGTCGTCTACTGTAAGCAAGAATGAGGTAAGCACAAATAACATGGCCATGACAAAGTGAGCAAGGGAGTCCGTCCAGTCTGCCATGGCAATTCAGGTGGAATGGGTACAGTGCACTAGTGCAGGGACTTCAGGGGACAAACACGTTGACATTTACTTTTTTTTTTTTTAAACAGTCTCTCACTCTGTTGCCAGGGTGGAGTGCAGTGGCGTGATTATGGCTCACTGTAGCCTTGACCTCCCAGGCTCAGATGATCCTCCCTTCTCAGCCTCCTGAAGTAGCTGGGACTACAGGTGTGCGCCACTGTGCCTGGCTAATTTTTACATTTTTTGTAGAGACTGGGTTTTGTCATGTTACCCAGGCTGGTCTCAAACTCCTGGGCTCAAGTGATCCACCTGCCTCGCTCTCCCAAGTGCTGGGATTATAGACATGAGCCACAGATCCTGGCTGATACTTATTTTTATTGGAATGTCTTTGGAAGACTGCCTATCTATGCCTGTCTTAGAGGTTTTTAATTGCTCTTCCTTAAGTTTTAGCCCCAGTAGAAACTAAATACATCAACAAAGAAACCAAGAAAGACTTATTTCAACACAAGGAGGCACCTGCTATCATGTAGACTGGAGATCACAAACTCAAATGTCTAAGGGGGCAGGCAGGCCATGAAAATTCATGAAACAGAACAGGAGTAAGGATGCTGAGTGTGGTGGTAACCTGCAGGGTACATGTCGCGTATAAAGGACCAGCTTGAACTAAGCTTCAGTCACAGGTGCACCCAGGGTTCAAAATATATCATGTTTTCAAGAGAAGCCATCGATCTGAATTTTTATGTACTATCTCCTAGATTTTATATGCTGATAGTTAAATTTAAAATTTTAAAACAAGGTAAACTGACACACACCCCAACCCCCTCACAGGCATACAGAT
The DNA here is from genome assembly GCF_008728515.1 of Papio anubis. Classification (NCBI taxonomy): domain Eukaryota; kingdom Metazoa; phylum Chordata; class Mammalia; order Primates; family Cercopithecidae; genus Papio; species Papio anubis. The sequence continues at coordinate 18,905,672 of NC_044993.1, read as the reverse complement.
ACACTTTTGGATCCTACCCATGACATCTTTGCTGTATATGGTCATATTTCACTTAATGTGGTCCTGAAAAAAAAAATAAAGAAGTATAAATGGAATTTTTGTGGAGAGAATCATATATTCCCATTTGATGGCCATTAAAATTTCAGAAAGGTATTCCCACAGATAAAGATTTTTTGTTCAACAACACTCTTGAAAAATCATACTTCAGGGAATAGTTTATGTACGTATTTCAAAGGGCAGGTGCCAATTTCTGATGAAATTTTAACAATAATGCACCAATCTCCTATTAAATTTAATTGCTAACCTCTTTAAATCCCACTGTACAAGAAGTCAAAAAATTGAGGACAGTTTTGGCCAAGGACTGAGATTCTAAAGACGGAAATTCACATCAGCATTTCTGAAGTCAACTGTAGCATGTGGCTATTCCTAGTCTCTTCGGATTCTCTATCACAGGGCCCTGTCTTTAAAATTCCAGCAGCATGAAAGCTGTCCAGTTGGTGGCCATCCGTGACATATTCAGAAGTGCTCAATGCCACCGGCAGCTCTAGGAGAGCAACCCATATCCATCTTATGTATCAGAGCTCTGTGCTATGTCGGGATGACAACTGGATATTTACAGTCTGGCATTTTGATTATTCGATGCTGGACTGTAGTTCTGGGCCTGCCACTGGGAACCTGGGCAAGTCACTTCGAGTCTGTGTGCTTTAGTTTCCCATCACCCATGAGTTGTTCTGGGAAGGACATGGAATCGTGCTTGTGTGTGTAGCACACACGTTTTATACTCGGTAGACAGTAAACACTGTGAATCTTCGTTCTTAGGAATATCATTAGTATGATCAGAGGATGCAGCCTCTCTTGTTGGGTCCTTCCTCCATCTACTGGATATTATCCTTTCAGATCACACTGGTCCAGGAGCAGGAGATGGGACAGCACTCATCTGGGCTGTGGCTACAAACTGAAGACATTTTTTTTTAATTGTAGGTACATAGTAGGTATATATATTTTTGGGGGTTACATAAGATGCTTTTCTACAGGCATACAATGCATAATAACTACATCAGGGTAAATGGGGTACCCATCATCTCATGCATTTGGCCTTTCTTTGTATTACAAACAATTCAGTCATACTCTTATAGTTTTGTTTGCTTTGTTTTGTTTTGTTTTGAGACAGAGTCTCTCTCTGTTGCCCAGGCTGGAGTGCAATGGCACGATCTCGGCTCACTGCAGCTTCTGTCTCCTGGGTTCAAGTGATTCTCCTGCCTCAGCCTCCTGAGTAGCTGGCATTACAGACAGCTGCTACCATGCCCAGCTAATTTTTGTATTTTTAGTAGAGATGGGATTTCACCATGTTGGTCAGGCTGGTCTCAAACTCCTGACCTCAAGTGATCCACCCACCTGGGCCTCCTGAAGTACTGGGATTACAGGTGTGAGTCACCATGCCTGGACTCTTGCAGTTATTTTTAAATGTACAATAAATTATTGTTGACTTTCATCACCTTACGGTGCTGTCAAACACTAGATCTTATTTATTCTATCTAACTACATTTTTGTAGCCATTAACCATCCCTACTTCCCACCTGCCTACCTCCCCCACCCCTGCCCCCTGCCCGCTACCCTTCCCAGTCTCTGGTAACCATCATCCCACTCTCTTTCTCTCTCTGTCTCCCTGAGTTCAATTGTTGTTCATTTTCAGCTCCCACATGTGAAGTTTGTCTTTCTGTTCCTGGCTTATTTCACTTAACATAATGTCCTCCAGTTCCATCTATGTTGTTGCAAATTATAGGATCTCATTCTTTTTATGGTTAAATTTTGTAGCCATTAACCATCCCCACTTCCCACCTGCCCATCCCCCAGCCCACGACCCTTCCCAGCCTCTGGTAACCATCATCTTACTCTCTTTCTCTCTCTGTCTCCATGAGTTCAATTGCTGTTCATTTTTAGCTCCCACAAGTAGGTGAGAACATGTGAAGTTTGTCTTTCTGTTCCTGGTTTATTTTGCTTAACATAATGTCCTCCAGTTCCATCTATGTTGTTGCAAATTATAGGATCTCATTCTTTTTATGGTTGAATAGTACTCCAGTGTGTCATGTACCACATTTTCTTTATCCATTCATCACGGACCCTTAGGTCACTTCCAAATCTTGGCTGTTGAGAACAGTGCTGCAATAAACACGAAAGTGCAGTTATTTCTTTGACATACTGATTTCCCTTCTTTGGGGATTATACCCAGCAGTAGGATTGCTGGATCATATGGTAACTCTATTTTTAGTGTTTTGAGGAACCTCCAAACTGTTCTCGATAGTGGTTGTGATAATTTACATTCCCACCAGTGGTATACGATGCTTCCCTTTTCTCTACATCCTTGTCAGCATTTGTTATTGCCTGTCTTTTGAATAAAAGCCATTATAACTGGGCCACGAAGACAGTTCTTAAAACGAGAGGTGCAAGCATGTTCCAGGAGTCAAGATTTTTTACCATGTATCCGAGGCATGGCTGTCCCCAAGACCAAATGAAACCATTTTTTTCTTGTCTTTGGCCATATCCAGGGTGGATGACTCAGCCAGGATATGTCTTCTCCTTGCTGAGATATATCACCGGGGTCTCCAGGGAACCCTAAGCTTTTAAAGGTCAGGAGATGTTCTCCTGGCTTACTGCCTGCAATGCTGTATCTTGGCACTGTAAACCAAAAGGTATTAATAGTTGGCTTGGTAGCAAGTAAGCTGCTCATTTGGGTGAATGCTCATGTAGCAGATAAGCTAACACTTCTACTTTACTGTGGCTGGCCTTGACCAAATGAATGAATCCCTGTATTGAATGCAGAGAAAGAAGTGTTTAACAGTGGGAGTCCCTTGCACGAGGCCATCCTGAAATGAATGGTGAGAAAGCCAACATTTTTTCGGGATGGTGGGGTAATCTCTGGTGTTGATGTCTATAAAGTTTGAGCAGGTCTGGCAGATGAGGACAACTTTGGTTGCCTCGCCAGAATGGGAGAGGACCACAACACCTGAGTCCCATGCAAGGCCATGCCTGTCTCCCTTCTGAGCATGGGCTCGGACCCCAGCACACAGCAGCATCTGGCCAATGACCCAACCCTCTGGGCCACTCCCTGGAAATGTCCAGGCCACCGCTGTCCTGACTTCAAGCCTGGAGGGCCCCAAGTTTGGCTAGCTGGGAACCGCATTTCCAAAGCCCCGCTCTGCACGTCTTCCTCTCATTCCCAAAGGACTAAGTATTCCCAGACCAGAGGGTTCCAGACAATTGAAACATATGGAACCACAGCACTTCCAGCTGTTGGGATCCCGAGTTGCCTTTATTTCTTGGCTGGACTGCCCTGGGGATGAAAAGGAAGGGCGGATGTGTCAATGAGGAACCAGTAGCAGCTGCATCTGCTGCTGGTTTCAGTTTTTGGCCTTCCAAATCCCTTTTTATGTCACCCCATTGGCTTGAGACCTCAAGACCTTGTCAGGGACTCTGGCTTGTCCGAGTTGATTTCTTCTGCCCGAGTTCACCCTCTCTAGTCAATTCTGCACCAAGATCATTTCCTCCACACATCTATTTTTATGGTGGATACAACAATAGACTTTTCTTTCTCCTGTGTCCACCCTGATATCATTTAATGCAGAAATGCCTATTGGGAGGTCAGAATGAACAACCATCTGTTTAGGTCCCAGGCCAAATCCCTCCACCTAAGCAAAAAGGTCGGGCGCCAGGTGTCCTCCGCTTTTCTCCTGTAATCCCAGCACTTTTGGGAGGCCGAGATGGCTGGGATCAATTTAGGTCAGGAGATCGACCATCCTGCTAACACGGTGAAACCCCGTCTCTACTAAAAAATAAAAAAAATTAGCCGGGTGAGGTGGGCACGCTTTCGTAGTCCCAGCTACTCGGGAGGCTGAGGCAGGAGAATGGCGGAACCCGAGGCGGAGCTTGCAGTGAGCTGAGATCCCGCCACTGCACTCCAGCCTGGGCGATGAGCGGTGACCGGCCTCAAAAAAAAAAAAAAAAAAAAAAAAAGAGCTTCATAGGCATCTGCAACCAGATCTTCTTCCTCACCCACCCCCATCCACTCCTGCAGCTCACCCCTTTTCACTCCCGTCCTTCTTGGCCTCCCCAGGGGTCCAAGTCTCCTGTTTCCATCACAAGAGAAGGTGGGTGCACTTCCCCCAACTGCTGTTTGCTTTTCCCAGCCTGTGGGAATCAGAGGTTGGGGTAGGAATTGATAAAAGCCAGCATTTTGCCATAAAAGGAATCTAAGAGGGCAATGGAAGGCCATTCGCACGATTCCCCAGGCTGTCTGTCTTTGAAAAGGAAGATCTGGCCAAACCTACAGAACTTGCTGCCTCTGGAGTTTACTCTCTATTTCACTCTGTGCTGCACATCCTTGTGTATGAATTAAAGATTAAAGTCAACTTAACCTGCATTTTGCTATATCTCTATATGCAGGAGAGGAAGGGAGGGAGCAAGTGTTCAGCGTGATCTCCTGGTTCTAACACCAGACTAGGAGATGGGAGACTAAGGGTGGAAGGATCAGAGGTCTTTTCCTGACCCTGCCACTCCCTCATGCTGTGGTCTCTTGCAAGTCATTGACCTGGACTCTACCTCCATTTCTTGAACCATGGAATGAGCACAGTGACACCTTCTTGGACTACTGATGTGTCCTCTACCAAGCTGTGTGGATCTCAGAGCATTGATGACATCATACCACAGGCCATGGAACAAAGGACCCTAGGGGTGAAACACCATTCAGTGGAAAACCAGCATTCGGGCCCCTCCCTCATTTTCCAATGCAATCGGTTTTGGATTGTACACAGCTGAACTGTCATTCCAGCTGCTTTTAGTCACAAAGCATAGCAGCCACATTTACGGTCCCTTAGAACAAGGCTTCTAACCTCTGCACGACTGACATTTGAGGCTGGATCGTTCTCCTTGGTGGTTGGAGGTAGGGAGGTCCTGTGCATTGTAGGATGTTTAGCAGCATCCTTGGCCTCTACCCACTGAATATTTCTAGCACTCCCAAGTTGTAACAACCAAAAATACATTTAAACATTGCCAAATACGCCCTGCAGGACAAAATCACCCTTTCTGCTGAGAACTGCTGCTACAGAATCAGCCATCCTTGGAGGAAGGCATCACCAAAACACTGATTCAATTAATTGTTACTCTAAGAAACTGAAACATGAATGCATAGGCTAATTTGGTGCCATATTTAGAAACGGGAATGTCGCCTGATAATATAAACCAGCCCCAGCCAAGGCTCAAGATGATAAGACTGCAAAAAGAAAATACATTCCCAAGTCCTTCTCTCTGTTCTTTTGCAGACATCTTCATGCCATTAATATCCCGTTAGATACATTCCCAAGTCCTTCTCTCTGTTCTTTTGCAGACATCTTCATGCCACTAATATCCCATTAGTGCAAATCACAGATCATTGACCTGAAATAGACCATCCTTCGGCCCTAAAATTGTAGTAACATCTTCTGAGCACTCAAGAGTGTTCCAGGTACAGGCAGGATTTGGGCAGGAGAGTATTTTACAGATGCACATGGGTTAGGTGTGCCTATTTGGCTCTGAATCTGTAGCTAAGTATCTACGTAACAAATGTTAAACAGACTTTATCGCATTCCATATGAATTGTTGAGCCTGGAGCAGCTACATGAAGTTATCCGTATCTGCCAAAAATGAGACTTATTAAGTATCAAATAGAAAAAAGGCAGAAGCAGGCCCTAAAGGTGGACACTGTGATCATCTGAAGTTGTCTTCAGAAAGGTACCCATTGGTCCTGCCTGGACTATAACTCTGTGATAGCTCCTGGGGCTGTAGAAGCTCCAAGGAAGGACTTTGCAGATGGATGTAGTGATGCCTCCATCATTTACAAAGGATAGGAAAACCCACATGGTCAATAAGTTCTATGTCCACAACCAGAAATGCTTTAGAAATGTGTCAGCACAGAAGGAAACAGCTCCTGGTGCCAACATGGGGGTGCCTGTGAAACGGAGGAATTAGTTCGGGGCGTTCTTTGTAGCTGATGCACAGGCATCTGATGGGGCATCCTGAGGCCGGCTTCCCAGTCCAGATGTTTTTGCTCTGCTCCCTCCTCCTAGAGACAATGGAATGTGTGTTCCCTCTACCCCTCCCCTTGGCGTGTGCCCCTACGGGCATCTACGCTGATGCTGCTTGGAAACCACACATCCCTAGGAGGAATTGTTTGTGTGGCACTCTCCAACCTTCCCTGGGGCCAAGAAAAGATTTACATTTTGCTGTGGGTGTTCCACAAGTCCCAGGCATTTCCGCTCCTTTCAAGAAGATTCCAAATGAACATAAATCTTACTCCGGCTCTGACAGCCTCCAGTCATCTGTTTACCAAAATAAACTTTAAGCACACATTGAAAAATAATTCCTAGTGAAATATGCATCCCCATGGCATTCAAGCCTGGTATTTAATGTCTTTTTTTTATGGTTAATAATGCATCAAAAGCATCCCTAGTCTGAAGCTGTCATTACATCACATACATGATGTGCAGGGCCCCGTTACAATGACTAAAAACTTGGAGTTAGTTTTTATTTCTTAAAAAAAAACAAAACAAAACAAAAAAAAAAACTAATGTATAAATTACAGTGGCCTGTTTCCCTCTATCTGTGTTTCTTTTTAATAAATCTGTGTCTTGATGAGATCAATCCACTGAAAATACCTGGAGATGTTCTTTGCTTTATACAGATAAAGAGACATGCTATATAAACAACTCCAAAATCCCCTCATTAGATCTGGGTTCTGTTTGGAGAGCACCCTGGCCTTCTTTTTTTATGTTATTCTATTGAAAAAGAAAAATCAGCCAGGATCGTAGAAAGCAGTACAGCTAAGCCTTAGTCTTTCTTGGTAGATGTGGGGAAAAAAAAAAAAAAAAACAGAATAATTTCCATTCTGGCCCCTAAATTTTAAAAATTCAGGAAAGCCTCATTTGTTTTTGGTTCATTGCAAAACACAGATGACTCTCAAAGTCCTTCTTTATTTCCTTTCTGGCTTTGGTCGCTGATGCTGAGAACAACACGGATGGTGGTAATGATGAGGATTAAAAGTTTCCTTCCTGAGTTATCTAGAGGCTCATATCAGCCTTGAAGAGCAACAGCCCCAGGTCTCATCACGGCCATTGGTAATGACCACATTTGTGCCCAGAAGTGATTTCTCTGCCACCTTGGACCATTGCAAATGGTCTGAGGATGATGTGACTCTGTGGGAACAACAAGCTCATAAGTGCTTGGAGGTTGGGCAGTCTGCTTACCTTGATTTGTGGCTCTGAGGACTGAATGAGATAATTAGATAATGTATGTAAAGTGCTTCGAATGGGCCTTCCACCTGGGAAACACTTTGGAAATGGTAACAGGACTTGGAGGGGCAGCAAAACGAGCTGCTAAGAGCACGGCTGTGGACTCAGGTGGTCTGGGCTCGCGGGGACATCCTGAACTCAGAGACTTGGTGTCCTTACGTGTAAAATGGGGATAATAATAGTACTTGCCTTTCTCTATTATATGCTTATAATGAAGATGAAAATGAGACATGTGTAAGATGTGAAGTATCAACGGATGGCGTCTATTAACAATAATGATACCAACAACAATAACGGCAATTAGCGCTGCCTGTCTTCATAGATTTGCAAACCTGCAGGTGATGTGATTTAATGGTCTGTTTGTGGCTGCTTCCACTTGCAATTTCCTAATAACATGGCACGAACTTGGAGCCAAGATGTATCCTAGGAGGTCCTATGAGTTTTTCTCTGTGCAGATAGAGTGCATCCCAGTTTTAGGAAGTAGAAAAAGCACTCAGAGATGGTCACTTTCATGTCTTGCAGGTTTTACATTTTGATTGTTCATTCCAGGAAACCATTACAAACCACAGAATAGAGGTTGAAGTCCAGCCCTCTTCTGTGCCTTAAGGGGGATCCTCTGTCCAGAGGCTACAGGCCAGCCTTGTCCAGGACTGAGCTGAGTGGGTTGAGGAGGTGGGAGGGGCTGGCCTCCTTTAGATGGCATTAGCTTTCCCCCAGCCCCTGAAGCTGGATTCTTGGCTAACCCAGACAGGCAGAGAGTTCTCACTGGTGCAAAAAGTATTTTTGGTTTTTTTCCTAGTACTTCTCTAAGATCTGAATTTATGGCGTTCCCAAGGGGACTCCTGCCCTTAAAACTCCCCACAAGAGTCTGTCTTCCATTTTTGCCTGGAAAAAAAAAAAATCCCAAGATCCAAAGGCAGAGCAACCGTGACTCCAAATGCCACCAGTGCCCAGACATTGTGGGCAGTCTGCACGTTTGGCAAATTTGCCGAGCCTTCCTTCCTGGCTCTTGGCCTGAACTCCAGTTTCTGGGCCCCTGCCTCCCAGGGGCTGACAGGCCTCACAATCCAGAGACAAACACTGCTCGCTGTCCCTTTCAGGGCTGATTTAAGAAGTTACCAGTTGGATGTGTTTGCCACCGGCCAGCCTTTCAGTGCTCAGCTCCCTCCAGCCCGCCCAGTTCAGACCCTTTCTTAGTTTCCCTATTGTTCTATTCCACGGTACTTTTTAAGTGTCAAAGCAAATTTGTGTTTCCAGTAAGAAAGCACCTTTTGCTTTTTGCCTTTAAAAAAAAAAAAAATTGCATGTGGCCTTCATGATTCTAATTCCCACGGAAAACTTAACTGTATCCACAAGAAAAGGTACAAATGTGCACACAGACCCAGCCCGCAGACACTCCTGCGCCTTCACACACCCTTACAGATGCACAATTGCATACCGCAAAGCTGGCTAATGTTGATGCATCCAGGTTGGGAATGACAGGATATGGTGGAGGACCAGTCACTTAATGAACCCCTGCGGGACCAGTCTTGGTTACTAACAATTTCTCTCCAACTCATCAAGCAGGGGAGTCACAGCCCTCCGTGTTTCACTCCATCACGTCCCCCACTGCCCCTTCTTCCTGCTCTACACAAACAAACCAATTACTGCAACGGATATAAATTGGACCCCCTTTCTGAAAATGCTCCCTCAACCTTTTTTCCACCCTTCCTTACTCAGTTCCAATCAGCCAGCCCACCAGGTGGACCGTGTGCCCACACATGCACACACATGCACACACATGCACACACATGTGTGTGCCTATTTACACTCTTATGTATGTTCTCTGCATCCAGTTCTTTAGTCCAGCCTGGTGTTAGCTCTATTACCTCTCAATCTACTGTCTTACGGAATACAGGTTAAGAATTACTTCTCTGTAATTTTTTGTTTTTATTTTCCATATGTACGACAGCCACCCCCAAGCCCTCCCCTCCGTCTGCCATACCTTAGGGTAACTTCCTGATTTATTCTTGGACAATGCCTTGTGTAACTCATATTGACATTAACAGCCCTCCCTCTCGTTATCAATTGATTACTTAGCTTGGAGGCTTTGTATACAGACCTGTCCCTGCTTTAAAAAAGGCATTAAAACATTGGATTGACAAATTTTTATAAGTTAAGGAGTGAGCAGTTTCACAGCTGGAACATGAGCCACCATGGGTAAGATGGCAGGACAGTTTTCTCAACCTCAGTGCTACTCAAAGCGGGTCCACAGGTCGTTCCTGGTCTGTGAACCATTTGATAGGGATTCTCAACAAGTACAGAAATTCAGAGTAAGAGTTGAAAGACTCTTATAGCCATCTGACATGACTGCAACATTCAAGCGACATTTTATTTTTCTAGTAATTCAACTTGTATGTATTTTACAAAAGTCTCAGGCCATGGGAAATTGGATATTAGCAACAAAAACAACAACCAAGTTGCCCTTCATGCCAGGTTATTTGAGAAGCAAGGTTCTCCATCATCAATGAAGACGTTCAAGTTTACCCGAGGAAACAAGGGGTCCCTTTGGAAGTTGGATCATTTTGGCTCAATTCAGTCTTTGTTTACAGATCCGTAACTGAGTGGTTGGTGTGATCAAGAAAATGCAGAAAAAGTTAAAACTAATATGTATGTAAATAACGATCACAAGAAACAAAGATAACCCAGTCTTGAAATGCAGATATGTGGGAAACGATCATATTTTGCAAAGATTCTGCTTTGAAATAAGTTTTGGCCAATAAATCTATCATGTTCCTTTCCTGGACTAGTATTTTGGCTCCATTTCCATAAAGAAGGTGACTCTCTTAAAATGCTGGAGTCAGGTGATCCTGCTAACTTGCCTATGAAAAGCTGGATGCAGTTGTTTTTCGGAGGACGTTATTGTTAGTCTTTTGGCATTTACAGGTCTCTGTGGAGTCAGACCCTTGTTGTAACAGGGCTCTCTGTGTGTAAGCCTCCATGCACATTTCAAAGACAGACGTTTGTTCCCTCCGGCATGAGGAACAATTACCCAATTATCTAAGCAGAATGATAGGTGTCTATGACAAATCGTAGGTTGGAGACATTTTAGAAATAATAATAACTGAATTTTTAGTGCACCTTCCAGTTTTTACAAAGCACGTGTACCTCCGTACATCCTAACTCTCAGGATGCTCAGAGCCAGCCAGCCAAGGGGACAGGGCTGGGCTTCGTGCCTTCATTTTAAGGCAGGCGTCTGTTACCTAGAACTTAGCCATCCAAATGCTGCACAAGGCCCAAGGAGATTCCCAGGGAACAGAAAGAACCTCCCCTTGCAATCATTTTTGCTCTGTGTGCAAGGAAAACCCACAAGGGGACACCGGTGGAATCTGACAGTCCTCTGGGCTTTTGAGGTGTGTGTGGTTTTTTTTTTTTTTTTTTTTTAAATTACCTGTGGGCTTTATCAGCTGGATCGTGACTGGAGGCAGTGCAGGGAAAAAGGGAACACCGGGCATTAAAAATGACAAAGCACTTTCATTTGTGAGGGCCATCTGAGGAAGGTGGAAATGAATATATTTTTCTGAGGGGAAAGCAATTTCACAAGCCCTGCCTGCATACAGATGAGCGGGACCACAGACCGGCTCGAGATGGCCACCGACATTCCCAGGGAAAGACAGATGATGGATGTTTCCTCATTAGGTGGCTGGGGATGGAATTTTACGCAAAATTCAAAGAAAGAAAAAAAAAATCCCAGTTCCGCTCCTCTTCCTTTCATGAGGGCCTTCCTGTACCGGAGCCAGACAAACCTGGCCACGGAAGTGACCCAGAATTACTCGGAGGTGACGGGGATGGCTTCTGGGGCAGATAGAGAAGCCAAACACCAAGCAGGCCTGGTGACTGGGAGAGACAGTGTCCCCTCTGCAGTAGAACAAAAGGTAATAAATGGCTTTTGCAGCAATTAAACACAAGAGCAAAGGTGAACCTCCAACTCCTCAGCATTATCCCTTTTTTAAGGAAAACAAAGATGACCAAGAGCCACCAACTCGGAAGAACCTCACCCCTAACTGGGGACACAAGCAACTGTCTGGTTTTTTTTTTTTTTTTTTTTTTTTTTTTTTTTTCTATCAGTGAACTTTTCGCTGCGGCACCTTACGGCTTTCATAGATCAGATGTTCGGGAGCAGCCGGGGGAGTCCCATTCCATCTTGCATTTGCTAAAATGCATTCGGAATCACATTATTATAGATGATGCCAGATTGGAAGATAGCGAAGATGAAAATGTAGCCCGGGATGCTTCTGAGAGAAGGAAGTCAGACTGACCCCGTGGAGACCAAGCTGCGGGCTCTTTGTTTGCCACAGATCTGCTTGCCTGAGGGAATGGTTCAGCTCTTCCTTCCTTTTCATTCCCGTCTTGTGGGAGAAATGAAAACATGAAACAGGGAGAGAATATCCCCGCAAACTCCCGTCACACACCAACAGCTCATGTACACACACACACATGCACAAACAAAACGGGGCCACGGTTTTAGCATTTTGCTCAGACCTGCCACCTTGTTCATGCGGAAACTCGCTTGTGAGAATTGAAAATAAGGAAGGCAGGAACTTGTATCTTCTCCGGTTAGCTGTGTGGCGTCAGGGCAATCACTTACCCTCTCTGGGCCTCAGTTTCCTCATCTGAAAAAACAACAAAGCTTTGGATTTGATAACCTTAGTGATTTTTTTTTTTTTTTTTTTTACAGATTTGACTTTCTCTGATTCACTAAATTCATCTGTAAAGAAAAGCCTCACTCAGGAAAGCTCATGGGTTTTGTACACACGTATGTGAACACCTATGTCTGTATGTCTGTTATTGTGTGTGCAGCCTCAGCTTTGCACAGGCAGTAATGCAATAATGCAGTAATCCATTTCATTCCTTCTGCAAGTCCAGCCTCTGGGGGTGTACCCTCCACTGTCTACACACACACACACACACACACACACACACACACACCACACACTTTGCACACACTTGTGATGGTCCTGTTGTATCCAGACAGCTACATCTTCTGAAAATCATGATTAGGGTGATGCTGGAATGACACATCTCTCCAGTCCCCCAGCACGGAGACAAAACAGCACTCGATTCCTGTTGGAGGCAGTGGAGGTAACCACGGCCCGCTCAAGCGTGTCGGGGGATTGGCTGCATGCTCCAGTGCACTGCAGCATGCTCCAGTGCACTGCAGCATGTCGATCCTCCTGAATAAACTAATCAACCCATTTGCACCTTTGTGAAAACGCATCTTAGAGTCAATGAAATAGGTGTGGTAGAGACAATGCCAAGACTGAGTGGAGGAAAAAGAAAGAAGGATTATAAAAAACAAACTTGCTATCATGGGGTGCTGTGTGTCCCCAGGGTCGGAGAGATGTCTTAATATCCAAAAAACTGGAGTCCCTTCTGCTTGCTTTCACGGGGCAAAGTATTTACCTCAGTGTTTCCACCCATGCCTCAGAGGAAGGGAACTCCCCAAGTTCCCAGATTGTTTGTAACAATTGTTTAGTGAAGAGAATATTCTACCTTTCTAAGAATTCCACAAACATCCGGATACTCAGGTTCCCAATCCTTCCCTTTAACTTTTTTCTAAGGCTGCTTAAGATCCACTGCCAGCCGGGCACAGTGGCTCACACCTGTAATCCTAGCACTTTGGGGGGGCCGAGATGAGTGGATCACCTGAGGCCAGGAGTTTGAGACTGGCCTTGCCAACGTGGCGAAACCCTGATTCTACTAAAAATACAAAAAAAAAAAAATTAGCGGGGCATGGTAGTGCGGGCCTGTAATCCCAGCTACCTGGGAGGCTTAGGCAGGAAAATTGCTTGAACCCAGGAGGCAGAGGTTGCAGTGAGCTGAGATGGTGCCACTACATTCCAGCCTAGGCAACAGAGTGAGACTCTATCTCAAAAAAAATCAAACAAACAAACAAACAAAAAACCCACTGCTACTTACCGTGGACTTGTGCTGGCAAGAGAGCAATGCTGAATGGCGGTCTCAGTGTTATAGGAGTTCCTAGCCAATGGGATCGTGCCATCATGTACTACAAATGGTGTGCTTACGGGTCAGCTTATGTAAGAAGTGAGTCAGATGGTATCTGGGCGTCCCATGCCATTTCTCTGATAAGTCTGGACACAAAGTATGGAGGGCACCAGTGGTGTGCTAATAAATAGGCTCTCAAAAATTTTTAAAGATCGTCCTATGGATAATTTGCTGATTTCTGTGTTATAAATGCTCCACCTGACTTCCACAATAATAGCTGTATTTAATAACTGGCTCACACGACTCCTGAAAATTTAACAAACAGCTCTCATGAGCCAATGCAGGCCAACACCAGCGCTCACAGAAAGAAATTCTCATGGTACCAATTGGAATTACCAACAGTGCAGGCTCTTCCCTGCTTCCCTAGAAATGCTGATGTGTTGTTTATCCTAGACACTGGTGAGAAGATGCCTAAATGTCTGCTAGACACTTTTTCCCAGGTCTTCTCCTCTTTTTCTCCCATTTCCCTTTCCCTAAGAGCACACATCTAGGTCTATGGCTTTAAATTCTATTGATTTGCCGAAGACTCCTCAGTAATCTCTCCTGAACCCCAGACTCTCCATGTCAACCTCTAACAAGCATCTTAAGCTTAGCACTATTAAAACAGGCCTCCTGGCCAGGTGCAGTGGCTCACACCTGTAATCCCAGCACTATGGGAGGCCAAGGCGGTTGGATCACCTGAGGTCAGGAGTTTGAGACCACCCTGGCCAACATGGTGAAATCCTGTCTTGACTAAACATATAAAAATTAGCCAGGCATGGTGGCCGACACCTATAATCCCAGCTACTCAGGAGGCTGAGGCAGGAGCATCACTTGAACTGGGAGGCAGAGGTTGCGGTGAACCAATATTGTGCCATTGCACTCCAGCCTGGGTGGCAGAGGGAGACTCCATCTCCAAAAAAAAAAAAAAACAAAAAAAACACACACACAAAACAGGTCTTTTGATGTCCCCCCATTTCCAAGACCTCCCAAAGTCTTGCCCAGCTTAATAAATACCACCACTACCCACATGCTCAAGATAAGAACTGTTTTTCACCATCCACTTCCAATCTGTCAGCCAGACCCATTGACTTTCTCTTCAAACACATCCCTGAATCCAGCCTTTTCCCACATCCCCACTACTAATAGCCTGGTCCAAGCCACCGTCATTGCTCACTGAACCACTACAATTCTGTCTTTGCTTTTCTCATTTCTATTCTTGATCCTTGCAATCTGTTTTCTATGCCATTGCCAAAGGTGATCTTCAACATGCAAATCAAATGCTATCTCTTTCCTTCTCTCCCTTTCTCTCTCTCTACACACACGCCTATACTCACTTTAAGACACTCTAGTGGCTTCACGTCACACTTAGAACTGCCTCCACTTACTCTTCGTCTGCCTCCTCTCAACCTCACCCAGTGACGCTCTGACCCCATCACTGCATTGCAGCCACATCACTCTTCTATTCCTCAGACACAAGTTAATTTCTGCCTTTGCATTTGATTTTCTGTCTGCCTGAGCGCCCAGATCTTTGCATGACTGATAATCCTTACTGTTCAGGTCTCATCATAAATGTCACCTCCTCAGAGAGGCCTCCCTGATTATCTTTGGTATTTACTGTCTGTCTAGATTATGAAGTCCATGAGTGCATAGACTGCTATTAGACACTCGTGTAAGTACAAAGGCTGCTGACAAAGATGCCCCCAAATAGAGCAGCTGGATGAGCAAAGAAGTGAATTTCTTGCTCACAAGAGAGCCGCTTAGGTTCATTTTCTTATGCTGCTTCCACACTGCAGGGGGCATTGCCACCACCTACAACATCAGTGTTGAGGTCTGGGCAGAGAAGTAGCTGGCATCGCTTAGGCTCATCTGCACTGGTAAGAACTCATCCACGTGGCCACACCTCACCACAAAGGAGGTTGGGAAATGTAGGCCATCTGTGTACTCAGGAGGATACCCTGGTGCTTAGTGATATGGTTTGGCCCTGTGTCCCCACCCAACTCTCATCTTTAATTGTAATCCCTATGGGTCGAGGGAGGGACATGGTGGGAGGTGATTGGATCATGGCGGTGGTTTCCCCATGCTGTTCTGGCGATAGTGAGGGAGTTCTCATAAGGTCTGGTGGTTTGATAAGTCTGGTGCACTGCCCCCTTCTTTCTCTCTCTCCTGCTGCCGTGTAAGACGTACTTGCGTCCCCTTTGCCGTCTGCCATGATTGTAAGTTTCCTTTCCAGCCATGTAGAACTGTGAGCCAGTTAAATCTCTTTCCTTTATAAATTACCCAGTCTCAGGCAGTTCTTCATAGCAGCATGGAAACAGATTAATACACTTAGTATGTGTTGAATGAATGAATGGAAAAAAAAATAAATGAGTCTTCCAGTTAACAATTAAACATGTCAATTCCCCTTTGAAAATTTTCATTAAAGCTGCAAAAGGAGGTTAGGAAGGTAAAATACAGCCTTCTCCAGTTTGAGCCTACATGGTACACTTGCACTGTGCAAGACATTCATAAATAAGCCAATCTTCAGTTATCATGGGTGTGACCTAATTCTCCATCCCCTCCTCCGCATAAGCCTCTTCCCATCATACAAACTAGAAAGGCGTGGAGAAAGATGCCCGCTGGGAGGCTAACAGGGAATATTGTGTCTTTCCATTTTCTAACTCCCCGTCTTCCATTTAGGCCCTTCGGCCACTTTCCCATAACTTCAACAGAATTGCTACATTCCTCTAAGGCCCTGGCCTATTTATTCCAGGTAGGGTGATGATTATGAAATAACAAAGGGAAAAGAAAACCCGAGAAGTGTATAGTAAGCATTGTTTTCTTCTAAACCTTGTTGAAAGTGTAACTCTAAGATGTACATATAAGCATACTTAACAAAGTCCTGTGGGACAACTGATGTGTAGTGAAACAAATTGGTAGATGTCTTATATATCTGCACTTAAGGTAAGTAATTAGGGTCTATTCCTGGGACTTCTATAGCATCCCTGGGGAATTTTACTTATCAGGGCCCCTGTTCCAAGCACCTGTGGTAAGGTTCAAGTCTATAGGCCTTTTTAAAGTATTAGGCACATAATCACTTATGAAAGAAAAACAATTGGTGTCTTTTTATGTAGCCACATAGGGTCTTAATAATTTCAGAAAAATAATTTGCTAATAGTTAGGAGACAACAGCCTACTATGTGCCAGCCACAAGTCTAGATGCTGTGGATAGGATGATGGGCAATTAGTTCAGAATTTCTTAAAGAAAAAACAAGCAGAGCACAGTGCAAAGTGACCCTGTGGGCATGGGGGCCAGATGATTGGTTTTTTGGGGGGTTTTTGGAGATGGACCCTCGCTTTGTTACCCAGGCTGGAGTGCAGTGGTGTGATCTTGGCTCACTGAAACCTCCGCCTCCCAAGTTCAAGCGATTCTCCTACCTCAGCTTTCTGAGTTGGGACTACAAGCAAGCACCTCCACACCTGGCTAATTTTTCTATTTTTAGTAGAGAAAGTGTTTCACCGTCTTGGCCAGGCTGGTCTCAAACTTCTGACAGTGGTGATCCACCTGCTTCGGGCTCCCAAAGTGCTGGGATTACAGGCACTTTGTAGTCCTGGCTTTACTAACGGGAACTTTCAATCCCAAGGCAAATGTCTTTACCCTTCTGGGCCTTGGTTTCCTTATCTATCAAATGGGTTCATAAGAGTGTGACATAATACGATGAATATAAGATGCTTAGGTCAGTGTCTGGCACGTAGTACACTGAAAATGTTATCTAAGGGGTACAGAGTTCAATTTACTTTGGGACCATGTCAAAGCCTCAATTAATATAAAATCTAGAAAGTTATTTACCATACCAGTTTTTATGATTTCAACAGGGTTTTCTGTACCATTACAAGTATATCTGGGTCCTTTTGTCTCTGTTCATGTAAAGTATTATTTTAAAATATTAAATAGGGCTGGGTGCAGTTGCTCACACCCATAATCTCAGCAATTTGGGAGGCCGAGGTGGGTGGATCACTTGTGGCCAGGAGTTCAAGTGCAGCCTGGCCAACATGGTGAAACCCCATCTCTACTGAAAATACAAAAAAAATTAGCTGGATGTGGTGGGGGGTGCCTGTAATCTTAGCTACTTGGGAGGTTGACGCACAAAAATCAGTCGAACCCAGGAGATGGAAGTTGCAGTGAGTCAAGATCGCACCACTGCACTCCAGCCGGGACAACAGAGCAAGACTCTGTCTCAAAAAGAAAAATATGTGTGTGTATATATGTGTGTGTGTGTGTGTGTGTGTGTGTGTATCATATATATCATAATAGGATGTCTGTAGTGTTGGCATATAGGTAGAAAACCACTAAAGAATCAATGTTCTTAATTGAACAATTCAGTATTTTCTAGTACTTTTCCTTTTGAAACAGTGCTTTGACCCACTGGATACTATGGTAACTCTCAAGAGAATGTGTTTTCCTGCAAGAATCATTGTCCTTTCGTTTTGGAGATTAGGTCCCAACTTTCATAGTTTATTCAATGTGATCAGAGCTAGGAAACAGCACACAGTATCAGAAGGAAGATTCATGTGAGAAGGAATGCACGTGACCAGTAGCAACTCGATTTTCTCGCCAGCGACTTTAAAGTCGTGAACAGCACCAAATACCTTTGGTATGTTATCATCTCTGCTTCAAATTTGAGTTCATAATTTTGATCTCAAAGGAACTAGCATATGAACAGCTGTCTAGATTGAGAGTACTGAATGTGACGTTTGTATGGAGGAAAGGGGAGGATCAGGAACTGCAGTTTCAGGAATGGTAAAACACTGTCAGTGATCACGGGGGATGTCATGGGCCCAATCGTCAGCCCACTGAGACTGACAAGAACGTACTGATAAGCAACATACTGACTTGATCAAAGAAATGTTCAGCTTAAATTGGAGGGAAGGACCGGGTACAATGGCTCCCATCTGTAATCCCAACATTTGGGGAGGCTGAGGTGGAAGGATTGCTTGAGACCAGCCAGTCATGCTGACCTGTGAGCCAATGAAACTTCTTTCCTGGTCAGGCATGGTGGCTCACACCTGTAACTCCAGCACTTTGGGAGGCTGAGGTGGGCAGATCACCGGAGGTCAGGAGTTCAAGACGAGCCTGGCCAATGTGGTGAAACCCCATATCTACTAAAAATACAAAAATTAACTGGGGGTCATGGCAGGTGCCTATAGCCCCAGCTACTCAGGAGGCTGAGGCAGGAGAATCTCTTGAACCTAGGAAGTGGAGGTTGCATTGAGCTGAGATCACGCCACTACACTCCAGCCTGGGCAACAGAGTGAGACTCTGTCTCAAAAAAAAAAAAAACAAAAAACCAAAGATACACTTCTGAAAACACTCTTGACCTGCCTTATTCAACATTTCATCTGTTAGAAGGAGCAGAGAAACTGCTAAATCTGATAAATCCAGAGGAACTGGTGGCGAAATCAATTGATGGGACCCATTTCAATAGGAATTTTATTTCGTTTTACTTTTATCGAAGTTACTTATATACACAGTTTGTAGATTGATACAGTCCTTCCAGCTTTGTTGCAGAAATACACCAAAATCCCCCATCCAACTCCTACTCCCTTATGGATAAACTCTTTTAATGCTTTAAACTGATTCCTTAGAACTTTACCTCCATATCGCTCAATAAAATGCTTTTTTTTTTTTTTGAGACAGAGTCTCATTCTGTCACCCAGGCTGGAGTACCGTGGTGTGATCTCGGCTTACTGCAACCTCCACCTCCAGGGTTCAAGGGTCCCGTGCCTCAGCCTCCTGAATAACTGGGACTGTAGGCACATGCCACCACATCCAGTTCATTTTTTGTGTGTTTTTGAGTAGAGATGGGGTTTTACCATGTTGACCAGGCTGGTATCGAACTCCTGGCCTCAAGTGATCCGCCCGCCTCAGCCTCCCAAAGTGCTGGGATTACAGGTGTGAGCCACTGCACCTGGCCTTGTTGCTATTTCTTGATTTTTATTTCTAGGAATTATCTGCTGACTTCCCACTGTGAAAAATGAGGGCCCAGCTCTCTTTTAAATTCCCCTTCAAAAAACCCTCGTAAAATTCCCATCTTGCCAATATCGTGGTATTGTCATTTTTATCAGATCAATATTTAGCCTACCCGAGCCATGTAGTGTATTCCATTTACTCTCCTTTCCTGAAGAACTCTGTTTTCAGTGGTTCTGTTTTTGCTTTTCTTAGTCTTCTGTCATTGACATATACCTGAAGTCTTCCCCAGTTGTGTGCATTGTCTCTCAAGGTATCCAAATATATTGGGTATTCTACCAATTTCATCTTATGAAAGTTCTTCTAGAGCCTTCTGATCTGCCCCGCTTGGCACTGGTTGATTTCTAAGCCCGGAGCCCAGCTGTTGCTTCCAGATGTCCCTCCCTGTCCATCATCCTGTAGATTCCTTTCTTCTCTTTGATATGTTAGAGTCTGTTTCCTGCTTCCTATTTCATTTTGTCTCCACCTGGTAGTAGGTACTATTATGGGATCCATTTCACAGATGAGCCAAACCAAGGCATGAGGAACTTAAGTAAAATTCCCTAAAGTCTTAAGGTTTTGGCACAAGCAATGCAGCTAAGCCTCAAACTTAGAATCCAACACCAAACCTAGACTTTTTTTTTTTTTCGAGGCAGAGTTTTACTTTGTCACCCAGCCTGGAGTGCAGTAGTGTGATCTTGGCTCACTGCAACCTCTGCCTCCTGGGTTCAAGCAATTCTCCTGCCTGAGCCTCCTGAGTAGCTGGGATTACAGGTGCCTGTTACCATGGCTGGCTAATTTTTAGTAGACACAGGGTTTCACCACGTTGGCCAGGCTAGTCTCGAATTCATCCGCACACCTTGGCCTCCCAAAGTGCTGGAATTACAGGCATGAGCTGCTGCATCCGGCCAAAACCTAGGCTCTTAATTACTCACTGGGCAGTCACTGCAGAAGCTGGGCCCTGTCCGCCCCAGGTGACTAAGGGCCTTGTGCAGGCTGTGCCTCCCACTTTCAGGTCAGTCTGTTGCCACAGTCCTCTCCTAAAGCACTTTTACAGGCCCTGACTCACTGTCCCTCATGGCAATTTCTTATTTCTGGGATTAGCTGGTTTAAAAAAGAAAAAAAAATAGCTTCTGGGCATGTGACACTATTCTCAGGCCTTTAATGTCAGAAATAATGATGGCGTTAAATTGGAGCTCATTACCACGGAATGAGACCTCATTGAGCCCTCTTTTGCGGGGGGCGGGGGGGTTGTTCAATGATTTTATTTTTTTAAACCTCCTCCTCAGTAACTCTGACATGGTACACCAGGGGGAGAAGTGGGTGTTTGGAGTAGCAAATTTTTAAATAATAAGAAAGATCTCCTTTCATCGATGAAAAAAAAAAAAAGGGTCCATCCTCCATTGTTCCCACCAAATGCTGGCTGTTCCTTTGTTACGGTTACGGTCTCGTGGAAATTTCCTGAGCCCCTTAAGCCACTAATACCAGTTGTATCCCCAGCAGCAACAACACGTCCTTAAGGCATTATTTTCAGGGCGGCTTTTCCCGTAATGAGTCTGACAATCCTGCTTTATGATTTGTTGAGTGGTTAATTCAAAATATACCATTCTCTAGAACCAGCTTTCCGGTGGAATCCCCGCTAGGCCTCCAGTCACCGATGCAAAGGCTTGGCATATCCAGCTTCAGAGGGTCTCTTAGGACCCGATTAGATGATGGTGCTACCCTGTGCCGCTGCTTCAGAAAGAGAGCAGCAAGCCTCTGCTCCTGCCCTCCAGAGGCTTCTCACACTTGGTTGGTGAACTCTCAGCACCATGGTGACCAGGAATGAATGCTCATCTTGAGAAAGCACGTGATGTCTTCACAGTACTCATGGCTTTCTAAGTTTAAGAGGGATATTGGCCACCAAGAGAAAGTACAGAGGTGGTGGGGCCTTGAGACCATACCACCCCAGGAACAGGTAAAGGGACTGGGGTTATTTTTTAACCTGGAGAAGCAAAACATAAAGGTGAGGCACGTGAGTTACCTCCAGATACTCGATGCTTTATTTTTTTATTATTTATTTATTTATTTGAGATGTAGTCTCGCTCTGTCACCCAGGCTGGAGTGCAGTGATGTAGTCACGGCTTACTGCAACCTTCACCTCCCAAGTTCAAGTGATTCTCCTGCCTCAGCCTCCTTAGTAGCTGGGACTACAGGCGTGCACCACCATGCTGGGCTAATTTTTGTATTTTCAGTAGAGATGGTGTTTCACCATGTTGGCCAGGCTGGTCTCGAACTCCTGACCTCAGCTGATCCACCTGCCTCTGCCTCCTAAAGTGTTGGGATTACAGGCACAAGCCACCATGCCTGGCCGATTTTTCAAAGAGGATTGTCCTCCTTTTCCTGACTGGCCCCAAAGGGTAGAATGGGAACCAGTGGGTGGAAATGATAGGAAATCAAATTTTCACTGCAGATAAAAAAGAACTTTCCAGTAGAGCTCTTGGGAAGCATCACAGCTTCCCTGTGAACAGCTGTGTGCTGCCTTGTACAGGAGCCATCAAGAGAAATGAGACGTCCATAGGTATCCTATCAGAGAATCAGGCACTAGGCCATAAGTAGGACTCATAATCTAAAATACACCTTCTAATTACATGGCTCCATAACTCTAAGAGGTACAGGTTTATGAATCACTTTTAAGATGAGAGAAAGACCTTTTGACAATTTTTAATAAATAGATTTTCTAGATACAAGATGCTGCTTTAGACTAGGGGAGCAGCAAACTTTTTCTTAATGGGCCAGTGAGCAAATATTTCAGACCGTGTGGTCTTTTTTTGTGACTACTCAGTCCTGTTCTAGTGCAAAAGCAGCCAGATGATACACAAACGAATCAGCAGGTGTGTGTTCCAGCAAAACTTTATTTACAAAGCAGGCAGTGACGGGATTTAGCTTATGAGCCATAGTGTGCCACTGCCCGCTTTGGAGGATGCTGGGTGCTGGGAAACACAAGAGGGACTCGGCGGGGAGGGGGGAAAGGCTATGCTAATACCCCACGCGCGTGTGAGTGTCACACTGATGTACAATATACATATGCGCATCTTTGCATATGGGGATGTATATTGGTGTGAGTGTGGTTTGGAGAGTGGTGAGGAGAGAAAGAAACAGAGCACATGGACGCCCACAGAGAAACAAAACCTCTAAGACGCGGTGGCCGTAGTCCGTGAGGGCCAGTTCTCTGTCGTTGTGATGTAAAGACGCCAGCCCCAGAGGTACCCCAAGGGGAGTTGTTCACAGTGTCTGAAATTCTGACTGCTTCAGTCTCTTTGCTTTGGGCATCTGCCTTGGGAAGGAAAAAACCGAGCTAAATGTAACCATGTCCTGAAGGAGGGAAAACACAGTTACTCAGATTGGTGCATCAGATTGGCTGGTTGTCATAGAGGCCTTCCAATAGGGAAGTAGGGCCAGATTGGTGTCTGATGCAGCCAGGAGCATTAGGAAGTCTTCAATTCTCAGGGGGAAGGGAGCTAGCAGCGGGAGGTTGGGAAAGGCAGAAACTTGCCTGCCTGCCTGGCAGGTTGGCTCAGGGATAGCCCTCCATGGAGCCTCCAATCCCCTGCCAACTTACCCGGGGTAGTGAAGGGGTCATTTTAAAGGGGATATTTAAAAAGCGGCTAGTGAGCGTTTACAGGGACTAGGATATTTTTGATTACTTGAGCTGGCATGGTTATATAGTCTCAGGGTGGCTAAAACACTGTAAATTCTGTTTCTTGGGGCCATTGTACTTTCTTGGAGCCTTGGTTTTTCCCAGATCATTACCCTTTGGTGCTGTCTGACCACTTTCCTTGTCAATTGTCCATTCCTTCTAAATGCCTCCCTTTTCTTCACCCTGACTTTAAAAGCCTGCTACCCTAGGAATACCCCACACAGGCCTGGACACACGTAGACACTTCCTCAAGCATCTAAGAAGACCTGTGGCAGCCATTTGCTGCTGCTTCCTGTTTCCATGGCGGCCATTTTGTCATATCCAAGGAGAGGGCAAGAACAGCCTCCTGCGTTGCTTCTCAAGTGCACTGTGTAGCACTGATTTTTTCCAATCATCTCTAAATAGAGGTTTCTCTCCCCCTCCTCCCAGCTCAGCATCCGAGGGCACAATGAGCGTGCCCTGCATTTGAAATCTGACGTCTCCCTCTCTCACTCATTCGCTCCGTCTTCAGCTTGGCAGAGCGTTTAAAAATTGGTATCCCTTTAACTAGGCGAGCTATTCTTCTGCTGGGAGATGACCTTTTACGCAGAAGATAGGACTGTCATACATGATCTCTGACATATGGAAGTTTCCAACAAGGAACAGTAAGTACCACACCAAAAGCAGTGGGTGTTTCTGTGCAACTTGTGTGTAAAGATATATTACTATACATGGTTCTAAATAAATTATTACCAGTTTTTCAAAGTACCACCAACCCTCTTGAGGCACATCTGTTCAATTTTTTTTATTTTAATTGAAAAGAAAAATTTTGTCAAATTTAAAGACTCTTGGGGAAAAAGATGGGGGAAAAATTATTGAAAAGAGGCAATTTTTCCATGAGTTTTGCAGAAATTAATTGTAGTCTCAAAGTTATGAAAATAACCTTTTCTTTAAAAAAAACA
Source organism: Papio anubis (assembly GCF_008728515.1). Lineage (NCBI taxonomy): Eukaryota > Metazoa > Chordata > Mammalia > Primates > Cercopithecidae > Papio > Papio anubis. Next base: position 18,881,723 of record NC_044993.1, on the reverse strand, counting down.
AAAACAAAAAACCCTCCCACAGACTTGGGGAGTGACCCACTGAATGGCTTTTTCTTCTCCAAGATATGTTATCCTGAAGTCTTCAGCATGACCCCTTGTTTCTTATAAGAAGCCTAATGTCTGATTTTCCCTCAAGCAGAACATTATTTGTTATTTTTTTGCAAAATGTTAATCTATATTATCATGAAGTTTTGGGATCCACAAAGCAGAATGAAATGTGAAATTTCCAAAATGGGAAATGAGAAGGATCTGCTCACCTGGCACAAATCCACTGGGTACCGCTCTCAGCGTTCATGAATCTTAACTTCAGAAGCTTGTCAGCTGCTCAAATAATGCAGGGACCGTGGGTTTTTAGTGTACTGTGGAAGTGGGGCTCACACAGTCTCATATAATATGTCGTAAGAGGGAGTGGGTTGTGCCAGGGATGTACTGACTCCTTGCAGCTCTCTCTAGTTTGTCAGTTAAGCAAGATGGCTGCTCTTGGAATGGAAGAACTTCTCTCTTAGCTGTCGTTGGTTCCTTTCTGAAAACTACTGGAAAAATGGATCCTGAGAGAATTCCTAGGTTATGTGAGGAAGATCACTAACAGATTTATTCATTGGATGATGCTACCCCTGACCAAATAGAAGGAAATCTGATGTGGCAGGAGGTGTATGTAATCCCACCCTAAGCCAGTTCCAGGTAGCCCATCAGAATTCAGTGATTATAGCCTGATTATTGCTCAGTGACCCCTCCAATCTCTGGAATCTTTTTTTTTTTTTTTTTTTTTTGCTTCCACATATATGGCTTGAGTTTCTGATTCTCAGGGTCATTGTCTAAGGACTGTGTAGGGTTCTTGAACACCTTCTTTAAGTAGCCATCTGTCAGATATAAACTTAGCAACAGGTCTGTCACCGAGGCTGAAATTCTGACATTACAGTTCCTAATGTTGGGTTAAGAAAGGAATTGCTCGTTATGAAAATGCGAACACCTCCAGGAGGCTAAAACTATATTAATGTTATGTCCGTAATATTATTTTTATGGTTTGATGATAGTCTTACACCTAACCACTATATGCCTTATCTCATCTCCCTATGATAACTCAGCAAAGCATGTATTTTAAAAATGAGCAAACTGAGATTCAGAGCATTTAAGTTGCTTATTTATACATGCACATCTAGTAAGGGGTGAGCCTGGAATTCAAATCCAGATCTATCTGGTTAAAAAACTGGTGAACCTGACTCCTGTAGGTTAATAAGATCCTTTCCTATCTGTTTACTAGTTGAAAGTTGTTTTGGTAAGAGAGTTAAACAGAGAGAGAGACGGAGGGAGAGAAACAGAGGGAGAAAGAGAGCGAGAGCGAGCGTTGGTTACTTTAGGGTCAAGAAGACGCTAAGAGAACATGGAATGGTGCTAAAGAAAACATTACCTGGTATAGTTTCGCCTGAGATGATCTACCCTTTGGTAAGTTCTTTAGTGGTTCTTTGTGTTAGACCAAACTGCATCATTTTGTAACCCCACCCCCACCCCCTGCCATTTCATAGACCTTGGTCAAGTGAAACATTCCACAGGGGTTCGGGGCGTGAGACACATCCTGCCCAACCACCCGACCACAAGGCACAGGAACATCATTATCACACCCTGCTGGGAAAAAGTGCAAGGAACATCACATTCCGTGGGAACAAAGGCCAAACTGCCTCATCATGGGCATGTCTTATCAATATCATCCTGGGCAGCCAGCCATACTGCCCAGGCCCCTCCTGGCCATACCTATAAGTACCCCAGCCTGTAAGCAGTGGTGGGCACTGGCATTAGGTTGGTCCTCCACCTCTGGAGGTCTTATGTTGGACATAAAGCCTACATTTGCTGTAGAGCTGCCACTCTCTCTCTCTTTGTGTCTTTCTTTAACCCTCACCTTCCCTTCAAAACCTAGCAGTTGACTTGTAGCAGGATTCCTGAACCCTTTCCCAGGATCCCTTCTCTTGTTTTGACTGGAGCTGTTTACAGTTGGAGAGACTGGGGCTGCCAGGGTCTATAAGCAATAGCAGCCTTGGTGATGGTCAAGGCAGCAAGTGCCTCAGCTCTAAGACAGGCAGCCGTTGACTCATGCTTCTCCTGTAGATGTGCCAAAATGTGTCCAAACATGCAGGATTCTCATGCAGGAGTGTTCATGGCCCTAACTGCTCAGCCACAGTCAGACGGAAAGTTTTGGTAAATTTTCCTATCTGAATTTTTTTTCAATTGCAAAGCACAGAAATTGCAACTCCAAATGGCAGAAGCAAAAAGGGATATATGGGCTCATATAACTGAAAAACCCAAGGGAACATCCTGTGGCTAGGGGTATCATTGGATGAGGAGCTTAAACAAAGTCAGCAAGTTTCTTCTCCCCGTGTTGCCTGGAATTGTCCCCTCCATACTTGTTCCTTTCCTTCTTAGAGTCCCTTCTTAGGGTCATGAGATACCTACAGCAGCTCAGATTCTATGTTGTCTCACGACAGATGCTCTAGGAAACAGAGAACATTGTTTTCACAGAAGTCTCTGCAAAGGTCCCATAGGAGCACACTGGGACACATGCTCACCCCTGAACCAATCAGGGTAACTTAGGAGGGATGCAAGATGCTGACTGGGCTGAGGCTGGAGTCAGCCCTGCCCAAAGCACATGAATGGAAATGGGAAGAGAGAAATATGTCAAAATTGCTGCCATTGGGAGAGGGATGAATGGATGCTGGAAGTCAAAAGGCAATGAATGTCCACTGAGCTGTCTGTCTAGATTTGTGGCTATCGATGAACTAAACAGGAATGTTCCAGTCTCTTCCTTGGTGTATGCTGCTAGGCTTGTATCAGTAAGTGAGGCCAATGAGGTGAGAAACAGGGATAGCCAAGACTTTCTTTGATTGCAGCTGACTCAAGTGATGTGATACTGCAGGGCCGAATTCATGCCGTGTACGGTATTGGTACTTAATGTTTAATGGTTCATCATACTTTTGTTTGTTTTGGAAAAAGAGAGTGCCTAAAACCTTGCTTCACAAAGGGTGGCTCCAAGACTGACTGCATCAACTTCAAGTGAAAGCTGCTTAGAAACATGAAATCCTTGACCTCACCTCAGACCTTCTATATCCAGGAAGTTGCCTAGAGCAAGAGTCTGCAAATTTTTCTGTGAAGAGCCAAGTAATAAATATTTCAGACTTTGCAGCCCATATGATCTCTGTTGTAACTACTCAAGTCAGCCTACTGTTAACAGCTCAAAAACAGCCCATAGACTATATGTAAACACAGAGGTGTGGCAGTGTTCCAATAAATCTTTATTTATAAAAACAGGGTGCAGGCCAGATTTGGTCCTTGGGCTGCAGTTTGCCAATTCCTGGCCAAGAGCACCTGACGTCATGGCAGGAATCGAATTCACATGGTTGTTGCCTCTGTTTGGGGGTCTACATACCTAGATGGATTATTAGAACATGATTCCAAAATAATCTGCTCATTCATTCATTTATTTCTTCGAAGTGTGTTTATGGAGCACCCGCCATTGGGAGGCCTTTAAAATGATTGCAGGATCCTGAATTTCCTGAGTGTCTACCACATGGCAGATGCTCTTCGGAAGGCATGCGTTCTTCTGGATGTGCAGAAATGTGTGTTTGTGCAGAGCATGAGGCACTGCTGTTTTGTTAAAGACCAGCATCATTGGCAAGCAGGGTCCATTGTGCCCATCTCCCTGGGAAACCAGACACAGGCTTGGTCATGGAGAACAGAGCATCCTCAATTTGCCCGGATGCAGCTGTGAGGGGCAGAGTTGGAGGGGAGCTAACACTGCCCACTCCTCACCCCCGCAGTTCCTTCGGATCCACTTTCTTGTGCTTGCTCCACAAGGGATTTCGGGCAACAGAGAGGACTCCACAAAGATAAGCCGCAAGAGCTCTGTTGCTGGATTCAGGGTCCCTCTGCGGCGATGCTATTCTCTTCCCTTTGCAGAAAATGTCAGCTCCGCTGCCTCTCCCCGGCAGCTCTCGTCTGTGTGCGTTCTTTCATTTTTCTCCAGAGATCCCTCCTGTCCAGGATGGTTTTTATTTTACATTTGAAAAAGCAGAGGCTCTGCACGGAGCCACCGAGCCTGAGTTACCAGCTCCAGGGCCAGTGCTGCTCTACAGCCTCAGCTTTTTGCCTTGGGCTTCCTAAACCTTGCAGAGGGAGGGAGGGACGTTTCTTTGTGCTGCCTGTCACTCCAGCTCCTGTTCCAGCTGCTGGGTGGGTGGCCAGAGTCTCCAAACCCGCTTCCTAGCTGAGGTGAAGCAAGTTGTTACTTCGTTTTGACTATTTATCGGTTGAAAACTGTTGGCTGCACGTGCGGACCAATGACTTGCAGTTAAGTCATTGGGTCCCCAAGCCTTATGAGAAGAGAAGAGATTATTCAGTACAACCCCCTCCTCCTCATGTAGGAATGTGGGGAGTGTCCAGGCATGTGCTCTGTCATCTCCTGTGTTAGTTTAGGATCCACTTCCTTGTCGGTTTCATCCCCTTCCTCCTGTGTCCTGCCTCGTTAGACTAAGAATTCACCGGTTCCTTCAGACTGCAACAGGTCTTCTTGCCTCCCCTTTCCATAACCAGAGCCAAGAGGGGCAACCGCACTGAGCCGTAGACAAGAATGGCAGGATTTCTCAGGGGTAACCCTCATCCAGGCTCCTGGGTTTCATCAACCAGAGACACACGTTTGTTTCTATTGAAAGTTGAAAAGAGTCCTACCACATTCTGAACCTCACACACCCTCAAGGGAAGGTCAAGGAGTCAGCTCAGGGACCCCTGGCCTAGATGCCATAGCGGGGCACGGCATAGACATTTTCATCAAAAATCAGCCTACATTTATTGAACATCTATTAAGCCTTCTCTTGGGGGAAGTGGGGTAGTCTGCAAAAACATCCCAGCCAGCCTCCCTGGTTTCCTCATTGCCTCCTGCCCCCGACAATCCATTCCCCACACAGAAGCCTGAGTGGGCTTTTTAAAACATAAATCATATCATTCTCTTGCTGGAAACCTCCAAGGGTTCCAATTGCACTTAAACTAAAATCCATACCCTTTGTTCATTTTTCGGTTGGGTTGTTTGTCTTTTTCTTGCCAATCGGTAAGAGCCTTTTGTAGATTAGAGATACCAGTCATCCGTACTGCAAACATTCTTCTCAAATCTGTTATCTTCAGACTTTGTATATAACATCTTTGTCGTATAAAAGTTTTACATTTTTATAAATTCAAATAGGTCCAGCTTTTCCTTTATGGCTTCTGAATTTTCTGACTTAAGATGGATACCCTTCGTAATACGATCGCACCTTATCACATCTGGATTTTTCTTCTAAGGGGTTTCTATTTTACATTTAAGTCCTTGTTCCATCGGGAATTTATTTCTGTATTTGGTCAGAAATGGGGGACTACTTTATTTCCCTCTGAACCAGAGGTTGACACACTATGGCCCACAGGCCAGCTGCCTGTGTTTGTAAATAAAGTTTTATTGGAACACAGCCATGCCCATTCATTTATGTATTGTCTAGCTCTGCTCTCACACCATAATGGCAGAGTTGTGTAGTAGCAGCAGAGACCGTAATGTTTTAGACCAAAGTCTAAGCAAGCTTGTCCAACGCGCAGCCCATGGCTGCATGCAGCCGGGGATGGCTTTGAATGTGGCCTGTCACAGATTGGTAGACTTTCTTTAAACATGAGATCTATGCATGGACTTTCGTTTTTTATTTATTTTTAGATCATCAGCTATTGTCATTGTTAGTGTATGTTATGTGTGTCCCAAGACAATTCTTCTTCCAATGTGGCCCAGGGAAGCCAAAAGATTGGATATCCCTGGTCTACAATATTTACTATCTGGCTCCTTATAGAAAAAGCTTGCCAACCTCTACTCTAGATGACTAGTCATTGGTGCCAGCCCATTTTTTTTTTTAAATAAACCACTTTCTGCCCTCTGAAATGAAATTCTGTCTTTGTAATAGATGAAATTTGAATGTATCCTAAGATCTTTCCCAGAATTTTTCCATTCTTTTCCCCTCATCTCTTTGTTTCTCTCTCTCTCTGCCCAAACCACTTAGATTTGATTACTGTGGCTTTATATACAGGTAGTCATATCCCTCATCACAATTTTTATTTTTCATGCTTTTTGTAGCTGTTCATAAAATTACCCTACCATCAGAATCTAAGATATTTTTATCCATTTCCAAAAATAATGAAAATCTTACTGGAATTCTAATTAGAATATCATTAAGTTTATATGTGTTTTCTGGGAAGAAAAGGTATCTTACAGTAGTAAGTCTTTCTATCTGAGAAAATATCTATTGGTTTAGTTCTTGTTTGGGCATCTTTCAGTAAGATTTTATAGTTTATTCATATAGGTCTGCATCAGTCAGGGTCTGGAGAAAGAAACCACACCAGTAATTTAAACAGGGAACATCTATGTAAGATTTTAACTAGTAAAATAGTGGTTAACTACTAAAAGAGTTAAAAAGAAGACTCTAAGGAAGATAGGAATAGTAAATGCAAAAAGCAGCCACTATATCTAGGACTGAAAGACAGCAAGCAAAGATAGAATAGAGAACCCAGGATTGAAATTCAGACCTCACTGGTGAGGATATAGTGACCCCAGGAATATATAACTCTGGGTCCAAGTTCCTTTTGTAGAGATGGGGTCTCAGGTTTCCCAGTCTGGTCTCAAACTCCTGGGCTCAAGTCATCCTCCCACCTCGGCCTCCCAAACAGTTGGGGATTACAGGTGTGAGCCCCTGCACCTGACCACCAAAGTTCCTCTTATGTTAAATTTCTAAGTATTTTTAAAGTTTTTAAAACCTTTTAATCTCTTGTCATTTTTTCCCATTCTCATTTCTGGGTGCTTAACGCTAGTGGAGAGTGAAGCAATTGATTTTTGTGTATTTATCTTTACTATCGTTACTGAGTTGTCTAATTTATTTGGCTAGTGTTTCATTAGAGTCTCTTGGGCTTTCTAGGTATTCAGATATATCAACACAAAAGTGGGAATTTTATCTACGTTTCTCAATATTGATGCCGGTGATTTTATTTTGTTACGTCAGTGCATTTCACTAGTTTCTCAGATAATGTAACTTTAGCAAGTTATCTATTCTACTGAGTTCTTTAAAAAATATTGAATTCCCTCTGTTCTTATTTTTGTCTTGTAAATATGTCTAATTCTGAGAGATGTGTATGGATACTCCAACTCTTACTTTCATTAAAATCTTGTATTTTAAGCTCTTTTTCCCTTATATATTTAACTGTCGTGTTGTATGGTGCATACAGGTTTATGGATATTATATCTCCTTTATCAGCTGTGCTTTTTAACATTATATAATGTCATTCTCCATTCTGTTGTATACCTTCAACCTTAAATTTCATTCTTTCTGATGTCCACATTGCTACTTTTGCTTTCTCTTTTGCTTGGTTATGCTTCATCTATACTTTGCATTTTCACCCTCCTTTGCCAGTTTTCATTGCAGAATCAATTAATGTAGCTATACTCTAGAGTTCCTCCAGGAGCTTCACAGTTACTGTGTTTTTAGTCTCCAAAATTTCTGGTTGTTGTTTCCAGTGACTCTCAGTAGCCCTGGATGCTCCCTTCAGTCAGAAGTAAGCATTGCACATACACTGTGCAATTTCCATCCTAATTTACCCCCTGAATTGGAACAGGAATTAGTGCCCTACAGAGTAGGATAAGTACTTTAGCAGTGGACCCCAAATAAGACTCCACCCTTTGTCCCTTATTACCTTGGACATGCCTGACTTTATTTTTGCTCATGTTGACCCAACCTCTTGCTTCATGCCAAGACAGAAATGACCAGCAGGGTCCTCTTCCTTTCTGCTTACATTAATACCTTCCATGCATTGAGTTCTGGCTCTGCGGAGATAACTTTGCCTGCTCTATACACATTGTCTTACTTCATTCTCAGAAGAATCCTGGGGAATATATTACTGTCTCTGGTATGTGAGTGAAGAGAGTTAGGTAGCCTGCCTATGGAGACACAGCCCGTAAGTAGCAGAGGTGGAACTTGGCTTTTATTCCATTTTATCTTGTATGCTGCTTTTCCATTGTCCAGAGACTGCCAGCCCACAATACAGTGCTGAGATTGGGGCTTGTGGGGTGATAGATTGGGGCCTGTGCTGAGATTGGGGCTTGTGGGTCAACAGAAGCAGAAAGCCATGGCATTCCAGAATGACCCAATAATGGCTACTTACCAACTTCAGCAGACTTCACTATAACCTGTACTTGCCCTTAATACCTTTACTCCTCCGTGACTGTATTATCATTAAACATCTGAAAATTCAGTAAAAACATCATAAAAATATTTGGGATTATGCAGATATAAAGGTATAGAAATCTCATCTCCCCCTCCCCAACATGCCATTGACAGATCCTCCTTCATGGGATCATCAGAATCATCCACACACTGAGTTCTTGGGACTGTACGAAACACTAGCATAAAAGAACCTCAAGGTGTACTGTCTTCTTCCTTGAGAGTTTTACACTTCAGTTAGAACATGTGCCCCCAAAAGAACAATCTTAAAAAGGTAGATGGCATGAAGCATGGGAAGGTACTACAGTAAGTATCTCGGAAGGTCAGAGGTGATATTCTCCCAGGGAAAGATTTAAGGGGATAACGCACTTGAGCTTGGCATAAAGGGAGATAAGAAACTGAGCAAGTGAAAAGAAAATTCTGAGATGAGAGCAATGAGAGCCAAAGCATGGGGGGAGGAATATGTCACATGGAGAAGGAACAGAGAGCAGACCAAGTTGGTCAAGGACGAGGGTTATGGTGGAAGAGAATACTGAGGTTAGTTTGGTGCAGATCAACCTCTGGTGAAAGACTTTGGCCCTTATCTTGCAGGAGGCAAGAAGCATGTCTTTTATCTTAAATTTATCTGTACGTATTTTTATATTTTTTTTTAACCTTTAGCATTTAACCTTTAGAATTTCTTAGAACAGTGAAACCAGGTACTCAAGAGTTGCTTAGAGGTAGTAATTTCACAGTGGCATACCTGGTGGATTGGCGTGGTATCAGAAAAAGCAGTTTAGTAACCATGTGGAACAAAAACAAATATTTTACAAAAGAAAAACCTTAAAGGGTCAATCATTTGCGGGAGAGGAATGATTAGCTTTATGTGGTATCAAGTAAATGCAAATTAAAACAACTACGAGTTACCCTTCCTTACTCCAGAAATGCCAAAAGATTTTAAAGTTACGATATTCCATGTTGTCAGAGGAAGCACGTTGACTCTTTCATAGGCTGTTAGTGGGAGTAGCAGACCTTTCAGGAAAGAAATGTGGACCATGCTTTCCCAAAATACCTGAGCCCTTTGACCTATTAGCTCCATCTGATGAATTAATCCTAACCAAGGACATAAGAATGTGTATAACATTTTTAAATACAAAAATCTCCATTGCAGCATTATTTGTAATAGGAAAAAAAAAAAAAAAAAAAACCGGAGTCACTTAAATGTTAAGGGATAGGGATTGGTGAAATGAATGGTGGTGCCATGATGGTATGTTCATATGGCTGAGTACCATGTAGCTACTAAAAGTGATGTCTGTGAATGGCAGCTGAGATGGAAAGATGTGCATGAGACAGTGTGCTCATCTTTACACATTGATTTCCAGTACCACCTCTGTCATGAAGCAGGCATCTAAATGTGCAAGGGTCTGTTTCTGTCTCTCCGTTCTATTCCATTGATCTAGTTGTCCATCTCTGTGCTGATATTGTCTTAATCACTATGGCTTTATGGTAAGTCTTAATACCTGGTAGGTCTGAGTCCTCCTCGATGGTCACTATGTGCGGGACAGATTTGGGCGAGGGGGACAGAGTGAAAGCAGGGAGACCACTGGGGGCACTGCTATAGGAATCAAAAGTAGCCATGGACCGAGCATGGTGGCTCATGCCTGTAATTATAGCACTTTGGGAGGCTGAGATGGGTGGATCATTTGAGATCAGGAGTTCGAGACCAGCCTGGCCAACATGGCAAAACCCCATCTCTACTAAAAATACAAAAATTAGCCAGGCATGGTGGCGTGCACCTGTAATCCCAGCTATTCAGGAGGCTGAGGCAGGAGAATCACTTGAATGTGAGGGATGGAGGTTCCAGTGAGCCAAGATGGTGCCATTGCACTCCAGTCTGGGCAACAGAGTGACTCTCTCTCTCAAAAGAAAAAAAAAAAAAAAGAAAAAAAGTAGTCATGGTAGTGAAAATGTTTCTGAAAAAATTGGAAAAATTGGAGTTACTATTTTGCAAAGCCCAGGATATTAAAGGGCAATAATTAGAAGGTCTTATCCCAATATATTGGCAGCTTAGTAAAATGTCTTAGATCATGGAGCAACTCTCCAACCAGCTTTATAATTGTCAAGACAGAGAAGTCAGTTGCTCAGCAGGACATCAAATGTAAGGTGGGTCATCTATGTCGTCCATTGACACCGAGGATGCACATCCTCCTCTTCACAACTGCCACATTCCATCCGCCCCTCAACCACACTTCCTGGAAAGCGTAAATCTTCTCCTACAGTTGTTGCCCTTATAAACACCATGAATTAAGATTTCAACATTGACTCCAGCCAATGATGCAAAAAGCACGACGTGGCTGCTCACACAACAAACATGAAAGAGTCCCAGATGGCTGTGCCTTTTTAGAAGAACTAATCAATGATTTCAAGGGATTTCCTTCCTTTCATGAAAATGAAATGAATTAAAGTTCAGCAAGTAGTTGGTAGAAGCCTTGCTGACGTGGCTGAAAAATTCTATGGACGAGCTGAGTAAAGGTCAGAGAGTGAAAATGGTCCAGAACCTTTAAGAATTTTTCAAGCATTTTCTACAGTGTTAAAGAATTGTAACAAGTCAGTAATAACCTTCTTAAATTTGAACTGTTCTAGGATTTAAAACTGTACTTCAGCAATTATGATCCAGCAACAGTTTAGAAAACTTAATTCTATAATATATAAAACTGCTGATTCTATAACAAAAAAATTATATAAAATCTAACATAAAAAGGCAGCTGTCTATATTGTTTAAAAGAAACCAATTGAAGAATAAGCCATAACTTATCTCAAAGTTACCTGTAGTGGGAAGGAGGAGGAATAAGATAGCCATGATGGCAAGGAGACAGACTTCTCTGAATATACCTTGTTTTATACATTTGACTTTGGACATATGTAGATATTTACAGAAATATAAACCAAAAGTAAAATTTAGAAAGCCATCCTTCAAATCAAAATCAACATGAAATAAATGAACCCAACAGTATATCCAATGGATGGCATGATCACAGAGAAGGACCCATCTAAATTATTTTAAAGCATAGTAATTTGGTGTACATCCTTAAGGACAAAAAGACCTATAAAAAACAGTAAGCTGTTTTCAGTAATGATGTCCGATGGTTGGATTTCTGTTTTTCTGGGACTATTGGGTGTCTAGTATGGGATAAAGCAAATAAATATTTAGATTATTGTCATGGATAATTGAAATTATTTTAGCATGAAGAAAAGGAGATACAGCTGAAGGATCAATAAAGTTAAATAAAAACTTGTAACTCTGAATTTGAATTTGAATGAGAAGTGTCAGTATAAACTTATAATGTATTTTATCTTAAATATCTATAAATGTCTATATAGTTATATAAAATTTTATATATTACATAGAGTGTATGTGTGTCTACAATTTTTGCTGTGTTCACTGAAAAGCTTGGAAAGGGTGACTAACCCATTAGTAGTGACCAACCCTAACATCTAAATTATGGTTTCTAAATGCTACTTCTCACTAAAAGGGCCCAGGGCTTTTTGGAGAAATGGCTAGTTTCAAATCTCAGGAAGGAAGTACACAAGATGAGCCTGGAACATTTTGTCACATCGAAAAGCAAGGATGCATGAGTCAACTTGAAGTGCCATTAGCCAAAGACGACACAAAATGATTATCAAAAGTAATAACTACCATGAATTTCAATGGATTGAAATGCACAGATCAACTATGTTTCAATCATGAGTTTATAATGATTCAGAATGAATAAACGAAAGCCAAAACCTCAAGGTAACCAAATAGGGGAAAATTTCTCTTTATAGAAGTATTCTAGCTTTATTAAAAAGGGGGAAGAAGAGAAGGAGAAGGAGGAGGAAGAGAAAGAATGATAGAATTAAAAGATGCCCATTTTGTGAACCTTAAATAATTAACGGGTATAAGCAATGATTATAAATAACTGTTCACATCAAGAAAAGAGATGCAAGCAGGCAATGAAATCCCCTGATAGAGATCCATACCATCACCTATGACACAATCTTGCCAAAGAAGTTAACCTGGTCAAGCCATTGGATCTAACCACCAATTTACCAGAGAGAAAGGAGACAGCAGAACATGTAAACACCACTGTAAGAATGCAATCTGCAAAATCAGTGTGTGAAACTTTATAGCTCTCATGACCCAATTTCTTCGACAACAGTTTTTAAAAAAATCCCGGACAAAAAGAGATTGAAAGTTCACCACATTGATTAAAGAGACTTAAAAAGACCTATCAACCATCGTAATGTATGGGCCTTATTGGACCCTAATTCAGGCGTCAAAAGTAAAATGTACAGGACAATCAGAGAAATTTAAATACTGCCTGGATGTTTGATGACATTAAGGGAATCTTTTTAGGTGTAATCATGGTATTTTGGTTATGTTTTTAAACTGTATCGCTGTGTTTTAGAGATGCATGCTGAAATAGTTACAGATGAAATTTTAAGTCTGAGATTTGCTTCAAAATAATAAAGTAAAGGAGAGTGGGAGGAATAGATGAACCAAGACTGGCCTTGAATGGCCAATGACCAGACTGGCCTTGATCATTGTTGAAGCTAAGTGATGAATACATGGAGGCTTGTTATTTTCTATAATGAAAAAAATCTAAGTTATAATTTGTATAATTTCCTATACTATACAATTATATATGTTTGTATATATGTTTAAAAATTCCAAACAAGTCATTCTTTAAGAAATAACCTACCTGCTCTCTTTTGCTTCACATTTTTCCCGTTGCCAGCTCCCTTATTTTCTCCGCTAACTGCTTTTCTTGACTCTGCATTGATGGACCTGCAGAAGGGCTGGAGGATCTGGCAAATTTGCTGCATCCCAATTTACCCCATGCATGCTGCATTCCATCCCCGTTCTCATCCCGAGAGTGCACATACTATGTAGCTTTGATTTTTGCAGATCCCGTCAATCTCGTGTGCAATAACATAGCGTTTATTTTAGCAGCATAACTTTCTTCAATAGCTTTGTGAGTCATTTGAGTCCAAAGTTTGCACAATCATTTATAGTCTGAAGGGTTAACTCAAAATTTCCAGTTACATTTTCTTGTATTGTGTAGGGAAATCGTACATCATAGGAATGTCAGAGATGGGAGTTTGTGAAGCCCTCTTTGTAAATTTCTAAACCAAAGACATATTCAGAGGCATGGCCTGAGGCACAGAAGGAGAATTTTATCATGTACCGCCTCATTTTGTTCTTTGAACACAGATAATCTTGTGCACCTGTCCTTAGCAGAACCTATACTTTCTGCTTTCAGTTTTCTTCAGCAATCCAGTTCATTTGGTGGTAGCTCGGTTTTCTAGCTAGCAGGAGTTGAACTGGAAGGCAACAGGACCCCAGGGAGTTTTCACATCCTGATCTGCTAAGACTCTTGGGGGTCACTCCTGAAGGAATCTCTCGTGGACAGGACACTATCAAGAGGCTCTTCCATATTGCCTCCACAAAGATCCATTTCCTGAGGACCATTTGCCACAGCATGCTCATTGACCTAGGGGTCAGTGGGGGGAGAATGCAGTTAGTCTCTGCCTATCTGATCCATCTCACCCAAAACTCCTGACCTGAGAGCAATGTTTCATAAAACACAGCGCAATTCAGCCAAAGGGCTAGGGAGTGAATAGCTACCCAAATGGTGAGAAAGTAGAAGGTGAAAAGCAGTCTGACAATTTCTCTCTCTTAAAGAAAATGGATCTGGAGACTTTGGAACCACTCCACCCCCACGCCCCACCACCACCACCCCACAAACTTAAGTCCCCAGGCCCAGGTGTCTCTAATTCTTCACACTGGAAAAGTTAGAAGTCTCAGGACCAGTGGCAACTACAAGTATGTCTCTGGATGTTCAACTCGTTAAACTCTGTGAAAGCAATTTGACAGCATCTGGGATGTGTTTTGTCATTAGGGGTGGGGATTGGGACTGTTATTTATTTTAGCCAGGAAGAGGTGTGTGTGAAGGTGTCTGCATGCGAGGGTGTATGTTTCGGATGTAGGTGTCACTGAGTTTGTGTTAATGGATGAGTGTGAGCTTTTTGAGGGTTTCATTACTATTTTTGTTTTGTGTCGGCCCTCTGAAGAAATCCCCCTAAGCCCCAGGACTTTGATTCATCTGGAAATTCTGTGCTTCTCTCCAATGTCACTGGAATCATCCAAGGTCCTGTCCTTCTTCAAAATCATGGGCCATTTTGGCGGTGGTTATTCTGAGCAGCCAGAGAAAATCATCTCTGAAATTTACATTTTCCCTTCCTTCTACCTAGAGGAGCAAGTTGTCATTCTAATTAAACAACAACTTTATTACACGATGCAAGGAATAAAACCTTTGAATTAACTTTGACTAAATTCTAGTTTGAATAAAGTCTTGCAAATAATTACTTGAGTATAAATTATTTACCCATTAATTCTTTATTTGAATTTGGGGAAATTCAAATACGTTTTCTGGCAAGAGCTTCGTGATAAATGACTTGTGTAATTAGTAGTAAACGTGTTATTCTTATAATTTCTAATGTATAATAAGCAGAGCGCAGACATTTCTGTCTCACATGTTCCTTTTCAACCCTTTATCGCCCTTAAAAAAAATCTTGTTTAATAGATCACAGACATGATCTTTTAAACTGTTTTCAGTAGTTATGCAAAATCTTCACAAAAGTACTGGTAGGCGGACTACAGGGACTTCGGGACTTTAATCAGCCATGAGAGTAGACAGGATTTAGAAGTCATTTCTCAACTCGGGATCACCTGCAGAAAATGAAAAAGTCCCAGGGAAGACTGCTGAGTATAAAATGCCATTGTGTACATAGACTTTTATGGACTCTGAAAAGCCCTTTGACTCCTTGGAAATAGAAGCTATGCTGGAAGTGGAAAGAGTAGAAAAATTCGCGTGACATGTGCATGTGAACGCAGCACTGATGTTTAGGCTTGAAAAAGAGTGGAGAGGTCCAGGAAGGGGGCTCATAGCCACTGAAAATCTTAACTGCTCGCCCAGAGGGGCTGGGCCGAGACCTTGAATGGGAGGGAAAGGGCATCGCGATCAGCGAGAGAGACTTTGAACTATTTACCAGCGACATTGACTTCAGGGCCCCAAACCAGGCAGCAATAAACCAGGAAGTGGAGAAAGGTATGAAAAATGGGCTTAGCATGAGGATGAAGAAACCATATTTAAAGGAAGCATGATAAAGGATAACTCCTGTTCCATAGATGATGCCTCTGTGAGCCTCACTAGTGCTTGCTGCAGCAAACCAAGATGGGCTGAGTGGTACACACTGTGTACCAGTTTCTGTTGGTGGAGGGAGCTTCCTGCCCTGCCTGTGCCACTTCTTATCGTTTAACACTGGGCAACTCACTTAACTTACTTGGGCCTTGGTTTCTTTACCTATACAATTGGAAGTTGGCAGGAGGCAGAGGTTGCAGTGAGCTGAGTTCGCACCACTGCCCTCCAGCCTAGGTGATAGGGCGACTCTGTCTCAAAAATAATAATAATAAAAAGTAAAAAATTTGGGGTTGGAATGACTGACCTTAAGAACTCTTGCATATGCAACATTCTACAATTCAATGATGAGGTCTTTTTGTTTTGAGATGGAGTCTCGCTCTCTCGCCCAGGCTGGAGTGCAGTGGTGCGATCTCTGCTCACTGCAACCTCCACCTCCTGGGTTCAAGTGATTCTCCTGCCTCAGCCTCCTGAGTAGCTAGGACTACAGGCACTCACCACCATGTATTTGTAGTAGAGACAGGTTTTCACCATGTTGGCCAGACTGGTCTTGAACTCCTGGCCTTGGGTGATCCACCCACCTTGGCCTCCCAAAGTGCTGGGATTACAGCCATGAGCCACCACACCTGACCGATGATTAGGTCTTAAGAGAGAAAAACTTGGCTTCCCAAAAGGATTCCAATCAGGAGAGCATCATCTCAAAGAGCTTCTTTGCTCCCTTCATTCCCAAGCATCTTGCACCTCTGGGTTGTCAACCACCCATACATCCATCACAGATTGTCCGGAAAACAGGGAAGAACCCATTACGTCCGAGATGACTGGAAAAAGAGAAAGTGAAGGACAGACCTGTGGCCAGTGAGGCATATATCGGTTGAGTTTTTAAGCAGTCAAGTACCAAAAGAAAGGAGCCAGCGGCCTCCATGGCAGTCCAGGATGGCCGTTTGATTGGATCAGGATGGTGAGTGGTGCATGGCACCATGGGGACAGAAGCCTTCTGCAGTTGACCGTCATAACCTGGTAATCACACTGACAGTCCCGGGATATATAGTAGGTTGAAAATTACCGCCTGGAAACTCGAGTTGAGCTTGCATCATGTTACGGGGTTAGCACATGGGCTTTACTGGCCCCCAGCTAGCCACTCCAGGGAGCGCTGAGCTTCCTATTCATGTTTATGTGCCACCCAAATGACACCCCATTAATGGCACATGCATGTGCCAGCTTTGCCTTGTCACCACTGCCCTGAAGCTCTCAAATGTCTTAAACCTACCTCCCCATATGCTCAAACCTTCATTACTACTTTTGTTCAGGGAGGACACAGTCTGCTAAAAAATAAAAAATAAAAAAATTAAATGACTTTGATGAGAGGATGCACGTGACTTGTTGGATGTGGCCATTCTGTCACTCCCAAAGCTGACACCCAGGTGACAGTGCAGCTGAGTTATAGCGGCATGTGCCAGGTGGCATGAAAGCCATCACCTTATGATCAGTTTTCTCCGTGGATTGAGGTGTTTCCAAAGAAAGGCTGCTGTGGTATACCCATTCTCACTGGCACTGGTCTGTTCTGGTTATGTGGCAGCAAGAAGCCGGAAGACTGGGGGCGGGAGGCACGGACCTTAGTGTGAAAACTTTGGCCTTGACATCACAGTTGCAAGTGAGGAATCGTTCCATGTCTAGTGGTATAAAAGGGATCTTTTGTGTGCCTAGAGCCATATCGCAAACAGTGTGACCAAGTGATATATTGAAACAATTTCATAGGTGAGTTTCAAAAGATTGGCCCTGCAAATATGCCTTGACTATAATCTTGAGAGAGATGAGAGAAAGGACCATCCTAATTCTAAGTAATTAAGCTTAGTGTTCTTGTATTAAAGAATATCTTTGCCGGGCACGGTGGCTCAAGCCTGTAATCCCAGCACTTTGGGAGGCCGAGACGGGCATATCACGAGGTCAGAAGATCGAGACCATCCTGGCTAACACAGTGAAACCCTGTCTCTACCAAAAAAAATACAAAAAACTAGCCAGGCGTGGTGGCGGGCGCCTGTAGTCCCAGCTACTCGGGAGGCTGAGGCAGGAGAGTGGCGTGAACCCGGGAGGCGGAGCTTGCAGTGAACTGAGATCCGGCCACTGCACTCTAGCCTGGGCGACAGAGCCAGACTCCGTCTCAAAAAAAAAAAAAAAAAAAAAAAGAATATCTTTGGCTTGTTAGCACAATCAGAATCACCTTGAATTTTTTAATAACACAGAAGCACAGCCTTGCCCTCCTGATCCAAATCTTCAGGAGCAAGAGCCGCCAGAATCTATAGTTTTAGCAGGCTCACAGGTGGTCCTGGTGCATAGTTAGGATTGAGAACCGCTGGCCTGCTGTTTTGTGGTGGAGCCGGACTTTTTCATCCAACAGCTTGTTTGTTTCTTCCTATAACCTGTGAGGCAGGAATGGTCTTCATTTTACTGGTGAGCAATCAGAGAGGCTCAGAAAGTTCCACTGCATTCCCCAAGACCACAGATTGTAGCTAAGGCAGCCTCGATTCCC
The DNA here is from genome assembly GCF_008728515.1 of Papio anubis. Classification (NCBI taxonomy): domain Eukaryota; kingdom Metazoa; phylum Chordata; class Mammalia; order Primates; family Cercopithecidae; genus Papio; species Papio anubis. Next base: position 18,863,715 of record NC_044993.1, on the reverse strand, counting down.
ACCACAGGTGCTGGCTTCATCGGCATTCGATTTGTGCATTTGCAGAGATTCTGGTGCTTACAAACCCAGTGCTCGGTTCAATGCTCTGCTGTCACCATCTTGAAGTCCTTAATGTTTTTTGACAAGGACACCACATTTTACTTTGCAATGGACCATGGAAATTATGTAGCCAGTTCTGCTGCCTAGACCTGTGCACTGTATTGTTTCAACCCTACTAAATCCATGCTGGCGAGTAGAAAGTATTTCTCTCCAAATCGAACCCCAGCCCTGGAGTTGTTAGCTTAAGTGTGCTAGAATGGCATTTCAGGAGACAACGACAATAGAGAATAATGCTTTCATTTATTGAGCACTGTGTTCTGAGCTTTTCTTATTCATCTCAGTCCTCACAGAAACCTAATATAATTACTGTCACCATACTATAGGTGAGGACACCAAGGCAGAGAAGTCACAGAGGTCACATTGTATCTGTCTGTGACAGTGGATTCTGGAGATGGTTTTCCCAGATTCCAATCTCAGCTCTGCCATTTATCAGCTGTGTGACCTTAGGCAAGTCACTTGACATCTCTGAATTTCAATTTCCTTACCAGTAAAATGGGGCTGGTAATAATTGCCTCCATGAGTTAATTGTTTCAAGAATTAAATGAATTAATGTGGACAAAGTGCCTAGCACATAATAGATACTCAATGAATATTGGGTCCGTTAACAACCTTTGCACTGAAGAATATTACCCATTACAGACCGAAATAGGTATTTAAATGGTACCTTACTTAAGGATCTGAAGTGTTTTCACAGCACTGGATAATATAGTCAAGGTGCAATTAGCCATACATTATAATATTTTTAAGTGATTCAAGTGACACTTCTTACGTCTAAGTGTAATCTTTCCCACTTTAGCATTTATCATAGTTTAATAACTACTGAATGCTGTTGAATTAAAATACGATTCTGTCTGGGGATATGTTGACCCTTAGCATGATAAAACTCATCCAAGGCTCAGCTAGAGCCTAGAAAAAAAGCTCACCACAGCCACTGAATTCACACACTCCTTGGAAGCACAAGAAAAGACCATAAGTAAAATGGGGAGCCTGTGACCTTTGGAAAACGAGGCGGCTTCACACCTACACAGGCTAGGAGCTTACTCATATCATGATATTTCTGTCATATTTTACGGAGGCTTTTTGGTTTGCAGCTCTTCCATACTTCATTAATTCATTTAATCTGCGCAACAACCTAGGTGATAAAAGGGGATGTAGTGTTAAGACCTTTGCAGCTGGGCGCCGTGGCTCATGCCTGTACTTCCCCAGCACTTTGGGAGGCCAAGGTGGGTGGATCACCTGAGGTCAGGAGTTCGAGACCAGCCTAGCCAACATGGTAAAACCCTGACTCTACTGAAAATAAAAATAGTTAACCAGGTGTGGTGGCTCATGCCTGTAATCCCAGCTACTCGGGAGGCTGAGGCATGAGAATCGCTTGAAAACCCAGGAGGTGGAGGTTGCAATAAGCTGAGACCATGCCACTGCGCTCCAACCCGGGCAACAGAGTAAGACTCTGTCTCAAAAAAAAAAAAAAAAAAAAAAGACCTTCCTTAATTATTACCTCTATGTATACGCCAGAGTAGACCTACTACGTGCTTGTATCTTGTGTTTGGTGCCGTACATACATTCACTCACGGAGTTCTCATATGACTTGCATGATAAGTAAGGCCACCCATTTTACAGATGAGAGGAATGAGGCTCAGAGGATACCGTTGATTTGCCTGGTGGCAGAGGTATTCAAGCCCAATGTAGGCTGGCCAGCATCTGTAATCCTTAATCCCTTTTATTCTTTCCACACCCACAGCCACACGATTTTCTTGTTCTTTGATGGAAAGGGAGAGAAACCAAGCATGTGGGAGGTGGCCAGTAAACATTTGGGGACTGAAGGACTATGAACTGGACCAGAATAGCACCAGAATGTTTTCATGTCTCTGTGAGCTGGCTTGAACACAAGACCCAGGCAAATGTACCATCATTTTTAATTATTCAAAAGCCGTGGAACATTTGTTTTTCTAAGTGGTTATGTTTCTTTTCTGTATTGCATATTGTTCTTCCTGCTGCATGCTGTGAAGTGTGCCACCTTGATATAAGGGCATGTGGTCTTCTGGGCGGTGAGCCATCTTGGTTCATCAGCCTCATGGGATCTCTTTCTGCCTTGAGTACCTCAGATTGCTCCCAAAGCCATGGATCTCGATTTTCCCATGACCATGCACTGGGCGGGATTTAATGTTTCATAAAGCCCTATGTAGTTCCTGAAATGATTTTCGTAAGAGATTCCTTTGCTCCTCAGAAGTGTTCCCTAGTGAGGGAGAACCGGGAAGAACTGGGAGAGCAGATGAAAATTACTCACTGTGCGAGAGAAAGTGTGTGTGTGCCTGTGTGTGAGTGTGTATGAGTGTGTCAGCATTGACTCCAGCAGAGGGAATGCCTGGGCCCGCACACAAATCATTTGTAATGTGGGTCGTCAGAATGTTGGGAGTTAGATGTTAGGCAAAAATACTTTTTAGTTATTTCAAAGAACTTTAGAATCCCAACCAAAAATGAACACTCTTTGTGGTACAATGATTCAAACTTTCCTCTATAGTCTTGATGTGATCATAGACCCTTTTAGGAAGTAATGAAATCTTGGAGCTGTCACCTCATCTCAGGAAAAATTGACCCATGCATTGCATGCAGACACACACGCATGTGCACACACACACTTTTGCCGACAATATCACGTAATTAATGGGATTTGTGGGCTACTCTGGAACCATTGCTCTGTGGACTTGTTTATCTCTCTCTCTCTCTCTTTTTTTTTTTTTTTTTTGTTTTGATTTTGTATTTTTGTAGAGACAGGGTCTCACTAGGTTGCCAAGGCTGGTCTCAAAATCCTGGGCTCAAGCAATCCTCCTGCCTCAGCCTCCCAAAGTACTGGGACTATCAGTGTGAACCACCATGCCCAGCCCCTGTCTTTCTCTTTTCATCTATTTCTTTGTTTTTTTCCACTTAGGAATCAAAATAGAGCAGAATTTTACTTTCTATGGTTTTCCCCCACTGTATTACATCATGAACCTTTTAAAAAATGGTGCTACAAGATCTTCATAATGATCTCTATTAATAGCTACTTAGTATCCCATCCAGTATCCTTCTCAGAATTTTCCTCAGTACTCCCCTATTGCTGGACACTGAGGTAGTTCCACTCTTTTGCTATTTTAAATAACATTTCAGCAAAGGATTTGCCAACATAATTCCCATTGCCAAACCTTTTCCATTCTCTTGGAGTGTCCTAGTGATCATCACTTGCCTTTATTTAATTTAAATGTTCTTGCATCTAACCTTCCTGCCTGCGCAGAAAACATCTTCTTTATCACCTCCGCTGGATGTTTGGTTTGATCCCATCCTGCCACCATCAATTATTCCATTTTGTTTTCTCTTGTACCTTTGATTTTTCCCTTTCCTGGGTTCCTTCCTTTTGACCAAGCAGACCCAAGTCCCCTCTTCTAGATAAATCTCTGTTGCCGCTATGAATTTGTATGCGCTGATTCCTTGTCTGGAACACCCTTTCCTCTTGCCTGCACCTGGGAATCTCTATCAAGCCTAAGCCTAAGAAAGATGTTTTTTAAGAAGGTAGCTCCAGGATCGGGAGGGGAGGAATGTGACTTTCTACAGGCTGTGTCTATTTTGGTGAGCGGGGGGCCAGAGGGCTGATGCAGATCTGTGCCCATGTTTCAGGATCTCAGCTTCCGTAGAGATGGAGATCTTGGTCATCTTTGTAAGTTCCTGAAGCAAAACTAGAAAGATCACAGTGTTTAGAATTGGGCTGACATCAAACCAAGTCTCAGCTGCATCATTTGCTAACTCTGTGCCTCTCTATATGTCACTGAACAGCAGTTTCTTCATCTGTAAAGGGATTAATGAGATATTATTTGGCTCGGTGGTGAGCCCCATAGCTAGCAAGTCATAAACAATTTCTCTCCTCCATTATAGGCTTTCATGCCCCAGCAATGTCTAGACTCATGTAAGGGCTCATAGTAGACACTCAATAAATATTTGCTGAATGAATAAACATGACCGATAGCTCAGAGGTGTGGGCACCAGCTCTCGTCTGCATCCCCTCCTGTTGCCTGCTGCAGCCCCAGGCAATCTGTATGTGAAGCAGAAAAGCCTCTGATTGCAAATGCACGGGCGGCCAGGCAGCAGCTGTCTCCAGATAAGGGGGTGGCACCATGCCAAGTACCGGAGGTCTCTCCACAGAGGCTCAGTAATCATCACAATGCCTCATGGAATTCCTCTGGAGAACGCCTCTCTTCTCGGAACACGTGGCACTTCACAAACATCGTCTCAGTGATCTTCGCCACATGCCTGGGAGGGGGGCGAGGCGCCACAGGGCACCCCAGATGCCCTAAGGACACATGGCAAAGGAGGGCCGATAATGAAAAAGGAGGGGGTGGGGTGGAGGTGGCACATGTCCTCACTTTACAGGTAGACGATGGCAGAGAGAGGTTTCAGTGGCTTACCCATGTGAAATGGGGCACAGGAAGCAAATCCATGATATCTTGTCCCAATATCTAGACTTTAGCTATAGCACTCCCATGAATGAAAAAATGCCCACAAATGGCAACTATGAGATGGGAGACAAAGGGAGACGGAACCACACAGTCCCAGGGTGCTTACAAGCCAACAGTTCAAGTCCATGGACTCCATAAAACTCAGTCCCAAGTCCTTAAAACCTTATATAACAAGAATGTCCTAAAACTCACCAGCTAGAGTCATGATGCCATTATACCGAGCCTCTTGCTATGCCTGAGTTCCCCGGCTAGACTAGGCCATTGCTACCCTGTGACCACACTGTGGGGCTTTCCTTTGTAGAACTTGGTTAATTTGTAATTATTTGCTTAGTAGAGTGATTATACATATAATCTCTGTCTCCCTGACCAGACCGAAAGAACTACGAGGTCAGGAAATACTTTTATTTAGTTTCTATTATGTATACCTACTACTATATTGGTTGAATGGCTGGATTTATTATAAAATTTAAATAAATAGGAAATAATAAAGACGCCAGTCAGAAATCAAATCACAGGCAAGAAAATACCTGTACCAGGATGAGACAGCATTTGTTATGGTTATATGTACCCATAACTTTACTTGTTGCTACTTAAAGTTTTTTGGTTTTTTTTTTCCATTTTTTAAAACAGAGTCTCACTCACTTGTCACCCAGGCTGGAGTGCAGTGGTACTATTTTGGCTCATTGCAACCTCTGCCTCTTGGGTTCAAGCAATTCTTGTGCGTCAGCCTCCCAAGTAGCTGGGATGACAGGCACGTGCCACCATGCCTGGCTAAGTTTTGTATTTTTAGTAGAGACAAGCTTTCACCATATTGGCCAGGCTGGTCTCAACCTCCTAATCTCAAGTGATCCACCCACCTTGGCCTCCCAAAGTGCAGGGATTACAGGCATGAGCTACCGCGACCAGAACTGTAGCTACCTACGGTCCTAACATGAAATTAATTCTATGTTAGGCACAATTAATGGTGTACATTCCTACAGCTCCATGAGGCCAAGGATGCTATCCGTCTTGTTTATCCATTGTATCCTGGGGGTGAGCATAGTGCAAAATACAAATCATGTACTAAGTAAATATTTGTTGAAGAGTGGATAGAAGGAGCTCACAGATGCTTTAAAATTCATCAATCCATACCCCATTAATTAAGAATATTGCATAATTAAGACATAGTCTAATTGTGTTTTTCCTTTCTATTTTATTCATTTATCTTGTATTTATCATTATTCCCTGCCTCATTTGGGAAAAAAAAATTAAAGTGCCAGCAAGAGAAGTCTATTTCACACTATTGTTTTACTCAACAAATAGTTGAGTGCATACTCAGGGGTATGCACAGGGTAAGGAGATGGAGATAAAATGAGAGAAAAACGATGCTAAGTGTCTTTCTTCATAGATTGCATTGTTGAAATGATGTTGGCTGAACAAGTCAATAGAATTTGGAGTCTTTTAAAGATATGTAACAGTTAGCTTTCGCTGCATAACAAACCACCCCAAAACTCTCTATTTTGAAACAACAACCGTTTATTTAATGTGTGATTCTGTGGGTCAGCAATTTGATCTGGGTCCTCTGAGTTGCTCTGCTGCTGCCCTGAGCCAGGCTCACTTAATCACAGCTGGGCTTATTTGTGAACTGGTAGGTTGGCTGGGGACTGGCTGACCATCAGCCTGGTGCCTCAGTTCTATTCCATGTGGCCTGGGCACCGGGACTCACACAGTGTCCTTTGTGCTGTCCTCTACAGCTGAAAGAAAGGCATGAGGCCAGCCCAGATCCCAGGTGGAGAAATAGACTCCACCTCTTGATGGAATGAGTTACAAAGTATCGTGATCATTTGTTTAATCAAATACAACACCTTTACCAAAAATGTTTTAGGTCCTATAGGTTACTTTAGTAGTTCTTACTTGTATATAAACTAAGCATGATAATGAAAGAGATACAAACCTGCCAGGAGTTTTATTTGACAGTAGTCTGTTTGCTATTTTAGCTTCCTAATTCAGACAGCCTATCTGCCCTCCCCCTAATTTCATATTAGAGTGATGTTATGATTCATTTTCACCTCCAGGAGATAAGGATGGCTTCATAACTGTACAGTCATGAGGACAGTGCCATTGGCTGGTGGGCAGGTACCCTGTTTGCCCTGCCTTGTCTTATATTATGCCGCACATTCTGCTCACATTCTAGGTACTGAAATATTAGATGAACTCATCGGTGGTTCTGAATGTTTCTTTGTGACTCATTTGCAGGATGTTCACTGATCCTTCTTTACACTCTGTGAAGTGTGCGGTGTGTGTCTGGTGAGGCCTAACACCCATTAGACGCTCCTGCTGTAAATTGGATGCGCCATCCCCCGTGAGCTGGTGCCAAGGTGTGAATTAGATAGAGACACTCTCAACTGTTCCTCTGGCCTCTGACTCGGTTCCTGGGCCATCCCATGGGTGGCCAAGCCCCCAGGCAGCAAGCCTGATCTTGGCTGCCCCAGGATAAGGAGACTCCAAAGTAGATAATGGGGGGGGGAGCTCTGGAAGCCCCCATGTCCCGTTTGCAAACTCACACAAAACATTGTGCCTCTCAGAGACCTGAGCTTCTCCTGATTCCTCTTCCTAGATGCAAATATTCCTTACGTAGGGAATGTAGCAGGGAACAGAGGTACTGGGTGGGGGTTGGCAAGGAAGGCAAGGAGGCATGTGGCCCGGAGTGGAAAACCAAACCATTCTTAGCTGTCATCCTCCCAAATCATGCTGGAATAAGTTGTCCCGGATGGATTTATCCTCCATGAGGATATGAGAAATGACAATTGGCTCCTAAATCCCCTGGCTCGTTGATTTGGTTTCATGACAAGCATGAGGGCAGACGGATGGACAGCATGATTAGGGGCAAGTTGATTTTTTTTTTCAGACAATGTCAATGTTGAAAAAGAGAAACCCCTCCTATTGGCCAAACTGTACCACATGTTATGGGGGAGAACTGTCACCTTCATCTTCAAGTACATCAAGGCAGTCGCTTACAATATTGCCCCAAAGTTGCAGTAGGAAGTAATCTCAAAAACTGATGTATTATCTATGAGTACATATTTGTGTATGTGACAGTTTCTTTAAAAATCTTTGTTTGATGGACACCAGACCCCTAATTTGCTTACTTTTACAATGAGGGGAAGGAGACCAAGACTGAGGATGGAACTTCGGCCTTTATCTATAGTATTCTATTTTTTAAAAAAGAATAGATTCCTATATATCATGTGTAACTGAAAATTATATTTAAGAGAGAAAAAATCATTGATTCTGTTGTTTGTTTCTGCATAACCAGACACCTCAAGATTGAGTGACTTAAAACCACAATGGTGGTATTCTCCATGATTTCTGCTGGGCAATTCAGCTGTGAGCTAGGCTGAAGCTCTGTGGTCCCTCTCTCATCACTCAAACCAAAGCATCTTTGCAGGATGGTGGCTGGCTTCCAAGAGGGCAAGCCCCAAGTGCAAGCACCTATCAAGCCTCTACTTGCCTTGAGCTTGCTACTGTCTCATCGGCCAAAGAAAATCACACAGCCAAGGTCAGAGTTGGTATGGGAGGAGGCAAACAAGGGCATGAATCCCAAGAAGTGTGGTTCACTGGGGGCCACCAGTGTGCCAGCCTACCAGAGTCCTTTAGTTATTCCAGACCAAACGATGCTCTTGGGAACAGGACTTAGGCATGCAATGTGGCATTTGCTGACACTTTCCAAGCTTTGATGAGCTTTCCTACATCTCAAACTCAAAATGCCAAAACTACCTCCATTTCCTTATTTGCTTTTATATGTGTGTTTTTGCTTTTTCATTATCTTTCTTTTTATCTTCTTGTCTCCATCATCCAGTATGGAGGCTGGGGTGGCTTATGACCTCTCATTACTTTCTTTTTCATGGATCCCTGCATTGTCCCATCAGAAAAATAGTGAGGCCCTCCAGAATCAGAACTATGATTTCAGCAGCTTGTAAAGACCTAAAGTAAGAGACAGCATGGACTTCTAGGTCTCCTATCAACATATATGCTGTCAATTATTCAGTATCTATTTAGCATCATATACCAGACACTGCAGTCTTATGTTAAAACTGTATTCTCCAGAGTTAACAGTGCCAGCTCTGAACCCAGACTACCCAACTTCAAATCCTGGCTTTATAGGGCCGGGCATAGTGGCTCATGCCTGTAATCCCAGCACTTTGGGAGGCCAAGGTGGGTGGATCACTTGAGGCCAGCAGTTCAAGACCAGCCTGGCCAACATGGTGAGACTCCATCTCTAGTAAAAATACAAAAATTAGCTGGGCATGGTGGTGGGCACCTGTAATCCCAGCTACTCAGGAGGCTGAGGCAGGAGAATCACTTGAACCCTGGAGGCGGAGGCTGTAGTGAGCCCAGATTGCACCACTGCACTCCAGCCTGGGTGACAGAGCAAGTCTTCGTCTCACAATAAAACAAAACAAAGCAAATCTCGGCTTTATGCTGTGTAAGCTTTGGCAAGTTTCCTCATTGGGTGGTTGTGATAATTAAATTAGTCTATACACAACCCACTGTTATGTTGTTGCAATTATTATTATACTATTATTGTCACCTGTATCTTGCTGTTTAATTGTCACAATGACTTCGTGCTATAGATATTGACTGTCTTATTGTCCCTGTAAGGAACCTGAGGCACAGAGAATTTGGGTAACATATCTAATGCCACCCAACTAATAAGTGATAAACTCAAGACTCAAACCCACATCTCTCTGCCTTCAAAACTGTGCAGTCAATCACTGCATTATGTCTTACTCAGGTTTACAGCACCTCAAACAAGGTAGGTTCGGGTGGGTCATTCTTACTTAGTTTTCTACCAATAGTTATTTGATCATTTAAAAAAATCCCATCTAACAAGAACCACCCCCATGATCAATACCCATCCACACTGAATCTTTAATGTTCTGTCTTATCAAATTAGCGGCTTCTGCCACAACTCAGGGCAGAAATCAATGTTCCCTTGACCTTAAACACGCACCAACTTGCAGACACTCATGCCTCGGGGCTTCAGTGGCTTGTGGGTAATGGGGGCTACTCTCAGACTCACCCATTTCCGGAGAGAAGATAGCTCCAGACGTTCCCTGCTACAGCTGGTCCGGCAGAGGTGGCCTCTCCATCCCCACGTGGTGCCTTTCCTTCCCAATGCCCCTGGGCTCACAGACACAGCCAGCCAGCCTCTGGTCTCCAGTCCTAAGAACATGGCACCTTTCAGCCTTCGGGTTTTTCTGCCTCTAAAACTCTCCTGTTTGCAGCACTTTTCACAAATACTGAGCTAGCCACAGAGTTCCCCAGTCCTAGAGTTGAGATTGAGCCTTTGCCGATGGTGTGTAAGTTTCTACGCTAATTGATGTCATTTTCCCCCAGTACTCACCTTCTACTCCAGCCAAGCCTCTTGCCCTCTTATTCACCCCTGTGTCCCTACCTCTGCTTCTCTGCTCATGCCATTCCCTACTTCTTCCTTTTGTGCCCACTTGGAGTCTAATAATCTTTCTTGCCTAGTTAAAGCTTCACTGTGAAACATTCCAGGGGAGTCTCGCCCTTTTTGTTAAAAAAACAAAAACAAAAACAAAAACCCTCTTCTAAACTCCTTTTAGAACTTAAAGAACACGATGTAGCACCTAATTGTCTATTACCTTGTATCATCTTCCTTTATGAGCTGTGGCATCTCCCTAGGCAGAAAGCAAGATGCTCAATTTCCAAAAATTATACCCTCTCTTATCATCCTCCTAAGAGTGATAATAGGCTGCATTTATTAAATACTTATTATGGACCAGGTACTGTTTGAAACAACGTACAAGTGTTATCTAGTTTAATCCTTGCAACCACTTTATAAGGTGACTCTTATTATTACCTCTGTTTTGTAGATGAAGAACTGAATCCCAGAAGGCACGTAACTGACAGAGTCCTCTGGCTGGAATTCAGATCCTGGTGGTCTGACTTCAGAGGCCCTGCTCTTGGCCACTAGGCCATGGTGCCTCCCATAGCTGGACACAGAGTTGTTTTACAGTCCATACCTGTTGTAAAACTGTCCCCTAAAGCATACACTGTCTGCATATATGGATGAGGAGTCATCTGCATTAGTTATCTATTGCTGCCTAACAAGTTACCCTAAGACCTAGTGGCTTGAAATGTTTACCATCTTAGTTTCTACAGGGCAGGAATCTGGGCACAGCTTAGCTTGGGTTCCTCATGAGGTTGCATTCGGTGTCAGCCAGGGCTGCCCTCATCTCAAGGCTTGAATGGGGAAGGATCTGCTTCTGAACTCACTCACCAGGTCGTTGGCAAGATTCACCTCCTCATGGGTTCTTGGCCAGAGGCTGCACTCGGTTTCCTGCCATGTAACCACTTCAAAGGGCAGCTCACATCAGAGCAAGTGATGGAGAAGCGAGCGTGAGAGGCCGCCGTCCTTGTGACTTAATCCTGCAGGCACCACGCCTTCACTTTTGCCATATTCTATCCATTAGAAGTTGGTCACTAAGTCCAGCCCACACTCGAGGGGAGGGGACTACACGAGAGTCCAGATGCCAGGGAGTGGACGGTGCTGGGGGCCATTTCGGGAGCTGCCTACGACAAATCCATACAAAGCAAGGCCTCCCGAAGAAGCTCCTAAGCTGACACTTGACAGATACGGAAGAGTTGGCCCAGGTCCATGCCCAGGCCTGGGAAGCCAGGCAGAGGGAGGAAATGGTGGGAAGCCCTGGAAGGAGCAGCGCTGATTCACGCAGCAGCAAGATGCTTCCGAGTGGGGATGGGAGAGGGGCACAGGGAAAGATCCAGACGTAGCTGGGTGGGCCCAGGGTGCCTTTCCTTCTCCTGAGAGCAGTGCAAAGTCCCTGAAGGATTTTACACAGCAGTGGGTGGGCATGGAAAGTGGGTTGGAGCAGACCAGCCTGGAAGAGGGAAATGGGCAATTCCAGATGGAGCCAAAGAAATGTGAGGAGTCTGAGAGAGTGACCCGGAAGCGGAATCCACTCAAACTACACACCTCCCAACACAGGCTAGGGTTCAAATTCTCACGCCCTAAAAATTCCTGCCAGGTGCAGCCTGAACGCTACCACTCCCCTGTCTACTGGTCCAAGGGGAACCTATCATTTTAGGCTCCTTTTAGAACCTGGAGGAATGGGGCCTATAGGGTAAGCCCTCTGGTTTTCTGGCAAAACCACGGTGACATTGAAGTAGCTCATCTGTAACAGGGCCCAGTGTGCCTCCAAGGGGTGCGTGTGCTCTCTCTCTCTCTCTCTCTCTCTCTCAATTCTAGAAGGCTCTGGCCTTCCCTCTACTCTTCTTACTTGCCATGTCAGTTGCCCTAGGTTACTTCTGTCACCATTTGTTTGCTTCCAAAAGACTTTACCATTATTTTTCCATATTCCTGTTTTCTCTCTCTTTCCCTCTCAATTTTTATTATTTTTTGTAATTAATTTCATTTTAACCTTCTTCCAAGTTGCAAACCTGCTGATGCATTTTGTGCCTGAAATTTTCAGTTGAGTAACAAGTGTTATCGCTGTGGTGGGGGGTATTATTATTATTATTATTATTATTATTATTAATATCTATTATCTTAGTTTGGGTTTTCCCAGAAATAGAACCAGAGATAAAAATTTGAGAAATCATCTATTTGGAAGGTGAAATACTGGTAGAGGAGTGGGGAAAAGGAAAGAGGGGAAGGAAAGAAGCCCATAAAATGTGTATTATCAAGCACATTTCCACTATGACCAATTGTAGCTGAGCTCCGCTGGGTAACTTTGGGAGGTGGTATGGGACACATACTCAGAGTTGTCCCACCCGAGGGAGGAGGAAATCTCAGTCAGTCTCTGGTTAACGACTGTCTCCCACCCTGTTAGCTCTTGCGCAACTCCCAGCACAGGCCTAGTGGACTCCCATGGCCAGGAAAAAAAAAAAATCCCTCAGGTGAGCATCGTAGGTGTTTGCAGCAAACAGCCTTCATGTATAGGGTGAGTGTTGAAAGGACTTGAGTGAAACTGAACAAAATCTAATGATAATATTAATAGCTACAAATACTTTCAGGTAATTAGTCTACTTAATCCCCCATGGAAATACTGGCTCCGTCCTTAACACAAGAAGGTGCTCAGCATATGTTAATTAAACTTGTTAGCATTGCCATTGTATTGTCCAAGGTCGCTCAGCTTGTAAGTGTCGGAGCTGGGTCTCCCACTGGATGATCTGGTGCAGAGTCCATTGGTCTTTAGCATGTAGAACAAGGAATGTGTCACCACAGTGAGGGGTCCTGTCTCAGCGTGGGGAGAAGTTGAAGCCAAAGCTGGAACTGGTATTACAGAGCACCGACTTTGCCAACATCACCATCTTGCTCTAGGTCAGTCCAATTAGCAGGGTTTGCCTGATAAAATTATGAAGAGGAAAACCCCAGAATGACCCCTGGGGCTGTACGTGAGACTGCAGGAAGAACAAATGAGGGTGTTACGAAGTGCATGCCAGCTGTCTCCATCGGGCCAGCCGTACCAGGCTGAAAAGCAATCAATTAGGTCCTGTCTTGTGTTTGTTTCTGGAGACCCAAGTAACTTGCTTATCCAGTGGGTTGGCAATGGTCGGCGGGGGGTGAATCCACCATTCAGAAACTGCTCATTCAACTAAAACCTGGTTGGTTTCTTGGCTGTATTATTCTTGGCCTGGATCTCTTCTTTAATTCTGAAGCCTTGATGTTATTTCAGAAATGTGGGTCTCCGGGATGAATTCTAAACAGAATGGAAAGTGTGCAGTGGAAGGGTTGCAGGAGAGGCAGCATGAATGTGGGGGAGGAAAAACTCTGGACTTGGGAAGGACAATGGCTCCAGGCTCAACTCTCTCAGTAAGGAGCTGTGTGACCCTGAGTAAGAGAAAGGGAGGGAGCAAAGATAGACACAAGCGCTCCTACTATGCGTCAAGCCCTGTCCTTGGTACCGTCACGCCCTCTTGGAACTGATCAGCAGCACAGCCCTGGAAAGCAGGCATTATGGTCACCTTTGTACATAGTCTGAGATGTGAAGTGACTCGCCCAAGGTCACCCAGATATTAAGCAGAGGGAGCATTTGAACTCAATTCTGCCTGACTCCAAGGTCCTTGATCTGTCCTCCCTGCTGTGCCACAGTTTCCTTATGTCCTTTATAGGGCTCTTGTATCACAGAAAGTGCCTTTTCTAAAGTGTCATTTCCTGTACATGACGATGTTGAGGATTGGATGAAGCAGAGCACCCCAGCTCCTGCCCTGCTCTTTAGTGTCCCTATTTAGGAAGAGGTAGCCACCAAAAACTCCATGGCACCTGCCTTTTCTGCCCCTAGTTGAAGGAGTCTGTGGCTCAAGAGAACTCCTTAGTATGTGCAAATCAACGGGACAGGATCTGGTTCTAGTCACAGAGTTAGAAAAAACCCAAATGGAATTTTTTAAGCCAGGTTTCCTCTTATTATTATTATTCATGTCAGGAGTCCACTGGGAAAATCTTTATCTGCATTAAAACATACATAAGAAGAGGAGAGAAGAAAAGGCAGAAAAGAGTGTGTCCTACAAAGCGTTTCTTTGAGCCCAGCTCTGTTCCTCTGTAAAGTTCTTTGCTGCGCTCTCCACAAAGATGGAATCTGGGTTCAAGGTTGAATGGAAGCCGGCTCCTAATGGAACACGTATCCCCCGAACACACCTCTAGGAGATTAGCCCGTCATTAAATATTTGTAGGATAACAGGGGAAGCCTAATTTAGTTTTTGTTTCTCTCTCTCTGTGGTTTAATCACAGATGAAAGAGACTAATAGCACTGCAGAGCTTTCTGGTGATCAAAGGCCAATCAATCCTCTTTGTGGAGTAATTAACTATTTGCTAAACTTGCAGAATTGATTTCCATTTAGGGCTAAGAGAGAGGGTTTTAAATGAAGACCGATTCACCAGGCGAGAGGAGGGAATCTCGGGGCTGATGCCAGGAGATACTCAGGGTGATGAATTGGAATCTGCTAATTAGAGACTGAAAAATACAGCCAGAACCTGACCCTATTCAGGAGTACTTTAGGGGAAGGACAGGCAGGAAGAAGGGTGGCTGAGGTCGCTGTCTCTGGCTGCCAGGCAGCTGTGCACACTGAAAGCGGGAAAATCCTTGGCATCCTGTTTGGGGCAGAAAGAGCTTGAATGCAGGCAGATGCTGGACTGGGGAGGAGGTCAAATGCACGTTGTCCAGAGGCCATGCTGGGGTCTGCAGGTAACATGGCGTGGAAGGGAGACCTCGTGAAATGAGGGCCCCATACGGGCATGCCCCCCAGCACAGAGCTGGGCAGTCATTGTGCATGCCTGAGATTCTACTCGGGCACTTAAAACTTGGTTTTGCAGCCAGTTAAGAATTTGGATCCTGTTGGCGTCTATACAGATGCACTGAGAATCTGATCAGATGAATACACTCGAGACCTTACGTTTCAAGTTTCTGCCAGCTTAAAACTAGAAAAACTTGAGACAACCTCATAATGCCTCTGTCTGGGGATGCCAGACGAAACACAAGATGCCAGTTCAGTTTGAATTTCAGATAAATGGATACATTTTTTTAGTATAATGTCTTAAATGATTTTTAGTTTTAATGTAAGTGTGTGCCAGATGATTTGGGGTTTCTTTGGAGTTCAGATTGAACTGGGTGTCCTGTATTTTTATTTGCTAAATCCCACAGCCCTACTCTGGTTAGATTTTGGTCCCATACTGACTGAGTTATAACCTCTCTGAGCCTCAGTTTCCTTCTCTCCGAATGAGATTCATAGTAATAAGTGATTGCTTCATTGTGAATATTAAATGAAATAACCGAATGTGAAGTACTTCATGCAATGCAGCACGTGGCATATTTTATGCTCTCCATAAATGTTACCTGTCGTTATGGCGAACACTATTTATTTGGTAAATAAAAATAACAATGTTAAGTATTAATAAGGTATTTCTCTTTTTCCTATCTCCCCCTGTTCTTTATGCCAAACCTCCTTTCTTCCTTTCTCCTCCTGCCTCTTTTTCTCCCGCTTCCTTTCGTTTTTCACCGCACACTGGGTCTGTACTAGCAGCATTCATGTGATTTTGTAAACTGCAGCATCTCCATCCACTTTCCTCTCTGCAGAGGGGCAGGATGGCTAAGTGGCCATGAGCTGGTTCAAAGTCCCAACTCTGTGATCTCAGTCATGCTCTTTAACCTCTCTGTGCCTTGGTTTCCTCAGATGAAATGACAGTGATGTTACATGTCAGATTAAGTGAACTGATAGAAGAAGAGCACTTAAATAGTATCCAGCATATCATCAATCTTATTGCTAATAGCATGTATGTGTTAGTTTGGGCTTCTCCAGAAATGGTCCAGAACATGCTCATTTCAGTCAGGTTGTTTGAGCCAAGCAGGATCCTGGGCCAACCCAGAGTGAGTAAATGGATGGGAGTCTTCGCCTTGGCTTTCACAGATCCGCTCTGGCCAGGGGAACTCAGTGAAAACCAAAACACCTTTGGCGAAATGAGCCCGTGGGTGATTTCAGTGTTTTTAAACAAACGGGAATATTTTTCTTGTCTCTCGCAGACAGGTTCTAACTGTGTCTTACCATTTGCCTGAGTGGAGCCTCCCAGCAGGTCAGTTGTGAATGAACAGTGTTTCTTGAGAACTTAGATGATCAATTTCTCTCATGGTCACTGCCACCATGAACTCATTGCCACTGCCTGTGTGGATTCCCCCTAGAACTAGGGCGGGGCAGGCAGGGACACATCTCTTCATGTACTGCTCCACATCTCCCCATCAGCAACTTACCCCTGGACCATGAGGCTTCTGGTCAGGCACACACACAGGCTTGGGACCCCAGCCCTGAACCAAGCCAGTTTAGGGAGGCCAGGCTGGATAGCACGGCTGATTGATTAGTAGACTGAGGGTTCCACAGCAGATGAAGTCCCAGATGAAGAAAAGCTTCAGGAAGGCTGTTTCTATTGGACAACCTTTGTACTACCCTGTAAGTGGCTAATTGTGTCTCTTACTTAAAGCTTCTATGTGTCCCAGGTGCAGTTTCAACAGCTTGATGAGTATTGAAGCCTAGGCAACATAGCAAGACCCCATCATTACCCCCCGCCCAAAATTTTTAAAATCAACCTGGGGTGTTGACATGTGCCTGTAGTCCCAGCTACTCGAGAGACTGGGATGGGAGGATTGCTTGAACCCAGGAGGCGGAGATTGCAGTGAGTCGTGATCTTGCCCAGTGCCCTCCAGCCTGGGTGACAGAGAGAGACCCTGTCTCAAAAAAAAAAAAAAAAAAAAAAAAGAGAGAGAGAGAGAGAAAGAAACCAAAGACTTGACAAATAGTGTCTCAGTTTATCCTTATAACAACCTCATGCTACAGGAGCTATCCTTATTTCAAAGATGAAGAGATGCAGTCCAGGCACAGAGAGGTTAAGCTATTATCCATGCTTACACAGCTATTTGATGGTCATTTTGTCATTAAAAATCACTTTAATTCAACTCCACTCAGAGTTGCTGAGTACCGCTTTAGGCCATGCAGTGCACTGGGTGTCAAGAGGACAAGGATGCCTTAGACCTCACTCCTGCCCTTTCTGTGGGTGACGGGCATGAGCTAAACGGCTGTGTATAAAAGGTAGTACCAGTATGGCAATTCCCCAGACTGAGAGAAATATGTAAGTTTCTCTCAGTCTGAATGGAAGTGATGAATGGAAAGGAAAACTGTGGTCTTTGAGGCTTGCCACTATTCTTGCATCCAGGGAGAAGTTATTTTATTTGGATATCCTGGAAATGGTATAAAAGTTCTCATACTCCTTATAATGGATCTCCCAGCTTTGGGAAGCCATTGACATTTAGATACTTTTGTAATGTTCAGCTGAAAGTTTGAAGGTCATACTACATTTGACAGACAAGGACCTGGACCAGAGGCTTTGCGTGACGGCCTTTTGGGGGAGGGCACTATGCTGGAAGGTCACCCCTATGGACCTGCCCCCCGGAAGGCTGGAGACCCAGAGGTAATGAAAACCATGCTGCCAAGAAGGCTTTGAAGAAAGGAAGAGGTTAAACATTGAAGCGTTTTAAAAGGATTCCATTTGATTCTTTATCGTAAATTGAATTCACCTATCAAACAGCCAGGACTTGATATTCATTGGCACATGAGACCAAGGCCTCTACCACTCCTTGTAAACAGGGGCAAGACAATGCCCACTTAAGACGGAGCTGCGCAAAATCCCCACTGCTCTTTAAATTTTTTAGGAAGCGGGGAGAAAATTGGCTGGGGGGAAAGAAATGAGTTCCCAAGTGATGTTTGAAGAAGGCCCCTCTGCACAGCTGCCCCCTCTCCTGGGCTGACCAACAGCGTTTAAATGCAGGGGCCGCCGTGAACTGACTCACTGCTGGATAATTACGTTAGGGACCAATACGGCCTGTTGAAAATCAATTCTGTTGGACCAGTGTGTTTGTTCGGAAAGCCACTCAGCCAATTCAGGAGTATATTAGGCAGCAGGCCCAGTGCGGTGACCTCTTCCGGATTGGGGTTGACACTTGAACGAAGGCGTTTGTCCAGTTAAAGGACAGTACTAGCAGCAGGCTCTTATCTCCCCTAAATTGGATTACTCAGATCTGCTTGTTCTCTTTAAAGATAGCTACTCTTGGGTTTTTTCCCCTCTCTTTCTATCTGTCTGAGATGGTTACCTGGTGATTACTGTTTAACTTGCCATCCTTACGTATCCTCAGACTGTTAATGCCAAATGCCACCAGTTTCACTTCCCTTTCCTATGCGGGGAAGGTCATCGGATGCTGACACCTCCATTTTTCAGGTCACCGATTGGACCGGCGCATGGGTTTGGATCCCGATGAGCTGGCCCGCGTGCCCCCTTGAAGAGCTTGTGATACGCTTTCCAGGAAGCAGAACTCAAGCTCTGGGATTGCACAGACTTCCTTGCACACATGCTGCTTCCCTACAAAGAGATTTCTCCCAAGAGACCGTCTTTGGCTCGCAGACTCTCAAAGCTGCTCACCAGTCAGTGTCCCTTGAGTAGAAATGCCGCTAGTCACCAGGACCATAAACAGCATTCAACTATCTCGTCTTCTGGAACATTCTAGCACTTGACCGAAGGGTCAGGATACAGGAGAAATGATGAGTGAAACAGGAGCCTATATGAGAAGCCCAAGAAATCCGACATGGGGCCAACTTTCTCAGTTGAGTCTTCACCACCTGAAGCTGCAACAGCTGCCTTCACCATGCCTGAAGTTGTGTAGGGTGTCAAGGAGACACTCAGGAGTCCAGAGAGTCCCAAGTACCACCTCCTGAAAGAATCCAGGAAAAACGTGTGGCCAGAATTATGGTTCTTTTCATGACACATAAAATGAAACACTCCACATATCCATTTGCTTTGACAGCTGAAGATTTCAGTGTGATAAAAGTAGGGCCATGCACACTGTCAGCAATTTACATTTCACATCCCAAACCCTGTCAGCCAATTAGACTGCAAGAAGGAGCGGCCGCATTTTCTAATGAGGCTATCATCAGGCTGCTCCCTCACCCAGAAAGAGCAGATATTCTTGTTCAGAATGGAGCAGGTAATCATCAGGGAAAAAGGGTTGAATAAATCAGATGTGATTTCAGTGCAGCTTGCTATAGGTCCATTATAATTGGAATCTAGGCTGATGAAGACTCAGCATCCCCCCTCAAACTGTTTTGCTTAAAAAAAGGCAGATTTCTCTGTGTGGAAAAAGGTGACTTTCCCTACACAAGGAGAAAGGCTTCTGCCTTGCCAGTTCTTTATTTCAGAATAAAGAACTGAAAAGGCAAAAGCCATGGGTATCAGGCCTGAGTTCTCAAGGATCCATGGAAAGGGGAGAAAAGGAGAAGAGAGGAGAAAGGAGGGGAGGGGAGGGAAGAAGGGGAATAAAGAAGAGTGGAGGGGGGAAAGAAAGGAAAAGAGGGAGGGAGCAAGGGAGGGAAGAAAGAAGGAAGAGAGGGACAAAGGGAGGGAAGGAGGGAGGGAAGAGGGGAGAAGGATGGAAGAGAGGGGGAGAAAGGGAGGGAGGGAGGGAAGAGAGAAGGAGGAAGGAAGAGAGAGAGAAGTGGGAAGAAGGAAGGAGGGAGGGAATGAAGGGAGGGAGGTAAAGAGATAGACTAGCTCTCTACCCAAGCTTCCTCACTTACAAAAACTGATAGCATCTGTACTCCTTATCTCTTGAAATGATTGTGAAAATTAAACAAGATCACCCCAATGAAAGATATAGTTACAATCACCTTTTATTAACACAACTGTTAACACCTCCTGCAAGAGCACACTACACACTGTATGGGATCTCCCAAATCCTGTGTGAGTCTGCTGACTGTGAACTTGGCTAGAGATAATTCTTCTGATCAGGTGATCCATCTCCAACTAGGTGTCAGGATTCCAGTGTGACTCCAGTGGGAGGGCGTGAGGATGGTGTGCGACAAGCAGCTTGGGGAATTCTCGGGGAATGTTGCCTTCCAAGCCTTAGCCCTGCCTCCTTTCCAGATTTTAAGATGTTTGATACCTTTGCTGTGGCATAACAAAAGTCTAGAGGTACCAGGAAGCCACAAGAGCTCCCTCGGGAGATCCCTGGGTGGGAAAGTGTGAAAAACACTCCTTGGGAATCTGTTCTGTTTTGATCTGTGTTATTAATTGATGCCCCCAAAAGAAGGCTGAGACACACAAGGTCCTGTGGACCCCCAGGGTAATAAAACCATCCCCATTCTTGCTTCGAAATCTTTTAAAAGTGTATTTTCCCACTGTGTTTCAATGAAGTCATGGATTTTCCACTGAACCAATGTATTGAAATGCCACAAGACGGTATCTGATTCCCTACATAGGAACATAAGCGTTGCCTCCAATGAATGAGAAGTCCTTGGGCTTCTGATGGCTGAATTTGCCTCTACACCTGTCTTGGTGAGGGTTGGTCATCCTCAAGGAAATTTCCCTTCTTTAACTGAGAATGCGGGTCCCACAAGAGCCTCCCAAATGAGCACCAAGGGTTCCGTGCAAAGAACATATGAGTGTGTTGCTCGTGCCAATTGGGCTTGTGTGGCTAATTGCACCGTGTGCAGAAAATAATACCTGTGAAGATCAGTCCGTCTTCTGAACGCCAGACTCTCAAAGTCAACAACAAAGCTCTCCGGGTGAAGCCCATCAGTAGAAACGCCCGTGGAAACATCAAACATGGCTTCAAGTGGGAGGGTGACTGAGAGTGAAACTTTAAAGATGAATGAGAAGGCCACATTGAACGGAATTCTTTCAGGCTCTGAAGAGGATGGAGGCTGGGGTTGGGGGGCTGGGAGGAGGGCAAATGACCCACCCCAAGGGTGAAGGACCCTTGCCAGAGAGGTGATTAACAACCCATCGCAGGGAGACTTAACGGAGCTGCTCCCAGTTGCATGGAAGATTCCAACAACGCTAGGCTTTTCCTGAGGACTGATTTTCTCACCGATGTCAAGTAAACTTGGAGAAGCCGAGTGCTTGGGATGTAATTACATGGAGTATGTCTTGGTGGCCAGCAGAAAAATAAACCGTGGCTTTGGCTGGTTGGAGGCAGTTTCCTTTTAAGCAGTCGGCCTGCCCAAGTTCAAGAAGATTAGTAAACAGAGATGGAGAGGCCTTGTTTATAGTGAGAATGAAACAGGCCACACAGTTCCTTTAAAAGGTATTTGTGAAGCTGCTTTTTTTCCCCTTTAACCAGTCAACTGCCTAAGGAACAAGCTTGATATTCTGCTAGCTTTTTAAGAAAATACTTAAATATCAAAAGTTTTCAGTCTTTCTGTGTGTGCAAAATATCAGCTTCAAGCCCAGTGGGAATCAAAGTTCTTGCTTAGCATACAAAGGCTTATGAGTTTTATAGTGTTCGGGACTTTAATCTACAAAGTATAATTTAATCCTCTTTGAGCTATCTGCACCATGGAGCTCTGGTTGTAAATAAACCATATGGTTACAGTGGGTGCAGCCACAGCTGCCTGCCTCCATCACTCACCCTTAGTAAATATTTCTGCAAAACAGATGAAATTAACTACTGTAACAGACAAATAGAGAGTTTAGTTCTCAGCGCAAATGTGTTACCACGGCACTCATGCTTAAACACAACTGATAGCTCCAAGTCGAGCCTCAGCCACCTGCCAATAACAATGACTTTCTCTCTCACTGAGTCTCACTGCCCCTGGTTGCTGGTATCTACCTCTTAGAAGGGTGAGGACGGTGCAGAGACACCCGCTGGGCAAGGAGGTTATGTGTGAGGAACGGGCTGAGTCCCAGATGCCCTAGATGGAGCAGATACTGATATCACAGAGTGTTTCCAGGGCTGGGTATCCCAACGAAGCTGTGAACACCATTGTGGACTGCGGGAATACCTGTTATGGGGCATCCAGGCCTGGAGAGCAGACAGGAATGAAGCTAAGAAAAGGTAGCAATTCCCTCTGGGCTGAGGGTACTCCCAGTAAAAGGAATGGTTGCGATTGTGAGCCCTGCTGTGTTAGGAAGTAGAATCAGATGGAAGAAGTTTGTTTGGGATGATATGAATTGGGGACTTAACTGTGTAAACATAGAGTTTGCAAACATTTATTTGTGTGTCTTCGGTATGGCTCTGGCATCACAGAGACCTGGATTTGAATCTGGGTTCAGGCACTTAGCAGTCCCAGGATCCTGTGCTGGTTATTTCATGACTCTGAGCTTCAATTTCCTCCCCTTGTAACATAGGAATGACCATACCTCCTTATAGTGAACATGAAGATTAATTGGAATCATCATCATTATCATTCTTAAATAATAAGGATAATTACAACAGTGGTAAATAGTTAACTTCATGATTTATGGAGGAGAGAAGTCTCCTCTTCCTTGGCCTCTTTAGGTCACAGGTCTCTTTGGCTAGGTCTGCGGTCCCCATTCTCAGTGTCCAAAGAGCATGACAGGCTGGGCACAGTGACTCACGCCCTTATTCCCAGCATTTCGAGAGGCCAAGGTAGGCAGATCACTTGAGGTCAGAAGTTTGAGACCAACCTGGCGAACATGGTGAAACCACACCTCTACGAAAAATACAAAAATTAGCCAGGCGTGGTGGCATACACCTGTAGTCCCAGCTACTCCAGTGGCTGAGGCACAAGAATCGCTTGAACCTGGGAGGTGGAGGTTGCAGTGAGCCGAGATCGCACCTCTGCACTCCAGCTTGGGTAACAGAGTGAGACTCTGTATAAGTAAATAAATAAAGTTCCTGACAACTTGGGATGACCCATTCCATAGCTGTTTTGGCCAATCAGTGATTCTTCTTCACCGTGGGTATCACAGGTCTGGGCTGAGTGGGTAGATGCTGCCTGCCCAAACAAAGGGGGCCCTGTGCATCCATGGTGGCAAGAGGACAGATGGTGGGAAAGCCGAGAGTGTTACAGGTATATCAGGCTTTCAAAGACAAACTGTCAGTGGTCTGGGAGGGACAGATGTTTCCCGAATGCTGCAAAAGTTCCAAAAGGCAGGCAGAGGGTGTATCCATTGGATCATCACACTTGGTCTGTGCATCTGAATGTGATGTTGAGATGGGGATGGTTCGGCTGGGGGTCTCTCAATGCTCACAGCCAGGAGAGGGGCTGATCATAAGGTGCAGGGCCCCTGAGCCTTGAGGGAAAGAACCCAAGGGTGAGAAGGGTCTCAGAGGGGCAGCTCCCTCATTCTGGCCTAGGAGCCCTCCCCAAGGAATAATACATAGCCCAGAAGGTGCTCAGTAGAGAATCCCAGTGTCTTTATGGCTCAGTTTCACACCCCAGAACCAAGATGTTCTAAATCCTGGCCACAGCTGTGTCGGGGACCCATCTGTGCCCTAGGGAAGCAGGGCCCTGGGCTGGAGTCACTGAGCACCACAGCCCTTCAGGGCAGCTTTCAGGACTTCACACTCACACATCAACATCATATAGAAAATCGCTGGGTCTCAGCCATCCCATTACTGGGTGTATATACCCAAAGGATTATAAGTCATTCTATTACAGAGATATATGCAACTGTATGTTCATTGCAGCACTACTCACAATAGCCAAGGCATGGAATCAGCCCAAATACCCATCAATGATAGAGCTGATAAAGAAAATGTGGTATACCATGGAATATGATGCAGCCATAAAAAGGAACGAGATCATGTCCTTCACAGGGACATGGATGGAGCAAGAAGCCATTATCCTCAGCAAACTAACACAGGAACAGAAAAACAAACACATGTATCTAACTTATAAGTGGGACCTGAAAAATGAGAACACGTGTATGCAGGGAGGGGAACAACACACACTGGAGCCTGTTGGGAGGGGGTGGGGTGGAGGGAGGGAGAGCATTAAGAAAGATAACTAATGCATGCTGGGCTTAATACCTACGTGATGGGTTGTCAGGTGCAGGAAACCATCATTGGCACATGTTTACCTATGTTTAACAAATCTGCACATCCTGCACATGTACCCTGGAACTTAAAAACTAAAATTAATTTTAAAAAGAAATAATAAAATAATATTTTTATTGTCTGAAAATAAAAGAAAATAGCTGTGTCTAATTGGATAATATTTCTGTATAAAAAGGACTTAAATCCAGGGCTATGAAAAAAATGCTGTTAACTAGGAAAAGATTTTGCTCCAAACCATTGACATTCAACCGCTTTAAGCTGAGTAAGGCTGAGAAGTTCCACAAACAGGACAAGGGATACAGGGCAAGTTGGTGCAACTTGAAAAACAAAGGCCCAAGGGACCCGGGTTCTCTATGCAGCTCCCCAGGTTCCCAAGCAAGTGTCAAAACTGAGATGTAGCAGTCGTCCACTCTCAAAGACCTGTGAGCAATGCTTTCTTGACTTTTCATTTTTATTGTCAAAGTTACAAAAAGCAGCAAGTATAGTAGAAAAATTACTGACACTTCATCCAGCTTCCCCAGTAGTTTACGTTTTGTCCCATTCCCTTACCATTCATGCCTTTTCTCCTCTTCCCCACATCCCTGTCTCCCTGTCTGTCTGTCTGTCCCTCTCTCTAGAGATGTAATTTTTCTCAGTCATTTGAGAATAAATTGCTGGCTTTGTGCTCTTTATCCCTAAACATGTTGGTGTATGTTTCCTAAGAACAAGAACATTGTTTTACCTAATCACCGTGCAATTATCTAAATCAGAAAATTGAACATGAGTACAATACTATCAATGAACCCACAGTCCAAATTCAAATTTTTTCCATCCATCCAATAATGTGCTTTATCTGGAAACACATATTGCCTTTCATTGTCACATCTCTCTAGTTTCTTTCAAAGCAGAACAATTCCTCATTCTTTATCTTCACCCATTCTTTTACTTTCTTTAACCTTGACATTTTTGAAGAGTACAGACCATTTATTTTGTAGAAGGTTACTCAATTTGGGTTTGTCTGATGTTTCCTCATGATTAGATCCAGGTGATGAATTTTTGGCAGTAACACCCCAGAAGTGATACTGTGTCTTCCTCAGTGCCTCAAGTCAGAGGATATGGTTTTGGGTCAGTGCCATTATTTGTGATGTTATCTTTGATGACTTGGCTGAGGTGCTATGTGCCAGGTTTATGCATTATTAGGTTGCTATTTTTCCCTTTGCAACTAATAAGAAATTGTGGAGAGATACTTTGAAGCGACATAAATATCCTGCTCTTCATCAAATATTCACCCCCTAGTTTTAGCATCCATGGACACTTTTTGTTTGAACCAGTTATTACCGTGATGTTTGCCCAATGATTTTCTAATTCCATCATTCCACATTTATTAGTTAAATTCTACTGCAAGAAGGAGCTTTCCCTTCTCCCCATTTAATGGCATATTTTTGCATCCATTTAAATCAGTATGAATTCATAGATTCTGATGGATTATTCAAGGGGTTGTAATCCATTACCATCGTGATTTATTTTGATACTCAAATTGTCCCAGAGTTGGATAGCAGGAGCCCTTTCTGTTCTTTTCACATGTCTTTTTGTTGTGGTGGTGGTGGTTTTAGAGATGGGATCTCACTGTGTTGCCCAGGCTGGAGTGCAGTGGCATTATCATGGCTCACTTTAACTCCTGGGCTCAAGCAATCTTCCCACTTCAGCTTCCTAAGTAGCCAAGACTACAGGTAGGCACCATCATGCCCAGCTAACTTTTTAAATGTTTTAGAGAGGTGGGCTCTTGCTATGTTGCCCAGACTGGTCTCAAACTCCTGGGCTCAAGCATTCCTCCCACCTTTGCCTCCCAAATAGCTGAGATTACAGGTGTGAGCCACCGCACGTGGCCTCCTCTTCATGCTTTGAGCACTTTCTTGTTTTCTGTAGCAAGATGTTCAGGATCAGCTATAACTTACCTGACCTGGAATTCAGCCATCTCTCCAAAGAGTCCTGGATTCTTTTGGTGAAGAAGAGAATTTTAAAGATCTGAGCTTCAGGGCTACTGGGATATCATTAATTCAAGATTCTTTCAATGGACAGAATGTATATATACAGACACACACACACACACACACACACACACACACACACATACATATATATGTATGAAACATACTGATACTTTCCATTTCAGTCCTACAACGTTTTAGCTTTCCCCTTCCTGTATATTTGAGGGAAAAAAAAGTCTTCACTAAAAGAAACCAGACACCTAGCTCTCATGTTTCTCAATATATTCATTCATTGGTTCAATCCTGGAATACATAAGAGGTTGTTTTGGAATTGTTCATGCATACCGCTGTGAAAAAGATACCTGCTAACTAAGACTGTAATATTTCGGCGAGTATTTAGACTGAGGATAGCTGGCCAGAACTCTCTGTTGGAAAGTCACTTGGGGCAGTTCCCCAACCCCACACAGTGTCACTGTGTTGCTCATTTGAAATACTGTTTGGTTCATTTGTTTCTATTAGGGGTGTTCTCCCCATCCCTGTAGATTTTTTGAGTGTATAAAACATTAGCATGATCATAAAAGTCAAAATTAAGTAAAAAGGCATATTCAGAGAAGTGCCACTTTCCTTCCTAGCCCTTCCACCTGTTCCTACCCACTTCTTGCAGGAAACCAATCTCTTCCATTTCTGATTTTCTTTCCAATGTTTCCTTTTGTTAAAATAGGTAGATACATGTATAGTTTATTTCCTCTTCTTTCTTATAAAAAATAGAGGATACTAGAAATGATCTTTTGCACTCGTTTTCTTCCCTCAATATATCCTAGAAATCATTCCTCATTGACACCTGGAGCTCTTCCTCATTCTTCTAAAGCTGAATAGTACCACATTATCTGATTGCACCATCGTTTATCCAACCAGTCTTCTATTCGTGGCCAGTGAGATTGTTTCCAATATCTTTCCATTGTGAACCATGCTTCAATATATAACCGTGTGAATATGTATTATATTGTTGGACAGGTATCTTCAGGGTAAATTACCTAGGTGAATTCCTAAAAGTGAGATTGCTGGGTCACTAGGTGTACAAGTACGTAGTTTTGTTAGCTTTTGCAAAGGCGCTCTCCTTAACTGTTGTAACGATTTGCATTCCCTCTAACAAGGTATGAAAAGGCCTGTTTCCCCCTAACCTCACCAGCAGAATGTCTCAAGCTGTCTAATATTTACGAGTCTAAGAGGTGAGAAATAATATTTCAAGGTAGTTTTTCAAAAACCACTTCATGTAGATATAATTCACATACCATACAATTCACCCATTTTACACTGCACAATTGAGTGAATTATAGTATATTCACATATATCTGCAACCATCACCACAGCCGATTTTAGAAATCTAGTACCATTTACCTATCACTCTCCTGATGTCCCATAACCCCCCGCCCTAAGCAAACATAAATCCATTTTCTGTCTATAGATTTGGCTGTTTAAGATACTTTGTATAAATGGACTCATACAATATGTGGCCTTTTGTGACTTGCTTCTTTACCTGAGCATTATATTTTCAAGCCTTATCTATATTATGGTATATATCAGTACTCCATTCCTTTTTATGACCCGGTAGTATGCCATTGTATATATACCATATCTTGTTTATCCATTTATCTGTGGAATTTATCTGTTTGTCTGTTATCTATTTAAGTTGTTTCTACCATTAGTCTATTATGAATAATGCAACTCCAAGCATTCATATATGTTGTGTGTGGACAGATGTTTTCATTTCTTTTGGGTATACCTCTAGGAGTAGAATTTCTGGGTCATATGGCAACTCTATGAGTAATCATTTGAGGAACCGTCAAACTGTTTTAATGTTTCATTTGCATTTCACTTATTATGTATGAAGTTGAACATTTTTTCTTATGTTTAAAGGCTGCTTACATATCTTTTTTTTGGAATCATCTGTTCCCATCCTTCATCGATTTTTTTATTGGCCTTTTTTCCCTCTATTATTATTATTATTATTATTTTGAGATGGAGTCTTGCTCTGTCACACAGGCTGGAGTGCAGTGTTGCAATCTCAGCTCACTGCAACCTCTGCCTCCCAGGTTCAAGCAATTCTCCTGCCTCAGCCTTCTGAGTAGCTGGGGTTACAGGTGCCCGCCACTACGCCAGGCTAATTTTTGTATTTTCAGTAGAGACAGGGTTTTACTGTGTTGGCCAGTCTAGTCTTGAAGTCCTGACCTCATGATCCACCCACCTCAGCCTCTCAAAGTTCTGGGACTACAGGCGTGAGCCACTGCATCTGGCCCTCTCAATTTTTAAGAAGCCTTTGTATATTTCAGAAATTAACCTTTGGCCTGTGATACATATTGCAAACAATTTTCTCCCGTTTGTCACGCATCTTTTGATTTTGCTTATGGTGTTTTTTTCCATGCAATTTTTAAAAATGTTATATAATCAAATTTATCAATCTTTTCTTCTATTGACTGTGGATATTGACTCAAATTAGAAGTCATTTCTTCATGACCAAGAATTCACCCATGTTTTTTTCCAGTACTTGTAGGGTTCATTTATTCACGTAGCTCTTTGATCCATTTGGAAGATAGTCTTTTATGTAGTTGGAAGGGATAGATCTAACTTAACTATCAAAAAACTGTCTAGCCAGTCGTCCTAGCACCACCTAGTAGAAAGATCAGCCAGGCGTGTGACTCACACCTGTAATCCCAGCACTTTAGGAGGCCGAAGTGAGAGGGTCACTTGTACCCAAGAGTTCAAGGCCAGCCTAGGCAACATGGTGAGACTTCATCTCTACAAAATAAAAAAACACGCATACACAAAAACCCAAGGTAGCTGGACGTGGTGGCATGTACCTATAATCCCAGCTACTCAGGAGGCTGAGATGGGAGGATTGCTTGAGCCCAGCAAGGCTAGGGTGAGCCATGATCATCGTGCCACTACACTCCAGCCTGGGTGACAGAGCAAGACCTGTTTCTAAATAAATAAATAAGATCATCTGCACCCCAGTGATTGCCAGTGCCACCTTTATTATGTCCTAAATTTTCATATACACTTGGCTCTATTCCCAGACTGTCTGCTGTATTCCAGTGGTTTATTCAGGCACCAAGACGATGCTGCTTTAACTCTTATGAGCAAGTTCAATAACCTTCCTCTGCTAAGACCCTAGCTCTCTGGAAGTTCTTCCTTGTATCTGAGCATCAGTCTTCCCTACTGCAACGTAAGCCTGTTTCCTCCTTGAGTCTCCCTGATCCCAGAGTTCTCCTTGCTCACCTCCCTCTGAGCTGTCAGGTGCTAGGAGCTGT
The DNA here is from genome assembly GCF_008728515.1 of Papio anubis. Taxonomy (NCBI): domain Eukaryota; kingdom Metazoa; phylum Chordata; class Mammalia; order Primates; family Cercopithecidae; genus Papio; species Papio anubis. Next base: position 18,834,496 of record NC_044993.1, on the reverse strand, counting down.
CTCTTTTTATGCAAATGTGGCCGCTGCTTTCTGGCCCAAAGGTGACTCTCTCATTGACAGCCCTGACTGCCAACGCTACAAGTAATTTGCTGGGTTTGTTGAGCACTGCTGAATCGTATCAACGCCATGATCGTTTTTGTCATCACCTACTCTTTAGAGCAAATGAAGGAGCTGCTGATGCCCCAAAGATAGGCTTTATCTGTGAAATATCCAAAGTCCTAAACCCTTGTAGGTCAGTTCATGCCTGGAACTCACCAGAAGAACATCCTGCCAGGATCAATATTACCATATGCCTCCTACTCTTCATGATTGATTAGTTGGCTTATCTCAATGGTTGAATAAGCAACCCACTCCCGCCCCATTGCACTTTTTCTTCTGCTCTTGGTGTGGTGGCAAAATGTCTAATAGAAAAATATAGGCTGGGCGTGGTGGCTCACACCTGTAATCCCAGCACTTTGGGAGGCTGAGATGAGTGGATCACGAGGTCAGGAGATGGAGACCAACCTGGCTAACACAGTGAAACCCCGTCTCTACTTAAAAATATGAAAAACTAGCCAGGCGAGGTGGTGGGCGCCTGTAGTCCCAGCTACTTGGGAGGCTGGGGCAGGAGAATGGCATAAACCCGGGAGGCGGAGCTTGCAGTGAGCCAGCTCTGTCCAGCCTGGGTGACAGAGCGAGACTCCGTCTCAAAAAAAAAAAGAGAAAGAAAGAAAAATATATTAGTGCTTTAAAATTGTTATGGAACAAAAAGACAAAATAGACCTTATATACCTATTTCTCCCATTGTTAGATGGTAGAATATAAGGTTACATGCTTGGAGCAGTTAACCACTATTTGAGTTCATTTAACAAATACCTGGTGAGCAGCTCCTCTGTGTAGAGCTTCGTAATAGAACCTCTGAGGGACTCAAAGATGACTAAGACAAGATGGAGTCTTCTAGGAGTTCACTCAAAACTGGAGGAGATAATGAGAGAAGAGAGACGGGCACAAACAACTTCATTACAAGGCAGATGAGAGCAGGTGAAGAAAGAAAAAGTTGCAAAGTGCTATGGGAGGGTAGGAGAAAAGCTCTTCATTTGGAGCCTCTTTGGAAGGGATGAGACTTAAAATCAGATTCTAAAGCCCAAGTTGGGTGGCCCGAAGTGTGTTGGCACATTCTCGCATTGCTATAAAGAAATACCTGAGAATGGGTAGTTTAAAAGAAAAGTTTAATTGGCTTACAGTTCTGCAGGCTGTACAGGAAGCATCGCACTTGGATCTGCTGGGGAGGCTTCTGGAAATGTGCAATGATGGTGAAAGGCAAAGGGAAACAGACACATCATGTGGCGAAGGCAGGAGGAAGAGAGCAAGGGAGGTAGGTGCCACACACTTTAAATGATCAGATCTTGCAAGAACTCACTCACTATGGCAAGGACAGCACCAAGGGGATGGTGTTAAACCATTCATGAGCAGTCATCATCTCCACCAGGCCCCTCCTCCAACACTGGGGATTACATTTCAGCATGAGATTTGATCAGGGACACACATCCAAACTATATCACCCGGAAAGATAATCTGGCATTTAAAATGGCTTAAGCAAAATCACAGAGGCAGAAACATATATTGGCGGGAGTGGGGGTGCATATGAAATTGCTGTTTTGTAGGTCAAAGCAGTCACATAAGTTTGCATGATTCCGTCAAATCTATCATATTTTGGGGATACTATAGTCTGTTTGTAGACCTAATAGAACTGATAGACTAATTTGAAGGGGTTAAGAGGCCCCATATAGGAGATGTGGCTGAACCAAGTTGCAGAGGATTCTGACTGTTAAAATGAAAAAAAGTTGACCTTTATTTAGTGTGATTCATTTAATTACTTACATATCAAATATTTGCTGAGGCCCTATGATGTGCCCAGCCTCCCGGTTGGGGAAGCTCTGAGAACACAGCCATGTTTCAAAAGGATAAAACTGTCAGTAGTGTGTGTGGTGGGCTGGAGACAGGGGAGACAGTGGGTGACAAGACTCCTTAGGGGCTGCCTAGTATGGTGTGGTGGGGATTGCTAGGCAGGGCTGAGGGTCCACGTGACACTCCTGGTCATAAATTTAAAGTGAGGCCAGGCAGCCTGGCTGTGCTGTTTTCTTCAGCACATTCTGATGCTCATCTGCAGACTGGGAAACAAATTAGTAAATTAGACATAGGGTTGTGATGAGCAAGATCAGTTAGGGTTTTGATTGGGCAACTTAGGATTTTGATGATCCAGGAGACTGAGAGTATGCACGAGTTTTAGTTTTAGTCATGAACCCTGGAATCTAAACTGTGTAAGAAGGGAAGCAAAACATGAGGCAGAGGATGGGCATAAAAAGGGGATTAGGACCCCCCCAAGAGGAGACGAAGACTTGTTGAAATTGGAAAACTAGAAAGAGTGAGCTGGGAAGATAGAAGGTTCAAAAACAGTGGGATGCTTCTAAAAGAGCATTTTAGAAGTGATGACATTGCTGGTGATGACAAGGTCCAGGGTATGCCCAGGACAGTGGGGACCTAGAAAAGGTAGGAAAAAGGGTCATTAGAAGTGAGCAAGTCAAGCAGCGGAGAGGCCAGCATATTAGATGGATTGTCTACGTGGATATTGAAGTCATCAGGAGTAATGACAAGCAGGGATGGAGACAAAAATGGTGAGTCAGGCATTAAAAGATTCCATGAGTCAGCAGATGTGCTATGCAAGGTGATCAGTGGCTACAGTGAGGAGGAGGATTCGGTGCACGGTGTGACGGGATGTGCCTCAAAGGAGACTTTGGAGAACAGTAGCCTGGAAGCAGTAATGAGAGGTGTTGAATACATCCACCCACCTCCTGGCACTATTTGGGATGTGAAAGGAACAAAGCTCACCACTGAAGGGGCCTCAGAGAAAGCAGTGGCCTCCAGAGAATACTGGGGCAAAACAGTCAACATAACATGTGGAGGGGAGGTTCAGGGACAGGGGGTTTTGGTGATGACAGAACAGGAGACCCACATGACATAGGATAAGGATTTGGGGGGCTAGGAATGGATGGAAGATTGGGTCAGGTTAAGAGCACACAGTCATGAAGGATAAGCATCTGGGAACATATGGATGATTGAAAGCCTGGGACTAACAGGTAAATGGAAATAAACAGGGATTTTTGAAACATGATGATATTGAGTCTGATGGTCGTTTAGGGGAAAGTTGTAAATTATGCCTCACTTTTGGGAGGTCCCTTTGGCAGGCAGTGGTGGTAAGAAGCGGTGGTCAGAGCAGGAGTCCAGGGAACCTTGCAGTTCTGCCTTAAATCTTTCTGAGGGTGATATTAAGCCTGGATAGGGGGCTCTTATGGAGAAATGGTAGAGGTTTGGGCAAGTGGGGGAAGGATCATGAGAAAGAAATTTGAAATTGTGATTGTTTTAAATTTAGTTAAGGGTTGATGACCCTTGAGAGTACAGGGGATGAGGTTGCAAAGATGGCAGAGAACGGAATCTGCTTTAGTGGGTGAAAGGTTTGGACCCAGAGTTGTTAAGAGGATTCAATGATTCTACCCTAAAGATACATGCGCACATATGTTCATCATGGTACTATTCACAATAGCAAAGATGTGGAATCAGCTTAGATGCCCATCAGTGGTAGACTGGATATAGAAAATATGGCACGTATACACCATGAACTACTACACAGTCATAAAAAAGAACAAGATCATGTCTTTTGCAGCAACATGGATGGAGCTAGAGACCATTATCCTAGGCAAACTAATGCAGGAACAGCAAATCAAACACCACATGTTTTCACTTGTAAGTGGGAGCCAAACGCTGAGTACACATGGACGCAAAGAAGGGAACAATAGACACAGGGGCCTCCCTGAGGGTGTGGGGGATGGGAGGAGGGTAAGGACCAAAAAACTATCAGGTGCTATGCTTATTGTCCAGGTGATGGATTACTCTGTACACCAAACCCCCGTGACACGCAATTTACCCATGTAACAAACCTGCACATGTACCCCTGAAACTAAAATAAAAGTTAAAAATATAAGAAGATTCAAGGAGATAATTAACACCCAGTGCCTTGGCACAATCCCTGGTGCTTCACAGGTTAATAATGGAGTTAGTTCCCTGCCTCTACACCACCTTCCACTGCCTGCAACTGCCACCCCAGATACACACTGGTGGACACCCCAGAACAAATAGGAGCCTGGGTGTGGAGCTGTAAAGATCCATCTCCAGCTGTTAACACAACTTAGAACACGTGCACTGCTGTGAATGGCTAGAGGCAGAACTGGGCACTGAACTAGAAGAAAAAGAATCTGTGATGTGCTATTTGTAGAAATGTAGAAATGTGGCCAGACATTTCAAGACATGGTGAGGGCGTGAAGGCAGTGAGAATCAAAAACTCATTAACTGCCCAAACTGCTGAGGACAAATAGAATAATGAACTTCTAGGCAAGAATGAAATACAGTTTTGCTTCCAGGAGACCATTTCCGCTCTCAGAGCTGAAGGCAGGGGGACTCTGTGCCTTCCTCCATTGTCAACTTCTGGTCCCTTTCAATTCAAATCGCAAATGCTCATGATATTGAATTCAGTTATTGGGAGAATCAAATGACAGAACCTTGGGGACATTCAGGGACATTATTGTTATGTACATGAAATTTAGCGAAAACAAAGGTGACTGATACCCTGATCATGAATCTTCATTGGCCATGAACAGTAGAAATAGCTGTCAGAGTTGTATCTGAGTTTGTTTTGATGGCTTTAACTATAAAGTCATGGATGGTTACATCAGTGCTTTAAATATATCAATTAAAGGGGAAAAATATTTTGTAGCAGGAACTTGACTCCTGGAAATATTGGATAGATTCAGCAAAGCTACACGGGGTAAAAGAGAAGTCCTTTACTCAGTTGTTGAGTTTTTTAAAATCACTTTTTATCTTTTAAGTTCTAATTCACTCCAGTGTTTGTTTAATTCGGAATTGTAAAATTTCTGGAAAAATCGAAGTCATAGGGAAAAGAAACCTGTCTTTGTTTGTTTGATTTCTTTGTTTTCTGGGGAAAAACCCAGGGCCTAGCACATAACACTTGGTAAATATTATTATTATTATAGTTATCACTTCAACAGTTTGGCACTCTTTTCTTACTAAAATTTATCTTCTTAACGTAGGAGAGTGAAACTCTTTATGTATGTCTTGGTTTTTCTGAGAAAGACTCACATTTTGGATGTTGAAAACTGTGTTTGGTCAGCTAATAATTGGTTCTACATTTGCTAATTGAATTTACCTTGAAATGTTTTAAATTTGGCTGTGAATAGAGCTGCTGAATTCAGTTTAGTTTTGAGGATTTTTTCCCCCTTTGTGCAAAGCAGGCAAACTCAAGAACAAAACAAGCCATCAACATTAGGGTGGAACAAAGAGAGTTCTTATGTCAAGCAGATTCAGAAGCATTCATTTTGCAAAAAAATGAATGAGAAAGAAAAGGAGGAAAAGAGATCTCCTTATCCAATTTAATGGAAGATCACAGGACTGAGAGGAGGAGGGGCCAGGTTCAAACTTGGGGACTCTAAAACCCTTCCACTTGCCCCGAGCGTCTGTCTTGGAGCCTCTTGAGCTTCCGTTCTTCGTTTCTAATCTCTCCAGGCACAAAGAAGAGCGACTGCGAGTGGCCACTCGGCTGGCGGTCCTTTGAGGAGGGGACAGAACAATGGCCCCTCTGCCAACCTCAGGGGCTGCAGGGGACAGGAAGTTGACAGCGGGGGAAGGCACAGAGCCCGACTTCCTTCAGCTCCAAGAGCTGAAGTGGTCTCCTGGAGGCAAAACTGCATTTCCTTCTTGCCTAGAAGTTTGTTATTCTATTTGTCCCCAGCATTTAGGGCAGTTAATGAGTTTTCAGCTCTCACTGCCTTCATGCCCTCGACATCCCCTTCCTCCTTAACCCCCTGCAGTCTGTCCTCTTGCCTACCTCCCTGAAAATGGCCCTCCCACGGATCAGCAAATTCAACAACCTCTTCTCTCTGCTCAGCCTGTGTGGCTTATTCTCAGCAGAGAGGCAGCAATGAAGCTGGTGACCCTCCGTGGCCCCCTCTGCTTTCCTAGAAGGATGTCCTCCTCTGGCCCTGACGACTCCATTCTCCTGGCTCTGCTGCCTTTGGGGCAGACCTTCCTGTCCCCTTTCTCCTTCCTGCTTCAGCACATAAGCCTTGTCCTTGACCCCATCCTCTTCTCTGTCTGACTGCATCCTGGACATTCTCCCTCCTTGATGAGTGGGTGCATCACCCGTTCTCAAACCAGCATCCCAGACTTGACTTATCTGAGACTGCACCAGCTCAACACTTCCACCTGCACCAGCAGCAGGATCTTCAGCCTGCCTGTTACAAGGTGGAAGTCAGCAGCCGTCCTTACCCTGCTCCTCCTCTTGTGTACCTTCTGTCTCGTGAAGGGACCACTTTTTGTTTTTTTGGTTTTGTTTGGTCACTTGGGATGAAAACCTCCTTTGACCTCATTGCACATCTGATTTGTTGCCAAGTCTCACTGTTTCTATTTGAAGCAGATCTCACATCTGCCTTCTCCTTTACCAGTTCCTATGCTGGTTATACCTGGTATAGAGCCCTTGTTACCCCTAGAAAATCCAAATGCTTTCTGACTACCCCACACATACACCCTCATTATTGTTCTTTGTCAAATCATCCTATACCCCACCATCAACTGAACTGCTCTTCAACAAGATTATGATCAGGACACCACTAGCCTGGGCTGACTGGCTGGCTGGCCTGCCTGCTTGCTTGCTTTCTTGCTTTCTGTCTGTCTGTCTGTATGTCTATGTATCTGTGTATCTACCTATTTATGTGTCTATCTATGTATCTTTCTATGTGTCTATGTGTCTATGTATGTGTCTATGTATCTATGTGTCTATGTATCTATGTATTTATGTGTCTACTACATGTCTATGTAACTGTATCTTTCTATGTGTCTATGTATCTATATCTATATATATCTTTCTATTTATGTATCTATGTGTCTACGTAACTATCCATGTGTCTCTGTATCTGTGTATTTATGTGTATATCTACTATGTATCTATCTATGTAACTATTTATGTATTTATATGTCTATGTACCTGTCTATCTAAAATCTTTCTGTCCTAGAACCTTATAGTAAGTAAATGTGAGGGAGAACACAGAGAGATGGAAGGAGCGAGGGAGGGAGTAAGGAGGGAAGGAAGTCATAAAGGAAGGAAAGAGGAAAGAGATGAAGGCAAAAAGAAAGGAAAGAAGGAAGTACAAGACAACAACCATAGGTTTGTTTCTAGGTTTGTTGCTAATTTGGTCTCTAGAAAATCACTAGTCTTCACTATGTGTCAGTTTCCTTTTTGGAAACTGTACAAACTCTTGCCACCACTCTTGCTGCATGGAGTACGTTCATTGACTACCTTGAGGGCTCTGTGAGCTCTTCATGGAAAGAGATCACTATATATTTATTCATGCCATTGCCTCATCACTTTTGTTGGTGGTTTGAATTAGTCCCAGGTCCACATAAGTTTTTGCTGTTCCAGCGGTCTTCCCATTTCCAGTACAGTTAATATTCTTACACACCAGCAAAGGATTTAGTTTCTTCTCCTGACCGGAGGAAAATCTTGAGAGGAGTTTATTTGCTAGAGGAAACTGAAAGAGGCAAAAAGAAAATAAGTAAGTTTTTCTCTGGGTGGTAGTTCAGCCAGAGACCCATGCTGCTGGGAAGATGTACAACCCTCTCTAACTCCAGGTGCTCAGAAACATGTGCAGCTAGTGGACATGGCCAAGTCGGGCATCCTGACATCCTTGCAGGAAGCAGGGGCAGCTCAGGCCCCTACACTGTCGTGTAAATGATTTAATCACTCACAAACACAAGTTAGGTTCTTTTCTTTTTCTCTCTAGTAGATACAGAGCTTTGTTATATAATTTTTTTCTCCCGATGTGTAATCTCTGTCTCTCAATGACTTCTTGTTTATTAGCTCCAGTATTCTCCAAATTTCGTTTCTACCATCATCTGCTTTTATTACATAGTCAACTTTTTTAGGATACTGGAAATGTCTCCTGGCCAGCCCTTCCTTGAGAAGGAACCTTGAGAAAGAGAGAATCAACATTACTCTGATGGCTCAGGCTCTATACAAGCCACATTGTCCGAAGCCACTTAGCATAGGGCATGGAGTTGAGCATGGGTAAGAGAATTTTGGAAGATCTCATTTTTTTTCTTCTGCCTTGTTTTTCTTTGGGTGTGTGGTATAGGACTTTTAACCACTGATTTCCCAACTCTTCCTGTGTGATGCTAGCTGTCCTCTTTTAGAATAAGGATACTATGGCAGATGAAAGCTTTACTTGTGGCCGTCTTTTTCTAATCCCCAGATACAAATTATTGAAGAGAAATGTCATCACTTAAAATCCAACCCCTCTACTGTTTTTAGATGATGACATCTTCTCTGCATAAGACTCAAGTTCCAGGTCCCTGGGAATGTAGCAGAACTTGCATACAAATGTGTTACTTTAATATACTATATCAACAGCTCATGGTCTTCTACAGAAAGTACCAAGACTTCTAGGCATTCTCACCACTGAGAATGAGTTACTCCTCTTAACTACATCTCATGGGTACATCATGACACTTAGGAAAGCACAGCTGTGGATGTACTCTCTGTACAGACCAGATAGCATGGTTTTGTTCTGTGGTGACAGAAGAACAAAGGACTCCAGGCATGAGGCCAGGGATGGCTCAACTCAAAGCATGGCTCTTGTCACATTGAGGAATAGTTAACACATTCTTGCCAATCATCTCTCTTGGACGTTTTCTACTCTCAGGATGCCCTTTCTACAAATGCTGCTAATATGGTTTGGCTGTGCCCCTACCCAAATATCATCTTGAATTGTAGTTCCCATAATTCCCACGTGTCATGGGAAGGACTCCATGAGAGATGATTAGATTATGGGGGCGTTTCCTCCATGCTGTTCTCATGATAGTGAGTTCTCACGAGATCTGATGGTTTTATAAGGGGCTTTCTCTGCTTCACTCTGCACTTCTCTCTCCTGCCGCCATGTGAAGAAGGATGTGTTTGCTTCCCCTTCCACCATGATTGTAAGTTTCCTGAGGCCTTCTCAGCCATGCGGAACTGTGAGTCAATTAAACCTCTTTCCTTTATAAATTACCCAGTCTTGGGTATTCTTTCATAGCAGCGTGACAATGGACTAATACAGCTGCCCACAGCTTTTCCCCTGAGGATCACTAAGCTAGTCCATGACCAGCAAGAACACTGGAAGCGTAAGGATTCATCAGAACAAGGCCAACATGGAGAGAAAGGAGGAAAGCCACCAATGAGTATAGGGTTCCTGTCACTCTTCCTTTCAGAAGGGACAAAGCCAGACCACTGGGAAAATCATCGTGTCTTAAGCCTATTGTCTTACTATCTGTCTTTTAATTACCTCCATGCCTCCACCAAACCACAATCATAAATATTTGACAATGACCCTTCCTCCCCTCAACCTCAGCATCAACATGCCCTTGCCTCCCCCCTTGTTCAGCGATCATCGTAGCTGAACATATCCATATCCACCCATCAGCCTAGACATTTTTCCTTGCTCAAGCCCACTTCAAAGTTCAACCAGGCCATCTGTGTCTTAAAGAAGACCCTTAAATAAACAACCAAGGCAGTTTCTGACTACAAAATCCTGACATTTGCCTGTATTCCATTCCCTATGTGATACTCAGTGCAAAAGAGTATCTTCCAGTACATGCATGAATTGTTGCCTTCACTTTGCATGATCATCTAACAAACACAATCTACAGCTACTTTTAACCACACCTGTAATCAATCCCCTTTTTAATATCCATATTTACCAGAACCTGACTGATACCATCCTGATAACTATATTCATTAACCTGCCCAGATTAATTATGAAATCTGCTTTATTTGCCACTCCTACTTTCCTTTCTTTCTTTCCTTCCTGGTCATTAGCTACTACCTGGGCCACCTGGGCTATTTCCCTTGTTTAGCAGTAGGTGGCTCAAAACTCTCTCCTCTCTTCCCCCGTTCTGCCCTAAGTATGAGGCTCCTTCTGCTATTGGAGCGACTGCTCAGACTGACTCTACTTGATCCCTGTCACATTCCTCTGGGCTTGTCAAAGGTCTGTATTGTGTCCCTGAGTAGCTAGGGCATGCCATGAAGAGTGAGCCCAGCCCAGCCCTAATCATGACAACCCAGCCCCTGTGAAAGATGAATAATAACAACTGCTCTAGCCAGTCCCAGAAGAGCCCACTGAGGACGTTTGTTTTGGAATAATGAATATGGAAATTTGGAATCCATAATAAACTGCAAGCAGTCTTTCAACTCACTCGTGCCGAAAATTCACACTCGCCTTTCCCATAACTTGTCACTTGTGTTTTTTATTGTTCGATATGTAAACAAGGCCGGGAAGGCCTTTGTTCCTTGGTGCCTACTTAGATTTGCCCATTAATCCCAACTCCCCCCTCCCTGCTTTCCCACCAATGCATGCAGGATTACACAAAGCAAAAGTCATTAATTTTTATCTCTGACTATCTGTAGGGTTTTTAATGTGGCCTGGCTTGCTTATGCACCACCAATTACATGTCATAAGTGCTTGTAGATGCTGGAGCAGCATCATGGGCTGATGAATCACTGCCTCCTCTCCTGATTAGTATGCAAGGGGCCGTGTTCCTCTTGGAGCAGCTGGCATGCCAATGAGGATCTGGCTCCGCCGGTCAAGGCATCTGGACATGAATTCAATATGGATTGCTTTAATTAAATGGCTAAGCGCACAAGACGCTGAGAAACAACTCCATCATTGAGTGAAACTCGAAAATATAGTCGACACAAGCAAGAGGGTGGAAAGGGTAGGAAGATATTTCATCAACACCACCCACTACCTAAAATCCTTGAAATCCCCGCCGCTGCTCCCCACTGTGTGAAGCACAACCACTTGCTAAGAGCATGAGGAATTGTGGAATCCACAGTGAAACACCAGAGGCGAATCTGGTTCACCACCCTTACATTTAGAAATCAAAACAGCAGAAGCAAAACCTACTAAAACCTACTCTTCTGCCCTTTGGAAAGGTTTTATTTTAACTAGACACTTGCTTTCACACTACCAATGAGGCTGATTTTGAGAAGGAAGGCAGCAATGAAAGGAGGGTGAAAAGTCTGAACTGAATGTACCTGTGACCAACAGTCCTAGAGGAAAAGAATGAGTTCATGTAGCTTTGCAAATATAAGGAGGACAGAGAGGTCCCTCGATGTGCTAATTCGCTGAAGAGGAGAAGGGAAGAGCAGTGTGGATTTGCACTGCCCACTTGGGATGGGCTTTGCATAGATCAGAAAGATGAAGTATCTGCTTGCTTATATTTGCTTTCCACCTGTCACTTGTTAGTCTGTTTCAACAGGAAGCAAATGGAATATTTTCATAAGGAACAGATATTGCAGCAATCACCCTGGTTTTATCCTTCTGAACACTTGACTTTAATTCTGTTACAAGTTCCCTCTTATGTCCACCACACATTGTATTTGGTTTGCCTGTGTATTTCATCAGGAGACAGTATCAAATAATAGCTGAGAGAGAACTCTGGATACAGGTGAGCCTGAGCTCTCATTTCAGCTTCATTAACTTCTAGCTATATGGTCTTAGGCAAGTTATGGGGCTTCTCTGAATCTCCTTTTCCCCATATTTAAAACAGGGATAAGAATTAAACCTATCTCATCAAAATGTCACGAAGATTGAGTTAATCCACACCAAACCTATAATGCACGTCTTAGACTCTCAAAAATGATGGCTACTACTAGTATCTTGTGGAATGCAATCTGGTCCAGCAGTGATGTTTCACTGACCAAATACAGGGAATACTACTTCCTGATATTGACCAGATTTACCTATCTACATCAATAGGTATTTAAGGAAGACCTTTAAAATGGATGACTGTGCAACCACCGCCTCTCCAGTTTCTACCACTTCTCTGTTCCCCACCGAAGATCTGGTAACATCCGTTGATTATAATACTCCCTACAGATGGATCCAAGAATCCAAGACTATTTTCTTTTTAAAATAATGTGAGACCTCATTGTTTAAAAGACCCTGAGTTGCTCTGCCAAAAAAAAAAAAAAGGCATAGGAAAATGGTCAAATAGGTTCAGCATTCTGGCTGGTGTTCCTCCCTGATCCTGAGCTGAAAAGGTTGATGACTAGTAAAGGAAATTAAATGCTTGTGTCTATGTTCACCCTGAGTCTGCACAGCCCATTCTCTGGGATTTTATAAATCCATAGAGAATTGAGGCATTCCAGGCCAGCAAGACCATTAAGGTCCTAAGAGTCCCCTGGCGGCAAATGACAGAAAGAAAACTGTCTACTGTGCACAAAATTCAGTTAAAACACACATGGGTGTATGTAAGATTGCAGTTATGGTTAATCACAAAGATTTTATTCCAGGGCAAGTCAACATATGACACTCCAGCCTGTCAGGTCTAAGCTTCTTGACATAAAGGTGGTATTCTTGAATAATAAGGCAAGATACTTGCTGAATCCTGTCAGTGTCTTTCAAATTTTCAGAAAGAAGTCCAATCTAGTTTCTCCTTGGAGCATCATTCATTTATCTGCCAGGCAACACCTTTGTAAGGAACTATGTTATTAAAAGTAGCCATCATAGAAGAAGGGACCTGAAGACTGTGGTTTCATCCAACCATGGGTCATCCTTGTTTTCAATAAGGCAGACCCAGATCTGCTTCTAGGGAAGTTGGGGAGGGAATAGAAGTGGGTTATTTGGTTAAGCACTGACTCTTTGAGGGGTGGGAGTGGATTTAGGGAATGAGTCGTCATACCTGGTCTCGTGGAATACTTGGAATATTGATCAGTAGTCACCGCAGTTGTGGTAGGTTGTGGCAGTAGAAGCCAACCTACTTGGATCTTAAAATCAGCTCACATGCCATCGATTGCTTCTCCCTGTTCTACGTGCGTAAGAGGAATGTAGAGCATCCACAGAACTCAAGAACAAGTAAGCCAAAAGGCTTCTCTGAACACTACTCTCCCAGCAAATAAAAACAAAAAATAGTTTAATCCTTAAGACCCATGACCATTTGTCTGGGCTTCGTTCCTGCCAAATGTTCTGTTTTGTGTTATTTAGACAAAGCCTTTCAAAGAGCCTTTGTGAGATATGGTTTTCTCAGGACTGTGACTTCTCTTATCCCCAGGAATGTTTATGTCCTATTCTTTGAACCACAAATATGTGTGGAGAGCTATCTAAGATGTCAAAATATGGACTTTGATGAGTTTGGCAAAGGAGTCGATGGCATCGCCTCCAAGGTATGTTGATGTTGGGAGTTTTAATATTTAAATAAATACACTGGAGACCCAAATAGGGGCTTATAGCTTCAGGTTTTGTTAACAACTTTACTGAGATATTATTCACTTACCATAAAATTCATCCATTTGAAGTATAGGATTCAAGAGTGTTTCGTATATTCACAGGTCTGTGCACCCATCGTCATAATCTAAGTTGAGAATATTTTCATCACCCCAAAATAAAAACCACACCCCCATTATCAGTTATACCCTATACTTCCTCCCCTCAACCCTTGGCAACCACTAAACTACATTCTGTCTCTATAGATTTGCCTATTCTTGGCATTTCAAATAAATAGACTCATACAATATGTCGTCCTTTGTGTCTGGCTTCTTTCACTTAATGTCATGTTTTTAAGGTTTGTCCACTTTGTAGTGTGTGTCAGAACTACATTCCTTTACGACTTCAGTTTTAAAACTGGTGAGCACACACTGCATCGCACTGAGAACTGGAAAGTCAGCTCAGAATGGATTTCTGAACTTACTAACTGTTGAACATTAGCCCGTTACTGGACTTAAGGCTTTTCATATGTGGTTCATTGTCTTCTGGTCTGTCCTTTAGCTGCCTTCCAGATTCCCAAATTCTTAAATGGCCGTTGACATGATACATCATTCTTTATGATTTATCTGTATTAGGAAATACAAAGTATCATTGAATAAATGATAAAGTATTTTGTCAGTCCTGCAGATCTTGAGGCCATGGGCATGCCACTCAGCCGCTTCAGCCTCTGTCTCTCCACCTGTAAAAGGACCATCCCATTCCTGGGCCTCAAACCTCCATGATACTTCCATGACTTGGCAATGAAATGCCAACTTCTTAGTGTAATCACATGAGGTTCTCACAATATAGCCTCAGTTGACCTCAGTACACCATCCCCTGTGTGTGTGTGTAGTATTAGACCAAACTCCCTAATTCTGGGACACATGCATTTCTGTATATGCTGCTGCTTCTACCTGGCATGGCCTTCTGCCTTTCTCTTCTACAAAAAATCACTTCTCATTTGATATTGCTGGATGGTTTTTTTTTCCTAACAGTATCATTCTTGGAGGTGAAGAGGCTTAACCCATGTTTTAATCGTCATGGATAAATTAGCAGTGGTATGTTTTCTGTTGTAGGCTTGTTGGATTGATCTTTGAATGTTGTAGACGTGACTATCATTCACCAATACCCATTCTACTCTACTCTAGACACTTGAAGGGCTACTTCCCACCTACCTTGAAGCAAGGCATGGCCATATGATATGAAATGAGAATGAATGTGACTCGTGTCACTGTACTGGCCAGCTCCCCTGTGGAAACCTTCTCTAGATTCCCCAGGCAGAGTCATCAGACTCACCCCAGTTCCTAGGGCACTTAGATTCATTTCAGCCATTCTCTTATTGTGCTATAGCTATTTACCCACACATCTGTCTTAGCACTGTGCACGCCATTTTTAGGCAATCTTAATACAGAGCACCTCTAAGCACCCAGAACCTAACCCCATGCTTGGGCCATAGTATAGCCCCATAAATATTTGTTAAACTTATAAATTAATTAGTTTGAGGGAACTGACCTCAAATTAACCATCCACCTCTCCCCATCCTCATGGCACCATCCTGGACTGAGCTACCACATTGCCTCTTGCCTGGACTACTCCAGGGCCCCTTGTGTTCTTTCTTCTGTCCTATAATCCATTCTCTACTTCGCAGCCAGAGAGGCTGTCAAAGAGTCAAATGAGTTGTAACATACACAACAGAGATTTGCAAGTTCCAGAAGCACTATACAAAAATATAAGGTTTTTTATTATTTAATTTTATGCCTGTCCAATCTTGATTTTTGGAATAAAAGTGATCAAGAAAAGAGCAAATGTTGATCCCCTTGAGATACTTGGAAGCACTCTGGCTGTCACAAGACCGAGGCTGAGAACTTCAGGAGGCACGATTATTCTCTCAGGCGTGTGCTCCACACCCAGGGCCCAGAAATTCTAACTTGACCCTTCCAGTCCTCATTTATATCTTCTCCAGAAGTTCTGTAACTCCTGCCAGAGGACGTGAAATCACAGAGTTCAGGTGAAGCCTCGCTAATTTGTACAGTTTCTGAAGCCTAATACTCCCTCGACCAAAGGCCTCTCCCTTCTGTGTGTCATGTTGCAAGTAGTGGCTGGTGCCACACCCATTCTCAAATCACCAGGACAGCTTTCTTCAACCCACTTTCATGATTGCATTCTCTTCTTGTTCTCCATCATGCGATGAGACAGCTCGTAGGGCCACCTTACTTATTTAGTTTGCTTTGTGAAAACTACCATATCACTTCCTCTCTTGATCTTGCCACAAAAATGAATGCCTTACTTCAAGGGAGCTGGGAAGTCCAGCCCTTCACGTGTCTAGAAGTAGAGGAGAATGGGTATTGGTTAATTGTAGTCAAGTCTACCACACTCAAAGATCAATCCAGCGAGCTACAACAGAAAACATACCACTGCTAATTTACCCAGGATGATTGAAACATGGGCCAAGCCACTTCACCTCCAAGAATGACACTGTTAGGGGAAAAAAAAAATAAATCCAGCAATATCAAAGACTAATCCCAGGTGAATTTCAGCAAGCCTCCTATCTGACTCAGTTGCTTCTGTGAGTATGAGTCCATTCCTCTCCATGTGGTCCACTAGGTCCAGTTTGGCTACGCTTGGCTCTATGCCTAACTCCGAGGTTCTTGTCAGCTACTCCAGTTCCTTTTTACTCATGTGATAGATAATCCCATTCAGTGGGCTTTCTTCTGGGTCAACATCAACCTGAACCACCTCTACCACACACTCAGGGCCAAGCCAAAGACCTCTGCCGAGAAATGTTATCACAGTAAGCAGTCATGGCTCCCGTGGAAGGTTGCTTTGATGCTCGAAGAGCCCTTCTGGCACCTAAACAGATCTTTTATTCACTTGCCAATCCTCTTAAGCCCAGATGGGTCCATCAGCTTTGCTTTTCATCCTTTATGAGATGAAGGAGACCATCTGGGAACATTGCCTAGCTACCCACTGCTCTACCCAGAATGTCTGTCTGTTCTCTCAGAGTCTTCACTGGTCTTAGAGGCAGGAAGTGATCCTCCTCCTCCTCCTCCATTCCCCTGACTTTCTAGCTTCCTAGATCCTCAGCCCCTTCCTATCTGCTGTTGCCCTTTTACCCAAAGACATGTACAGTCTCTTTTAACCCGGCAAATTCTGCAGTCAACCTTACCATTTACTCAAATTATTAACCTGCTTCTCTTCCTTCATGTCTTCGTCCAACTTCTCTAGCAAGTGGTCCATACTTACTACTTCCATTTCTTTGTTTTCCTTCAATTCCTTTATCTTCCACACTCTTGTTCTTCTGAACGATAGCACCAGATACTGCTTACCTCCCTTGTTCCCTCGCGTCTTGAAAATCCACTTCTCCCTTGGCTTCAGGAATCCCATACTTTTTTGGTTTGCCTCTCACTTATCAGACCATCCTTCCTGCCAACTGCTTTGGAATGAAACAGGCTATCCTAGCTGGGTGGTTAATCTTGCCATCCCTCAAACAGTGGTGCTGCCTTTTTCCTTTGCACCCTTTACTGTACTGTTTGCCCTACCAAGGATGCCTTCTCAACTGTGCTGAGTCTGTCCAGGTCCCACCAGGCCCTCCTGAAAGGCCATCCTTTCATGATCCCCACCCCCAGCCGCAATGATAGCTGTCCTTCCCAACCTAGAACAACCCTTGTTCTTGGCAAACTCTTTTGGTAAAAGGCCAGATAGTGAATATTTTAAGCAGACCACAGGGTCTCTGTTGCAGCTCTTCATCCCCGTCATTGTAAGGAAAAAGCATCAGTAGACAATATGTAAACAATGTGTCTTCGAACACATTGAAATGTATTCCAATAGGACTTCATTTACACAAAACAAGTGGCAGACCAGTTTGGGCCCATCCAGGCTGCAGTTTGCTGACCGTGAGCTAGACCATTTTATTTTCCAACTAAATTACAAACTCCTTGAAAGTGGAAGCTCTTTTTCATACTTCTTAGTGCTTTGAAATGCACTTGAAGAGAATTTATACACATTAATGGGCATTCAGTAAATAGAGAATGGTCGAATATGGAGACAGACCTTATAATGATCTATGTCGTTGGATGTTTCCTAGTTAGATCACCCAGCATAGCTCTCACCATACATTCAGAGTTCAGCATTTTCTGTTTGCTATTCTTCCTACAAAAACACTTTCCAAGCCAAGGGCTACTGGGGAAGATTGGCAACCAAGAGCAATTCTGCCTACAAGATAAGGGCTGTTCCTATGTTTGCTATTCCTGCGTTTGCTCTGCGACACTAGAAGCCGAACATCCTTCTCTAGGTGTCCTATTCAGATTCAATATCACAGCATATTTCCATCACCATTCTACCTGATGGGACTGTACATCAAGACATGCCGCATAACCTTATTATTCTGTTATGGCACATTTAAATGGGAAAGTTTCTTTAAACCTAGCTGCCTCGCCATTAAATGTGTGAAAAGTATATCATAAGCTGCCAAAAAAAAAAAAAGTCATGAAGATTCAAATGCCTTCTCTCTTTTCAGTGCTCTCTGGCTTATTTCATCTGCCTCTGGGCTCCCCCACGCCCCCATGCCTTCATTATGCAGACCAGGCTGGTGGACCAGGCAGGTCAGGGGCCCAGCCTTCCTCCCTCTCCTCTCGGAGCTGTGTGTAGGGCTAATGTTGCCAGCTTACTGAGCAAAGTCAGATCGACGGAGGGAAGCAAATGAACTGTGAGGGCTGGGCTTTGATGCCTTTTGGTTGGGAAATCACGAGTTTTATTCTCAGCGTCTACCTCCGGGATTTTTATGTGCTTAACGATTTCATACACTTTGTAGTTATTTTGGTCCTCAGGAGGGAACATGAGTGCAGCTGTCATGGAAAGTTGATAGGTACCAGAAGGTTTCCCTCTTTCTCTCTCAATCTCTCTCTCTCTGTCTGTCTTTTTCTGTACATATAGTTTACCATGCTTAGGAAGAGACACTCGCCCACCCTTTGGAGGAGAGGGACAAAGCTGGTGTTTTGTCAGTAGTCAAAATATGGAACAAAAGGAAAGACATTTAGCAGAAGAAGGCAAGTTGAGCTGCAGGCCAGGCCTGCCTCTCTCTGGTGGCCTGTAGCATGTAGGGAAGAAGGTTCTGGAATAAATATGTCCAAGCTACATCCTATTCTGGACTCTTTCAAAATAGGTGAATAGCCTTTGACCTGTTGTTCAAGAACTTATCATCTGAAAGTCACGTTTTTGTCTGTTGCTAAAATTGCAATGGAAACAATGCTGTATGCCACGAGTGGCTGGGTCCAAAGGGAATAACAATAATTTATAAAATGTATGTGCCATGACTGAGTTATGTCCCTTTATAACTATTATTTAATTCTCCTAACAACCTGAGGAGGTCAGGTACCGCCGTGCCCCCATTTTTCAGGTCAGAAAACTGGGGCTCAGAGAGGTCACCCAGGTAGCTAGTGACAGGGCAGGTCTCTACTGCAAAGTTTAGGGTCTCGCGTCCTGAGCTATCCTGCTACCCTGTACTGCTTATATGGACTCCTAAGGAAGCCAGAGCATGTTATGGAACCCTAGAAAATTTTAGAGAGCAATATTCTATCACCTAAGACTCAGGAGAAATGTGGGGATGGGAGTGGAGGAGGCAATTTATGAGTGGGATTGGCCTTCCTCTCTGTCCTAGTATTCAGCTCCTTCTGCAGCTCTTAGAGCACCGTGCCTTCCCCCTTCTCGGCCACAACAGGACCTCCTGGGGCTCAGATCCCTCTGCCGGCACCCAGGCATCTACAGCATTGGCACAAAGAAGGAACTGAGTCAGTGGCTCATGGTTAGAGCTGTGCTGGTAGGATCGCTGTCATCCGAAACTATGACATTGCCAAGCTCATCTTCTGCCATTCTCCAATTCAAAAGATATTTGCAGGTGCGAAGCCTTCACTTCACTTTATGGTAATGAGATTTTCAAATAAAGCACAGCCAGCCATACAGAGGTGGGAAGGGGGCAGAACAAGTGAGGGATATGGGAATTTGGGGGCCTCAGGCATCCCACAGATGGTTTATGGTATCACTGGGAGCCCCCAGTGGGATGACAGAGCCCTGAGACTTCTGGCTGTCTCATGTGTGCCACAGCAGTGCTTGCTAAATAGCAGAAAGAAATCAAGCACAGATAGATAGGTAGGGCTATTGGGATAATATCCGCTGAAATATCACCACCCTTTCGACATCAGTAGGAGGAAAAATTGTCACTACGTTAAAGGAAACAGGAAACCCGATTTCCAAAGGAAATCTTCCCCACTAGCTCTAATGTGAGATGATGTCGATCTGTAGCTGTCAATGGACTTTTATGTTCAATAAATAAATGCCGTGTAATTTGCCACCCTCGCAGTTATTAGAGTATTTTATTTAAGTGGCATTCGCGCTTGGCTATTGGTTACAGCCACAGCTCATGGATGGGTTTTGTTCACTGTTGATGTTTTCTAGAGCCAAGGTACAGCAGGTTCATCTGGAATTTTTTTTTTTTTTTTTTTTTAAATAAGGGGTCATTAGCCTGATGGGCTGATTCGAACGATGAATTCTGTGTCAAACAAAACTCATTGTCCACCTTCTGAATCCCAGGCCCTTGACTGAGACACAGAACTGAGGGTCTTTCTTTTCGTAGTGATTGCATCCCTGCGGTTCTTCCCTCTTCCAGACCTCCAACCTTTACCACCTCCTCCTTTTCTCCCTCGTTTGTACTGGATGCCAGTCTCTGTCCAGCTCTCTCTGGAGATAAAGACTCACTTTAGCATACAGCACACTCTCCTTAATGCAACCGAGTTCACTCTCATCATTTTAATAGTGGACCTAAGGTATGTTGCCATGTGAACAAACCATCACGTCGCCATAGCAACCAGCCAGATTGCAGCACACCAGTCTGAGGACTGGACCTTTCTCTCTCTCTCTCCCCTCTCTCTCCTTCGCCTGGGCTCTTTCTTTTGTTAAATTTGCTGAAGTGCTCACAATAGGAAGATTCAGTCTGCTTTTTCAAGCGGGGTTTCGTTTAAACCTATAAATTGTTGTATAAACAGAAAGGCCAGTGTGGCACTAGACTTACTTTCAAAGCCAACTCGATGAGGACTTTGAATGTGGACCCCACCCCCACTCTCTGCCAGGCCTTACAGTTTGATCAAAAAGAGATGATCACACGTATTGGTGGCATTTGGACTTAACCAACCCCCCGCCCCTGAGTTTCTTCTTAGCTTCCCCCAGCGGGACTTCGTGACTCTCCCGTCTGGGCCTGGTGACCACAGCTAGCCCTCAACGACGCTCGGAAGCCCTTTACAGTTTCTGAGCTCTGTGGGACCCGAATTAGACCCAATTAAAGATGTGGATTCTCCTTCCCCATCCCCTATTGCCAAGTAACCTGTGCTGGTTCCAATTCCAACCGCGTGGGGAGAGTGGGGATGTTGAAAGGATAAAATGATAAAGGGACATGGATCTCGTCTGCCTGCCCATATTCATCAACGTTGCTTGGCCTTTGATGCTCCTAACCTTCTCATCTTTGTTCAGGGAAGCATAAAGAATCATTCTTCCAAGCCCTCACATCTTTTCCTATTTGATTCCCTGCTTTCTTGCACATGGCGCATCTATTACCTGCTCCGGTCCTCGTGCGTCCCCTGCCCCCCATCCCCCACCTCTCCTCCCCTCCCGTCAGCACCTCACCCCCTCCATGGTATTGACTGCTGAGCTGGTCCTGAGAAATGCACCAGTGGGCCAGGCTGCGTGTGGGCCGACCGCAGGCTCAGCTGCAGACGAGTGTGGGGTTGGGTGCACAGCCCTCCACAAGCAAGAAGGTCCAGTTGGGCTTTGTGCATAAAATTACAGCAAACAAGCTTCAAATAACGTAGGACACTTTCATAATTGATTTATGCAGGGGCGCTGAAAGTTCTATTACCTTTTGTTTAGCTCAGGGGGCCTGACTCTATGCAATCCATTGCTGAAACTAATTACAAGATATAATTAAACTGTGACACAAAGATATTATACCGTTAGTTTACTAATGACACCGCGAAGCTGTACCACCAGCGCAGGACAGTGATTACGCTTCATTTATTATTTATCCTTTTGCTAAATGAGACGCTGACATTTTCAAAAATTACTTTGAGGTTTCTTAATTGTCGGCAGCAGGATGGACTAGAAGGAGATCTCCTTCCTCTTAGTTACTTATCCAAACCTCAGAAGCATTATTAGCCAAAAGAAAAAGGAATAAAGAAAAAAAAAAAAGCAAAAACAGTCACCCAATAGTAATAAGTAAAGCCTAATTGCATCTTTGGATATTTTTGAATTTTTACAAACAGTGCTCTACAGTATACAGGGTTGCTGACCTGGGGTTTAGGTCCAGGGGAGAGAAGCTGTGTCGTGAGATTAAAGGTGACTCTAATTCTGTAACCTGGACAAGTGCAGGTGGCCCTGGATGTGTGTGGGAAGAGGCTGGGCCGAGAATGGCTGGAAGAAAACTGACCCCATGGTTCCAGCTTTTTCCAGGAGCCCATTTCAGCAGGTAGGGCTCTGATACTATAATATGGTTGGGTTTGGGCTTTTTCATTTTGTTTTGTTTTTGCAGCTTTTCACCTTCTCCATTTCCCCAAACAAAACAACTGATTGGCATTACTGACATGGAAACTTTTGCATGTGAGACACTCAAGTCTACCTGACAAGGACCAGGACTAATGTGCACTTCTGGTTTGGCCTTTGCATTCTTATCCTCTGTAGCTGGGAGGACTCCCTGTAAGGACTCCTACCCCAAATGGATGCTTTTGCTTCATTGTAAAGGTTGTTGCCCACCTTTACCTTAATTGTCAGCATCACTCTGGCTATTGGCAAGAAATGCTCTGGGAAAGATTGGGAATGAGAATTCCCTCTATCCACTTTTAGGACCGGAATTCTCTGGGCCCATTTATTTGCCATCCCTTCATCTCCATGTGTGAACCTGGCTTTATTACCCCTCTCATTTATCACATTCTTGGAACAATGAAAGATTAATTTACTGGCTGCCGTTTGATGAGTATTTGATGCCGCGCATGTGTATGTGCACGAGTGGGTCTCCTTAGGGCTCATCTGGGTCAGGCTTCCTTACAAGGTACTGCTGGCCCCCAATGGCCACTAACCTCTCCGTAACCCCAGCAGTGATGCAATCACAGCAACCGCTCTTCGGCTTGAGACAGGGTTTAATTTCTTCTGAGTGTAATGGCATCCGGCATCTATAATTATGCTATTTTCTCTCCTGTGCTGATTAAATACGATTTACCCAGAGAGCTAAATGATGAATATTTGAGTGTAGTGTGTTGAGCCAATAGCTGGTAAAATAGCCACAATAAATAAACTTGGGAGGGGCCCAGCGACGGCCGTGACTCTGCCAGGTAACATTAGCAGGTGCAGATGGGAAGAGAGCAAGCTTAATACTGAAACCAGAACAATACCATCACCGCCACCACCACCCAGAACAATACCATCACCACCACCACCACCCAGAACAATACCATCACCACCGCCACCACCCAGAACAATACCATCACCACGCCCATCACCCAGAACAATACCATCACACGCCACAGAACAATACTATCACCACCACCGCCACCCAGAACAATACTATCACCACCACCACCACCACCCAGAACAATACCATCACCACCACCACAGAACAATACCGTCACCACCACCACCACCCAGAACAATACCATCACCACATTTCCTCCATTTCCTTCCACCATTCCTTCCCTCACCATTCCCCATTCCACCATTCCTTCCTTCCACCACCATTCCTTCCTTCCACCACTGTTTCAGCCATCCACCACCACAGGTTTCGTGCCATCACCACCACCACCACAGGTTCGCCACCATCCACCACCACAGACAATGCCATCCACCACCACCACCACCCAGACAGCCATCTTGCCACCCAGGTTCATCCATGCCACCACCACCACCCGGAACAATACCATTCCTTCCTGCCACCCAGTTTCGTGCATCCACCAGACAATACCATCACCACCACCGCCACCCAGGGGCAGTACCATCACCTGCACCACAGGAACAATGCCATCACCCACCACCACCCAGGAACAATTACTGCATCCTGCATGCCAGGAACATTCATCACCACCACCACCACCGGATTACCATCACCCGCACCACCGCCAGGTCAGTACCATCACCGCCGCCACCCAGAACAATACCATCACCACCACCGCCGCTGGAACAATGCCATCACCACCGTACACCACCAGGACAGTACCATTACCACCACCACCACCCAGGAACAATTGCCGTCCTGCACCACCGCAGGAACAATGCCATCACGCCGCCGCGAGACAATTGCCATCACCACCACCACCCGGAACAATGCCATCCGCCGCGCCGCCACCGCCCAGGGACAGTAATAAAGGTCCCCTTACCACCGCGGAACAAGTACCATCGTCGCACCACCCGGAACAGTACCATCGCCCGCCTGCGGAACAATGCAGATCACCGCGCCGCGGAACAATGCCATCACCACCACCACCGCGGAACAGTGCACCATCGCCACCGTACCCAGGACAATTGCCATCATACCACCACCGGAACAATGCCATCACTGCCACCGCACGCCGGAACAATGCGGGTCACCACCACCACCACCACCAGGACAGCCACCATCACCACCACCACCCAGAATAATACTATCACCCACCACCACCCAGAACAATACCATCACCCACACAACCACCCAGAACAATACGATCACCACCACCACCACCACCCCAGAACAATACCATCACCACCACCACACCCAGAACAATACCATCACCACCACCACCACCCCCCGGCTGCTGTTTAAAGGGGAAGTGGCCCTGGATCATGGAAGTCTCATCTTGGGAGCTTCCTGAACCTCAGCAGTGGTTATACAACCAGACCTGCCCATCAGGATCATGGTTGGGTATTGTTTTCACCACCACCCACCCACCTCTTAAGAATAATCTTTATTCTCTTGTATATAGCTAAGAAATGAAATTCAGTATCACCTCTTCCCATCACCCTAGACCTGCCCATCTCATGTCTCCTGTGTTTATTAAAACGAGGCCTGGCTAGTCTCCAAGTTCCTCTGTCTGTATCAAAGTTTCTCATAGATTGAGTAAAATGTCTTTTCACATCTCACAAAAGGGCGATACCAAAATCAGCCAGGAAACACTTGCAAGCATTCCCCCCACTCCCCCCGCCTTAGCTCAGGAAACAAATCAAGAACCTTGAGAAATGACAATTCCTTTCTCCACCATATCCAGATTTTTCTCCAAAATGATGCCTTGGGTGTTTGTATTCTCTGGTCAGGAGTGCAATGTGAATGTGAAGGCCTAAGCATAGCAACTGTTCGGAAGTATAGGTATGAAGGTGATAAAATCAAGCATTTTATCACAAGAATTTGCTGAGGTCACCAAAGTACTAGATCTAGTGAAGTGGGGAATCCCCAACAAGTATAAGACAAGATCCTTTCTTTCAAGGCACGTGGCATATTATTTGGTGGAAAAGATCTGTGTACATGAAACCATTGGAAAAGAATATCGAAGAGTGTCTACTAAGTATTAGGTTGAATGGTAGAGATTACTTAAATCATCCGAGGTCAGAGAAGGAACAGGCCATTGTGAGTTGGGAGCAACAGGGAAGGCCCAGCATAGGTGATGACCTGTGGACAGTCAAGAGTGTTGGGGGTGAGGGTGGGGTGGACATAAAGGGGCAGGTCTGGAGGGGCTGCCACTGCAAGAAAGGGAGGCAGCCTGTGCCTGGAAACAAAGCCTCATGTCCTGTCACCTTTAAATTGTGTTGCCTGAGACCCTGCTTTTTCTCTCCATTCAGGTTGGTTTTCCTCAGTGACATTCACTGACCTCAGGGTTAGACTGCAAGACAGAGATTTGCAATGGGGATTTTCTCCTGGGGCAAGAGACCTGTTGTCTTTGCTAGAACACCTGAGGTTTGGGTTAGACTAGAAGCTTCCGGATTTATTTTTCCTGTGGTATCACCTTCTTTGTGATAAAACATCCAACAAAGGAGAGAGTGTCCTCTGAGAGCCTTCCCCATGGTCTGGCCAGTGTGGGCCCGCGGTTTCCAACCCTCACTAGGAGGTCAGGGAGGGCTGGTCCAGGCAGGATGAGGAGGCTGATGAGTATGCATCTTGTCTATCCTTGACTTTCAGGCTGAGCATTGCCTACTTTAGTAGCAACACCTTCTTCCTTGCAACTCCCAGGGGGGCTGAAAATAGAGTTAAAAGCTTCTCTTACACATAACTGAAAACAGGAAGCGAGTGGGCAATGACACCCTTGTAGGGAAATATTCTTTGAGTGTATGTTGATGCATACAAAGAAAACACCATTTCCTTAGGCACTTCATGTTTGTTAGTCATTTTGCTTTCCTTTCCTCTTTTGCTAACCTTGCTTTTTCCTTTCTTCTTTACTGCTGAAGGCTCATATAATAAAACCATTGTATTTCTGTTTGGGTCTGTTTCAATGCCTTTTTTTTTCTTCAATACCTGGTCCCATGGCATGTTTTTGTGCGGCTTTTGTCTGTGTTGTCTTTTTGTTTGGAAATTATGTGAAAGATAAGCCTCCAGAGGAGGATAGCTTTGGATGGTCCAAAGAGATACTGGTATTCATGGAAATCTGGTAAAAGTGAAATTAAACTGAGAATATCAAGAGCGATTTTCCTATCGGTGAGAGGTCTAGTAAACTAAAAGGTAGAAACTTTACCATAGAAATTGCTGAAATCAGGGCAAGGCTTCAAAACTTTGGAAAGGCAACAACGTATTTGTGCATTTCTACCACGTAAGGGAAGCTGAGGAGACATTATATCATTATATGTCACTTGAACTATTTTAAATGTTCTTTTTTCTTTCTTTTTTTTTTTTTTTTTTTTTTTTTTTTTTTTTTTGAGATGGAGTTTTCACTCTTGTCACCCAGGCTGGAGTGCAGTGGCACTCACTGCAGCTCCCAGGTTCAAGCACTTCTCCTGCCTCAGCCCCCTGAGTAGCTGGGATTATAGGTGCACCCCACCACATCCAACTAATTTTTGTATTTTTATTAGAGACAGGGTTTCACTACGTTGGCCAGGCTGGTCTCAAACTCCTGACCTTAGGTGATCCGCCAGCCTCGGCCTCCCAAAGTGCTGGAATTACAGGCATGACACCCAGCCTGAATTATTTTAAATATTCTGTATTCAAATCACAAATAATCTAATGAGAATCAAGAGTCAGGAGACAAGACAGTTGCCTCTAATTTATGGGAAAGTGGAAGGTGCTCAGTAAATTCTTTTTCTGTTGAATTGAACAATACCAGGAGGAAGAAAAGTTGTTGGGTCTTTTACCCTTCAATCTGTCAAATATTAAGAAATGTCCTAATATGACAAGGGCTATCTGGAAGAATGAATAAACAGCCATCTGGTAAGAGGAGGAGCAGCCCAGGGATGTCATTCTTTCTCTGTGACCAGCAACTTTTCCTGTCTTGAGAGTTTACCTTTTTCATCCCCTCATTTCATGTCACCTAGACCATAACACACACAACAGTTGAGAGAGGAAGGAGCTCCAGAGATTGCCATGTAGGAGCACGGACTACAGAGCCTAGTAGTTGGAGTTTCCATCCCGGTTCTGCCATTTATTAGTCATGTGACTTTGACCCAGTTCTTGGATGTCTCTGGGTCTCTCATTAAAATGATGATAATAGTTGTACCTACCTGTATTAGGGTTCTGCAGAAAAATAGAACCAATAGGAAATGTATAGGCAGCAAAGGAGAATTATAAGGAACTAGTTCACAAAGGGTGATTATAGAGGCTGGCAAGTCCAAAATTTGCAGGGTCAGCCAGCAGGCTCAAGACTCAGCAGTGTTGATAGTGCAGATGAAGTCCAAAGACAACCTGCTAAAAAATTTCCTCTTGCTCAGAGAGGCCTATCTTTCTGTTCTATTCAGGCCTTCAACTGGTTGGATGAGGCCCACCTCTTAAGGAGGATAACTGCTTACTCAAAGCTCACCAGTATTTTTTTTTCTTTTGAGACAGGGTCTCTCTCTGTTACCCAGGCTGAAGTGCAGTGGTGTAATCTTGGCTCACTGCAACCTCCACCTCCTGGGTTCAAGCCAGTCTCCCACCTCAGCCTCTCAAGGAGCTGGGACTACAGGTGTGTGCCACCATGCCCAGCTAATTTTTGTAGAGATAGGGTTTCCCCATGTTACCCAAGCTGGTCTCGAACTCCTGAGTTCAAGAGATCCACCAGCCACAGCCTCCCAAAGTGTTGGGACTACAGGTATGAGCTACCATGCCTGACCGAAGTTTACCAATTTAAATGTTAATCTCATCTAAAAACACTCTCCAAGCTGACACTTAAAATTAAGCATCATACTACCTGCTAGGGCTGTTGTGTTTGCCTGACACATAGTGTGGCCTATGTACGTATTTGTGCCATTCTTATGACTGGGAAAATGACAGTGATGATGATGAGGATTCCTAGTACAACTGTTACTAATAGCACTAGGGAGTCTGAAATGCCAGGTGTTAAAACCCAGCTCTGTCGCTCATTAGCTGTGTGACCTTGAGCAAGATCTTCAACCTCCTCGAGTGTACATTTTCTCATCTATGAAATAGGGACAATAAGAGAGATCTTCTAGGGTGTTATGGTAAATAAAGTCTTGTAGGTGCAGCATTCCAAATTGTGTTTTTTGACACGTAGTACAGACTGTACGAGTGTTTGTAGCCGTGGTTGTGATGATGATGACTAGTACCATTTTAGCATTACTACAGAATCTGGCTGTATTCATCTGTTCTCACACTGCTATAAAGAACTACCCAAGACTAAGTAATTTATGAGGAAAAAAGGTTTAATTGACTCCCAGTTCCACAGAGGAAGCATGGTTAAGAGGCCTCAGGAAACTTACAATCATGGCGGAAGGGGAAGGGAAAGCAAGCATGTCTTTACCATGGTGGAGCAGGACAGAGAGAGAGAAAAGGGGGAGGTGCCACACACTTGTAAACTATCAGATCTCGGGACAACTCACTATCACAAGAACAGCAAGAGGGAAATTTGTCCCCATGATCCAGTCACCTCCCACCAGGCCCCTTCCCTGACACATGGGGATGACAACTCAACATGAGATTTGGGTGTGGACACAGAGCCAAACCATATCACTGGCCCATTGTTGGCCTTGGACAAGATTCTTTACCTACCCAAAACTTATCTGTAAAACGAGGATAGAGGCATAGCACTTTGAACTCTGATGCATAGTACGCATTATACAAATGTTTGCAACTACAGTTTTGATGATGGTGACTGTTACTATTACTGGCATTACTATAGAATCTGATACATTAACTAGCTGTTGACCTTGAGCATGCCCGTAAACTTCCCTGAGCCTGTACTTCCTCATCAGGAAAACGAGGCAAATGTAGAGTCGTGCCTTTCTTGCAAGGTGGCTATAAGGAACAAGGTGGACAGAGCATGTGAAGCATTTGGCACCATTCCTGGCCCCTGGCCCATGGCCCACTGAAAGCACTCAATGAATGTTGAACCCTCTGCCTTTGCTCATGCATTGAGCGACAGGCACCAGGAAGGCATGAGTAACATTGCTGCTCTCTCATTTTCCCAGCCTGCCATCCTCTCAGCAACAACCTTGATACACTGTCATTAAGTCAGTGATCGGGACCGGATGACTTCCCAAGTTAGCCACTCTATTTTGGACAACTCTAAGATTTAGAAGAGTTGTGTTTTTTTGTTTGTTTGTTTGTTTTTTCTCTGTGTTTGGAAATTATGTGGAAGAAGATAAGTGATCAGTTCTCATCAGTGATTAGTGCCAGCTCTGTGGTCTGGGCCCATGCATAGCACGTGTGACCCTCTCCTTATGACAGCCCTCCAAATATTTAAAGATAGCTCTCACACCTCTCCTAAGCGTTCTTGTCATCAGACTAAACATCCCAACCTCCTTCATCCTTTTGTCATGTGACACAGTTTCAAGCTCCTTACTACTTTGGTTGCTGTCATCTGGACCTACTCCAGGTTTTCAACAGCCCCCTTAAAATACGTCACACACGACTGCATTCAGCAATCCAGATGAGTGCCCCACAGAGGCCTGCTGCATGCGTCATCCTGGCGCAACCTTTCATCAAGGTGTCCTAAGTTCGGATCACTCTTTCAGCAACCTCATCAGGTCTCTTCTGTTTGATTTTGTGCTTCCATTGACTCACACCCTTTTTACGTAAATGGCTCATAAGCTAAAGCATCCTACTCCTGCCTTTGACAATTGACGTTTTGAACCTATACGTAAATGTTGCACAGTCCAATTATATTTCATCTTGTTAAGTTTGGCGTATGTTTCAAATCACTGAGATGTTTAGAAAGAAACATTTTATTTTGATCAGAAAATTAATTCATGCTTATCATATTTCAGAAATATAGAAAAGTTCAAAGACGAGAACAAACATTTATATCTACCAATCCAGAGATAACCATTGTTGGCTTTCTGGTGATTTTTTTTTTTTTTTTTTTTTTTTTTTTTTTGAGATGGAGTCTGTCTCTGTCGCCCAGGCTGGAGTGCTGTGGCATAATCTCGGCTCACTGCAACCTCTGCCTCCCAGGATTAAATGATTCTCGTGCCTCAGCTTCCCCGCAGCTGGGATTACAAGCGTCTGCTAATTTTTGTATTTTTAGTAGAGACAGGGTTTCACCATGTTGGCCAGGCTAGTCTTGAAATCCTGACCTCAGGTGATCTGCCTGCCTCGGCCTCCCAAGGTGCTGGGATTACAGGCGTGAGCCACTACGTCCAGCCATTTTGGTTACTTATTAACAGTCCTCTGTCTTGGGGTGCTTATGCTGGTTTTTTTGTTTGTTTGTTTGTTTGTTTTTTGGTAGAGGGAGACAAAGTCTCGCTCTTGTCCCCCGGGCTGGAGTACAGTGGCGTGATCTTGGCTCTCTGCAACCTTCGCCTCCCGGGTTCAAGTGATTCTCTTGCCTCAGCCTCCCGAGTAGCTGGGATTACAGGTGCCTGCCACCATGCCCGGATAAATTTTGTATTTTTAGTAAAGACAGGGTTTCACCATGTTGGCCAGGCTGGTCTCAAACTCCTGACCTCGGGTGATCCACCTGCCTCAGCCTCCCAAAGTGCTGAGATTACAGGCGTGAGCCACCATGTCCAGCTGGGGTGTTTGTGTTTATGATGTGTGTGGGATGCATTTGTTGTTACAAAATTGGGATTGCAAGTATACACAGCTTTGATTCTTATTTTTTTATTTAATATTACAGGGTGAGCCTATATCAAGTTATAATGGAAAACATGACTGCAAAGTACATCCTGTGGACATATGATAATCCATGATTTTTTTAACCATTCCTTTATTGCTAGAAATGAAGATTATTTCCAGAATTTTGCTGTTAAAAATAATGCTTCGTTGAGCACCTTTGTATATATCAGTGTTTCTGAGCCTCATTACTATTGACGTATTGGACTGGATAATTCATTGTTGTAAGGATGGTCCTATGTACTATAGCATATTTAGCCTCTCCCTATTAGATGACAGCAGCACTGCTGCCAGCCCAGTTGTGAAAACAAAACATGTTTCTGGACATTACTAAATTTCCCTGGGGGTAAAATTGCCCCTATGGAGAGTTGCTGGTCTTTGTCTCTTCAGTTGCATATGCAGGAAAGGAGAGAGTGAGAGCAGGGAGCCCGAGTGCAGATGGCAAAGGAATGCATTGTCAGTTTTACAACAATCACAAACCGACTAAAAGTTGGTCACTTTTTATTACCATCCTGTGCTAGTAATATTAATAATAAAATTAGTCTTCCTGCCAGGGTAGAATGTTCCCATTTCACTACCAACATCACTACCTCAGATGGTTTTGCCATTGTCTCTGTTAGAAAGAGTCCCAAAGCAGGCCAGGTACGGTGGCTCACACCTGTAATCCCAGCACTTTTGGAGGCCAAGGCGGGCGGATCACAAGGTCAGATGTTTGAGACCAGCCTGGCCAATATGGTGAAACCCCGTCTCTACTAAAAATACAAAAATTAGCCAGGCAAGGTGGTGGGCACCTGTAATCCCAGCAGCTTGGGAGGCTGAGGCAGGAGAACCGCTTGAACCCGGGAGGCAGAGCTTGCAGAGAGCGAAGATCGCTCCATTGTACTCCAGCCTGGGCGACAGGATGAGACTCCATCTGAAAAAAAAAAAAAAAAAAAAGCAAGGAGAAACAGAGTCCCAAAGTATGTTTATGCCTCCTAAAGTTTTACAGAATTTTAAGAAAACTGCTATTTTGGTCCTCACAGGTCTCAGACCACTTGAGGACAGGGCCAGGAGACTGTGGCTATACTCAGAATCATCTCGTCCCTCTGTTAAGCATTATCGTCCTCCTGGATCAAGTTCAAAGGGCTTATCTCTCTCTTCTCTAGGTTCCTGAGAGTACATGCTTGAGGCTCTGGGATCCTGCCCTAGTTTCTCAAAACATATTCCCATTGTAATACTCCTCTGCTTAAAAATCACTTTCAGTATCTTCCTTTACTGCTAATCAAGTATAAATCCCACTCTCATCTGTCGCTTCCGAGATCATCAAATTTGATTTTCCACAGCCCCCTCATGGGTTCATTCCACTGCTGTGGACTAGTTTCCTTGCAGGAGTGCACATTAAACTCCATAAAGAATTGTAGTTCATAGATAACATGGAATACTATGCAGCCATAAAAAAGAAGAAGATTATGGCCTTTGCAGGAACATCGATGGAGCTGGAGGCCATCATCCTTAGAAAACTAACACAGAAACAGAAAACCAAATATCACATGTTCTCACTTATAAGTGGGAGCTAAATGATGAGAACACATGGACACAGGGAGGGGAACAAGAGACACTGGGGCCTACTTGAGAGTGGAGGGTGGGAGAAGGGAGAGGATCCAAAAAACCAACTATGGGGTACTAGGCTTAGTACTTAGATAACAAAATAGTCCATACAACAAACCCCCGTGACACACAAGTTTACCTATGTAATCAAACCCGCACATGTATCCCTGAACCTAAAATAAAAGATTAAAAAATCATAATAAAAAATAGTAAACTAAATAGCTTCCCATGTGTGTTCCACAATCTTGGAATACCCTTGCTTGCAAGTTTTTCTATATAAACCCTGCTGGGGGAAGCCTTTCTTGGGATCTAACTTCCTCACTGATAATTCTGCTTCTCCAGATTCTTACCTTGATTGTGTAGTCCCTATCATATCATGTCATGTAATTTTGTCCTTAACTTACATATCTATATATTTTTAATTGTTTTAATGACTTCATCCCATCTCAACAATTAAGAATGTAAACTTCCTGCAGGAAAAAAAAAAAAAAGTCTAATACTCATATGTTTTCTCAAAAATGAGTCTGAAAACACTCAAAAAATAGTTGATGATAAATGCATAATTTGTTCCATTCTAACATTGCTTAATCAACTTCTTCATTTCCTAGCTTAGCGCTATAAAATTCAATGTGAGAATTAAAAAGTAGGCTGGGTGTGGTGGCTCAGGCCTGTAATCTCAGCACTTTGGGAGACCCAGGTGGGTGGATTACCGCCTGGTGAACTCCCACCTGGTCAGGAGTTCAAGACCAACCTGGCCAACAGGGTGAAACCCCGTCTCTACTAAAATTACAAAAATGAGCCAGGTGTGGTGGTGAGTGCTTATAATCCCAGCTCCTAGGGAGACTGAGGCAGGAGGCGGAGGTGGCAGTGAGCGGAGAACCCAGGAGGTGGAGGTGGCAGCGAGTGGAGATTGCGCCATTGCACTCCAGCCTGGGTGACAAGAGTGAAACTCTGTCTCAAAAATAAATAAATAAATAAATAAAATATATGTATAGATATATGCATGCACATGGCTCAGATAACTCAATCTAAACTTAAAATTAACTAGGTAGACATCCAAACCTAAATCTCAAAATATGTGCTAGATTTTTTCATTACTTATCTCTCTGACAAGTATTTTCTACAGAAATCAAATGATCAGTAACACTCTCTAGTTCTAGGTGCCTTTTTACCCTCTTTGGCTGTTTCTATCCTTTAGCCTTCAAACCCAAGCCATCATTTAGCATAGGCTGCAGAGATCACGGGAGCTGGCAAATTTGGGGGTGAGTGCTGGTCCTACAGAATTAAGGAACTTCCTGAACTTTCTGTTCAGTGTTCCCGTAAAAGCAATTGCTCATCTTCGAGGTACCTGGTGCCCATTTCCAAATGTCATCCTGTAGTTCATTTAAACTGAAAATAATGCTGAGTACTTCTTGTGCCTTCCCCCAATTTTTCAAACTCTGAACTTTTAGGAAATTATCATCACCACGTGGGTATAAAATTTTAAGGAAAATTTCAACTGTGACTTTTAACAACCCAGGATACTAAGAAACCAAAAAGATATAAGAGAAGGAAAGGGTGAGAAGGGAAGAAAAGAAAGATCTCGTCGCTGTGTTCCTCTTGAGAATGAGCTTATTTCTCCTGTTTCTCCAGCTGTGGTACCCACCTGTATACACCAGAACAAAATGAACTTAACCTTGACTTGGTTACTGGCGTGACTGTTTTGAAGGACTGTCCTAGAACAGCCCAAATTCTGTTCCGAGAATATGTTTTTGCAGGAAGAAGCAGTTTTTCCCGTTTCAGAGAAATGAGAGTTCTTTTAAGTCCAGCCTCCAAAAGCTCCTTGGTCAACAACCTTCAGTGCTCACTGTCCTCGTGGGGTCAGCCCAGATTGATTTAGTGATTAACTCCAACATTTTTCTGGCTTCTCCACTGCACCAGCACATTTCAGGTTTCTAAATATAGGTCAACCCAGGCAATTAGGAGAGAGCTTCTGTTTTTCAAAGGTATTCAGCAGGCAGGAAGCCCAGTTTACAAATGAGTGATCATGTGTACGATGGTTGGCCTCAGATGACTTGATGGACAGGGGCTTCTATCTTCTCAGCTACTGTGTTTAAACATGTTGGGATGTATGAAAAGCTTCTGCATTTCTTACTCCAAAGATCATCTTAACCATAAGAGACTTTATCATCCAAAGAGGAATTCGTTAATGATCTTGTTATCACCTCCATTTTAGGTTGTCAATTGTGTGGTCTTCCTGTTCTTGTTGTGTAGGAGATGAACTGGTCCCACTGACCAGCCTGCCATTGGTAACTTGATCATGAAGGTTTTCATTTAGTCTTCACCTAACTCTATACCCTTCTCTCAGTAACGTCCCAGCTGGGAAATTGATCTTACTGCCCCAGGAGGCTAGAAATGATCATGTAGCATTGGCTGTGGGTAGAGCATTGGCCACCATGCGAAGCCAATATTCTGCATAAACCATCTGATTCCCTGTGGGCAGGGTCTAGCAGCCTATCACTGCTGGGCCCAAAGGTAAATTGGCCTCGATCTTACACTCAGAGAGAACCTCAAATATGGATTCTTGTCATCATCTCCAAGTGAGATGACACTTTCCATCTGGAGGCATTAAAAATATTCATGTGGGCCAGATGCAGGGGCTCACGCCTCCAGTCTCAGCACTTTGGGAGGTCAAGGCGGGTGGATCACTTGAGGTCAGGAGTTTGAGACCAGCCTGGCCAACGTGGTGAAACCCTATCTCTACTAAAAAAAAAAATACAAAAATTAGCTGAGTGTGGTGGCGGGCACCTGTAATCCCAGCTACTTGGGAGGCTGAGGCAGGAGAATCACTTGAACCTGGGAGCCAGATGTTACAGTGAGCTGAGATGGCACCACTGCACTCCAGCCTGGGCGACAGAGCAAGACTCTGTCTCAAAACAAACAAACAAAAACAAGTATTCACGTGTTAAATGTAAATATTCAAATCATCACAATTTTTTAAACTCTGCTTTGATATATATTGATTTTTTTTTAATATATGAAGAACAAAGAACAAAATATTTGAGAATGGAGAAACAGACTGGGTTCTCTTTGGTTTGGAGCCACATATACACTCTAGGGCAGGAGAGCAGTAGGTACGCAGTAGAAACTTGGTAGAACCTAAAACCTCATTCCTTAACGTGTGGTCCACAGGTCGCATCAGCATCACCTGAGATTTTGTAAGAAATCCGGACTTGCGGGTTCCACTGAACCAGAATCCGCATTTGAGGATCCCCAGGTAATTCCTGTCTGCTTCACAGTTGGCAATACTTTCATTTAAAAGTCTGCCAAAGTTTTGGTCTGTGATTGTGTGGCTCTCCATGCACAAAGAAGCTAGGCCTATGTGCTTTTCCTGCCAGGATGCTGAACTGTGCCCTCTCCAAAGAGGAAGTAGCTTATAACACAAAATATTCCACCATCGTGAGACGTTAACATATCAAAGCCAGCTTTTCTTTCTTCCTTTCCTGGGCACCTCGCCCACCGTAATGGATATGGCTGGCAAGTTAGAAATGCAGAAACTCCGAGGGACTTGGGGCATTTCAAGGAAGCGGAAATTCCTGGGCATCGGTGAGTTTTGGCTTCAGCTCTGCCGAGTGGTCTCAAGTTGCAGGGCTGATAACTAGGAAAATGCACACGGCCATGTGAGCGCTCCCTTCTGGATTAGCAAAGACATGTGAGTTAGTGAAATCTGGGAATCAACTGATTGTTATTCCTAAGCTACAGGGGTGTCTTTCTTCCTCATCTTTCCGACCATAACAACTCACTTTGGAAGTCATCTCTGGGCTATTTCTGAATCCACCGTCCTCTCTGAGTGGACTGATTGCCCAGTATCTTCCCAGGGCAATGACCACCTAACTAATGTTTAGGAACAGCTTTCTGTTGCTCTCCTTTATAATGATGTATTGACCCAAACTTGGGCTTTCTTCTTATCTGACAACTGTACCTAGTAAGAAACTCCTTCCTCCAGGCTCCCCTGGTGAATTGCTTCCATCGTGAGGACTGTGAAATTGCCCAACTTGCACCCTCCTTCCTCCCCCTGGCCACCCCGCCTCATGTTGGCAGCTCATGCTGCTGCTGTGAGGTGAGCGTGGCTCTTTCTCTCCGATCTTGGGCCATTTTTCCTAGGCTGCTTTTTTTATTTAATTTTTTATTTTATTTTATTTTATTTGTGGTCTCTGTCATTCTGCCGGGGCAAGGGGGTAAAGAGATCTGACACTAAGTGCAGGGAAATGCTGAATCTGGAATCTATCTTCCAGACGGCACAAGAATAAAAATTCATAGCAGGACAGCAGCTACTGACACGCTCCCAAAGACATATTGCAGGTAGCATTATTTATTGTGGCAAGGAGTTCATAGAAGTGCTACCTCAAAGCACCCTGAGAGATCCTAAAAAGCCCATCTCCCATCAGGTGAGGCAGATTTATGGAGGCTGCTCTTAGAGAGGTCAGGCGGTGCGGCTCAGGAAGCAGGCTCCTCACAGAACGCCTGGATTCCCTTAACATATTCAGTGCAGTTTGATTGGTTCAAAGGAGGGCTTGAGTCTGTAATGTTGACCATAAAATTGCAGTGACATGCTGCTTTAGATAAGAGGGCTGGAGGAAGGGGGCAGGGATGCTGTGGGCACTAGAGCAGCCAACACAGGCGAGACCAGAGCATGCGCTCATATTTTAGGTTAATGTGCGGGGGGAGAGTGGGGGATGGGACCGGGCAGATTAATACTTGCACAAAGGAAAGCTGAACCCACCAGCCTGGACACAGCAGACAACCCTGCCTCTCTGCACATAAGACCACTTGCACACAAACACACAGAGGCACGCGGGGACCTCGAGGTGCGTTATGTCTCCACCCAGATAGAAACAGCATGGCAAACCCACACCAGCCAGTGTGACCTCACTATTGTTCCAAAGTCACCCAGAGGAGGGGCTCTTTTCCCATGACCCCTGTGAACTTCATCAGGGGTCTCCCAGCTCTTCATCTGCCCTGTCTACATGACATCATTTCCCATGCTGCTGGCTAACCAGCCTCGGAGGCACAAATCCCGACTCACACCCTGAACCTGGACACAGACCAGAAGTGAGGCTCTTCTGCAAGCTCCGTGAGACTGAGACTGGTGGGAGGCTGCCAGAGAAGGGCACTGAATTCCTCTCTTCCAGAATCAGTGACATTCACGCAGGGCCAAGGGTAGAGCAGATAACTTGAGGATGCACAACACAGAGAGATGACTTTCCTGCATTTCTTTCTTTCTTTCTTTCTTTCTTTTTTATTTTTTGCATCTAGGGTTTTGGAACCTCTATCAGATCGGGTGAGCATCACTTAGTGATTCAATGCCAATGTCTTCCACATCAGTTTCTTCATCCTGGTCGGTTTCCGCTGATCCTGTTTCGAGAGTACCACATTTGTTAGTCCAAATCGGTGGCCTCCTGTGGGGGGCTTGGTCAAGAGACTTCATTGCTGTCGACGTTCCACATCCAAGTTAGAGAGATGGAGTATATAAGGGAGTGAGATGGCCATCTAAATAATTGAGGTGATTATCTTTTTCTGAATTATTCAGCTAGGACCTAAATTGTCCTATAAATTCATAGAAAGGTAGGTTTTTGGTTTGACTTATACAGATAATAGCTTTAATTCTTCACTCAAACCCAGAGGTCCAGTTATAAAGTGACTTTTTCTCCTTTTGTTGAAACTGACATCATTGAGGCCTTTGGCTCCATCTGTTTTTAAATGAGCCTTCAACCAGGTGTCTTATTTGTGTGAGGTGTTTGGAATGTCCACATCAATTGTAAGGTCAGCCTCCAGAATGTGAACCATAGGAAGTAGAAGCATGAAAGTTTTTATATATTGAAATGAGCCTTCTCTCATTATGTTCTCATCAAAGTGGAGAAGCTGTTAACATTTTTCCATTGCTCGGCCCAACATAATGGCTCATGCCTGTAATTCCAACTCTTTGGGAGGCTGAGATGGGAGAATTGCTTGAAGTTAGGAGTTCAAGACTAGCCTGAGCAACACAGCAAGTCCCCATCCCTAATAAAATTTAAAAATTAGCCAGGCATGGTGGTGTGTGCCTATACTCCTGGCTACTAAGGAGGCCGAGGTGGGAGGATCACTTGAGCCCAGGAGTTTAAGGCTACACGGAGCCAAGATCACATCGCTGTACTCCAGGCTGGGCAACAGAGCAAGACCCTGTATCAAAAAAAAAAAAAAAAAAAAAAAAGTCTCCATTGCTTTTTACTCTTTCAGAATCCTGCCCATTTAGAGAGTCCCCTCATCATTTGCATACTCTGTTGATCTCTCCCATCTGTGATTCTAAAAATGTAAGCACCTGCCATTGTTTAATGCCACCTGCTCACAGCAAACAGTCCAAGGCATTGCTGTTTTTCTATTTTGCTCTCAGTTCTAGCCTCCCTGTGCAAGCTCTGTCCTGAGGGATGTGGCCACTGCCTTCTCCAAAGCGAGGAGGATGCTCAGAGCCTCTGAATGCCACTGCTCAGATGGTCATCATCACCCACCGGCCTTGACAGTCGTTCCTCCGAGTACCACTGTTGAACCCCTGAGGTCCCACGCTTGACCTCATTAATACAAAAGGGGAGAAAGCTAAGTGAATGTTTTCACAGCCTCCTTTTTCTCCAGGCCAACTGGAGGTTATCAAGGCCAGAGGCTGCTCTCTAGTTCATAAACCTGTTAGGGTATTCGGAGTCATGATTCTCTTATTCAACTGTCTGTGCTTTTCCTTGGGACAACTAATCCCTCAGCGTGACTGGTGGAAGCCGCAGTATTGATTTCTGTGTCTCTCTAAACCTCAGTTGTGTTCAACGCTTGTTAGACATCTGAAGGAATATCCAGTGGGCTCTGGGGGCAATTTGAGAGCCAGGCTCAATAGGCTGCTCTTGAGAGAAGTTTCTGTAAGGTTGCTGGGCAAGCCAGTTGAATGGATTTTTAAATGAGAGGGAGAGAGAGAGGAGAAAGGGAGGGGAAGGAGGGGATGAGAGACAAGAGAAAGAGAAGGGAGGAAGGGGAAAAGATACAAAGGAAAGAGAGAATCAAGAGAGAGGAAAACTAGAAAGGGCAAAGAGAGGGGGAGAAGAAAGAGAAAGGGAGCTTTCTTCTGCTAAGAGAGATCTTGAAGAATTTCCATCTTCTGCTCCTTTTGTCTTCTGTCTCCCTTTGTTAATAAAAGGGGATTTTTTTTTTTTTAATTTTCCTGATCAACACTACCTGGAATGAGAAGAGGGTGTCCCCACGTGTGGCTGGTGCACAGGCTGGGGCGCACCTGTGTGGGTTTGTGACTTGCGTGGACTCTGTCGGGCCTTGTGGTGGCTGCAGCACCCACAGCCCTTGTCCAGGTTTCATCTCTGCTTCTTGGCAAAGGTGGGGGCTTGAGGATCCTCCTGCCGGATCAGATTGAAGCTGTAAGAAAGGCTTATGCACACTGCAAGATTCTCTTTAGTGTTAAGAGAATCTTAAATGAATGCTCATAACAAAAAAAAAAAAAAAAAAAAAAAAAAAAGGAGGCTGGAATCAAGTTTCTTTCCAGGGAATATAACCACGAGGTGAAAGACTGGCGCATTGCATTAAGCCATGAGGGACTTGGCCGTGATGTTTCTCTGCTTTTTGGTATCTGGACCTTGTTGAGGTGCCCACATTGCAAAGCCTCTAGGATTGTCTAGGCCAGTGGTTCTCAACTGGGGCTAATTTTGTATCCCCCTAACCCTGTCCAGAGGACATTTGGAAGTATCTGGAGACATTTTTGATGGTCACAACTGCTGGAGGTTCCAGTAGGCATCTGGAGGGTAGAGGCCAGGGGTGCTACTAAAAATCCTACTATGCACAGGACGGCCCCCTACAGTAAAAAATCATCCCGTCTGAAATGTCAGTAGATCCAAGATTGAGTGACCCTGATGTAAGCTCTGAAGAAGTATGACTTCCCATTTTTTTCTGTCCTATTTGCTCCCCACTTTTACCTCAAACCCTTCTTTCTTCCTCCAGAAACATATGATAGTCACCTCTAGGAGGTTTCTTTAAAAATAAGAGAACAAAAAGGAAAGACAAAGGATGTCCTTATGTCCAGGCCACAACTGCCCAAGTCCTCCTAAACCAACCTCTCTAGGGATGGCCCCAAGAATCTCTATTTTGAAGTTATCCAAAGAACTCTGATACACAACCAGATCTGAGACTTCTGGGAAAAGATAGCTGGTCCCTTCAAGATGCCATCGAGTGTCCAGATGCTGAACATGTCCAGATTTCTTTCAATCAGAAATCTATTTCCTGACTTCTAGAATTGGAGGAGGGTCCACCCATCTGACACAGCCCACAGCCATGCAGGCCCATCTTGTCAGCTCTCCAGCATCACAGTCCCCTTCTCCACCAAAGATTAGAGACTGCTCCAGCATCAATGTGCTGGACACTTCCCCATCACAGCATTCAGAACCAGTAAAGCCTGGACCACTGGTCTGCAAAGTCAAAGAAGACTAGGCCGGTCATATTGGCTCACGCTTGTAATCCCAATACTTTGGGACGCCAAGGTGGACAGATTGCTTGAGGCCATGAGTTCCAGACCAGCCTGGCCAACATGGCAAAACTCCATCTCTACCAAAAGTACAAAAATTAGCCAGGCATGGTGGCATGCACCTGTAATCCCAGCTACTCGGGAGGCTGAGGCATGAGAATCACTTGAACCTGGGAAGTGGAGGTTGCAGTGAGCCAAGATCACACCGTTGCATTCCAGCCTGGGTGACAGAGCAAGATTCTGTCCAAAAAAAAAAAAAAAAAAAAAAAAAAGAGCACCCTTGGCTGTTAGACTCCCAATATCCCATATCCTGGCACCTACAGCCACCTGTGGGCCATACCCACGGGACATCTTTGTGCCTCAGTGTCCTCCAGGTAGAGTCCAGAGGGGCTGCTCAAGTGTTCACATGCTATTTCAAACACATCAAACCTCATCCTTATAATGACCTCATGGAATCTTTATTTTCTACAATGGGGCATTTTAGGGAGTCCTTTTTTTTTTTTTTTTTTTTTAAAGATAGAGTCCCGCTCTGTCACCCAGGCTGGTGTGCAGTGGGGCAATCATAGCTCACCACAGCCTTAAACTCCTGGGCTCAAGCGATCTGGGCTCAAACCTCAGCCTCCTGAGTAGCTGAGACTACAGGTGCACACCACCATGCCCAGCTAATTAGTTTACTTTTTGTCCTTTGTCTTACCAAGTGGCCCGTGGAGCACATTTGGGAAGGAACAATAGCAAAGGGATCACGCCAAACTTGTTAACTAATAAAAGCCAAAGCAATTCATGGTAGTATCTATCACAGTCAAAATAAAGTAGAGACTTCAGATGAGAACACAAATCATTCCGATCTGTAAAATGTTTTCTTTCTGCCACAGAAGAAAGAGAGAGATCATGAGACTACCCTAATTGTTTTTGGTAATTGTCATAGGTGTGCTTTGCTGGGCCAGTGGAAAATTGACTTAGAAGCATAGAACACTTCTCATTACCTTTTGTTTGCTTCTGTCAAATCCTGCAAACATGGTAGACCCTGTAACGTGCACCATGAAATACGGGGCATTTTGGTAAATAAACGGCTAGTCGGCCTGCCCTTTGCAGGCCCAGGTCTCAGCCTGCTCCTTCTGGGCTGGGGCATGTTCTTGGTTTTCCTCTTCATCTGCAGCATGGGCTCTTGCCTCTCGTCATGATCATTACTTTTCCAGAGACTCGGGCCTGCCCCTCATCAAGATTTATATCGCCACATTCATTAGGTGATACAATACTGTCAACAGAATCAGCGGTGGCAGCGGTGGCCTCATTATCTCAGTGGTTAACCCCTGCTTCCCCAGTGTTGGGCCCTGTCAGGGATTTTAAATTCAAATTAAATTTTAATGCGGCAGCTTTGATGTTGGAGGTAGAACTGCCTAGTCAGGAGGTGGCTGGGGATGGAGACTCCATTGTTAATGTTATTTCACCCTCTTATGAACGCCAAGCAAAATGTCCCTGGAAAATGCTTTTTCTCTTCTAGGGGCTGAACAGCAATGTTCGAATGCTATAAATTATTTCAATTTCTGGCTGCAATAATAAATTAAGGAATGTATGTTTCAAATGTATAGATTGTACTAGATTGTCTAAGGACTATCGTAGTAGGCCTCAGATGCTGTATGTGACTCTAGCAGCCGGTGAAAGGACCTCAGTCTGTAAAATAATCATCATCATAATTTATATTTAGAGAGAAAATTAGTCACTTTAGAGACTCTTTGACATTAAAAAGTAATAGCATTCTTTTCTGGAACTTCATCCCCTTGTAGTTCTCCCTGTCCGCACAGATACTGGTGGTGTTTGAGATCTTTAAAAAATACACATAGCTTTTGGTTTCATGCGTTTACAAACTGAAGTGAAATTGTTCTGGTTGTATTCACAGCTCTGCAAAGTAGAGACGTTACCTTATGTCAGGCATCATGATCAGTAATGAAACAAATTTTCACTGTGGTAACTGGCATAGGGTAGGTATTCCCGGAATGTTAGTTTCTCTTCTGCTTACGGCATCTTCCTCGCCTGCCCCCATGCCTGTCTAAGTTGGGATTCTCAGTAAAAACCCGTCAGTTCACATGGCTGAGCTCAGCCTCCATCCATCGGCCTTATAGTTAAGAACATCACAGCTGGTCACTGCAACCCCTTGGTAAGGCCTAGAAGTCTAAAATTTGTTCTGTGAGCTTTCTACTTAATTGCCCTCTATACAATCAGCAGTCTCTCTTAAAATTGTTGATTAAAGGAGTAAAAAAAAAAAAAAAAAACATAAATAGGCCGGGCGCAGTGGCTCACACCTGTAATCCCAGTACTTTGTGAGGCTGAGGTGGGCGGATCACCTGAGGTCGGGGGTTCGAGACCAGTCTGACCAACATGGAAAAACCCCATCTCTACTAAAAATACAAAATTAACTGGGCATGGTGGTGCATGCTTGTAATCCCAGCTACTTGGGAGGCTGAGGCAGGAGAATTGCTTGAACCTGGGAGGGGCAGAGGTTGCAGTGAGCTGAGATCAAACTCCGTCTCAAAAAAAAAATCTGTTTTTTGTTGTTGTTAGAGACAGGGTCTTGCTCTCTCACTCAGGCTGGAATACAGTGACTCATTCATAGCTCACTGTAACCTCAAACTCCTAGACTCAAGCAATCCTCCTACCTCAGCCTCCCACATAGCTAGTGTTACAGGCACATGCCACCATGTCTGGCTAATTTTTATTTATTTATTTTTTTTAGAGACAGGGTCTTGCTATGTTGCCCAGGCTGGTCTCAAATTCCTGGCCTCAAACAATCCTCGACCCTGTCGGCCTCCCAAAGCACTGGGATTATAGGTGTCAGTCACCAAGCCTGGACAAAGGCTAATATGAATTGTGTTCTCATTATGTGCCAGAACTGTGCTAAGTGCTATCTCATTTATTCAGCTGAACAACCCTACAAGATAAGGTTATTATCACACAGACACTTTTCAGAGAAGAAATGGAGGCTCAGAGAGGTTCTGTAACTTGCCCAAGGTCACATAATAAAAGAACAGATTTGAACCTGGTCTGCATATCTCCAAAGCTCATTGGCATTCTCCTTACACTCCTTCTTGTTTCTCTTTTAAAATGAGAAGTCCATGAGGTATCAGGGCTACATCTGTTCTGTTTGACTCCTACATGCTAAAGTAAGCAGGTTGTGGATAGAAGGATTTGGCTTACTTCTACCTTTAATAGTTAATCTTACATTTATAGGTTTACCTACTGAAGCTGCATTATAAACAAGACCAAAAATAGGGGTTGGATACTTGTTGTAAACATACATGTTGGTAGCACTCCTACTGTGTCCATGTCAGATAACAGGGTTACCAGCTGTCTGGGGAAGGACAGTGCTTTTCAACGCACAGGTAGGTTTGTCCTAGGATCAGTGGCTACAGCACCAGGAACATGAGAGGGTTCTTCATCATTAAACACGTGGGCTTTGAGACCTGGGTTTGTATCTTGGCTCCACCACTTGCTAGCTTGGCAACTTTGATCAATTACTTAGCCTTTCTTAACCTCAGTTTCCATATCTTAAAAAATTGTTAATAATCATGCCTGCTTCACATGGCGATTATAAAGTAAATGAGAGGATGCCTCTGAAGCCCTTTGAATAGTAGATGGCCCATGATAGGTGCTTTATTGTCACTATGACGTTGTTCATTGCCATTATCATTGTCAATATCATTATTAGTAGTATTTGTCTTAGACAAATCGATGCAAAGAATCTACCTGTAACCATGATCCAATACATAACTGCCTATCTTAGGTAACAGATCAAGGGTATTAATTCTATTTATACATCTCTCTGAATAAGGGACTGGGGAATAGAGGAGTGAAAAGCAAGAAGGAAGCCATTAACAGAATTGTTATCTGGTAAATTCGTTGGGCCTTGTAATGTACAAGTCTATCTTAAACACTGCTGAAAGAGAGTAATTTTCTAATTGTATTCACATAGATTATCATCATATTCGGACAGTACTGTCCTTGGGTATATCTTCAGAGCGAGTCCTAGAAATGCTGCTGTTTAGCATTCATTTCCCACATCGAGGGCACGGAAGGCCCATTAAAGTTCTGCCATCCTTCCTTTGTGGACTTTATTTCTGCCATCTTCTTAATTCAGTTGTAACATTGCACTTAACCATTATCATACGAGGTCTTAGCTTGTAGTGATGTTTTTAAATGAGAGAGTTTGGACATTTTTATGCTTTTTCAGTTATGTCTCTTAAATGA
Organism: Papio anubis; assembly: GCF_008728515.1. Classification (NCBI taxonomy): domain Eukaryota; kingdom Metazoa; phylum Chordata; class Mammalia; order Primates; family Cercopithecidae; genus Papio; species Papio anubis. The sequence continues at coordinate 18,789,513 of NC_044993.1, read as the reverse complement.
AATTTCATAAGCATTTAGCCAGTGATATGAACCAATTGCCTACATTATTTCCAAACAGAATATGCAAAAGTCAGGATATTGTGGTTTGAAACAGACACAGACACACACACACACACACACGATTGTAATTAAAGGACTAGAACTGTGCATTTCCCTAGGAATGATATATGGACTGTGGCTGAACCATTAGACCCCATCCAGGGAGCCAACAGTGCCTGGGGCACCATTCCTGCTGGTGCCATTGGAATTGGGGGAAGAGCCACAGGTGGCTTTTCCACAGTAGGATTGGAGAAAGCTACTTCCTGCAGAGGAGGTGCCTGTTGGGTAAAGCCCAGCCAGAGCTGTGGTCTTCCTCTGTCCCCTGTTCTTCTTGCTTATGCATCTCTTCCATTGTCACCATCCCTTGTGCCCCCAGTCCCTTGATAAAGTGTGAAAGGGCAGCCACTGCCTTGTCATCCATCCCCTGTCTGGCCCAGGCCCCCACTCCCTGCTTTTTCCTGGTGACCCTCCATCAGCCACTTCACAGCAGCTTCCCATCTGTGCTACTAACTGAAAAGCAAATGGACTTGCTGACATCGTAAACGTTCTTACCCAGTTCTGCAAGTGGAAACCAGGCAACCCTAAAAATTCTGCAGATTGCGCGTGCAAATGGTTGTCAATGTTCAGAAAATGTGCTGAAATGTAGTTGGAGCTTAATTCTCAAAGCCAATGAGAAATGTTTAATAACTGTACAAATTAAACCTTTAAGAAATTCATACCTTACATTCGATACTCTTTCCAAACCAGCAGATGCCCAGCCACTACCAAGTTTTGTTTTCTAACGCTAAAAACAATGAGGAAACAGGACATTGGAAGAGGGAGAAGCAAAGATTCGAAATCATCCCCCAACTGGCTCAGTAGTTGAAGAGTCAAGAGTTGGCCATTCTGGAAGAGTGTAACTGTGGATGTTTGTTTGTTTGTTTGTTTGTTTGTTTTTGAGACGGAGTCCTGCTCTGTCCCCGAGGCTGGAGTGCAGTGGCGCAATCTCGGCTCACTATAAGCTCCACCTCCCGGGTTCACGCCATTCTCCTGCCTCAGCCTCCCAAGTAGCTGGGACTACAGGTGCCCACCACCATGGCCGGCTAATTTTTTTTTTTTTTTTGTATTTTTAGTAAAGATGGGGTTTCAGCATGTTAGCCAGGATGGTCTTGATCTTCTGACCTCGTGATCTGCCCGCCTCGGCCTCCCAAAGTGCTGGGATTACAGGCGTGAGCCACCATGCCTGGCCATGGCTGTGGATGTTGAGACTGATATCTGTCCACAAAGGAAAACCATAAGAATTCATATTTCTGCCTCTTCCATGGCCAATATGAGCTCTTCTGTTTGCATGCTTTGGTCCCAGGCCTGTTTTTTTTCTTGTTCTTTTTTATTTTTATTTATTTATATATTTATTTTGAGTCAGAGTCTTACTTTGTTGCCCAGGCTGGAGTGCAGTGGTACAATCTAGGCTCACTGCAACCTCTGCCTCCTGGGTTCAAGTGATTCTCCTGCCTCAGCCTCCCGAGTAGCTGGGATTATAGGCACTCACCACCAAACCCAGCTAATTTTTGTGTTTTTAGTAGAAACAGGGTTTCACCATCTTGGCCAGGCTGGTCTCAAGCTCCTGACCTCAGGTGATCTGCCCACCTCAGTCTCCCAAAGTAATGGGATTACAGGCATGAGCCACCGCGCCCAGCCCCCCGGCCTGTTTTTAAACTGTATGTTACTGAGCACCATCTTCTTGTATTCTACTGTCTTCAAAATAAGCACATTATCCAGCCCCCCACTCTATAGTTTTAAGAATCCTTGCCGTTGTTTGTAGAAAACTTAAATATGATCGACATGTCCATCCTGGGGGAGAGCGACTGCTTATCTTGGGTGAGGCTTTGAGGTTCAGCATGACATCCATCACCTGGCTGTTCTTATGATCTTTGCAGATGTGGTTCTCAACCTTCTAGGCTAAGAAACAAATGACACCTGCCTTCCAGGAATGGACCCTCCTCCTCTCAGGGACAGACTCCCTTAAGCACATTTGCGAAATAAAACAAGGATAGTTTACAAATGTACAGTACTGTATATATCCAATTGTCATAAACATCCCAACACAACAAGCTCTGTCACTAAAATCAGAATCCAACTATAAATGTATTAATTTACAGTGAGAATAACTTTTCCAGAAACTAGATATTTCAGAGTTTTAATATTGAGCTTTGTTTTTTTGGCATAATGACTTAGAAAGCCAAGGAATAATGCAAAGGTTTTCTAGTGAGCATTGAATCTGATCAAAGTAAAACAGATGAAACAAATGTACAATGGAAGGTCTTGCCAGTGACCCCAAGTCCCCGAGGTCTTTGGCCAGCGCTCACTGAATCTTTATCCACGTTGACTTTGCCAATAATACTTGAATACTGCTTCAGCTCTAGTGAATGGTTCTTACTAGGTGCTGGCAATGCTGGTCTCCGTGCATCACCTTGCCCTGTGCTGCCCAACCCTGACCTACTCTGCTTCTGATGGACACATTCTTCTATTACATCCAACAGGCATGGCCACGCTGGCCTGGGCTTTAGTCTGTCTCTTTGAAGTGACTGTGTCCAGAAAGAGTTAAACTTTAAAATCCACACTCCTTTAATTCATTTTCCTCATTCCCAGACCCATGGGGGAATCTTCTCACTATTGTCTTCATGCACCAATAGCAGAAAATAGAGAATAGAAGATAGTTAATTAAACTACAGGGACATTATAGGCACCAAAATCTTAAAAGTACTATTTATAATGATTTCTGGCTTTCATTTAAATTTGTAATCCCCTTCCTAGAAATTCCAGTGGAAACTCCTAGTTCTCCTCCTGCAAATCAGTCAATCTTTGCCCTCTTGGTGTTGGGTGCTTCATCAAGGGCTTTGTGGAGTTGTTTCCTGGTCTAGCGGGATTCAGAGTCTTGTTCATAGCCTGTTTCCCAAACTTTTACCAGCTGTGACTCCGGTGTTGCCCGGGTATTCTCTCTCAAAAATTCTAACTTTGCAGTGATTTATTACACCTGCCTCTGATGTGATTCTCGTCCCCATCCCCATCTCCTCATCCAAACGTATGTTCCTCTTCTGGTAGGTTGGTCTAAAACACATGCAGCAACTGGGTTTGAAGGTGGGTTCTACCTTTAGACACAGCATAGTGTCTCTGTCCTTTTGTTTCAAGGCAGTTAGGACAGCCTCTCTCGGGAGGCCACGTGCTTTCATGGTAGATGCCATCTCTGAATCCCAGGTGTGTTGACTTGGCTTCTTCCAAAACTCTCAGCAGACTGTCTGCCTTCTTCAAAATTCAGGTCCCCTATAGAACATACCAGAAAGTTTCTGCTTCCAGCCCGAGGAATACCTCCTACCTTTAGTCCATAAACAGAACAAAGATGACTGATGTGTCTTGGAATCAAGCCTACCTGGGCTCAAGAGGCCACCCCTCACCATGGCCTCAGGCTCTCCCTTGTGACCCATCAGGAACGCCATCCCCTTCTTATGTGTAGCACCCACCACACACACACACACACACACACACACACATATCACACAATAAGAAGCATTCGCACCAAGGGAAGAGCTGGGCAATTTCTCTTAGAAGCTTCAGGAAAATGTTTTACCTTAAGATTTGAAAGGAGCTGATGGACATAAAAGATCCTTTTTCAGGTGATTATTCCATTCCCTCCAGAATTTACATATTTTGAGTTTTCATTTTAGCCTCCTAGAAGTGTTCTACTAAAATAAAACCTGGCATTTCTATAAACTAACTCACAATGTCAAGGGGTTCTAGATTTGGGCTGGAAGTTAAAGCCACAGAATGCTGCCATGGACCATCACCCTGGAGTAGGGAAGGTCAGAACTTCTTTGCAGGCTCTGAATACCTTAGCTGCAGGCCTGAGACATCCTAGCCATCTCCCTGGAGAAATATCTGTACCCAAATGTCACACCCTGTGCTGTGCTCGGTAAAGTACACTAATCACAGCCAAGGTCATTAACCTGCCCTGATTCCACTTCTTTCTCTTGTTAATAATAAGTTTCCTTCTTTCTTCTAACATGGGCAGTGTTTCCCTTTGATTTGTTTTATTTTTGCTTTTAGGGTTTTCTCCCCAGTCTATACAACTATCTATAAGATAAGTAACATAATGAAATTGCATATGGTCTTAAATGACTTCTCAGAACCTCACTAATACCAATACTTAGAAACTTCATTTCTAGGCATGCCCTCTGCTTACCCAGAGGGGAGGTACAGAGTGCTCTATTCAGACCATTTCTACAAATGTACATAAAACATTATCAAACAAAGACAAAAGTGAGATGCTTGCCAAGTGACTAGCACCCAAAAGTTCTTTCCAGAGTATGTGGCATACTCAGAGGCAGCCCCCAAGCCAGGCCCTGTTAACCTTGGCAGTTTATATAGATCTCTCATGTAGAATGATCAAAAGCATCTTCTCAGAAGCCTATCCAGCCTTCTAGAAATGGCCATGATGGCTCATGACAGATTCTGGGCAAGGCATGTAGTTAAAGGGACCTGCCTATTCCTTCAGGGACAATACAGCTGCTCACCAGGTGCTTAGACCTCTTCTGGTGGCCGTCCATTACAGAGAGGGAGAGGCGAGAGAGCAGATGCCATTCACACTTCAGGCTTTCTAATCAGGGGTGAACAGATGCTCTCCTGAACAACTCCATGTTGAGATGCCATTAATGTAAAAATTAGTGTTTTTTTCTTTCTGCCAGAATGCGGGATTTACATGATCCTTCGCACGTGTCTCTGGAGGACTGGGGTATAATCTCATAACCAGCAAGGAGCAAATAAACCTTCATTCCAGAGAAAATGTTCAAGTACCTGGAAACTCTGAGAGCTTTTTTTCACTAGCAGCTCCCCAGATTCCTCAACCCTGCCGTCCCTTTGATGATGGCCATGATGATGCCCTCCCTTTGATGATGGCCCAGCTGTACCCTAGGCAGCCAGAGATGTCAGTGGGGATGAAGAAGGGGTAAAGCCCGTGTCTAGGTGAACATATACAGAGTTGATGTGGGGTTTGATTGTCAGGAAGCCTAAACCATGGGTACCGTTGGAAGGAGAATGGGTTAATTCTACAGACATTGAGAGCACTTGGGCATCAGGTTCACAAACTGTACTTCTGTGCTGTGGGGTTTGGTTGGATTGGGTTTGTTGTGGCAGGCGAGGTCAACTTGATTGACTAGAAGGTGTTTGTAATGGCTTTACATCTTCTGAGCCCTCCTGATCTGCTGCAGATGTCGTCAGCCCTGGTCAGAAGGTTCTCATGATGTTTTTTCCCAAGGCCATGTTTTCTAGTTCTCTATGTTCTGCATTTCCCATTTGCTCCCAAAAGATCCTCCTGGCTTATGCTTTGAATATAAATTTACCCCGCTAACCAAAGTTTCTTCATTCTGCCAACACAGCTAAGCCCCCAAGCTATCTGGGAACTTGAAAAATAGACTGAGAGGCTGGTGGCTCTGCAAAGCACCTTTGTGGCTCTTTCCTCCTCTGTCTACCCTGAAACCCAAAAAGCATCAGGGAAGGGGGCAGGCCCCCATTGAAAGCCAGGCACCTTTGTGATGTGTAGCATAATAGAAGAAACCCATCTCACTGTTGGTCCCACGCTCCGAGCCCATGCCCAGTTGGGGTCCTTTTCCAGCTCTCTTCCCTGTCCACCTCTGTTTCTCCTGGAAACCTACTAGGCTGAAACCTACAAGTTAGACTTCAGGCTTGGAACATTTTCAGCTGAGGACCCCATGGCGTCCTCGTTCTGTTGCATTCAGCAGGCCCCTGCCCACCCTAGGACTTTTGCACAGGCTCTTCCCTCTGCCTGGAACACCTTTTCACCTGCTTCATGCCAACTCATCTTTTCCATCTCCACTTTACTGTGTTTTTTTAGAGGAGCCTTTCCTGACCTCCCAGATGAGCTCCAGTCTTTCTATCAGGTTCTCGTGGTGCTGAACTTTGCAGTTTTATACTCACTTCCCATCGTTTGGTCAGGGGCTGTTGGTTAGGGAATTCACTAAGCTGTAATCCCCATCAGGGAAGGCGCAGGGTCTATTTGGACTCATCCCTGATTCCCCTGTGCCTAGCCCTGGGGAATATGGCGAGCACTCAGTGAATACTGTTTGAAACCTTGTGATTTACAGAGATGAGCTTATATTCTTAGTTCATATATAAATGTCTGTATTTGTGTGTGTGTATGTGTGTGTGTGTGTGTGGTTATTTCTGTCTAACACCTGTCACTTCCACATTATAATCTTCACATTAGAATTGAAGCTTAGAAAACACCTTTCATCAGCACCCCTGAAGGGGGCACCCCAAAGGGGCCCCACGTAACTTGGCACAGGGGGCCTGGTGTGGACACCCCACCCAACAAGGCTTTCTGCAAAGCCCCTTCCTCTCACACTCCCTCCTGGATTCCTGGTTTGTAGCCACATTTTGGTGCACCTGGTAGGGTCTCTTGCTCTCCTGGGGGCGCACCAGAATGGTAAATGGGTGGTGGTTTTGTCTCATTAGCCACCACTTACCAGTAGGACTGAGACCAGCCGCCCTGGCTTTGCCGAGCGGGTGTGGTAGGAAAGGATGATGCAGCTCCTGCTTGGGGATGGCCCTCAGGGTGCCCTGGGGACAGGACTTGGACTGCCAGCCTAGGACCTCAGCTGTGGATTAGAGAGTAGCAGCTCTGAGCTGCCGAGAAATGTTTCATGTGCCCCATCCCCTCCTTGTTAGAGATACATGTCTGGGGCTGTTCACATGGGGTGCAAAGCCAGGAGGTTCTTTCTCCACCTCGAAAACACACAGCTGGGCTCCCCTGAAGATGCTGTTTTGAGTCACCCTCTTACATCCCCACCAAAAGGGTAGAGTAATTGCTGATGAGGGAACCACCTACCTCCCCCTAGCCTGCCCTTGCTCTGAATGACTGGAGCGGGAACACACACATATAATGAGTTACAGGAGCTTTAAATCACCAACTAAAACCACACGCTCGATTTCCCCTTTGGAGGGGTGTTCAGCCAGACACCGGCATTTTCCTCCCCAGCCACACGGTTTTTAAATATTGCATTTCAAATAGGAACCAGCCAGCGATCAGAGGACCTCTCCCATTTTAGGAGAGGAGTCCCTCTTCAGTCCTGGCCTTCAGTTCATCCACTTTCTGCTTTCCTTTTGAAGGAATCGGGTTGATTCAGTACTTTGGGGACTTGGTGACATTAATTTATCTGTTTTATGTAACACAAAGTCGTTATTAACAGCATCCTAGATCATAAAAAAGGTATAACAAGAGACAAAGAGGGTTTTTTTTTTCCCCTTGAAGATAATAGCAGTCTTGCTGAAGAAGAGAGGGGTCGCGGAGCCGCTCTCCGATTGGTGGCTTAGACCCCGCATTGACATTTCTGCAGTTTCATCAGAAATTCTAAATAATCCATGTGAAAACGGGCGGTTATTTACCGAAGATATACGCACTGCATGTGCCCGTAATGCACTGAAGACATAATCTTGGCTCTCAGAGCTGCCTTTTGTGTAGGGCAGCAGCAGCTGCTGCAAAAGCCTCAAACGAAGCAGTCCAAGACATCTGGGGGAAACTGAGTTTGGGGGCAACAAATATGAGGGCTTGATAACATGAACGGTAAAGAAATCCATCTCCACTGTGGACAGCGGGAGGAGTCGCTAAGTAGGCACATCTGGACCACATCACAGAGCCTAGACCCAGGGCCTTTTTGTTTTTTCCAAGCTGGTTCTCATTTTCTGTAGGTGAAGAAAAGCATCTTCAGCTATCAGTGCAGGGCCAGATCCTGTGCGATCTCGTCCCGTCCATTTTGTCAGTGCCCATCAGCAAGGAGGTTTCAGCACCTGGCCTTCCTTTTCCTTCTTACGCTAATAGGACGGGATCGAGAAACAACCACATGGAGGGATCGAGAGTCCAGCGTCTGTCTGGGACTGGGATTCTGCAATCCCCTGGCTGGATTTTTTTTTGGGAAATAATTACAGCTGCTTTCAAAGGTCCCCTTTCCATCTTCTTCCCACCTCTCCACCCCCAGCCTGCAAAGTCCCCCTTCTCTCCCTCCCTCCCTCCATGGGGTGACGGGCAGGAGAGGCTGATAAAGAGCCAGACCCCCACCCTCCTCCTTGGCTCCCCGCTGAGATTGAACGGCTAAGAGCAAATGTGCAGGGTCAGAACATTAATGGGGGCACAGGCAGTCCATCTCCGCCGGCCCAGATGCTGGGGACGCTCTCCATCCTGTGAGAGGGAGGAACGGAGAGGAGACAGCAAGGTGGCTGGGAGGAGGGCCCCTCCTGAATGGGGACGTTTGTTTTCCTGGATTTTCATGAGCCTGCTGCTGGTTCACACCCACACAGCCGCACACCAACCCTCACATCCACACAATGACCTACATACCCACATATCAGCCCACACAGCCGCTCACCAACCCACATCCACACACATCCACACAATGACCCACACACCCACATATCAGCCCACACAGCCACTCACCAACCCACACACAGCCACACACCAACCCACACATCCACACAATGACCCACACACCCACATATCAGCCCACTCAGCCACTCACCAACCCACACAGCCACACACCAGCCCACACAGCCACACAGTCACACATCAGCCCACACAGTCACCCACCAACCCACGTATCCACACAATGATCCACACACACCCACACACCCACACATCAGCCCACACAGCCACTCACCAACCCACACAGCCACACACTGACCCACACAGCCACACATCAACCCACACACCCACACATCAGCCCCACACAGCCACACACCAACCCACATAGCCCTCACCAACCCACGCAACCACACACCAACCCACGCAACCACACATCAACCCACACACCCACACGCCAACCCACACACCCACACACCCACACATCAGCCCACACAGCCACACACCAACCCACATAGCCCTCACCAACCCACACAGCCACACACCGAAAGCCACATTGTGCCATACATTAATCACTCCACACACCCACACACCGACCCACACACCCACACATCAGCCCACACAGCCACACACCAACCCGCATAGCCCTCACCAAGCCACACACCAACCCACTACACCCACACACCAACCCACGAAGCCCTCACCAACCCACACAGCCACACACCAACCCACACACCCACACACCAACCCACGTAGCCCTCACCAACCCACACAGCCACACACCAACCCACACACCCACACACCAACCCACGTAGCCCTCCTCAAGTACTCAACCTGCCAGAGCCACACTAACCCACATTAGCCACACACACCAACCCACACAGCCATACAGCCACACACCAACCCACACAGCCACACACCAACCCACACAGCGATACAGCCACACAGCCACACACCAACCCACACAGCGATACAGCCACACAGCCACACACCAACCCACACAGCCACACACCAAACCACAGCCACATACCACCCACACACCCCACAGCCACACACCAACCCACGCACCCACACAGCCACACACTGACCCACACAGCCACACACCCACACACAAACCTGTACTGCCACACACTGACCCACACAGCCACACACCAACACACAAACCTATACAGCCACACACCGGCACACAAACCTATACAGCCACACACCAACCCACACAGCCTTACCAAGGAGACCAGGGTCTGGAACACTCTTCCTATTCACCAACTGCACGATTTGATTTCAGATCAAGTCTTGTACTTAAGGTCACAGCTTGGGGTATTTGAAGAACATACTTGACGGGGGTTCATAGAGCCATTTCCCTAATTTGGAGCCGCCCAATCTATAGGGTTCTGAATTGTTGCTTTTCCCAAGGTTACTTCGCTTGATGATTTTTGTGCAGCTTTGAAAATCAGATTTATTCCTAACAGAGCTTTCCTCTGGGGCTGTTGTTCCATTACTGTTTTTATTATTTATCTGTATGGGTGTGACTGCAGGAGGAGGGGGAGAGGGGCATGTGTGTGAGAGAGAGAGAGACAGAGAGAGAGAGAGGGAGGGAGAGACCATGGGAGCTGCGGAGGGAAGAATTGGTTGGCCCCGTCTAAAGCATTTGTATGAAGTCCCTTCCAGAAATGTGTTTACATGACAGACTGTCTCAGATCCAGCGAGGCAGAGGCTGCTTTTCTGCGCATATTATGAATTCCAAAATGTATAATAAATACGAGTTTTACAAAAGCAATATGTGTTTTAAAATATAATATATGCAAACAATCTTATAAATCACCAGACTTGACACTAGTCAGCCAGAGAGGCTTCTGGGGAAATGGTGTTGTGCGGGTGCGTGTGTTTTTAATAATGTAAAAATATGTGTAATATGTTTGAAAAACAACAGCCAAAAACCCCTTCTACCTGCCAACTTTACAATACTTATTTCCCCAGAGCCAGCTGTATCCTAGACTCTCAGAGAAATAACAGAGGGCTTAAATAAAAAGTGTAAATATGAGTAAGATGTAAAAGCTCCACCCATCTCGGATATATTTCCCTGATGGACATGACCAGCCAAGACTTCATATGTCAAAAAATATGCATTTCATAGTCTTCATGCAGAGGTTTCTGTAATATTAGTACATGAGGTAGAGCCACAGATGGCAAGAGAGGGGAGTTTCGTCAGATCCCCGGTCCCGACGCACCCCACAGAGCCTCATGCTGTCATGGTGTGTTAAGGGCTAAATGTCAACCCAGAGTATGAATTTTGTGCCCTTTGTCAGCTGACGACACCCTTTGGATATTTTTTCATGCCCACTTTTAGTATTTAATGGTTTAATGGCGCTCTCCTGGTGTTAGGTGGTAATGGTCACAATGGGATTTCTGACTCACACAATTACCTTCTACCAGATCCCTTAATCTCTTCAAGTGGTTATGTGGACCTCATCGCCTTGTCGGTACTGCCTCACAGAGCATCGGTATCCTAATCCTAATCCAAGGTTGTCTACCATTCCTCCCACCCCACCAAAACTAGCAAAGAGAACCACCATTTCTCAAGTGTTGCAACCAAGTTTTCAACACAGGAACGAGACCAGCTCCCAAAGGAGGTAAAACATATTTATAAAGAAGAACTCTTTTACCAAGTGCATGCTGCTAGCCTGGGCAACAAAGGGAGACCTCATCTCTACAAAAAAGATAAAATTTTAAAAGCATTAGCCAGGCGTGCAAGCTACTTGGGAGGCTGAGACAGGAGGATCCGTTGAGCACAGGAGTTTAAGGTTACAGTGAGCTGATCCCGCCGGCACTCTCCAGCCTGAGCAACAGAGAGAGACCCTGTCTTAAAAACAAAACAAAAACGAAGCACCCTGGCAGGAAAAAAAAAAAAAAAAAGAATATATGCCTATTTAGGCGAAAGGATACTCATTCCAGTGTTGATCATAGTATTGAAAAAATAGAAGCAAAGTAAATTCCCAAGAAGGAGAGATTCTTTAAATAAGTTATGGTACATCTGTGCAGTGGACTACTATGCAACCATTGCCAAAAAAAAAAAAAGAGACTTATAAAAGTTTTCATGATATATTCGTAAAGGCAAAAAGCAGTTTATAAAGCAGGCCAATTTGAGAGTATTTCACACTCTGTGACATATGTTATTGCTATCATGTATTACTTATTGATGGCTGCAAAGTGCTACATATTCAGTATGAGTCCATTTTAATGTTAATGTTTTAGTATTAATAATAATACATTTCACATATATTCGTATTTTATATAGATTTATATTTTGAAGAATGTATCTAGAAATGTTAACATTAGTCATCTTGGGATAGTGGATTCAGGATCATATTTATTTTCTTTCTTTCTTTTTTTTTTTTTTTTTTGAGACACAGTCTCACTCTGTCGCCCAGGCTGGAATACAGTGGCATGATCTCGGCTCACTGCAACCTCTGCCCTCCGAGTTCAAGCAATTCTTGTGCCTCAGCCTCCCAAGTAACTGGGATTACAGGCGCCTGCCACCATGCCCAGCTAATTTTTGTATTTTTAGTAGAGATGGGGTTTCACCATCTTGTCCACACTGCTCTTGAACTCCTGACCTCATGATCCACCTGCCTCGCCCCCTCAAAGTGCTGGGATTACAGGTATGAGCCACCGTGCCCAGCCAGGATCATATTTATTTTCTTCTCTTTGCCTATCCGCATTTGTTTCTGCAGTGAATAAAAACTGTTTTTCAAAATAAGAGGGCTTTTTTGAGACAGAGTCTCACTCTGTTTCCCAGGCTGGAGTGCAGTGGCACGATCATATCTCATTGCAAATTCAAACTCCTGGGCTCAAGCGAGGCTCCCGTCTCTGCCCCTGGAGTAGCTGGAATGACAGCCATGTGCCATCATGCCTGGCTACTTTTCTTCTTTCACTTTTAGTAGAGATAAGGTCTCAGTATGTCATCCAGGCAGGTAATAAGAATTTTAAAATGTATTTTAAAAGTATTTTTGTGGCCTAGGAAAATAAGCTGACACTTAAATGTTTAAGTGTACCTACCATGTTCATAAAAGGAGCAGGCGGTAGAAACAGTACTAAGTCAGCAGGTGTCATTACAACATGCCTGTGACCTCTTACTCCATTAGGGAAATGTCATCGGTGGATCCGCATGTTTTCTTATTATCTGGGTCCCCCGTTAGTTGATAGTCATCCCAGTAGCAGGCCTTGAGAATTGCAGGATGAAGCCAGTATCAGATTCCAACCTTCACGTTCTTACATACAAAAAAAAAAAATAGATCATGGCTGGGAGGGGTCAAAATGACCCTTTCCCCTTGGTCTTGAAATAATTGTAAGTGAAGGAAAGGGCTCAACACATGTCCTTGGGGATGGTCATCATCCTCTTTTCTCTTCACTGGCCTGCCCAGGACTTTATACCTCATTGTCATACCATCAGTAAGCGAAATGACCTCAGAAAGCAATACCAAAACGAGGACGAGAATAACATTGGTAAATGTAAATAGTTGCCTGGAAGCACGTGTCAGCAAAGTTTTCTTGGAACACAGCCATGCTCATGAGTTTACCTATTGTCTGTGGCTGCTTTTGTAAGGCTGTGGCAATGGAGAAGTTGAGAGTTGAGCAGTTAGCCAGCAGCTCACAAACCCAAAATACTGGCCATCTTGATGCTTTATTATAGATTTATTTATTTGTTGTTTGACTTCTCTGTCTGAGATGTAATGTCCATGAGGGCAGGAATGTGGTTTCCCTAACAGGCCTTTCCCTAACTTTAAGAATAGTGCCTGGCACAAAGTAGATGCTCAGTAACTCAATATTGAACGAAGAAAACTGAACAAAAAAATGACAAATGAAGGACTTAATCTGGAAGAAAACATAAGCCAAGAAAAGGAAGACAATTTTATGCAACTGCACATGTTGTTAAAGAATGAAATAACATACATAGTTTAAAGGAAACAAAAGATTATAAACAATGAAACAAGAATAAAAGAAAGACCGCAGAGTTAAAGAAGAAACTGAGGGCTAAAACAACACTACCATAGAACTGGTAGATAAATTAGAATAGCAAAGACTGAAATACAATTAGCTACCTTAAAATTCTGATATAAAGAAAAGGCTTAATTTAATCGCAGTGAGTGTAGAGAACACAAGGCAAAGCAATAAGAGACAATGTAATCAATATGGAAGACAGTCAAAAAGTGATCAATATAAAAACAACTGATGTTCCTGAAGTAGAGAACTCACCAATGAAAAATCCTTCAAAGATAGAATAGCCAGAAGATTTCCCTAAAATAAAGAGATAACAGCATTACAGATAAAAAGCAAGTTAATAATAGACTTGTAGAGAAATACTAACCTTAAGCTATATGCTGGTTAAAATTTGTAACCTTGAAAACAAAGAAAAATTGTGTAGATTTCTAGGCAGAAAATGCAAGTCACCAACAAAGGATCACCATCCTTCCAGGATGAAGATCAAATAACCTCTTGGCTTTGCCAAACCATTGCTTACTGATGAATAAGGGGGTAAAGGTTCCTCAGGACTGAAATAAGAAATGCACCTGTGGAATGGGGGAAAAACACAAAGGTAAAAGTTTGTTAACTTTGCAAACAATTTCTGGAAAAATACAAGATGCACACAAACGCACACACATAATTTGTGGACTTCAGTTTTCTTTAGAATTGCAATTAGTTTTTCTCACGTTATGTGTCATTTTGGCATTTTGGATTCCTTTGAGGTAGCTTTGTGCTGTGATTCTTAACGAATTCTCATTTAGTTGTCCCTAAACTTGGCTTCTCCATGTCTGGCCCCAAAACAGGCCAAGTAATCAGGTATGCTGCCTCTGCAACCCCTGATGATATTCATATTCTCTGATTAGTGTGTTCCACAAGCCTTTTGTTTGTTTGTTTGCTTTTCTTAAACCACTTAATTGAGATGTGATTGGCATATAAAAAGCTATACATATTTAATATATAACCTTATGATCAGTTTGGGGATAAATAAACATCCATGAAACCCTTACCATCATCAAAGTTATAAACATATCTGTCACCTCTCAAAGTTTCCTCCCATGCCCTTTATTATGACTGTTGTTGTTTGTTTTGTTAAGATGACTTAACACAAGATGTACCCTCTTAGCAATTTTAAGTACACAATACAGTACTGTTAGCTATAGGCACTAGGCACAGTATTGTTAGCTATAGCCTTAGCTATAGGCACTAGGCTGAAACTTTGTACCCTGTAACCATCACTTCCCAGTCTTCCCCTTCCCCCAGCCCCTGCAACCACCATGCTACTCTCTGCTTCTATGAGTTTCACTCTTTTAGGTTTCACATATAGGTAATATCATACAATATTTGTCTATCTGTGTCTGGCTTATTTCACTTAACATAATGTCCTCTGGGTTCATCCATGTTGTCACAAATGGCAGGGTTTCCCTCTTTTTTAGGACTGAATAATATTCCATTGTGTATATACACCACAATTTCTTCATCCATTCATCTATCAACTGACATTTAGATTGTTTTCATATCTTGTCTATTGAGAGTGCTGCAATGAACATGAGAGTGCAAATATCTTTCCACCATACTGATTCCAATTCCTATGGATACATACCCAGTAGCAGGATTGCTGGACCACATGGCAGTTGTATGTTTAATTTTTGGAGGAATCTCTATACTATTTTCTTTCTTTCTCTTTTTCTCTCTTTCTTTCTTTCTCTCTTTCTTTGATGGAGTTTCCCTCTTGTTGCCCAGGCTGGTGTGTAATGGCACACTCTTGGTTCACCACAACCTCCACCTCCCAGGTTCAAGAGATTCTCCTGCCTCAGCCTCCCACGTACCTGGGATTACAAGCATGCGCCACAACGCCCGGCTCATTTTTTGTATTTTTATTAGAGATGGGGTTTCTCCATGTTGGTCAAGCTGGTCTTGAACTCCCGACCTCAGGTGATCTGCCTGCCTCGGCCTCCCACAGTTCTGGGATACAGGCGTGAGCCACCGTGCCTGGCCACCTCTATACTGTTTTCTATAATGGCTGTACCAATTGACAGTCCCTCCAGTAATATACAAGGTTTTCCTTTTTCTGCATCATCACCAACACTTATCTTTAAAAAAAAAAAAAAAAAAAGAGTCATCCTAACTAGCATGAGGTGATACCTCATTGTGCTTTTGATTTGCATTTCCCTGATGATTAGTGATGGTAAACGCCTTTTCCTGTGTCTGTTGGTCATTTGTATGTCTTCTTTGGAGAAATGTCTATTTAGATCTTTTGCCCATTTTTTAATCAGGTCATTTGTGCACTTTTTTGCTATTCAGCTATATGAGTTTTTAATGTATTTTGGATATTAAACTCTTACCAGATATATGGTTTGCAAATATTTTCTCCCATTCTATAGGTTACCTTTTCATTTTATTTACTGTGCAAAAGCATTTTAGTTTGATAGAGTCCCACTTGTTTATTTTTGCTTTTGTTGTCTGTATTTTTGGTGTTATATCCAATATCCCTATGTTCCCCTATGTTCTCTTCTAAGAGTTTTATGGTGTCAGGTCATTTAAGTCTTTAATCCATTTTCAGTTGATTTTTTTAGTACGGTGTACAACAGGAGTCCAGTTTCATTCTTTTGCATGTGTATGTCCAGTTTCCCCAACATCATTTATTGAAGAGACTGTCATTTTCCTATTGTGTATTCTTGCTACCCTTGTTAAAATTTAGTTGACCATCTATACATGGGTTTACTTCTGGGCTCTCTATTCTGTTCCATTAGTCTATGTATCTGTTTTTTACAAATCTTACCGTCATGCATAGTTGTTATCACAGACTACAAGAGCATCTTAGGTACTTTTTAATTTGTTGCAGTGTCTTATTTATGGAGCTAGTGATTGCTTCATTTGCTCAGTTGCAGGACTCTGCTCTGAGAGAAACAGGGTTAATATTCCGTGCAACCTCCTTCAAGCTGCAGCTGTATGTCTTCATGTCTTCAGCCTGTTCTGCTTGAGAGATGAGTTCTAGTGCCTGTCAAGCTTCTAACTACAAAGAATAATACCATTGTTGAAAAGATCCAAAACTACGTGAATGAAAAGACCTCATTGCCTTTACAATGCCGTATCAGACATGAGAAATGTACAGACAAAAGAATCACTCAGTACCGACACCTTAGAGAGTCTGCTAGCACTTTCCATTGGGTTCCTCGTTACCTTTGTCTTAAAATTATTTTCTCAATATAAAAGATGCAATATTCCACTGAATATGAGCTCATTCTTTTTTCTTTATAACCATAAGATAGTATGTCACTTTCAGATCCCTAATATATGGTAAAATGTAAATATATTGTATACTTCTGACCCCTAGTAGGATAAAATACCCAATAATTTATGGGTATTTTATGTATGACAGATATATTAATCTTTGGGATGTTTGATAACAAAAACCTGATTACTATCTGGGACTCAGTTTTCTGAAAACTCCTTGGAGGGAAAAAACCAATACCTTTGATAGGTTCCTTGGGTCAAAACTTCTGTCCTAGCTTAAAATTTGTGCAAAATGAATTAACTCTAAGGTGAGAAAAAAAAAAATCCCTAAGATGATTAGCATTGTAATTTGTAAAGATTATAAAAAGAATGCATAGACAGGAAGTTTAAGACTGTAAAGGAAGATATATTACATTTAACTGAGAAGTATGGGATGCCCCCTACTTAGTAGTAGAAAAAACAGAAGACAGGTGAAAATTTTTTGAAGCTGTCCTGCTAAGAGGTGAAGCCAGCTGGACTTCCTAGGTCGAGTGGGGATCTGGAGAATTTTTCTGTCTTACAAGAGGATTGTAAAATGCACAAATCAGCGCTCTGTAGCTACAAGGGGATTGTAAAATGCACCAATCAGCACTCTGTAGCTAGCAAGAGGATTGTAAAATGCAGCAATCAGCACTCTGTGAAACGCACCAATCAGTGCTCTGTAAAATGCACCAATCAACACTCTGTAAAAAGCACCAATCAGCAGGATCCTAAAAGTAGCTAATCGCAGAGAGGACTGAAAAAAAGGGCAATCTGATAGGACAAAAATGGAACATGGGAGGGGACAAATAAGGGAATAAAAGCTGGACACCTCAACCAGCACAGGCAACTGGGTCGGGTCCCCTTCCACAGTGTGGAAGCTCTGTTCTTTTGCTCTTCACAATAAACCTTGCTACTGCTCACTCTTTGGGTCCATGCCATCTTTAAGAGCTGTAACACTCACCTTGAAGGTCCGTGGCCTCATTCTTGAAGTTGGCGAGACCACGAACCCACTGAAAGGAACCAACTCTGGACACACTGCAAGCAAGCAACCAACCACAGCTTACTTCCTCCATCATTACACTTTACCAAAAACATGAATGCTGGGATTAACTCACACTTCTGACTGTCTGAGACTATAGTGATAAAGTTGATGAACAAGAGATTTTCTGCAACAGCAGTAACAAAAACTTTATTTTAACTTAGAATATCAAGATTCTTATTTTTGTAATTATTTAGTTTGAGAAACTTGGGTTTAAATGATCATTTACCAAATTAATGGAAAAGAAAAAAGTATCCAAAAATATTCCCTTTTGGACACAAAAATGTAAATAGACTGGTAGGGCTTAGATTTGTGTCCTCACCGAATTTCATGTCAAATTGTAATCCCCAGTATTGGAGGTGGGGCCTGGTGGGAGGCGACTGGACCATGAGGACAGATATTCCCCTCGCTAATATCATTGTGATAGTAAGTGAATTCTCATGAGATGTTGTTGTTTAAAGGTATATAGCACCTTCCGTCTTTCTCTCTCTCATGCTCCTGCCTTGTAAAACACCTTGCTCCCTCTTTGCCTTCCACCATGTTTGGAAGCTCCTTGAGGCCTCCGCAAAAGCCAAAACCACTATATTTCCTGTATAGCCTGCAGAACCGTGAGCCCACTAAACCTCTTTTCTTTAAAAATTACTGGGTCCCAAGTATTTCTTTATAGCAATGCGAGAATGGATTCTCGCAGAGATATTTCCCTTTCCACCATAAGCAAGGCAGATGAATTCAAAGATGAGTGAATCAGAAAATCTTCACTGACGACTTCCCCAGCTTTATTAGGTACATTGGTGACCTACAGACAGAAATGCTTGCATTGGGTGACATCTACAAAGCAGACAAAGTCATGAGAATTTAATTCATCTACAATTTGGGGAGTTATTCTCCTCTATAAATGGTAGCCCCTGAGGATAAATACTATAATACTTTCAGATTTTAATAAAGATTTCATCTACCCAGTAAGAAAGACAAATGGGAGGACACATAGAGCTAAAATCCAGAGAGCCTGGCCCTGCTGTGGGCCTCTGGAGACACAGTGGTGCCCTTGAGAATGATTTGTCATCTGAGGCAAGGTTGGTATTAAGTAAACCCGGGGTGACTTTCAGTTCATTCTGAAAATTAAATATTTTCATTAGATAGAAAACAAGGACATCAACATGCAGTTTGTCAGCCCTGAGATTTGTCATGATTAAAATGCTGAGATCGTGCCAGCCATGTTTTGTAAGTCAACTTAGCAAGTGTTTGTCAAGCCCTTAGCAAGTCCTTTGGAGAACATTTTTTAAAGTGTGAGGCATATTCACTCATCTTAAGGAGCTTGCCAGTACGTTTAATGAAAATAACTCAGGATACCCAAAAATGTATCATGTAAATTAACCAGTTTCTCAGTTTCTATAGAATCTCTCCTTTAGAAAACATGGCATTTTGTCCATGTCTGACCTCTTCTAATAGGGAGAAATTCCTCCTAAACCGTGGAAGGTAGAAAGGAACATGGCAGAGGAGAGTTTCAAGGACGCCACAGTCTGACTTAGCCCATATGATAGAAAGTTTGTCTCATCCCCAAACATCCTTTCTCCTTATGTAATCGACTATTTCCCACATTCATGGACAATTTAACATTTGTCTTGAGTGGTTCCCCTGTGAGAATATGAAAGCATTACTACCTTTGAAGAAATAAGAAAATAACCACAGCAGAAATATGACAAGATTTCACATTTAAGATCCCAAAACATCATTTCACTCTGTATATCAAAACATCATTTTGTACACTTTAAATACATACGCTAAAAAAGGAAACATTTTTAAAGAAATGGGAGAGTATATTTTTTTTACTTTCTGTTGTTTTCAATATTATGTAAACCTGTACCATGTGCAATACTGTAAGAAATACAACCATTGGGGGTGGGCACAGTGGCTCACACCTGTAAATCCCAGCACTTTGGGAGGCCAAGGCAGGCAGATCACTTGAGGCCAAGAGTTGGAGACCAGCCTGGACAAAATGGTGAAACCCCATCTCTACTAAAAATACCAAAAATTAGCTGGTCTGGTGATGTACACCTGTAATCCCAGCTACTCTGGAGGCTGAGGCAAGTGAATTGCTTGAACCCAGGAGGTGGAGGTTGCAGTGAGCCAAGATCACGCCATTGCACTCCAGCCTGGGTAACAAGAGTGAAACTCTGTCTCAAAAAAAAAAAGAAAGAAAGAAAAGAAAGAAAAGGAAGGAAGGAGGGAGGGAGGGAAGGAAGGAAGGGAGGGAGGAAGGAAGGAAGGAAAGGAAGGAAGGGAGGGAGGGAGGGAAATACAGCCCCTCCAATGCCTGGTTTTCTAATCCAACAGCACAACCAACTAGATCAGAGAATTCCTATTACACAATCTGCTGTGTAGGAAAAATGATAAGAGTTTTAAAAATGGGGCATGGATGCTTCATCATGTATTAAGTTCACAGTATCATCCTTCCCTATCCCCACCCATCACTCTTGACTGCCCCTAACTTTCAAGTTAGATATGGAGCAAAGGATACTGCCTATAGACTAAAGCTCAAAAGTCTCACTGGAAGGCTGAGCAAAAATATACACCAGGATACCTTCTTTTATTGTCCTTCACTTTACTGCACTTCACAGATACTGCATTTTTTACAAATTGACGATTTGTGGCAACCCTGCATCAGGCAAGTGTATTGGCACAATTTTTAGCACAAGAGCATGTGCTCCCTTCATGACTCGGCATCAGCATTTGTTAGCAATAAAGAGTTTTAAATTGGGCTTTTAAACATAACGCTATAGCACACTCAGTAGACAACAGTATAGTGTAAACATTAACCTTTCCATGCAGTGGAAAACCAAAAAATTTGTATGACTCACTTTATTGTGCTACTCACTTTATTGAGGCAGTCTGGAATCAAACTCAGAATATCTCTGAGGTATATAGTGGAAATCTTGATTATGCATGGAGATTTTAACATATTGGAGTTTCTAGATGTCAAAACAAACCTCCAAAACAACCCCTAATGAAAGATAACCATGTGATCTTGTCCCTAAGCCCCAGCGGTCATGACCACCCGAAGCTTCGTCAAGTGATAATTATGCTTTTAGATTCTGAGAATCTCTTTTTAAAAACCTAAGAAGGAAATACACACACACAGATTTCCTATCAGGAGGGCATGGTAAATTCACACTGACTCACTCCCTCTGTTCTAACATGTAAAATAGAGGAAGAGAAAGGTAAGTACGTAACCGGACTCAAAAGCATGGTCGATTTCCCCATGGACCAGAAATGGAACACAAATACAAAGTAACAAATAAGACTAAAGCCAGGGACCTCTCAGACTCTCTGTCCAAAAACAGTCAGGGGCAACCTGGAATCCGGCTACTGCATGGTGGTATAGACTAAATGTTCTTCATAAAAGTTGGGAAATTAACAGGCTCTTTAAATCTCCATGCTTGAATCTAGAGGCTAAAGCAAGTTTTAAAACAGAAAAAAAAAAAAATTGAAGACAAAAGTCCTGCTTGCTTACTGCCTGTAGACATAGCTTTATAGGGAACTACAGTTTCTCAGACCAATAAAGGGTATCTATCAGAAATACACACCAGACGTCATTCAGAATATTTACAGCATACCAAGAGGTATTTCCTTTTGGTAGAGAAATTTCAGAAAATAATACTGGTAATTATTGTGGCATAAATATAGCAAGGAATCTTCAGGGAGGAGGTAGGGAAGTCTAATGGAGTAAGCTGTGCCTATCAGATTATGAAAACAGATTAAGAAGCAACAATAATTAAAGCAATTTGGTATTGTTAAAGAACTAGACAGATGGGTGGCATCCAGAAGTAGACTTAAACATAAAAATAGGGTACCAGGTCAGGAAAGAATAGAGAAATTACTCAATAAATAGTGTGGAACACCTGGCTAAACATTTGAGGAAAAATAAAGTGACATCAGTAAACCCAAATAAATTCCAAATGGATCAAAGACTTTCAAGTAACAAAAGCATAAAAGTTACGAAATAGAACATAAGTGAACTCAGCATACTGAAGTAGGCACACTTCCTAAAACAAAGATGAAGACCAGAAGCCACAAAGGAAAAGATGAGTAAGTTTGACTATATACAAACCACGAAAGAAAAGCTGAACAAACAAATATGAAAATAAGCAAAGTAAAACATCGATATCATATCAAAAGTCAACTAACAAGTTGGAAAAAATACAAAAATTTGAGAACACAAATCGCTGGCCAAGAATTACACCACCGTTCTTCACAGGAATACAAATTTATGTACCTTTTTGCAAGGCAATTTGGTAATAACTATTACAATTTTTTTTTGCTGAGACAGAGTTTCATTCAGTTACCCAGGCTGGAGTGCAGAGGTGTGATCTCAGCTCACTGCAACCTCCAGCTCCTGGGTTCAAGCACTTCTCCTGCCTCAGCCTCCTGAGTAGCTGGGATTACAGGTGCGTGCCACCACAGTGGGCTAATATTTTGTATTTTTAGTAGAGATGGGGTTTTACCATGTTGGCCAGGCTGGTCTCAAACTCCTGACCTCAGGTGATCTGCCCACCTCGGCCTCCTAAAGTTCTGGGATTACAGGCGTGAGCCACCGCACCCAGCCTACAAATTTAAATATATATATATTCTTCTAAGCAGTATTCCACCTGTAGGAATTTGCAGATATGCCTCAAAAGTACACTAAAATATCTATACAGAGACACTCGAAGGCATTATTTGTAACAAAAGACATTAAATATCTGGCAAATGGGAGATTGGTTTTTTAAAAAAAGAATAGCCTCTGATAGAATACTATATATCCTTTACAAAGAGGGGGATAGATCTTAAAAAACTGATAGAGAAGTATCTCTGGGATATATTTTCAAGTAAAAAGCAGTGGAGAAGAGTGTGGTTCACTATGAGTCCTTTGCCTTAAAAAAAAAATTGATGGATTATGTGTATTGTATTATGTGATGTGAGTTTTATATATAAATTTTGATGGTATATGCATGGAAAATATGTCTGAACAGATACATGGAGAGGGCCTACTGAGAGGAGTCAGAACTCATTTTTATTTTATGCTATCCTATTTTTAAGTTGAATTTTCTAGCCACATGATGAAATGCTTTTTATTTTCATATCCAACAGGAGTTATTTAGATAGTAGGTTTATGGTTCATTCTTTGTATTTTAATATTCTTTATATTTTCATAAATGTCTTTCAAATGATCCATAGCCCTTATATCTATGCTTTTTTGTTAGAAATCTCATTGCTGTCTGCACTTCCTCCTTGTAGCAGGTGAACCCCAAGAATGTTACCAAATGAGGGTTAGAATACCCTTATCAGTTTAGCCTCATTAGCGGCTGATAGACTGGTGGAGAGATAGAAACGTTGTGCCCTGTCTAGTGGTATTTTTCTTCTAAGGGTCAAAAGACACCCTTGGCTGGGCACGGTGGCTCACACATGTTATCTCAGCACTTTAGGATGCTGAGGCAGGAGGATCACTTGAGCCCAGGAGTTCAAGACCAGCCCAGGAAACATAGGGAGATCCCATCCCTACAAAAAATTTTAAAATTAGCCAGGTATGATGGCACCTGCCTATAGTCCCAGCTATGTAGGAGGCCAAGGCAGGAGGATTGCCTGAACCCAGGAGGTTAAGGCTGCAGTGAGCCATGTCACTGCCACTGTGCTCCAGTCTGGGCGACAGAGTAAGACCCTGTCTCAAAAAAACAACATTGCATTAAAAACACCCTTAGCAAATACTGATATTCATTGAATATTTTTACAATATTGATATTTCTGTTGAAATATTGATTGGTTATGCTAGCAGCAATGTTCCTTTTTCTCCCAACCTAACTGTTGGGCATGATGCTAGGCTCTTTGAGGGCAGCAGTCATGTTTTATTTGTGTCCACAGACTCTAGCACAGTGCTTGGCACAAATTAGGTGCTCAATAAATAGCGGTGGAAATTAAATTAGGAACTGAAAGATTTTCTCTTCCTTCCTTCTGTTGGCAACAAGTTTGCATCAGGAGTTAATGTAAAGTGTCATATTTATTGATTTAACCAATACAGATTGAGCATCATTTTATATACAGCTGTTTTTTAGACTAACAGGTCTCAGATTTTTTTACTTCAAAGACCAATAACATTTTACCGGAAAAAAAAACTGGGAGAGAGAAATATAGAATACTCAATTTATTTTGCAATGTAAAGTCATTTAAAAAATCTACTGCAACCTCCTATCACTACCATGCCATTAATGAAAGAGCATTTAAAATTTTTTTAAAAGGGGGTAATATAATCTCCAAATAAAAGCCAGTCCTTTAAATCAATGCGGTTAGCTCTACCTTCTCTTTTCTTATTTTTGCCTCAGATGGGTGAAAACTTCAGCAGGGATGAATGTTATCCCATAGGCTGTGTGATCTTAGATGATTATACGGCTCCCTGAGGTATTAGTTACTTGTCTGAAAAACAGACATTCAAAAAATGTTAGCTATTATTATTTTGTGGATGATGATATTGTAGCCTTGGAACGACCACTATAGAAGGAAGAGTGTAAAACCTTGTCTCTCCCCTCTAAGAACCCGGCATCTAACTGAGAAGAGAAGCAGGTGATGAGACACTGCCCTATCAGCAGTGTGGCCGATAGAGACAAAACATTGTCAGAGAAAGAAGGCAGTTCGGTGGAAGGGAGGAAGCATGGCATAGGGTGGACCAGAAGATGGGTAGGCGTCAATCAGCCAAACGGAATTCCTCCTTTTTCAGGCACTGGCCATGCTCCTGGCCTGCAGCAGGAGCTTTACCATCCTCTCTTTTCATCTTCATTTGGAAGCTATGCGGCATCCCCATTTTACCGATGAAGAAACTGAGGCACAGGGAGGTTAAGGAACATGTCCAGGGGCACAAAGCTGGTCAGTGGCTGAGGTGGGATTCTGATCCAGTTCCCTCTGACTCAGACGCAGGGCTGCAGTGTGGACTCGAGCGTCTGCCCCTAGCTCTTGACAGCTTGCTATGCTGCCCCTCCGGAGCAGCCTGGACTTTCACCAGTGGCTCGGGAAAAGCCACTGGGGAGGAGTGAGCAGGCGCTGTGACCTGCCAGTGGGTGCCATAGGGAGATGGCCTGTGGGACACATTGAAATAGGAGGGTCTCAAAACAAGAAGACTGACTTAGAGGAAAACAAAAAGGGCCCGTTTGGTTGAAGGGCTGATGTTTAAAATGACAAGGGCTCACACATGACTGGGATCTTTCCTGGCGGCTTGCAGCCTACACCTGGTCATTAGTGGACGCTGTACCCATGTGGTGCAACCCTGAGGCACATTCCACTCAACGCCAAGCTCTAAAAATTGCCAGGGCCTGGGCCACACCCCAGACAAATTAAATCACAACCTCTGGGGTGACACCCAGCAGTGGCAGATCCAGGTTTTGTGAGAACTTCTTAATGAAAAACAGAACAAAATGAAATCACCAATTAAAAAAAAAAAAAAAATTCCATGCTTAGTATTGCTTTAAAAGGAGGGAAGAAACCATACACATTACCTAGTCAGGTCCCTTGGTTTGGAGATCTTTTCGAGTGTTCTAATTGCAACCTAGCTTCTTCCCCTCCATACCTAGAACACTCTAGAACTCCGAGGACCTCCCAGCACCCAGTGGGTACCATGCAGGTGAGCCTTGAAGCTTGAATCTCATTAGCGTCAAGGTAAATCCACCTCTGGTCCTGGGCATCCATATGTTTTTAAACTCTTTCCCTGGTTCTAATGAGCAGCCTGATAGGGGACCGCTGACCTCCATATACCATGAATGCCTTCCACTGGGCAGATCTTTTACTAAGTGGTCAATCAGCCCTCTCTAGTTCTAACACCTCACACTACACAGGCACACACCCTAGTCATGTCCACTGGGAACAAGAGCCACCATCTTGCTTCAGTCAATCATCAAATATTTATTGAAGCACCTGCTGTTGTGTTTGACCCCGGGCTGGGTGCTGTGGGAGATGGAGAGGCTCGGTTCCTCCCCTGAGATGAGCTCAGCATGTTAGAAAAGTTAAATAAAGCAGTTCCTGTTCTCCAAGCACATCGATGGTCATGGCTATGTTTTCCTTTTCCTGGGTTGCATGTTTCTAAGCACGTGGGAGAGATTTGACAAATTCCCACTAAAATAAGTTGCATGAGACCTGTCTTCAACATGAATTTGAGCAGAGTAGATTTAAAGTGATTTCTAAAATAAATTATAACATGAAAAGAATCTCAGTATCATTAGTCCTTAGGAAAATGCAACCTAAAAATCACAATTAGATACTTCTAGATCCTTATCAGAATGACTAAACTTTTCAAAACTTGCAATACCAAGTGTTAACAAGGAAGAGCAATTTTAGCTTGCATATGTTGCTGATAGCAATGCAAGTTGAAAAATATATGGGCAGGCTGGGCACAGTGGCTCGTGCCTGTAATCCCAGCACTTTGGGAGCCCAAGGTGAGTGGATCACCTGAGCTCAGGAGTTTGAGACCAGCCTGGTCAACATGGTGAAACCCCACCTCTACTAAAAATACAAAAGTTAGCCAGGCATGGTGGCGCACACCTGTAATCCCAGCAACTCCGGAGGCTGAGGCAGGAGAATCACTTGAACTCAGGAGGCAGAGGTTGCAGTGAGCCAAGATCACACCACTGCACTCCAGCCTGGGTGCCAGAGCGAGACTCCATCTCAAAAAAAAAAAAAGAAAAGAAAAGATAAAAAGAAAAATATATGGGAAGTTTCTTGTAAAGTTAAATATATGACAAAGGACCAAGCAATCCCCCTCCTAGGTATCTACCCAAAAGGAATAAAAAATATATATATACTCACACAAAGATGTACATGAATATTCATGGCAGATTATTAATAATAACTAAAAGTTGGAAACAGCCCAGATGTCCATTTGCTGGAAAATAAACTACAGTACATCCATGCCGTGAAATACCACTTAACAATAAAACAACACACTGCTGATACACAAAGGAACATAGATGGATCTCAAAGGCATTATGCTAAGTGAAATAAGTCGCTAACAAAGAACACTGAATTATTCCATTTATATGGCATTGTGGAAAAAGCAGAATAATAGGAACAAAAATTAGATCAGTAAATTCCTGAGCTGGGGGCAGGGAAGGGTAACTGACAAGAAATGAACAAGAAAGAATGTTCAGGGACAATAGAACCATCCAATGGCTCCCTGGTGGTGGTGGTGGTTATGTGCATGTTGACATTTGTCAAAACTCATAGATCCATACACTTTAAAGGGGAGAATTTTCCTTAATATAAGTTATTTTTCAAACCTAACTTTAACAGGAAAAAGCACAAAAATCAATAAATGATCAATACCAAATTAGGACAAAAAGTATATTCTTAGAATAAGCCCAGGTACTAGGTTAGATGATGAGGCTAAAAGAAAACAATAACCAAAGAGCTTTTTAGCTTAAATGTGGAGGCAGTCCAGGTCTTTATTCCCAAGTATTGTGTCTGCGGTGACTTCCGAAGAGTATCCAGTGGCGGGCACTGCTGTAGACCAAGCTTCTGCACCTCTGTGCAGTGTCCCTGGGGCCCACCCTGTCTGCAACTGCCCACAGTAAACAGCTGCTTGGGCTCCCTGTATCTCGCTGTGCCCCTTTGTAGGAAGCACGTCCTGGGGATGGCCACCAGGATGCACTCCAGGTCTCCCCTGGGTCTCCATGGTTATCCCTGACCAAGGAGAGAATGCAGTGTTTTGGGTTGCACCAACCCCTCATTTTAAAACAAAAGGCTGATGAAAGGGCAGATGCGCCCCGAGCCCTCTGTGATTAGCTGTAATTCTTGGCAGAGTTGTGACAGGCTTATTCTTCTGAATTAGCACAGAGCACAAGGCATTTACCACGGTGCTAATTGCTATTGGATGAAAACAAGCAAGTCCCAGTGTGTAGGCTTGAGGCAAGACAAAACAGATGCCAGAGCCATTCAGAGCCATGCCCTGCATCGGGCGCGGCGCCGGTGGTTGAGAACAAGTTTGTCTAAATGTCAGTCTCCTGTGGGTAGGGTCCAAGACATGATTCTCTCTGGGTAACTGGGCAACCACACGCCCTTGTCCCTCCCCAGCAATGCACTCAGCATTCTGTTCTGTTCTTCAGATTCATGTAGAGTTTGAGAGGAATCGTACACCACATTCTAAAGTATCTCCCCCAAAACTCCAGTACACGGAATTTCCTACTCCATATGGGAATAATTGTGCTCAAGCAAACCCAATCAGAGGCCAAGTTTAACTCGTACCATCACGCTTCTTACAAAACCCAAGTCTAGGGAAAAAAAGGAAGAAGAGTATGATTTCAGTCATTTATTGTGGAAAAAAATGGATTTATTCACATCCTACTTTGTGTTTCTTTTTGACTTCCCACTCATCACCATAGCCATACAGAGATGGAAATATTGGGTAAATCAAATCTTCTGAAATCTTCCAAGTATAACGATGGGGGTTAATAATAGCGCTAATATCACTTTCCATTTTTACCAACAAATACACTAGAGGCGGTGATGAGGAGACACCACAAATTGAAAAAATAAATACACATCCTGGGATCCTTAATTACTTCTCCTTTAGTTAAAAATCAAACTCTGGGGGAAAAAGTAAAATGAGGAAGAAGTTCATTTAATGAAAATTTGTGTATCATCTTCAAGATGAATGGAAGCAGCAATGCTGAGTCTTTGAGAATCTACTGGGATAAACTGGTCTAGCCCAGCGTCCCCTCAAGGTCTAGCCCAGCCTCCTCTCAAGGCTACCCCAGGCTAGACCAATCTGCCCATGGAGGGCTTTGACAGGCAGAGGGGTCACAGAATGCAAAGGTTTCATGGCAGGTGGTCAGGGTTCAAGAGGGAAAAGGCATCCTGTAGCAAGGAAGCCACCATCTGATGTCATCGAGGCTTGTCCCTTTTGTATAAAAATGCCCCATGATTTAGTACATGTCCAATTTGTAAGACTGGGATGCTGTATAAATACAGATCTGAGCCTGGTTAGTCATCACCAGGGACGACTCCATATGCCCAAATTTCACTTCTTCAAACTGAGTCAGAAGTACTCTCCCCGCTGAAACCTAGCTGTTCCATCATGGTTGGGGGTGGCCATGTTGAAGCCTTGTGTTTCCTGTGTAAGCAAGATGACCCCCAAGACCCTGTGCCCTAGACCCAAGATGAAGTTACAAAGGAAATGTGTATTCCACAGGCCCAAGGGAGAGATGGTAATTCAGTGAAGTGCTTGATGCTGCAGAAAGATGCATCAGAACCCCCTTCTCCTTCTGCCCTTCCCCTAATCCCAGTCAAATGTATCTGCCATAGATATTTTTCCCTCTTCAATGACACCACAGCCCTGAGGCTCTCATGAAAGTGTAATCAAACCACAGGTCATGCTTGTGCTTTTTTATCATCATGCACTTGACTACAAGTGTATCCTGAATGTATACTGGGATTGGAGTCAATATATCTAGGCTCAAATCTCCTTTCTGCCTTGCAGTACCTGAGTGTATTAGTATGTTTTTGTGCTGCTGATAGACATACGCAAAACTGGATAATTTATAAAGAGAAAAAGTTTAATGGACTCACAGCTCCATGTGGCTAGGGAGACCTCACAGTCATGGCGGAAGGCAAAAGGCCTATCTTACATGGCAGCAGGTAAGAGAGCGTGTGCAAGGAAATTTCCCCTTATAAAACCATCACATCTCATGAGACTTATTCACTATCATGAGAACAGCACGGGAAAGCCCCACTCCCAGGATTCAGTTACCTCCCGGCAATTCCCTCCTGTGACATGTGGGGATTGTGAAAGCTACAATTCAAGATGAGATTTGGGTGAGGACACAGGCAATCCACATCACCAGGTAATCATGGCCAAGCCCCTTATGTGCTTGGAATCTGTCTTCACGTCTGCAGAATGGAGACATGTGGGTGACTGTTACTCCTTCACAGTAGCATTGTAAAAATTCTAGGTGCTAACACTTCTCATGATGCCTGGCACCTCCTAGCTCTTCATTTAGTTCTTGAGTCTCAAAAGGGAAGTATAGATATTATCTTGTATGTAAGTTTGCTTTGGAAACTAATATTAAATAGAAATAATATAAACTATACTAAATAGAAACTAAATATTAACTAATACTAATTCTTTAAAATGTGTAGCAGTAACATTCTGTACCCACCCACCAATAAATGCAGAATTTGTGATGATACGTTTATAAAAATACTAGAATTGAGAAAAGAACCCAGCCTCAACTGCCCACTGGGTAGAGGCGGTGAGCACTGCCTTTGCCTATAGGACCTAAAGGTTACATTTGCATTTGTAATCACTGTCCTGCCACATTTTGATGAATGGGAGAGCAGCTAGATCTTTCTCCTGAAAAACTTCAGTCCCTTTGCTGTAAAGAGTAAGTGGTTTGTTTTCGAAATGGACTTCCCCATTGCTGTGTTTCCTCTCCTCTCTGTTAGCAATGGAGAAAGTGATCAGGTTTGGGAAATTTCTGCTGGAAGATGAAATCGCTCAGATGGCACCCACGCCTGGTAGCTGTTTACATTTTCCTTACTGTCCTTGGGAGTGCTTGCTTTTCCCTTCAGGACCCTTTATGCTTTGACCAGCATCCTTAATGCCCCTACAGAACAGAGCCTGAACTGCTCTCCTGCATCACCAAACAAAACGCTGTGAATCACTGCTGCCATTTTTATACAAATGCCCAGAATATTCTATTAATGTAGGTGATTTGCGTTTAGGACAGAAAACTGACCAGGGAAATTCCAGGAGGGCTGTTGAGGTCATGGACCAGAATTTCCAGGTGATGACACAGATTTCCTCATTCCTCTTCTAAAGCATTTCTCAAAAGTACCAAATACCCGACAGGTGAATGGGAATGGGTGAAACCACTTTGCTCCAAACTGCATGGTCAGTGTACCGCAGCTTATTCCAAGAGTCTTGGGTAGAAACTTAGCATTCACAAAAAACAAACAAACAAAAAAAAAACCCCACCATTTTAGAGTTCAAGGGTGATGGAATTCTGAGAACTGTATCCAGCACCAAGTTAGGCAGCATAGGAACTAGCCCTGGCAAGAAGGAAACTGCAGCAAAGCTGACTCCAGCTGACTCCTCCCACCAGCATGGCTCCTCCCATCAGCCTGGCTCCTCCTCATGACTGCTGCTCTGCCCCAGGATTTCCAGATCCCCAGGTGATTCCACCCTTGTCTCCACAATCAGATGTTCCCAAGAAGTCACTGGATGAAAAAGATACTTGCACATGTGTGTTTATAGCAGCACAATTCACAATTACAAAAATGTGGAACCAGCCCAAATGCCCATAAAAAGGAATGAATTAATGGCATTCATAGCAACCTGGATGGGATTGGAGATGATTATTCTCAGTGAAGTAACTCAGGAATGGAAAACCAAACATTGTATGTTCTCACTCGTAAGTGAGAGCTAAGCTACGAGGATACAAAGGCATAAGAATGATATAATGGACTTTGAGGACTCAGGGGGAAAGGTTGGGAAGGATGTAAGGGATAAAGGACTACAAATTCAGTTCAGTGTATACTGCTTGGGTGATGGGTGCACTGAAATCTCACAGATCACCACTAAAGAACTCACCCATGTAACCAAATACCACCCGTTCCCCAAAAATATATAGAAATTAAAAACTTAAAAAAAAATTGAGTATTCCTTTGTCCATGTGTCTTTGGGCTCTTCGTAATACTAGAGTAGTGGAACTTCCTAAGATTCTGATTGAGAGAATCTTGGGGCTTTCGTCAGGAGCCTGGCATTTCTAGAATCTTCTGTATGAGGGCAGTTAGGGGGAAAGTTGTAAAAGAGAAAAATGAAAAGATTCCTAAAGTTGGAAGGAAGGGGAATGAGTAGAGGATATGGGCATTAAATTTAATGGAAACCAGGAAACCCTTCATGTATTTCTAGAAATGGATATGGATACCTTGAGGAAACAGGAAAGAAAATATTAATGGAAGCCAAGGAAAAGGGACATGAGGGATAAAAAGAAGAGGGGGAGTGAATACTTGGAAACCTGATACTCAAGAAACCCACTCTCAGGCCCTTTTTTTCCCCCCAGATACAGTCGTCCTCTGTTGCCCAGGCTGGAGTGCAGTGGCGCGATCTCAGCTCACTGCAGCCCCTGCCTCCCGGGTTCAAGCTATTCTCGTGCCTCAGTGTTCCAAGTAGCTGGGACCCCGGGCACCCGCCACCACGCCTGGCTGATTTATGTATATTTGGTAGGGACGGGGTTTCGCCATGTTGATGAGGCTGGTCTCGAACTCCTGACCTCAAGTGATCTGCCCTCCTGAGCCTCCCAAAGTGCTGGGATTACAGGCACGAACCACCGTGCCCGGCCATCAGGGCTCTCATTTTTAAAGGATGTTCTTTCCCTGTTGCTTATCACCTTCCAGCCAGTGCCAGGTAAGCACCTTTCCTTCTAATCCTGAGTAATTTAATGATAGTGTAAGTGGCATACCCAGTAATGGGGTCTAGAGTCTGTGAAGTAAGAGGTGGGGCAGGAGGACTCCTGCAACTAGCAGCTATCTGGGTCCTATACCAATCTCTGTTGCTGCTGCTGCAGAAGGATGATGGTCTGTGACTCTGGAGGTCATACATTTATCCCTCCTTTCATAGGATCCCAGGGAGAAACAGAAGCTGCTGCTGGGAGGAGAGGGACCTGGACCAGGCAACATGTGGGTGGGGAGAGACAGTCAATCTACGCGGAGAATTGGTCTCCCAAGACTTCCTAGAGGCTGGGCACAGTGGCTCACGCTTGTAATCCCAGCAGTTTGGGAGACAGAGGCAGGAGGATCACTTGAGGCTAGGAGTTCAAGATCAGCCTGGATAACATATTGAGACCCCCATCTCTTAAAAAATAAAAATAAATTAGCCAAATTTAGTGGCATGTGCCTGTAGTCCTAGCTAGTCAGGAGGCTGAGGTGGGAGGATCATTTGAACCCAAGAGGCTGAGGCTGTAGTGACTGACTGCACTCTAGTCTGGGTGACAGAGTGAGACTCTGTCTCTAAATTTTTTTTTTTTAAAAAAAGGACTTCCTAAAAATGAATTGTAAATATAGTTTCATTGAAAAGAGGCTATCATTGGGTTTGTTATCAGTTAGCTTTTGCTGTGTAACAAACACTCCAAACTTAAAACAACAAGCATTTTATTGATTTATCTCATGGTTCCTTGGAGTGGCTGGGATGGCTGGGTGGCTAGGGCAGCTCTTCTAATCTGAACCAACTCAGTTGGTTTCTGTAGCCTGCCGGTGGCTTGGTTGGGCCTGGAGCTCTGGGGCCCCTCACTCACATGTCTGGGAGTCGACCAGCTGATTGGCATGGGAGGGCTTCCTCTGGGAATTCTTGTCTCTGCTCCACGTGGTCTCTCATCCTCCCACAGGCTAACCCCGGTTTTTTTTTTTTTCCACATGGCAGCAGCATTCCAAGCGTGAGAGGAGCAAAAGGAAACCCAAAGACCCCTTACAGCCCAGGCTTGACTCTCCCACAACTTCATTTTCACTACGTTACAGGGGTAGAGGGAAAGACTCTTTTTCTTGATGAGAGGAGCTGCAAGGAATTGGTGCCTATCTGCAGTCTACCTCCTATGTTCTAGGGCCAAATCTGCTTCTGGTTGATGATGCCACCTTGGGCAACCACTTTGTCTCCTCATGCCCTTTTTGACCTTGTCTGATCATCTGGAAAATAAGAGACACAGATTAGATCATCTCTGAGAACCCTTCTAGCTCTAGAGGAACCTGAGGCAGAGAGAGGTGGAAAAACTTGTAACTTGCTCCAGGTCACACAACTAGTATGGCAGAGTCAGACTATGAATGTAAGTTTCCTGACTCTCAAACCCGTGGCATCAGCTGCTGGGCTGTGTTGCTTCCCTGGAGTATCACAATTCTTATGTGAAGTATTGGATCACAAGATGCATTAACACAATCTGTCTACCTTAAGTCTGCTCCTTAAATTTATTCCTGCG
Organism: Papio anubis; assembly: GCF_008728515.1. Taxonomy (NCBI): domain Eukaryota; kingdom Metazoa; phylum Chordata; class Mammalia; order Primates; family Cercopithecidae; genus Papio; species Papio anubis. The sequence continues at coordinate 18,755,783 of NC_044993.1, read as the reverse complement.
CTTTTGAGAGGTTTTTCTTGAATCTCAATCAATTCAACATAATTCTTCTCCCATCTTCCTTCTCCTATAACTTTACCCATCCATGCATTCATTCTTTTGTTCACAAATATTGATTAAATTCACCTAAATGTGAAAATGTGGCATTATGAATAGTTACAGTAGCCTGGCACTTTGTGTTTTTAGACTGCTTCTCTTATTACTACTGCTTCAGTTTCATTTTCTCTGGTATATGGGTTAGTGATGTTATTATACCATATTACAGATGGAGAAGTTAAGTCATGGAAGAATCACAGGGCCGGGCTCAGTGGCCCACACCTGTAATCCCAACACTTTGGGAGACCGAGGTGGGCGGATTACCTGAGTTTGGGAGTTTGAGACCAGTCTGACGAATGTGGAGAAACCCTGTCTCTGCTAAAAATACAAAATTCGCCAAGCATGGTGGTGCATCCCTGTAATCCCAGCTGCTCAGGAGGCTGAGGCAGGAGAATTGCTTGAACCTGGGAGGCGGAGGTTGCAGTGAGCCGAGATCGCGCCATTGCATTCCAGCCTGGGCAACAAGAGCGAAACTGTGTCTTAAAAAAATAATAATGATAAAGAATCCCAGGAATGTTTGCATTTATACAAAGGAATAGTGACCAAATTGGAGTTTCACTATTAGTTAGCCAATTTTCTTAGAAAACAGAATTCCCCTTCTGATATTTAAGTTATCAATGAATACCTTAGGTTAAAATAATGCTTTATTAATGCTATATCTATTTTATGTTTTATAGTATTTTATTTTTAATACTTCATATAGTCCCAAATTTAAGTGGAACAGCAAAGTTTATAGTAAACATCATCTTCCCTCTGTTCCCCATGCTACCCAATTCTCTTCCTCACAGTCAATGTTTTTGGCTTCTTGTGCATTTTTCCAGAGATATTTTATGCATTTATCAGCAAGTATATATACATATACATGTAACCGTATGTATATTTCTCCTTTTGGTAGTGCATAAATGGTAATGCACTAGACACAAAGTTGTATTTTTTAACAATATATTTTTGAAGCAACTTATTAATCGTTTATGGATACATAATATTTCATTGTATGGATTCAAATAATTTATTTAACCAGTCTCCTATTAATAGATCTTTAAGTTATGTCTAATCTTTTGCTATCCTATATAATGCTGCAGTTAATAACCTTGCACATAAATCCTTTAACAAGTATGTGGGCATATCTGCGGCAAGAATTCCTGAAAGGGAAGTTGCTAGGTTAAAAGTTAGGTGCATAGGCTGGGCATAGTGGCTCACGCCCGTAATCCCAGCATTTTGGGAGGCCAAGGCAGGTGGATCACCTGAAGTCAGGAGTTCGAAATCAGCCTGGCCAACATGGTGAAACCCCACCTCTACTAAAAATATACAAATTAGCTGGGCCTGATGGTGAGTGCCTGTAATCCCAGCTACTTGGGAGGCTGAGGCAGGAGAATTGTTTAAACCCAGGAGGCAGAGGTTGCAGTGAGCTGAGACTGCACTCCAGCCTGGGCGACAAGAGCGAAGCTCCATCTCAAAAAAAAAAAAAAAAAAAAAAAAAAGTGCACCACTAACAAAGAACATGCCTAGTACCCAGATCTTGGTTTCTAAATATTATTCTCTACTTATTGGAAAATGGCCCATTCCAGGACAGGAGCTGGGAAAACAGAAGATGAACCTGGGACATCTTATTGTGCCAGAAAGTAAGGAAATGCTCATGGAAAAATGGGGACATGTCAGAAGACACACATCAGGAGCAAGAATGAAGGGGTCCACACTGGCCAAGCATGGAACAATTTGGACATGAAAATAAACATTGATATTACTCAGTATATAACACAGTATAACTCATTATATCCGTGAGTCCATGCTGATATAAATAGAATGTTTCCACAGTCTCACAATATCTCCCAAAAAGATACTTACCAATTACAAAAAAGACAATAGAACCCTGGCAGACACCACTCTAACCAAGCAATTGAAATGACATCACCAGTATGGGGACAAACTGACATATGGAGCACACAATGTCAATTCCATGTTATTTTTGTCAAAAATGCATACCCTGAATCTAATCATGAGGAAACATCAGACAAA